>NW_025110867.1:3600000-4296814 GCF_015476425.1 Leptopilina heterotoma | reverse complement strand
ACCCAATACACTGAAGAAATAGAGAATTATTCATTTTTTCGTAGTTAGCACCATCAATCCGAACACGCCATTCAGACCATCAAAATTTGGTTAAAACGAAAATTAAAACTTTATTTTATCCAAATTTATTTAATCTAATCATCTGAAAATTTCCAGAGTTCTAGTAGGGACTAAACTCTACACAATCCTGAAGAATAGAGAATTTTATTTCCATTTTTTAGTAGTAGCACCATCACCCGAACGCCATCAGACAATCAAAATTTGGTAAAAACGAAAATTAAAATTTATTTCTTTCAAATTTATTTAATCTAATCATCTGAAAATTACCAGAGTTCTAGTAGGGACTGAACCCTACACAATCCTGAAGAATAGAGAATTTTATTTCCATTTTTTAGTAGTAGCACCATCACCCGAACGCCATCAGACAATCAAAATTTGGTAAAAACGAAAATAAAAATTTATTTTATCCAAATTTATTTAATCTAATCATCTGAAAATTACCAGAGTTCTAGTAGGGACTGAACCCTACACAAACCTGAAGAATAGAGAATTTTATTTGAATTTTTTAGTAGTAGCAGGTTCACCCGTACGCCATCAGACAATCAAAATTTGGTAAAAACAAAAATAAAAATTTATTTCTTTCAAATTTATTTAATCTAATCATCTGAAAATTACCAGAGTTCTAGTAGGGACTGAACCCTACACAATCTTGAAGAATAGAGAATTTTATTTCCATTTTTTAGTAGTAGCACCATCACCCGTACGCCATCAGACAATCAAAATTTGGTAAAAACAAAAATAAAAATTTATTTCTTTCAAATTTATTTAATCTAATCATCTGAAAATTACCAGAGTTCTAGTAGGGACTGAACCCTACACAATCCTGAAGAATAGAGAATTTTATTTCCATTTTTTAGTAGTAGCACCATCACCCGAACGCCATCAGACAATCAAAATTTGGTAAAAACGAAAATAAAAATTTATTTTATCCAAATTTATTTAATCTAATCATCTGAAAATTTCCAGAGTTCTAGTAGGGACTGAACCCTACACAATCCTGAAGAATAGAGAATTTTATTTGAATTTTTTAGTAGTAGCAGGTTCACCCGTACGCCATCAGACAATCAAAATTTGGTAAAAACGAAAATTAAAATTTATTTTATCCAAATTTATTTAATCTAATCATCTGAAAATTTCCAGAGTTCTAGTAGGGACTGAACCCTACACAATCCTGAAGAATAGAGAATTTTATTTCCATTTTTTAGTAGTAGCAGGTTCACCCGTACGCCATCAGACAATCAAAATTGGGTAAAAACAAAAATTAAAATTTATTTCTTCCAAATTTAACAAATCTAATCATCTGAAAATTACCAGAGTTCTAGTAGGGACTGAACCCTACACAATCCTAAAGAATAGAGAATATTATTTCAATTTTTTAGTAGTAGCAGGTTCACCCGTACGCCATCAGACAATCAAAATTTGGTAAAAACGAAAATAAAAATTTAATTTATCCAAATTTATTTAATCTAATCATCTGAAAATTACCAGAGTTCTAGTAGGGACTGAACCCTACACAATCCTGAAGAATAGAGAATTTTATTTCCATTTTTTAGTAGTAGCACCATCACCCGAACGCCATCAGACAATCAAAATTAGGTAAAAACGAAAATAAAAATTTATTTATCCAAATTTATTTAATCTCATCATCTGAAAATTACCAGAGTTCTAGTAGGGACTGAACCCTACACAATCCTAAAGAATAGAGAATATTATTTTAATTTTTTAGTAGTAGCAGGTTCACCCGTACGCCATCAGACAATCAAATTTGGTAAAAACGAAAATTAAAATTTATTTTATCCAAATTTATTTAATCTAATCATCTGAAAATTTCCAGAGTTCTAGTAGGGACTGAACCCTACACAATCCTGAAGAATAGAGAATTTTATTTCCATTTTTTTAGTAGTAGCACCATCACCCGAACGCCATCAGACAATCAAAATTTGGTAAAAACGAAAATAAAAATTTATTTCTTTCAAATTTATTTAATCTAATCATCTGAAAATTACCAGAGTTCTAGTAGGGACTGAACCCTACACAATCCTGAAGAATAGAGAATTTTATTTCCATTTTTTAGTAGTAGCACCATCACCCGAACGCCATCAGACAATCAAAATTTGGTAAAAACGAAAATAAAAATTTATTCCTTCCAAATTTATTTAATCTAATCATCTGAAAATTACCAGAGTTCTAGTAGGGACTGAACCCTACACAATCCTGAAGAATAGAGAATTTTATTTGAATTTTTTAGTAGTAGCAGGTTCACCCGTACGCCATCAGACAATCAAAATTTGGTAAAAACGAAAATTAAAATTTATTTTATCCAAATTTATTTAATCTAATCATCTGAAAATTTCCAGAGTTCTAGTAGGGACTGAACCCTACACAATCCTGAAGAATAGAGAATTTTATTTCCATTTTTTAGTAGTAGCAGGTTCACCCGTACGCCATCAGACAATCAAAATTGGGTAAAAACAAAAATTAAAATTTATTTCTTCCAAATTTAACAAATCTAATCATCTGAAAATTACCAGAGTTCTAGTAGGGACTGAACCCTACACAATCCTAAAGAATAGAGAATATTATTTCAATTTTTTAGTAGTAGCAGGTTCACCCGTACGCCATCAGACAATCAAAATTTGGTAAAAACGAAAATAAAAATTTAATTTATCCAAATTTATTTAATCTAATCATCTGAAAATTACCAGAGTTCTAGTAGGGACTGAACCCTACACAATCCTGAAGAATAGAGAATTTTATTTCCATTTTTTAGTAGTAGCACCATCACCCGAACGCCATCAGACAATCAAAATTAGGTAAAAACGAAAATAAAAATTTATTTTATCCAAATTTATTTAATCTCATCATCTGAAAATTACCAGAGTTCTAGTAGGGACTGAACCCTACACAATCCTAAAGAATAGAGAATATTATTTTAATTTTTTAGTAGTAGCAGGTTCACCTGTACGCCATCAGACAATCAAATTTGGTAAAAACGAAAATTAAAATTTATTTTATCCAAATTTATTTAATCTAATCATCTGAAAATTTCCAGAGTTCTAGTAGGGACTGAACCCTACACAATCCTGAAGAATAGAGAATTTTATTTCCATTTTTTAGTAGTAGCACCATCACCCGAACGCCATCAGACAATCAAAATTTGGTAAAAACGAAAATAAAAATTTATTTCTTTCAAATTTATTTAATCTAATCATCTGAAAATTACCAGAGTTCTAGTAGGGACTGAACCCTACACAATCCTGAAGAATAGAGAATTTTATTTCCATTTTTTAGTAGTAGCACCATCACCCGAACGCCATCAGAC
Source organism: Leptopilina heterotoma (assembly GCF_015476425.1). Taxonomy (NCBI): domain Eukaryota; kingdom Metazoa; phylum Arthropoda; class Insecta; order Hymenoptera; family Figitidae; genus Leptopilina; species Leptopilina heterotoma. The sequence goes on along the minus strand of NW_025110867.1, from coordinate 4,293,432 downwards.
AATCAAAATTTGGTAAAAACGAAAATAAAAATTTATTCCTTCCAAATTTATTTAATCTAATCATCTGAAAATTACCAGAGTTCTAGTAGGGACTGAACCCTACACAATCCTGAAGAATAGAGAATTTTATTTTAATTTTTAAGTAGTAGCAGGTCCACCCGTACGCCATCAGACAATCATAATTTGGTAAAAACGAGAATAAAAATTTATTTCTTCCAAATTTAACAATTCTAATCATCTGAAAATTACCAGCGTTCTAGTAGGGACTGAACCCGACTGAACACTAGCTTGTGTATCTTAACACTTTCAAATAATTATTCTAAAATAAAAAATTATACAATAGGTATATATATTGTATTGAGGAAGCTAAATGATCATGAAATGATCAACTTGTTTAACATTTTTGTAGAAAATTATCAATTTTCATTTAAGGAAATAATAATATTTCTTAATTTCAATTGTTTTAATAAAATTTAGTTTTTTAAAAATAAAGGAAAAAATGTTCGTAAATTATATTTGCCAAAATTAGAAAATTTAATAGAAATGTATTAATTAATTATTTGTAAAAATAATTGAATTCTTAAGAAGTGAATTGAAAATAATTAAATTGTGTAGAAAAATTTTATTAAAATTGCAATTTTATTAACTAAATCTTGTAAAGAATTTTGTCAACATTTTTTAAATAATAGAATTTTTGAAAGAATTTTATTTAAATTTTTCGAAATAATTGAATTTCTCAGAACTATTTTTTTCAATTCTCCGAATATATTTTAATTCTTTTGAAAAAGTTTATTAAAAAATTTAAAATAATTGAATTAATGTGAAGAAGTTAAAAAAAATTGTTAAGTACCTAATTGAATTCCTGGAAAATTTTTATTAAAATTGTTTTTAAATAATTGAATTTTGAAGAAGAATTTTTTTATTTGTAAAGATAATAATTGGGATTTTGTTGAGATTTTTTTGTAAATTTTAAACATAATTAAATTTTTCAAATGTTAAAAATTAATCTGTAAAATTTTCTACAGATCTTTTGTTACGTTCAGTTTAAACAATAATAACCTTTCTCTTTCCCAAAAGAAATTTTTTTTAAACTATAAAATTTTCCAAGTATTAAAATAAATTATTTAAAAATATTCTTTTGGAAAAATGATGGTAACTCACATTGACAGAAATTAAAGAATTATATTAAAATCAATAAAAAAAATTGAAAAATTCAACCTTTTTCAAATTATTGAAAAGTAGTTTTACTTTTTGCAACTTTTTATGCCTTTTTTAAAAGGTCAATTGGACGTAAAAATCTTTATGTGATAATTGTCGGAAAAGGGCCACTGGCGATAGGAGACCAGAGAAAAAAACAGAAATTGTAACGATAAAAAATTCTCTAATCACTAATAGCTTTGTCAGTGGGAGTATAATGCTCGAAGGCTAGAATATAATATATGTGAAACGTTCTTTGAGAATTTTTTCGAACATCTCTGTCAGACATTTGTCTCTTTTTAGCTCGAGGTAAATCACAAATGCGTCAAGGGACAAAAGGTTCGTGACCTGAGTATTGTCAAAGGGAAAAAGTTCACTATTTTTTTTTTTTTTTTTTTTTTGTTAAATTTACGTTACTGTAAAAAAGGTAATTGAAAAACTTTTTTTTATTCCTATTTTTATGGCTTTTATTTACCGAAAAATGGAGCTTTACACAACTCGTCGACTCGTTTTTTTTGTGTGCCAAACGCAATAAAGAAAATATTATTTTTCTATGAAGATCCTTCTTGTTCATCCAAAAACAAAATTTTTTTTCTAAATTAAAAATAGAAGAAAATTTAAAGAAATTAAAAAAAATCGTTGTTGCTTTTGTAGAAGGAAAAAAAATTTATTTCGAAGATTTTTTAAATAGAAAAGCTTTTAAAGTATAGTAATTGTGGTATTACAAAATTTCAATGGTTGCGGATTTCCCACTTTATTACTTTTCGTGGAATAAATTTCACTTTGCGAGTGTGTTTATTTAATTGAAATACCCCTGGAACATCTGCAATTTTAATAAGGTTTCCACTGTTATTCTACATGACTGATCGATATGGAAATTATTTTTAAAACACAAATTTAATAATAAAAATACGACTTTCCTTTAAATTTTTTCCGAGAAATTGATTTTAAATTAAAATTGAAAATACATTCGTATTAAAGAGCATCGTATAAAATTAAAAATCACGGAATATTGAACAACTTGAAATATTTATGTTTAACCTTCAATTGATTTTGATTTTAAAAAAAATTATTATTCTCAGAAATTTTTATATCATTATCATTCTTTTTTGCAATTTTAAAATAAGAAATCAAACCAAAAGAAATTAATGCAAATGTTTAAAAATATTTTCTATAAATGTTAACTAATTATTACACACATCTTCATAAATAATTAATAATGTTGTTAATAATTAAAAAAAAATAGATGAACTTCAAAGGTTTCAATTTGAAATTTTAGAAAATATTTATTTTTTATTTTAAATAGGAATTTTAAAAACAACTGATTACAGAAATTCAATTATTTTCAAAAATGTTAAACTACTTCGCATAAATTCAATTCTGTTAAAAAATTTTTTTAAATTCTCGTCAAAATTTCAATTATCTTTATAAAAAATAAAATTCTTCTTCAAAATTCAATTATTTCAAAAAAAATTAATAAAATTATTAGCAAGATTTCAAAAATTTTCCAAAAGAATTCAATTATTTAAACAAAATTTTAATAAAAATTTCACAGGAATTCAATTAGGTACTTAATAATTTTTTTTAACTTCTTCGCACTAATTCAATTTTTTAATAAACTTTCTCGAAAGTATTCAAATATATTCAAAGAATTAAAAAAAATAGTTCTGAGAAATTCAATTATTTCGAAAAATTTAAATAAAATTCTTTTAAAAATTCTATTATTTAAAAAAATGTTGCCAAAATTTTTTTATTCTTTAATTCTTTCAATTATTTTCAAATGTAATAAAATTCTTATCTCTAAATTTAATTATGTTCAAAATTTACAAAACAATCACAACAAAATCCCAATTATTATCTTTATAAATAAAAAAATTCTTCTTTAAAATTCAATAGTTTTCAAAAATTTTAATAAAATTCTTGTCAAAATTTCAATTATTTTCAAAACATTTTCCTCATTTCAATGATTTTTAATTTCTACTATTTTAATAAAATCACCCAAAAGAATTCAATTATTTAAAAACAATTTTAATAAAAATTTCACAGGAATTCAATTATTTACTAATTTTTTATAAGCTTTTTCGCACTAATTCAATTATTTTAAATTTTTTAATGAACTTTCTCCAAAGAATTGAAATATATTCAAAGAATTGAAAAAAATATATCCGAGAAATTCAATTATTTCGAAAAATTAAAATAAAATTCTTTCAAAAATTCTATTATTTAGAAAATGTTGACAAAATTCTTTACAAGATTTAGTTAATAAAATTGCAATTTTAATAAAATTTTTCTATACAATTCAATTATTTTCAATTCACTTCTTCTTAAGAATTCAGTTATTTTCACAATATAATACATTTTTAAATAAGAATTAAATTATTTTAAAAAATTTGAATAAAATTCTTGGCAAGAAGTCAATTATTATCATAAATAATAAAATTTTTCTCGAGAATTAAATTATTTAAAATTTTTTTGATAAAATCTTTATAAATTAAAAAAAATTATAATAAATAAATTGATCATAGAATACAATTATTTTCGAAAAATATAACATTCTTCCTAGGAATACAATTATTGTCAAGACTGTTTGTAAAAATCTTCGAAACAATTCAATTATTTTGTTAAAAAATAAAATTCTTCGAAGCAATTCAATTATTTAAGAAATTTTAATCAAATTCTTCCCAAGAATTTAATTCTTTTCAAAAATAAAATTTTTCATAAGATTTCAAATATTTGAAAAAAAAATTTAATAAAATTCTTCGTCAGATTTCAATAATTTTTAATTTTTTTAGTGAAATTTCTCGATGAAATTTAATTATTTTCAAAATGCTTTAAAAAATTATGCGAAATTAAATTATTCTTAAAAATTTGAATAAAATTCGTCACAAGAAATTAATTATTTTCATAAATAATAATATTTTTCTACGGAATACAATTATTTCCACAAATAAAATTCTCCACAGGAATTCAATTTTTTAAAAAAATGTTTAATAAAATTCGTTGCAAGAATTCAATTATTTTCATAAATAAAATTTTTCTCAGGAATCCAATTATTTTTAATTTTTTAATAAAATTTTTCGTTGGATTTCAATTATTTTCAATTTTTTTAATGAAATTTCTCGATAAAATTAAATTATTTTCAAAAAGTTTTAAAAAATTCTGAGAAATTTAATTATTTAAAAAAATTTGAATAAAATTCTTTACGAGAAATTAATTATTTTTATAAATAATATTTTTTTAAGCAATTCAATTATTTCCACAAATAAAATTCTCCACAGGAATTAAATTCTTTAAAAAAATGTTTAATAAAATTCGTTGCAAGAATTCAATTATTGTAAAAATTTTTTAATAAAATTGTTCAGAAAAATTCAATTGTAAGAAATATTTAATTATTTAATTATTATTTATTTTTGTCTTTAAATAATTGAATTCTCAAAAAATCTTTTAATAACAATTGAATAAAAAACTAATTTCGCTAAAAATTTTAAATTATAATTGAAAATTATAAGCATTATAGCGTGAACTTTTAGAAATAATTGAATTTTAAAAAGTGTTCAATTTAAAATCTTTGAAAATTTGAATTTTTAGTTACAATATTCTTACGATATAAAATAATGATTTTATCACTTTGTTATTTTTAAATTTATTATAAATCATGAAGGAATCGATCTCTTCATGTTTTATAATAATATTCTTATAAGTTATTAAATTTCGGAAGGTTTGAATTTGAAAATCTTAATTCCTATATAGAAAAATAATAATGATTAAATGTGGACGTCCACATGAAAAGGGCCCATTTTGGCACTATTGGAGTTATCTATATGGGCGTATTCCTGGCAAAATTTGGAGAATTTTGAGTGGTCTTAGAACTTTTTTGGTTGAAAATTCGCTGAGTTACGGAATTTCAAAGTTTAGAACGCCAAAAACCTCATTTCGAGAAAAACGGAATTAAAGATTGCGATACCAACTAATTGTTGTATCTCTGGTTCTTCTTGGAAGTTATTCAGATAAGAATTGTTTCTAGTTCAGGGCACCTTGAAGATAAAAAACCAACAGGTTTTAAATTTTTAGAACCACCCCCTCCCCTTAATTAATTAATTAATTTAAAAACCGACAATATGGGCCCTTTTCTAAAAAGGACAGTTTTTCTATTAAAAAACCATTTTTTCACAAGATAAATGATTAGGTACAATTTTATTGTGTCATTTGAAGAAAAAGAATAGATATTAAACTTATTTAAAAATTTTTGACAGTCTCTATTATGAAAAAATTGACGCAATATCCAAATTTTCATTTCGAAAATAACAAAAAAAAGACTCTAACATCAATATCTTTGGTTCTTCTAGGAAGTTATTTAGATAAGAATTGTTTACAGTCCAGGGTACCTAAAAGATAAAAAACCAATAAGTTTTAAATTTTTCTATACCTCCATTTTTAAAATACGGATTACTTTTGCAAATGACCGACAAAATGGGCCCTTTTCATTTTTCTAAAGAACCAATGAAATCAAACAGTTAAAGTATCGATAAATTAATGAAAACCGCATGATTCGATTTGTCAAAACATGTAGATTGATAATAAAAAATAAAAAAAAAATTAAGAATTTGCTCAAAAATTACTAAATTGCGATTATCTCGAAAACTAGAACCGACAATATGGGCCCTTTTCATGTGGACGTCCACAAATATTTATTTAAAAAAGAAATAATTGAAATGACGTTTTGAATAATTTTACAATTAAAGTATTTAAAGTAAAGAAATGTAATAGAAAAGTAAGGGAAAAAATTTTAATTTTGTGGCAACCCTGACACAGTTTAGTGGACCATTATTATTTAAAATAAAAAACAGTTTTAAAAAATTTGAAAATTTTAAAAAATAATAGAATAATTATTTTCCTGTTGGATAATTGTTACGTCCAGTTTAAACAAGACTTTTTCATTTAAAATCATTCAGAGATTTTCATAGATTTTTTTCTCTTTCTCGAGACGTTGTGCTTCAATCTCTGGAGCAAAAAAAAAGAAGAGAAAAAAATCGAAATCGCCTGAATGGTGTCGTTTTTTTTATTTTTCTCTGCCGAATGAAACATTTCACAGATGGATCTTTTATTGTACCCCAGTGACCATTTGCCTTTGCATTTGTACCTTACGCTCTACAGCCTATTCCGCTATATAACCTCTCGGAAGAGACTTTTATTTTTACGCATTATTGTTGAGGGCCCGGGGTAATGATCATCCGTTCATTCCAAGAAATTGGATGTGAGCAAAAAAATCGCCATATACTAAAGATCCTAATCCTAAATTATCCTCTCAATATATTACGATTGTCGGCAATTTTTCTACCTTGCAAAAATCTCCGACCTTTGTCAACGTCCTTCCTCTTAATAAACAAAAAATTTTTTCCTTTGACTTTTATTTTCGAATAATAATTTTCCAAAGTAGCAGTAAATTTTATAACATTTAGTTATGAATTTTGTATTGTAAACAAAAAAATTGAATTTGTGAAAATAAAATTTTTTAAAAATATAAGTTTTTTTAAAAAAAGATATAATGAAGAGGAAACAATTACTTTACTTTACCAAATATTCGAAAAGTAGAAAACGATTTCAATTTCAACGAAAGTTTACATTTGATTTAAATAATTTTTTTTCGCATTCTAAAAATTTAATCAAGAAGTTCTCGTGTCACTGAAGATTAAATCCCCCCCTCCCATTACATTATCCCCACGAAATTATAATGTCCCGCTGTTCTTTTCTTAACGAGATTAGATCTTCAGAATTTTGCCATCCCTTAGGAAATTCAGATTTACTTTTATTTCAACTATACTTCCACTACTATATATATGACTAAAGAATTTTTATTTCAATTTTACAAAAAAAAGAAGTTTTTTTTATTTATATAATTTTTTAACTAAATAATAATTTTCTTTCTATTTCAATATTTTGTATTTATTAGAAATATATTTTTAAATAAAAAAAACATTTTCTCCAAACTTGTTTATAGGTCTTAAATTTTCTTGTTTTATTCCATCTTTCTTGTTGGTAAGAAAAGTAAGAAATATTATGAAAAGCAGCATCACATCCGTTCTTTTAGACGCGAGGAAAAAAATTGAATATATTGTGAGTTTTCAGAACGTGAAATCAATTTTTTATTTTATTCATGTACACTATTCAGAGGAAGAAAAAAACTAATGCGCACAGTGATTTTAATTATAAATTGCAAAAAAAAGAGGAACTCGAAATCTCCAGACAGTTTGTATCATATTCATGATTTCCTCGAGTTTTATATACACCTCGCTTTTCGTCGGATATTTAAATTTTTTACGTTTCTATAATATGCTTATCCGTGAAGCTAGTGAATGAATATAATCTGATTTATTAATTTTTTCCCCTTTTGTGTTTCGGTAAATTTTTTTTTAAAGATAAATATTTTTTTCAATAGAAAGTTTGTTAATAAAAGATAAAGTCTGAATTTCTGTATAACTTCTAGTCATTTAATTTAATAAATAATACATTAATAAATTTAATTACTTCTTTAGTTAATTTTATGTTGAGATGAATATTGAAGTTTTAATTAAATACTATTAGAATTTGGAACTAAGGTATTGAGGATGAAATGGTTTTTTTTTATGAAAAAGTAATTAATTGAGAATCTTCCTTTTTTCTTCTGATTGAAAATTTGAAATTAACTATTAAAAGATTATTGTACAAACTGTGGTCTTTGCATACTGACGTCAAGATTAACCTTGAAGCATCCAGCACGCTTTAGGTAGTGATTTCTTATGAAACACGTGATTCGTGTAATTGTTTTCTTAAAATCTCGGTATTTTAAAAAAGTGGAAAAAATTAATTTACCCAATTAATGGATATTTTTAGTTTATTAATTAACTTTATATTTACGATGATAGATTATTAATGACGAGATTGCTAATTTACTGAAGGAAACAAAAAAGAATTTTAAAAATCCTCTTAGGGGAATTTGCAATCTTTGTTACGTTTAACTTAAACAAGAACAATTTCTCTTCTGAGAGTTCAGAAATTTAATTTTCTAATTTTTGAGAAAACATCTTCAGTACAATTTAAGAATAGGTTACTTTAAGTTGTAAATAATTGTTACGTCCAGTTTAAACAAGACTTTTTAAAAAACGTTGAGATATTGCCTTTTGCGAAATAGTTACTGTTTCTGGCAAGTGTAAAGTGTAATAATGATTAGAATCCTTATTAGTCACCAATACAGGTAGAGGATGATCTTATCATAAACTTTTATTACCCTGTTCGGTACACTCCGTTGTAATGGTTCGTTATTGTTATAATGCGCTGTACTTATACCCGAATAAATTGTAACATAATACTGCCAAATGGTCCTTTTTGGCCTGCTGTCAAATACAGAAACTGATTACAAACACTTGATCGCACTAAACTGAACTGCATCTCCTTGAACTGTTTCTGGCTTTCGACAATCTTCTGGAAAAAATTTTAGGTTATGTTACCACTTGGCAATGTAACATTTTTTCTAGAGCATGAAATCTACATTATCGACAAACAATAAAGCAGTGAATTTAAATCTCCTTTGGCAGCGCTTACCTTCCGGAAATATCGAGGTGAAATCGCTAATTAACCTCTTTTTGCTAAATAAAAGACTTCAAAATATCGCCATTGCATTAGAAATTTCTTTTTAATTTAATTTTTAAAAAAACTAAACATTTTGCTGCAAAAATAAAAAATGTACAGTTTCTATTACACAGACCTGACGTAATTAAAAAAAATTCTTCCCTCAAAAACCACAATTACAATTGAATCCCACAGGAATAAATTCATTCGAGATAAAAAAAATTGATCCTCAGGGATTCTGATCCCAGGAGATAAATTCCGAGATTTATTTCCCAGTGTAAATTTACAAAACATACAAATCAGATTATGTATCCATTCCTGAGATTCAAACTTTGAATGATGATTAAAAAATGAATCCTAATAAAAGAGATTTTAATATTGCATCAAAATTTTAATATTACATGAAACGCTAAAAATTCCTGGGAGGTTCTTTTTAAATTTCTGAAAGCATTTCAAGAAAACGAATGTTGTGAAGCAATTTTTTTTTTAAACAATTTCTTTTATTAAAATTTTATTTATTAAAATTCCTTGGGCATTCAATTGAAAAAAAGGAATTACAATGGACTCAATATAAAAATGCTATGCCGGTATGAAAAAAAAAATCTTTTATAACTATTCACTTTGATAAAATTTTTCTCAAAGCAGCTTCTTCTCTTTTTTTACCTACAAAATAAGAAAATTAGTGTTGAATTCTTCAAACGAAAAAAATTTTCAAATATCGTTTATCCTCATAACTTTTATTTTTCATCTCTTTGAATTTTAATTAAACTAATTTACAGTTATATTTGATATTTTTTTTCTGTTGCAGATTAAAAATGCCGCTCTCTGAATTTCGCAAGAAAAAACTCCTCTTCGTTTTTACTACATTTTTTGGTGAGTAAATGAGATGATGAAAATTTACTAATTTAAAAATATATTATCTTTACTCGGTTCTATAATTATTTTTAAATAAATAATTTTTTCTTTCAATTTAAAAATTTTTCAATTTCGAAAAATGTTTTAAAAAAAGAATTTAAAGTCTATTAAAAATTTTCCCGAGTGCAATTGCGGAAATGCTTATTTACTTCGTAGGGGGATTTTTTAAGGATCTGAGGACGAGAAGAAAATAAAAATGTATGAGAAAAAAAGCTAAGAGAAATTGTGTCCGCTTCTTTCATACGTAAATGTATTCGTTGAAAGTAAATTCGCCTACCTTTGAAACATTTTGCTTTAATTTCTAACCTTTCCCTTGCTCTTTTATATCTCGTGAGAAATATAAATTCTTTTGATATTCTAAACAAGATTTAAAAATTATCTCCAAAACGTATACTCGCAATATTATAATATAAAAAAATAAACACTATAACAGCATTTATAAATAGCATGGCTTAATTGCAGGTTAGTTAATTATTCATCTGTTGAAAATTATGGAAATGTGACTCAATTTTTTTCTTCTCTTAAATTTGGAAATATAGCGGAGAGATTTATTTTTACGATACTCGAGCTTTTTTTAATTTTATTAATAAATAATGATTGTAAAACCCAGTTTTTCAATAGCTTTTAAAAATGATTTCTTTAAAGTGTCGCGTTAGACGATTTTCTCGTTAATTATTTTCTTTCGCGAGAAATATTATTTGGGTCGGAAAATAAGAACAAACGGTTTTATTATTTGGAACGGTGTATACAAATAAGACTTTTAGTTTATATTATCTTACTGATACTTTTATTTCAAGTAGTTTAAAAAATTGTTTTTTGATTTGTTAATACGATTTCTAAAGAATTTCTAAAGTAGATACCTTTTGGAGAACGAATTATTTTCGTTTTTGAATTTCTGAATTGTTACGTACAGTTTAAGCAAGCCTTTTTGATAAAGTGGAGAAAATAAAAGGATCAAGGGAATAATTATTTTCGGGTAAATTTGTAATTTGAAGGTTAGATCAAGTTGTCTTTAGTAAGACTCCCATGCGACTTAGGACTTCCCTCTGCGCCACTCGCTAGCATTCTTTGCCGCGGAAATTCAAAATTCTAAAAATACTTTTTAATAGCATTCAAATATATTTAAATAAGAAATTTCCTCTTTCAAAAATTCGATGAAAGTATAAGTATAATTAAATATTAAAATTATTTGAATTGTGTATTTAAATTCAAATTTACCCTTTTTTTCTCTCGCACTTTTCCCACTGAAATGGTGGGAGTAATCCCTCAACTTCCAAAGTCCCATTACAATCACTCGCTGGACAAATACGATAAAAAAAAGTTTTTCTCGCCGCACATTTTGTCGAGTAAAAAATTCTGAAACGGAATGTCGGTAAATAATAAAATTGCAAAGAACTTGAAATAGTGGAATTATTTAAGAGTGTTTTGAATAATGTAAATTTGCCAACGAAGCCCCAATTCACTTGACAAAAACCAGGTCAACTTTTCGAAGAGTGACGACGACATATCTTTTATTATAACTATTTTTTACATTCTTCTTCTTCTTAAGAATTTAAAACAAATATAAAAAAAAAGCAAGATGGTAGGATTTTTTTTCTCTCCTAACCAAATGGACGCGCCTTTTCCTCATACGCCCTTTAAAAAAAAAATTCGTGTCATATAAAAGCTTTGGGTTCTTTACTAAAAGTATAAAAGTGAGCAAACTGTATGCCTATTTATGGGTAGAAAGTTGCACACTAACGAAGAGTAAACAATAGATGCGTCTGTGCTAAAGGGTTTGCGCGGAAACGCGACTCGTTTACGAACCTAATAATGTGTTAATGTTTCGTGTATATATATTTTTATATATGTGTACATGAAAGTGTGAGAGAAGAAAAGGGTTAAAGTGTATGTCCATGTGTCTGTGAATGTGGGGTACATGGAGGTCACAAGTGTGTACACGCCTCGTAGCTTTCATTAGCCCCTCACTTTCTTCACTTTGACCGTCGACGTCGCTAAACATAAACCTAGGGATACATTATTTCAACGCGACCTGGACAATTCTTCGATAAAATTCGCTGTTCGTAATTTTAAAAAAATTCACACCCGACAACTCCCTCTCACTCTTTCTCTATACAATCGTTTACTAATTTTATCCACTAAACCGTTATTTAATTAGTCCCTATATCAAAGAACGTACGAGAATAAAAGTAAATCACACTCTCGAGAGAGTGAGAGAACACGATTTTTCATCAGGAAGCAATTTTTTTCATTACCACCCAGACCTCCTAGTATTCCATTCATAGATTAATTTTATTACCGATATATTTTTAGTTTATTAATTAGACTTGAAAAAAATATTCTCGGTAAGTTACCCCTTAAAAAGGTTTGCTTAAACTGTACGTAACAATTTTAAAATTCAATTAAAGGAATTTAAATTTAGCTGTAAACTTCCTCCATCTTTGATGAATTTTTATATTTGTTGTATCTCCTTTTTTTGGTATCTTGCAAGTAAAATTTTTATTTCCCGTAACGATTGTTTTCGTCCCAGAAAGTAATTTTCATTTCCCCTTCTGTAATTTGCTTCCACCTCTCCTTTTTAATTTAGCATTTGTCAAACAAGCGAAATCTGAAACATTATCGTGTATCCTTTGCCCTTCATCTTAATGAAGCGACTGCTTTAATAATTACAAGGAAACGCTAGATCAAAGCCACATTTTCATTAGAGAAATTTAGCTGCTTAACACTTTTTTCTCTTTCCTCAAAGTTAAAATGGAGAGACTGGAAAAAGTAATAAACTTGTGAGAATGTTAACGAATTCTTTATTCTAAATTTTTCCCCTGCGAGTTGAAAAATAATTTTATTAATTGATAGAGAACATAAATGGTATAAAAGATGATTGTAATGGGAATTAAATTTTTTATCTCTTCATTTGATTAATAGTTGAAATTAAGTAAAAGCATGAATGATTATTTAGTCATTCGAATTAACGAAAGCTGCACTCTTAGGTCAATATTAACTCCGCCTCGTATGTAAATAGCCGTGTTCCGCAAGTCAAAACACAATTATTAATTAAGCTTTATGGACGCTGCTTCTATATCGGGTAAAATCAACTTTAATTCGTTGGAAATTAATTTATCGAATGGGAATTTTTTTCCCTCATTGAAATGCTTATTTGTTTTTTTAAATATGATAATGATAATTGAATGTAATTAACTAAATTATTAATATACTTTTAAAAATCAAGCAGGTCTTCCGTTTCTATTCAATTGACGAAATATTTATTTCTTCCACTTTCCAAAATAAATAACAAGAATGTCTTCCTTTACCTAATTTGCATATCTACTCTTTTCATGTAAGAATTAATTAATAATCTAAAATTCCAAATATACCTAATTTGCATATCTACTCTTTTCATATAAGGATTAATTTAGAATCTAAAATATTAAATTCGCCTTCAACGAATCTAAAATATTACATGCGCCTTCAGAGTCTAAATATTATTTTAACAATTTAAAAAATTATGAAGTTCTTCACCCTAGGACGGTCCGATTGACTCTTGACTCGTAGGCACCGCGCGTGGCTTATTTATACCCCCCGGCGTCCAGTGGAAGACGGAGCGTGATTGGTCAGTCCGTCAGGAGTGGGGGGCGGGTATGCCGTCTACCAATGACGCTGAGTCTCTCAAACCAATCAAATTTTGTCAAGTAGAAAGAATTATTGTCTACACTTTTCTCACTACCCTTACTGACAATTGCTCATTGATGAGAAAATTTTCTTGGATTTTTAAATCCTATTTTCTTCTAAATAAATATCTTTCTCTTTTCTAATCGATAAAATATAAATACTTGTTTTTAATTTATTTAAAAATATTTATTATAATGGAAAATGAAGAATAGAAAATAAACATACAGAGTATATTTATTATTCTTTTGTATTTTAAAATTGAACTAAAACAATATTTATTTATATAATTTTTTCATTTAATTTTTTTAAACTTTAAATAATTATCAATTAAATATTGCTATTGTAAAATATATATGAAATCGAAATATCTCGACAAATAACAAAGTTTTTAAATTGAAAATAATAAATGACTTGAAGGTCGACTACAAAAGCGGACATTTTTCTTTCTCACTGAGAATGAGAAAAAAAAATAGAGAAGTGGTTGCAGTGTTCAATTGAATATAGTCACTTTACTCGTTGTATGGAGATGCTTTTATGATTTCGTTATTGATTCCATGCCACGAATTGAGATCACTTGAGGAGCTTCATTTATAAAGTGGCAGTATGATTATATATCGTCGTATTAAAGAGTCTGTCATGAGAATACATATATATATCGTATAATATCAGTTTTATATATGACAGGAAAAATCCTTCGTTAAATCTCTCGATTTTAATAAAGTTTCAGAACGTTTTGTTTGACGATTAAGTTTTGATTTTCTTTGTTGCTTACAAATCACTTGCTGCAAAATTTAATATTAACTTTTACTGTTTTCCATTCTTTGTTGAAAATTGATTAAAAATTAATTTTCTGTTTCTTAATTAAATCTACTTTTTCTAGATGTCAACGATAGTGGGGCAATTGACAAAAAAGATTTAGATCTCGCAGTTCAAGTAAGTTTCATCTTTTTTTTTTCTTTGTACATGTTTTCTAATTGTAAAAAATTCTTTTTCTCTTTTAATTTTAGTCAATTTGCTCTTCGAGAGGTTGGGCAAGTGACACTGCAAAATTGGAACAGACCAAGGCGACGCTATTAAAAATTTGGGAAGGTTTGAAGCAAGGAGCGGATTCTGATCAGGATGGTCAGGTAATTTAAAAAAAAAATTTGGATCGATTGAGAAACACTGCATACAATTTGTAGTGGGGGAAGTGTGGGAACCAATCGCCTTTCACTTTCCCCACTCCTTCGCTATGACGCCTTGGAGTGGGGAAAGCGTGGGAACCAATCGCCTTTCACTTTCCCCACTCCTTGACCATGACGCCTTGGAATGGGGGAAGCGTGACAACAAATCGCCTTCGCCTTCCCCCACTCCTTGTCTACGTTTTCGACAGTGTTCTCAACTCGAAAAATTTCCACGTTCCACCAAATTAAAAATATAATTTCATTAATAATTTTTTAAATTAGTCACTAAATGATAATCAAAAACATTTTATAGAAATCTTTAAATATTAAATAAGTAATTAATTCTTCAAATTAGTGATTTTTTCGAGTTATTAAAATTAGTAATTATTAATAATAAAATTGTAGTGAAAATTCAAAAAGGAGAAATTAAATATAATTTTTTTTTCTTTTCAAAAATTAGATAAGTCGAGAAGAGTGGTATATGATGTGGGAGGACTACGCAAAGAATCCAGATAATCCACCAGAATGGCAGAATGTATACATGAATTTTGTTTTTGATCTTGAGGATACGTCAGGTAATTATTATTCCCTTTTTTAATTACTGCTATGGCAAATTTGATTTTTTTTTAATTAAAAGAGAATTGATTTTTGATTGAAGTTTAATTTTGTGTGATTCATTTGGTGTGCTGGTAATTTAATTGTTAATTTTAGAAATGCTTCATTTATTGTCCATTTATTTTCTGCAAAATTGAACTTTAAAAAAAAGTTCAATTTCCTACCTAACTTTTAATGGAGTTTCCTTTGATTTATTTATATTTTCAGGCGATGGATCAATTGACGAATCAGAATTCTGTGTTGTCTGTAGAAATCACGGTGTTACCGACAGTGAAGCTCGGGAGGCCTTCAAAAAATTACAAGTTGTACGTTCATTAATATATGTTAAATTAATTATATTTTCTTCTTGAGGATTAAATTTAATTAAAATTTAAACTATATAATTAAAACTCTAGATTAAATAATAAATAGAAATATTTTTAATAGTAGTATTTTTAATTTAAAAAAATGGAGTCTAAAGTTGGACCGCAGATGAAGAGTGGGGATAGCGAATTATGATTGGTTGCCGCATATCCCCACTCAAGTGCCAGTGGTTCTCAAACTTAAGTTTGAGGCTCTAATTTTTTATTTGAAAATAATGTGCATTAATTTCATTATATAAGATATTTGTGAATAAAATTGGAAATAAATTATTCGAAGCAAGAAAATAATTTCCTAAAAGTCGAAAAAAAATTCAATTAATTTTTACAGGGCACTGAGGTGACTCGCGAGAAATTTCTGACACTCTGGAGAGATTACTTCACATCCGACGATGCAAATTCACCGGGAAATTTCATATTTGGAAAAACTTCTTTCTAATTTAAAGGAAAAATTATTTACTATCGAAATTAAATTTAAAGAAAAAATTCCGTTTAGTGTAATATGAGACTATTTATCTAATATTTCAAATATTTCTTTAATAATTTTTTTTTCTTTTGACGAAGTTACTATTATTTACTGACTCATTGATACATATCGCTAGTCGATAATATTGACGGATCTATAACATCTTTGATAAATTTAAATTATTTATCCATCGATATACCTAATACTGTAATTCGATGCAAAATGAAGAATATGAAAAAGAAAACAAAGTATTAATGCGAGAATAAATATAAATATATATTTAAGAGTGATTACAGTCGTTTGGTGTCGTTCAAATTAGGAAAATATAGTCTCGAGTGTTTTCTGTCAATTGCATCATTCGTTGTAAAGCACTTGCCAAGTGCAAAAAATGTATAAATGGGTGTAATATTATGTAAATGTAACACTATTTATAATTAGAGTGTATCAAAATAATTTTGTATTCCAATAATATTTCGTTAATAATTTTTAATATTTTGTTCTCTTATGATTTTAAATTATTTAGATTTTTTTACTGTAATGGAAAAATTCCACTTTTTTAAAATCTAATAGTTATTAAAATAAAAATTCATAAAAGTAAAATAGTTTTAGCGTTAAGTTGAGATGCACTGGGCGCACTAAGAGTGAGGGGAGCACGCGAACCAATCGTTTAAGCGTCATCCCCACTTTTGTGCTGCGCGCGCACCGTTCTCGACTCACGAGACGCTCAAGGCTCTTCTACTTTTGTCATTCTATAAATTTTTCTCCAAAAAAAAAAAAAAAACTTACACTAAATGAAAAACTACGAAGAAATATATTTTTTTTAGAGAAAATATTCTCACAACTGTTTTTTTATTAGAAGATATATTTTTGTATTTTGATACACTTTAATTTTCATCTAGTTCACGGAATCTAGTATATTGTGCTGCAGATTTTCTGATTTATATTTTTCTTGTCAGAAAATATTTTACTTTTCGAGAAACGACATTCAAAAGTTTTTTTTTTGTAACTTTTCGAAGGAATTGAAAATATAAATGCTAAATTTGAATGCAGTTTTTATTTTGTGCCAAACGAATTTTACGAAATAAATTAAAATATTTAGATTTGCTGTTCGAGCAGCATAAAAAAAAGAGAGTTCCTTAAAATATTATTCAAAACCTCAAAGAGGATATTTTCGAATTTCTGGTAGAGAGAAGAAACAAAATATTATTCAAATTAAAGAAAAATTTCAATTATCACAACTATGTGAATTACAATTAAAGGCAAAAAAATATACTATTAATAAATATAACATTCTACATGAAAATTGTAGCAGAGTATTTTTCAAAAAAAAAAAAAAGAAAAGAAATGTCAATACCAAAAAGTCAAATAAAATTGAAGAATATGTTTTTATTTCGCAAGTGAAATTTTTAAATTTTAATTATTCCCTAAGTTTTTTTTAAATTGCTATTAATTGAATGTTCTTTCATTTTTTAATATTTCTTTTTCTTATTTTTTATTATTTTCATTAATTATTTGTTAATTTATTTCGAAATTTAAAAATACTTTTTTTCAAATTCGAATTTTATATTTATTTTTAATATTCTAATGGATATTTAATATAAATTTCCAAAACAGAAAAATAAATTAAAATGCTTAAAACAGTGGAAATTAATATTTGTTTCTATTTAGGTTTAAATTTAATACAATTGAAAGTAAAAAAAAATATATCTGGGTTCGCTGGCTATTTATGTGAAATTTATATAGAATAGTATTTATCTCACAGTAATTATTCGAATTCCCGTTTTAAAATAATTAGTTTAATATATATATATTTGTTATTGAACACTGCCAAACTCTTTAAAAGAAAAACAAATAAATTCGATGCAGTGAATTTTCAGAGGTAAAAAATATTTTTCCAATGTAAATATATAATACTGCAGTCCATATATAATATTTGTTAAATATTTTCTCTGTACATCTTTATAGGATAAATGTTATTGGAAAATTTATTTATCATACAACAGTGAAAATGCTAATAAAACAAAAATAATGTCCTTTTTCGAAAATAATCTTCTTCCCTCAATTATTTTTATTAAAGTTTTTTTTAAATTGTTTAAAAATTTGTTTAAAAATTGTTTAAAAATTGTTTAAAAATTGTTTAAAAATTTTTTCAAAAGATTATTTAAAAATGTTATTTTTAACATTTTTTTTATTAATTAAAAAGAAATAGTTCTTATTAAATAAAATATTTAATTATATTTAAGGAAAACAAACGTTAAATTCAAATTGATGAGTAAAATTTAACGATGTTTAATTTTTCCTGGTTTATGGTAAAAGAAAATTTATCAAAGAATTTAGGAGAAAAAAAATTAGAATTAAGCGAAATTTACTGTAATGTTTGGCTAAAATTTATCTATAATTTGTGGTAAAAAATCAACAGATAAATATTTGACGTCCCTTAAATGAGTTTAGTAAATTACAAAAATGGTAAATTCTACTATAATTTTATTTTAAGACTACCTCAGAAATTAAATAAACTTTTCCATTCAGTATGGTAAATTTCACATCATTAAATTTAGAATTATTTACGAAAATCTAAATTAAAGTTTGGTATTTAAACAAATTTTATCAAAGTATTTAGGTAAATGTTACTATACAGCTACAACTGAAACTTTATTAAAATTCTAAAATGAAAGTTTTGTCAAATTTACCAGACTTCAATAACATTTATTATAATTAATATTTAATATAAGAATATTTAATTCACGAATATTTAATTCATCAAAAAATGTTCAATAAAAATTGAATAAATAAATGGCAAATTGTCCTCTATATACGGTATGGAAGATCCTACAAAACAGTTAGGTGAAAATTACCATCACTGTTTAGTAAAATATCTCATAATTTATATGGTAAATTTTACTAAACTTTCTTTTAGATGACTTTCGAAGTCAATAAACTTTCTATTTTAGTTTGTCAAAATTTAATTTCTTGTTAAGCAAAAAATATTTCCAACGATTCCTAAGATGTGTGAATAAAAAAAAAAATGTATTACGTATCATAATTAAAAATTTTATTGAGGAAAAAAAATATATGCGCGCAAATTTCTCTAATAATAAATAATAAATGTTTGATCTTAACGTAATAACAAATATTACATTTCAAACGTGATATAATAATGACAGACCAACTCATACGTGCATATTTTTTTTTTGCCTCAATAAAGTAAATTTGTATTATAATAATTTATCGAACTGTTATTATCTTCCTCATAATGTAGATTTCAATTATTTGTTAAATGGATGAACATCATCGGTAATATGTAAATCAATAAATGTTATATTAATTGGGTACTAAACATGTTTGCTTTTAACTTAATAATAGCGATAATAAATAATAATTAGTTAATGATAATAAAAAACATTAATGAGACTAATAAAAAAATAAATAAAAAAAAATAGTAATAATAATAAATGAATAATAGAATAATAAAAAATAAACAATGAAATAATAAATTAAAATATTACCTCTTTGTATAATTATTAAAATAAATGTTACATTATTAAAATGAAAATAAAAAATAAATTAATTATAAAAAAATATAGTAAAGATTATAAAAAGGAAAAAAATATTAAAATGTTTAAATTTTTAATTGTTAATTGTACCTACATAGCTTGAACGATTATTTTTAAGATATTAAAGAGCTAAACTAAATAAATAAATATATATTAATAAATAAATAAAAATAAATAAAATATTTAACATGTTATTTGTTACGTCCAGTTTAAACAATATTTTTTATAATATTGTCAACTAGTTAAGAAATTTTTTTCAACCTTTATTTTATTTAAAAAAATTTAATTTTTTAACTAGAAAGAGAGCAATGAAAATGAAACATTGAAGAAACAATAAAAGGAAAGTATAAAATATAAATGAAAAGAAAAAAGTAAAATATTTACTTTGTTTTTTGTTACGTCCAGTTTAAACAAGAATTTTTTGACATTCTTTAGTCAATAAGAGAAATTTTTTCATCCTACCTTCTAATTTTATTATTTTAATTATTTAACATATTAAAGAAAGCAATAAAAAATAAAAGTATAATGAAATTAATGAATGGAGATAAATAAAAAAAATGTTATCAGAACATTTTTATTCATTGTCCGACTGTTTTCGTTTAATTTGCCTTAATTTATAAAGGATCTCGGACGTTTAAGATTATAAACTAGTTATTAGAACAAAATAAAGAAAATAATAAAATAAACAATAAAATTAATAAAGAAAAATAAAATTTATAAAAAAAATATAATTAATAAAAAAAACAATAAAAAAAATTTTTTAAAAACATAATTTGAAAAATGTAATCTATATATAAAAGTGAAATAAATCGGATAAAAATAAAAAAAACTAAATTTAAAAAAATAAGAAAGATTAAAAAAATGAAAAAAAATTGATAATAAATAATTTTATCCGATTTTATCTCCTTTACTGGAGAGTGGTGCAATCTTTAGTCTCTGCTCAGAACTCTATAGTAATATCATATCTCCGTATCGCTCAGCACAAGACAGGAACTCAGCTTATCGAGTAGCACAAAAGAATATGCAGGAAAACTCAGTAAGTACAGATTATATATATACACGACTAATATTGTATATATGTATATATTGTTGACAATCACAAATTAATTGACACAATTCCACTTTATTTAGAATTTTATCAACTGAGAATAGAGACACGAGTTATGACAAATATATATATAGGCAAAAGATTATAAATCCATTGTATGTATAATATATGTATCTAAATAACCTTAACATTTAAGAAAAATTTTTAATTTCCTCATAATATCGTCATCATTGATATGATAGGAACTTTCTTATCATTAGACAGTTGAAAATGATAAAATTTCACATTCAGTCTTAATTGTAACGTCGTGGTATAACAATATCTATATAGATGTATTAGAAATTTATAGAATTATTTTTGTGCATTGAAATTATTTTGTGTTGTCTGAAAAGTTGTACTGTATGTAAATATATATATATATATATATATACATATTTGTGCATGGGAGGTCGATCACATTGTATATAGTGTGCAAATTATTTTGCTATCACCTCGAGACATTTATATATAGTTATTAAAAGTGCTTTTTAATTGAATGCTAATTATTAATAAGGAGGCAACAGACATTTGTTTTTTTTTTATTTTTTGATCGTTATGGTATATTATATTAGAAAACATTTATTGAAATAGTTGATTGTCTCTTTATTTTGAACTTTTCTATTTTCTATTGTTGAGAAAAATTGAGGAAGTTTGAATTTACAAAAAGAATGTAAGTCGAGAATTATTTTTTTCTATACTATTTTAGTTAGAAATAATATCATTTTTATTTTATATTTTTCTTATTTTTTATATTTTATTTTTTATAATTTTCATATTTTTTATATTTTAAAAATTTTTAGTATCTTAAATTTTGTATATTTTTAATGCTTTTGATATTTTTGAAGTTTTTAGTACCTTGGATTTTAAATCTTTTAATTAATAATTTTGATGTTTTTAAAATAATTTTAAGTACTTTGAATTTTTTATATTTTTGATACTTTTGATAATTGAAAATTTTTTATATTTTTCATACTTTTGATATTTTTTTAATTTTTAGTACCTTAAATTTTTTATATTTTTAATACCTAATTTTATTTTTTCTCATTCTAATTATTTTTAGTATGTATATTAATTTTAATATTCATTTTTTGCAATTAATAATAATAAAATATTAATAACATAAAAAAAATTAATTATTTTATTTAAATAGTTATGAAATTATATTTCCCAAATCATTTGACCATGAATTATAAGAGTGGTACTTTATTTTCCAATGATAAAATCAAATCTTATCAATTTATTTCTTACATCAGATTCACCGCTATCGTGATTATAATATATAAATGCGATCCAAAATTGTAACAAATAATTAATAATACTAATAAGAATAGTAACAGTAATAATAGAAAAAAATAGTGATATACCTAAAAATAACTTTATAATTTCGAACTTTATAAAGAATAAAAAACGAATGATAATTATTATTTTTTAATTAAATATTTAAAATAGATTTTAATCTAAAATATAAAATACAAAATTCAAATTAAATTAAATTCTTAATTATTTATATTATTGTTTATAAATTTAAATAAATATGAAAACTGAAATATCTAATTTATCAGATGTTACGTACAGTTTAAGCAACCCTTTATAATAAAATAATCCATTTCTGTCATTAAAATAAAAATAATAAATAAGCTAAGAAAATACAAATGAAAAGAGAACGCAATAATTTATTGCGAAATTTTACGATTATTGCAATAATTTATTAAAAAATAAATAAACTGCATGGATTTTTCCAAAAAAAAATAATAAATCAAATAAAAAAGAATAAACAAAAGTAAATAAATTTTAAAGACTACCGTTGTGTATTTTTCAAACCCATTATTTACGAAAACCAAGTAAACAAAGAAAAATTGTACAATATCAATGAATAAAATGCATTTAGTCTGATACGCTTATTATTATTTTCATTTTTTTTCGCGAAACGAATTATTTGTTCTTTGAAATTTGATTTGCATTCTAAAATCATTGTATATATATAATAATTTCAAAATTAAATGTTTTTATTACTCCCTTGAATATTGATTCGAATTTAATTTTTTTTTTTGAAGAAAATTTAAAAAAGCTTCAAATAAATTTTGCAAATAAATTTTTAAAATTTAATTTTTAAAAAATGAGAATTTAATTTTCATATGTGTTAACAATTTTTTTCTGCCCTTTTTAGGTCGGGACTAAAGAATGAAGAATTTGGTTTAGAGGATACTGTGGAAGAATTTGCAATGACCTCATTGGGAAAATTAATTTTCGTCGATTCACATTCGAGACATTCAAAATCACTTTCATCAGATGAATCTTCAAATTTAGATTACAGTGAATCATTATCATTGGCGTTCGAAAGTCTCTTTCACATGCCATACGATATCATTGAGAATTATGCTAATTCGATAAATACACTCGACATCAGTCACAATAAATTTAGCAGGTATTTTTAAATATTTTACTTTTTCTTTTCAATCTTGAATTATTTTTAGTAAAACATTATTTTAATTCAAATTATTTCTAATTTTGAAATTTTTCACTTTACTTTTAGTTTTGAAATAATTATTTACACTTTACTTTTTAATTACCTAAAATTCTACGTCATTGTTTTTGGTATTTCATATTTGCGCAAAAATTACAAAATATGAAAATGTTTTTCTATAAAAAAAAATAATATCACGAAATCAGAAATTACAGATGTTTATTTTATTTTTCGATAAAAGAGAAAATAAAATTATAATAAACAATAATTTCATCAACTGTTTTTTTTGTAGAAATTTGCAATTTTTATCGGAATTTGAAAATTTGACGTCACTAAATTTGGATCACAATGACGTCGATTCGTTTACGACATTTCCATATATGCCAAAACTTCAGCTACTTTGGATTAATCACAATCAAATAGACGATCTTTTTCCATTTATAAAAAGTCTTTACGAAAGTTTACCAAATCTTCGTTATCTTTGTTTGATGGGTAACAAAGCAGCGCCAAGTTATCTCAACGGTGGCAGTTTTTACGATTATCTTCAATACAGGTACGGAAATTAGAATTTAGAAAAAATTATCTAAAATTTACTCCTGAGAACGATTGTTATTGAAATATTTATTTTGTTTTAAATTATTAACGATAGAAAGAAACTTTGAATGTTGAAGTTAATACTCGGGAGTTAGACTTTTCATTCTTAAGATTGATTTTTAGTTAATTTTCTTCTACTGAAATATATAAATGTTTTGACTTTTGTCAATTTCATATTTACCAATTGGACTTATTTTCTAATGACTAAATTGAAACGACAATATTTTAATTTCTAATTAAAGACATAAAGCAACAAAATGTTAATTTTAGATTGGTCGTGATATCCTGGTTTCCTCGATTAATTCATTTGGATGATAGAATCATCACTGATGAACAACGATTAGAGGCGGTGAGGCTCTTCAAAAGGCCTCTATTGGAACAATTCACCGAAAATACAGTAATTCCCGAGTGCATCAAAATTGTTCACACAAAATTATCAAATTTATTTGTCAAAAATTCACTACCCGAAAAACTTCAAATGTCAAAGAATTCAAATTTCATTATTTGAACAACATTATTAGGCTGCGATATTTTCAAAAATAGAAATTTTTATTTATCATTTCAATATGAAACTAATCTTTCATATATCATCGAAAACAAAATTCCGTCTTAATTTTCGGATGAGAATTTGATTATTATTCTTGGATACAAAAACCAAGTGGAGACTGCATATTTTATTGAGAAACATTTGTAATTAGTTTTAAGAAAAATGAAATGAGATTTCATACTTTTTGTGTTCATTGTTAAAATTTACTGCTTTTGTAAATTTTACATTTACTTTAGATTAGTTGTACATTGTTTTTAGAAAATATTTTTTAAGACAAGAGGAAAGGTTTTCTTTCCACTAAAGTTAGAAATTGTGTTTTCTTCTTTTTATAAACTGAAAAGAAATAAGTTTTTGATAATAGAAGTTAAGAGGAATTTATAAACGATTTATTTTTCATAAACGCATGTAATGTATGTTAAGAAATAAATTAATAGGAAGTAGAAATAATTAGTTGTACAATCATTTCTCTAACATATATTAAATATTCTCCTTTTTTTGATTTCGTTTCTTTTATTTCGTAGAAAATAATTATTTGTGTTACTAAATTTATTTCTGTAATAAGTAATTTCCAGAGTTAATTTTACAATATTGATCGAATATATTGAATCAGTAATATTACTGATTATAAAAGTTACGTCCAGTTTAAACAAACCTTTTTCAGTATAAAGAAGTTACAAAAAATAGTTTTCTATTTTCCTTCGCATCTAATTTTTTAATTTTGAATACATTTATTTAATAGTATTTAATAAATATTATTTAGTATAACTGTTAATTAGCGAAGTTAGTTAATTTTAAGTTTATTTTCTTAAATCAATTAGCTACTTACCTAAGTAGTTCTTCGCACCACAACGTCCAAAATAGTTATGTCCGGTTGGAGCTCCGTTTTCTATATTTATACTCCCCGTAAGTCCCTTGCGATTGGCCCTCCTAACGGAAGGGTGGGGGGTCCAGGCGACGT
Source organism: Leptopilina heterotoma (assembly GCF_015476425.1). Lineage (NCBI taxonomy): Eukaryota > Metazoa > Arthropoda > Insecta > Hymenoptera > Figitidae > Leptopilina > Leptopilina heterotoma. The sequence continues at coordinate 4,268,242 of NW_025110867.1, read as the reverse complement.
GAAGAATCCTCCGCCAATGACAAAGCAAGCATTACTTAAATTATTCTGCTATTAGGATTCTTCTTACTATTCAAATTTGAATTAATATTCTTATTAATAAATCTAAAATATTTTTACTGTTTCCAATTTTTAGAAATATTTTAATGTCATCTTTATTGTTACAAAAATGTAAAAGAAAAAACTTTCCTAATACAAAAGTTTTTTTTACTTCCTACTCTATTTGAATATATTCCAGTTAAACATACCTTTAAGCAAGATCCTTAACATTTAAATTTATATAAAATAAAATGTATTTTTTCTCGATGAATTCAGCACATTTAGCAATAGAACTCTTAACATCTGTAGTTTTATTATATTTTAAAAATTCTTTGCGCTTAGAGTTTACAGCCTTGTAAAAATAATATTAGGAGATATGGAATTACGCATTATGAGTGTAACTCTTGGAATAAATGTTGTGAGAGAAAAAGTGCAATGGGTGTCATGGTGAATGAGTAAATATGACAAACGTAATGCGGAAAATGTTAAGGTTATTAAAATAAAACAAAACATTTGTACTACGGTCATGAAAAAGTGTAAATAGTAAAAAAAAATGGCTAAGGAATGAATGAAAATCGGTGTCAAGTTGTGAGTTACAAAGAAATAAAAAACGAAATGTGTTCTTCTAAAAATTCATATTGGAATAATTTTATAAAAAAAATCAACTATCCCCTACTTTAAAGTAGCGAAACCTTAGTATAAAATTATTCTAATTGTCTAATTCCCCTGGGAAATAAATTTTCTCAATAGGTACAAAATATGCTTCACAAAAATACAAAAATCGATAATTTCTCTCTATCTCTGAATATTTCCTTAAAAATTTATTCACATGTTTTTGATAGGAAATTTTTTTTTTTATTTGCGAAAGAAAAACAAATCGACGAGAACTTAATTTGAATAAAACAATTGCATTTATTTCGTATGTATGTCTATCTGGAGAAAAATAAATATTTTCAGTTTTATTTTAACTAAAAAAATATTAATGACAGAGATGATTTTGTTATTCTTTTTCTGTTTTTAATAAATTTTTTTATCAAAATTGTCACCGACTGTCATTAGTAATTACAAATTAAAATAATTTTTCTTTTAACTATTCTTTATGAATTTTTATAAAAAATTTTTCTTTTGATTTTTTTATGAATGAAATATGCTTAAGATTTCAAGTTTCCGTAAGATTGAAAGCAGTACATGATCGTGACTGGGACTTAAACAGGGACGTGGAGAAACATTGGATTTGCATCTTTATAAAAAAAATTCGTCTCTTGTATTTAAATATTGAATTTTTAATTCTGCTGTAAAATTTAAATTCAGATACTCACGTATCGTATCAGTTTAAATATGGATTATATTTCTACTTTTTTTTTAAATTGATGGGAATTTGCAAAAAAATAGTGATAGTTATAATAGTTATAATAATAATATTAAATTTTCTTCGATAGAAGGATAAAAATTAGAATTTAGTATTTGGTAAACTAATAAAATTTACAGTTGGAAAGGTGTTAATTAAAATAATTAAAGATTAAATTAAAAAAATGTTAAATACTCTCTGGCAGACTTTCATTCTTAATTATGCATCACAGGATCTACATTGTACGACTTGAAATTTAAAATATCAAATGTTTCTAAAAATTATTTACGATAGAAAAATTTTTTAGTATGAAAATTGAAAACTGAAAGTTAAATTATTGACATTTGTCTCTCCAGAGCGATAAGTCAATCTTCGATATAGAATTACAACTCACAAGTGGATTTCTGAAAAAAAAATTTTATATATCAGTATTCCTTGAGCGACACAATAGTTAAAATTAATTAAATTTTAGGACCTAATTTTTTGAATAAATTTAATTCCTAGAAGCTTTCTTACTTTCTTGAAATTATCTCCATTCCACGACGTTGTATCGATTTTATCTCACTGTTGTCGCAAAGTAATCGGGAAATTGTTGCTTTTCGAATTTCATTTAGTTGATCTGAAAAAAGTGTTAATTATTCTCTTATTAAAAATTTACAAATTTTCTTTAAATTCTCAAATTTTTTGTACTAACCTACTGTGAATGGATGATCACTTTCTTTGCTCTCGTAGAAAAATCGATCTCCCACTCGTTTCCGATACATTTCTGAAGTCAATAAACAATGAAATGTGGGACCTAGCAGTGAACTCGGTATTGCTTCTTCCAAAGTGGCGCCAACCGTAAAATCGACATCATCCGGCGACTCATAAATTCTCCTCAAATTTTCAATATTCTGAAAAACGAAAATTATTAAAAAAAAATTTTTTAATTTAAAAAAAAGTTATATATTCAGTCAATTCATTTGTATGAAAACATTTTAAGCTTCAAAGGAAAAATTTTAATTCTCACCTTACTGGAAATGTAATCCGAGAAATCATTCCACTGTTTAGCTTTTGGAAGATGACAAAATTTGCGATATTGATTGTAAGTTCCGAGACCGTGATCCCTACCACGATGAATATCGAGAGCACGAGCATCTGATTTTACAAAGCCAGGTCCAAGATTCACGCGTCCAGTTAGCTGCGAATAAATTACGAGAATAGTTGAAGGTTAAGTCGAGCATTGTGCGCGCGCAGCACGAAAAAGGGAGGGGGGCGCGCTGTCATTGGTCCTTCGGTGACCTTGAGACTGCGCACGCAACACGAGGTGCAAACTTAATACGAAACTAAATTCGAAACATTTGATTTATACCAACTTCTTTATTATAATATTGATCATATGCTTCCTGTTGCTGTGTCGCTATTCCTCTAACTAGTAAATTGAAATTATCGCCTTTTTCAATCATACTCGGATCATTGAAGAGTTCATTAACGTTTGCAAACTGACAAGGTGGATCACGCCTCTCATTCACTAAACTGTAAAAAAATTATATTTCATTTAATTTTCATAAGGTTCTTTCAAAATCTTTTCTATTCTTCAGTATAAAAAATGCTTGTTTAAACTGGACGTAACAATAAATTATATAAAAACTATTTCAAGTCAAGAAATTTTTATTTCTACTAATAATTTCAGACACATTTCTTACTTTGCATCTCCGGAAAGTATTGTGTGAAATGAACGAAATATCGCCGTGGCTGCTTCGTTCGAAGTACTTGCATCTAATGATGGATTATAATCATTTACATATTCCGTTGAATTGTAAATTAACCGATAAAAGTAAGAATTATTCTCGCCTAAAATAATTTTGATGATGTAATAGTTTTTTTGTTCAACATGATTTTTAGAAAAAGGGTTGTATTTCTATTGGGTGAATTATTATTTTATATACTGTACCTAAAAATATTGGTACCCATTCATAATAGGTAATATGTTGACTTATCGCGATATAAATTCTCCTTGCTTCTTGATAAAGTTTCTCGTCATTCCAATGAGGATTTAATCGCGCTAATTCATCTGCAATACGATTGTGCTCTCTAAATAAAATAACGGAGAAAAATGCCAACTGAATTCCCACATTTGCTCTTTTGTCTCCTAAAATAGAATTTTCCATTTACTTGTATTCTTGTTCTTATTATTGAAATTATTCATATTTGTTTAGAATTTTTCCTCACTGAAACAGTATACTAACGGATTTTTGATAGCATCCGGTTTCTTTTAAGGACTTTAAAAATTCAAAAAACAAAAAAATTTACCATTTCTGTAACAAACTTTTGCTTCTTTTTTACAAGTATCACTGTGTGGTGGCCATTTTTTATTATTACGAGTTTCCGACAATAATCTACCGCCCTTAAATTCTCGTAGACTAGAAGCCTCTTCGTCAGTGGATCCATAAACTATGGAAAGATCGAGAAAATGTGTGGTGATTACCAACTGCAAAAGAATTTATCTAGTAAGCAACATTTCTTTCTGATTTTAAGTGTTAGATTTTTGAAAACTGATTAGTAAGTTATAGTTTTTAAAAAAATTTTGACAAAAAGCACCTGGTTTGCAAAGCCATTACGTGGACTACATCCACGATCGACGTCGGTATATTTACGAATAAATGAATTTAAACACTCTGTTCCACTACTTCCAAAATCTTTATCATCCTTAGGCACTAATGCTGGATAACAAAGTGGATAGTGAGCGGGATCACGAACTAATTTACCCTCATCCGAACAACAATTTGAATCCGCTAAATGGTTAAAAGTTAGATTTAGTTAAAAGTTAAAAAAGAATACTTAAAAATTTACTTAAATATTGTAATATCTTAAATTTAATATTATCAAAATTATGTAAAAAAAAATTACTTGTATTAGGACGCTCGTCAGTTAAAAGAATATCGTGTGTTACAACTTGTGTCCACTGTGCTGCTAGTGCACTATATTTTTTGTCCAGTATTTTTTTATCCGGACTGAATACACGACTGAGAATACGAGCCAAAGGTAGGACATTACCATTTGTACTGAGTCTTGGTAAATGGAAACCTAATATTTTCAACAAAAAAAAAGTAGATTAGGTATTTAAAAAAATTTGTTTCTGCTCATTTATTATGTGTTAATAATTTATTATAAAATCAAAAATTAAATAAATAGAAAGAAAATTTACCATCATCATAATTAGCAGGTATGATGCGTCCATAACGAGTATAAGTCATACCCCACGTTGGATTCAATTTATTATTACAAGACCCATCCATAGTTCTGAATTTTGATTCTTTACATTTCTTCGGAAAAATATCACCACATCTCAATTTCGCAAATGGATTACTCGTGTTACTAAAAGACCAATGTTTTTTATAACAATGTTTTATATTTAGTTTCAAATTATTCTTTTATCAAAATCTATTTTCTATTCTACACTATTTCGATTTTATTTTTAATTTTAATTAATATTTTAATTGAAATAGGTAAAAAAATGTTTTACACGAATAAAAAAATAGTTATAAAATTTGCACAAACGGATATATAACTATAAATTTGAGTTAATTTTCATACTTTTGTAAATTTTGAGAATCTGTTGTAAAAATTGTCAAAAACGATAGAATGAAGATAAAAAGTTGCTTCATGGTGATGAAATAGTAAAAACTTTTATTGTCACAATGAGTAAATATTAAATTTTTTCAGGAGATAATCTGCTATTTATGAATATGCAAAAAAAGGTTATCATTATTGATGTGAGATACAAATAGTCTTAGTCTTTGTGATAAGGGTTATTTCGAAAATGGGGATAAATCTTCCAAATCCTCATATCTTGATTAAAAAAGCCTTTTTGAGTTTACTGTTAATCGTGAATAATCTGAAAATATTAACTTTGAAGGAGACTCAAATAATATTTTGAAATTTAAATAAAATTTGCTAAAAGATAGAGGGAGGTTTAAAAATATTTCTTCGCACATTGCAATAGTTTGTTACGTCCAGTTTATGCAAGCATTTTTTTTAAGAATAGCAACTATACAATATTAACTGTACTGTATACTTTTTATAATTTTATAGTGGAAGTTTAATAATATCATAAATAAAATTTTATAATACTGTGGTAAGTATTATGGTAACAGTTTAAATTATTTTTGTCAATAAAAACCTAATTTACAGGTTCGGAAAGATCTACTGACGCTCTGCCCCCTCTCAAGTCATCTGCGCGAGATAGCTGCGCGGAAAACTTACTAAGCACAGCGTCAGGTCCTGAAAAAGGCAAACCTGTTATGTCAAATAAAACAAGTAGTAATTTTTAAGAAATTTTTATTGTACAAGAAAATAGACTACATAGTTTTTAATGTTTAATTATTTTTTGCATTCTTATTCTTTAATATATTAGACTATTAATAAATTATTAATTTTTACATTATAATTATTTAGCACTTTAATAATTATATATACAAATAAATTATTCCTTCCAAAGGGATAAATTGATCTCCGGAATTGATTTGCAACTCACTAGCGGATTTCTGTAACAGGAAACAAATTCCATTTTCAATCGTATCAGAAAATAAAATTTATAAAATTGTATGAAAGTATTCTTACTGTTTCGAAATTTGCTCGAATCCACGCCTTTGCATTGATTCGATATTAGTATTATCGCAAATCAGTCTTGAAATAGTGTATTTTCGAATTTCGTTAAGTTGATCTAAAAATAGATTTCAATTTGAATTTTTATTAATCAAATTCTGTTCTTGTCGGTAGTAGTCGAAAATATTATTGGAATTTATTATTAGCGTTAAAAAATATAATAAAATATTGGTAAATCTGGTCTTCTGATAAGAATGTGAGTCTCATTGTCATTCGCGTTGTGGTAGGCAAATTAGCCATAATCCCAAAATAATTCGTACATAAAGTGGTGTAGGTCTGAATAATTATCGTCGAGATTAGATAAAATCTGTGATAATGTACAATGTCATTAATCGAAAAGTAGATTTTCCATTCCCTTTGTAAAAAAAAAGATTTAACATTTTATTTATCAGCGCAAAAGGAACAAGCAAAGAACTTATATCAAACCTAAGGTAAATGGATTTCCATAATTTCCATTCTCGAAGAAAAATCGATCTCCAATTCTTGATCTAGAATATTGTTTATTTAGTAAGCATTGGAAAGTTGGTCCAACCAGTGCTCCTGGAGCGAGATTCTCCACTGAACCTCCTACTGTTAAATCGACGTCTTCTGGACTCTCGTAAATACTCTTCATATCCTTTACGGCCTAAGTAGAAAAAATGTAATTAGAAAATTTCTTTCTCTTATTCAGACAGTAGATTAGGAGTCTTACTTCTTGGGGAATGTAATCTAGGAAATCGTCCCATTGTACACCCCGTCGTAAACCACAGAATTCACGATACTGATTATAAGTACCAAGCCCATAATCCCGTCCTCTTTGAATGTCCAATGCTCGACCATCAGTTTTCACTACTTTTTCTCCAAGGTACAATTCGGCTGTAAACTGTGATTTAATTTTTAACATTAAAATTAGAAAAGAAATGTTATGAATATGTGTTACCATTTTATCATAGTACTGATCGGCTCCTTCTTGGGGTTGTGTAGCCAGACCCCTCATTAGACAATCGTAGTTGTCGCCCTTCTCGACAATTGTAGGATTGTTGAAGACGTTATTCACTATTGCCTTTCCATGCGGTGGGTCCCGTTTTTCATTTATCATGCTGGAAAATAAATTTACATTTCCGCAAAGTCTAATTTTTTTTATTTATCTTAGAAATTGATGGAATTTTTAATACTTGAAATCTGCATTAAGAAGGGTATGGAAAGATCGCATTACTGCTGCAACCATTTCGTTCAAAGCACCAGCATCCACTGTTGGATTATAATCGTTTACGTAATTTGGAGTGTTGTATGCAATTTTGTTTTGATAAGAGTATTCCTCTCCTGAAATAGCGTTGAAATTATTTTTCCTCTTTGTTAATTCATTAAATTAGATTAAAGTATTTTGATAATTCATTTACTTAAACCTTGCTTTACTGTACTGACAACCACTGGACGGTCTGGAGTGGGGGGTAAGGATTCACCAATCACTATTGAGTCCCCCACTCTTTTCCTGCGGCTCGTCCAGTGATTCTCAACTTTCGAAAAAAAATTAACTGATTACGATAAATATTCCGTCTATAACTCTACCTAGGAGAATTGGTAAAAATTCGTTGTACGTAATTTGTTGACTTATTGCAATATAAATTCTTCTTGCTTCTTGATAAATCCTCTCGTCATTCCAATGAGGATTGAATTTTAATAATTTTCCAGCAATGTGATTATGCTGACGGACCAATGTAACAAAGAAGAATGCTAACTGAATTCCTGCATTCGATCTTCTATCTCCTGTAATTAATAATGTCGTCAGCATAACTGTTTTTTACACTGAATCCGTTGTGGTCATATCGACGAATAATAAACCTTTTCACTATTTGTTCCTGATTCTTGCGAGAGTCTTCTTAGCCTCCTTGAAGGCTGACCCGAAGAATTCACAAGAACAAATTAAATTGGGAATACTTGTCTATTGTTTGATACTTTGGGTCATCCGGATCTGGTATAACCATCACGAATTGAAATTAAAAATTAAAGAGAATATTTACCAGTTCTGTAGCAGACTTCAGCCTTTTTGTCACAGGTATCGCCGTGTGGTGGCCATTCCTGATTACCACGAATGTCCGTCAGTAATCTACCTCTTTTAAATTCCCGCAAACTAGCAGCCTCTTTATCCGTCGATCCATAAACAAGAGACATATCCAAGTAATGAGTCGTTCCGGTTAACTGGAAGCAAATTGTCAAACATTCGACAAATTTATCATTGTAAAGTTAAAATCTAATGAAATTACTATTGAAATAATTAGAGATCATAGATCATCAATTAAAAATTTTGTACTGTAGTTTTGTATTACTATTTAAATACCTGATTTTGAACCCCACCACGTGCAGTACATCCACTATCGACATCGGTATTACTCCGAACAAATAAATTAAAACATTCGATGCCACTTTTTCCGTAATCAGGATCATCTTGTGGTACAAGGACAGGATAACAAAGTGGATACTTGGCGGGATCACGAACTAATTTTCCTTTTTCAGAGCAGCAATTTGTTTCCGCTGGAAAACATTTCAAAAAACCCCTCTAGAGAGGATGTAAAAAGAATTTTTTTAATTACACAAAAATTTCACTTACGTGTATTTGGACGTGGTTCTGACAAAACAGCATCGTGCGCTGCAACCTGCGACCATTGCATAACCAACGCTGTATATTTTTTATCAATTATTTTTTTATCCGGATTCAAAATGCGACTTAATACACGAGCTAATGGTAAAGTTTTTCCACTTCTCGCTCGTCTTGGAGCATAATATCCTAATTTTTTTTTAAACATTAAATTAATGAATAGAAAATAAATTAATAATGAATTGTAAATTTTTAAAATAATTTCTGGATTTTAAATAAATTTACCATCGTCATAATTTGCTGGTATAAGACGATTAAATCTTGTAAAACTCATTCCCCAAGTGGGATTCAATTTATTATTACATGATCCGTCCATAGAACGGTATTTCGATTCCCTACATACTCCAGTAAAAATGTCACCACATTTCGATTCCAAATACGGATTTAATTGCTTTGAATTATCGGTACTAAAAAGTCATAATATAAAAGAAAAATTATATCTTCATTTGACGATGTATATCATAAACAAAAAAAAATAAATATAATAATATTAACGTCAAATTAAAATAAAGATTATAATTCATAATAGAAATCTAAATAAAATACAATGGGGAACAATTCAAATAAAATAAATATAGAATTCGTTAAAGTAGAATTATTTTTATAAGTTTGTATAAGAAATTTTAGTTATACACTTACGTATCATATCTTTTTACAAATACAATTAACATTAAAAGCAATAAACTAAAACTATTATTCATGGTAAAATTTAAAGAAATCAAACAAACTACAAATATTTTTCGTTCTCTTTTTCTTTTCGTGAATTTTTACAAAATGTTTCAAACAAAAAGGCGGAGACTTTAGCTAATGATAGAAAGGAATAAAAATTCTTTCACTGACACCAGATGAGAAAAAATTTTCTTTTTATTAACGGAAACTGGACTATAAATTAAAAATAAAAATAGAAATTTATCACTTGACAAAATTCTCTAAAGTCAATTGTATTATTAAACAAATGTTTATTATGCATTTTATTTTGTGTTCCTAAGGATTCCAGCTGTTCTTTCGAAATCTAAATTTTAAAAATATTCTTCTCTTTAAATATTTATTCAAATATTTAACCAAATAATTGAACGTGTGCATAAATCTGAATTTAAAAATAAAATTCTTTTTTCTTTAATTTTTAATTTAATTTCATTTTATTTTCATTTTTCATTTTACAACAATTCACATTATATTTGTTTTAGAAAAAATATGGAAATTAATATTATTCCTTCCAAAGGGATAAGTTGATTTTCGGAATTGATTCACAATCGACAAGTGGATTTCTGTAAAAGAAAATTATATTAATATTTGTTTACTAAAAGTTAATTACGTAATAAAAAGCAGTCATACTCTTTCGAAATTTGCAAGAATCCACGACGTTGCATTGATTTAGTATCAGTATTGTCGCAAATCAATCTCGAAATGGTGTATTTTCGAATTTCATTCAGTTGATCTAAAAAGAAATTTATGAACATTTCGAAAATGTAGAAAAGGTTTTTCTTTTTAATTTTGAAAATTTCCTACCTAAAGTGAAAGGATTTCCGCGTTTTCCATTTTCGAAGAAAAATCGATCTCCAACTCTAGCTCTGAGATATTGTTTATTTAATAAACATTGGAAAGTTGGTCCAACTAGTGCTCCGGAAGCGAGATTTTCCACTGAACCACCTACCGTCAAATCAACATCTTCTGGACTCTCGTAAATTTTCTTCATATGCTTCACGTCCTAGATAAGAACAGATTAGATGCAAAATTTTGTTTTTCAATATTACATGTGAAAATTTAGTAAATGCAAAAATTTTCAAAGAAAAACAATTTTTATGTAATTATTCGACTTTACTTTGGATGGGATGAAATCCAAAAAGTCTTTCCATTTCGCAGCTCGTTTGAAGCCACATAATTCTCGACATTGATTGTATGTGCCAATGCCATAATCCCGTCCTCTTTGAATATCCAATGCTCGTCCATCAGTAATTGTTACGTTTGTCCCAAGAAACAGGTCAACTGTAAACTAATAAATTGATTAATTTCTGAAAAATTTTTTTTTACTTCATGTCGCGTACCCATTGTAACTTTTAAGGAACCAGAGGATTGCGGGGGTAATGGGAAAATCAAGTCTCAACTTAACGTTGAAATTAAGGTGAGAATACATTTGACTTCGAAATAAGCAAATTCATGAACTTAAGATTTAAGATATATCCTTAAGATTTATTTCTATTCGGATTTAATTAATTACGATTTAATAAAAATAGTTTTACCATTTTATCGTAATATTGATCGGCTCCTTCTTGTGGTTGTGTTGCTAAACCTCTCAAAAGACAATGGTAATTGTCACCCTTCTCAACGATTTTTGGATCGTTAAATAAATAATTTATGTTTGCTTTTTTGAGAGGTGGGTCACGTTTTTCATTTACCATGCTAAAATTTAGAGCAATTCGAATTTAGAAATTGAATATATATTTTTAATTCATTTACCGATTTGAAAATTAATTAATTATGGAAAACTAATTTCGTAATTATTACATTCTTTTCATTTTAAATGATATATTATTCATTTACTTGTAGTCAGCGCTAAGCAAAGTGTGAAAAGATCTCAAGACTGCGGCAACATTTTCACTTACAACACCAACATCCACAGATGGATCGTAATCATTAACATAATTATTTGTCTTATAAGTGATTTTTTCCCTCTGCGCATTCTCTTCCCCTAAAATGAAACTTTCGATAATTTTTATTGTTGATAACTTAATTACCGGGCTAGAAATTAATTAATTATTTTCTACTCTAGAATGTGCGGTAGATTAAAGAATAATTAAATTACATTTGTTTAATTGAAGAAAGTTATCGAATTAAAATTAAAATTTTATACTGCACCTAAAAGTATGGGTAATAATTCATTGTACGTGATCTGTTGACTGAGTGCAATGTAAATTCTTCTTGTCTCTTGATAAAGTCTCTCGTCATCCCAGTGAGGATTTAATTTTGATAATTCTGCCGCCATTCGATTGTGTTGTCGTAGTAGAGCAACCACGAAGAATGCTAATTGAACGCCTAGATTTGTCCTCTTATCACCTGCAAATAATTATTGTTCATATTAATTTTAAGTAAATTAAAATTATCGAATTTTGCTTGACATTAAGCAGAAGTTTTAAAATCATTAGGTATAACTAAAAATATGTAGAATTCACCTGTTTTGTAGCAAGTTTCCGCATTCGGGACACACGTATCACTACGTGGTGGCCATTCCTGATCTCCACGAATCTCCGTCAGTAATCTACCACCTTTATGTTCCCGTAAACTCGCAGCCTCTTTATCCGTCGATCCGTACACAAGCGAAAGATCAAAGTAAGCAGTAGTCATTGTTAACTGCAAAGAAAATTAATTACCATCCAAAATACTTCTTCGGCGAGAAAAGAATATTTCTTCCGCTAGAAAGTAAAATTAATCACTTCCAAAAAAGTATAACCCATTCCAATCAAGAATATCGTCTACCTGATTCTGAACACCATTTTGTGCAGAGCATCCACGATTAACATCCGTATTTCTCCGAATAAATAAATTAAAACACTCGATACCCCTTTTTGCATAATCAGGATCGTCCTTTGGCACAAGAGCAGGATAACAAAGGGGATACTTGGCGGGATCACGAACTAATTTTCCTTGTTCTGAGCAGCAATTTGTTTCCGCTGGAAAAGAAATTTTTCCAGTAAAGCACTAATTTTCTAATTAAACTAAAATTTAACTTACGTGTAACTTCGCGAAAATCTGATTGAATCATATCGTGGGTTGCAACTTGTGCCCATTGCATCACTAATGCCGTATGCTTCTTGTCAATTAATCTTTTGTCCGGACTTAAAATTCGACTGAGAATACGTGCTAGTGGTAGCGTTTTGCCACTTTTAGCAACTCTTGGTGAAAAATATCCTGTAATTTGTTTAATTAAAAAAAATATTAGAAAGCTTAAAGGTTTCGATTCTAAGTCACAAAAACCGTAAATTAAGAAATTACATATTACAAATTATCCTAAATTTGAAAATAATCTAAAAACGAAAAAATTATATTAATTATATTAAAATAGAAAATTGTTTTCCCCCCCCCAAAAAAAAAGAAGAAAACTCACCATCTGCATAATTTGCTGGTACAAGACGATTAAATCTCGTGAAAGACATACCCCAAGTGGGATGCAATTTATTATTGCATGTACCATCCATAGTTCTAAATTTCGATTTTTCACAAACCCTTGTAAAAATATCACCACATTTTAATTCGGCAAATGGATTAAAAGAATCCCCACTGTACATAAAAAATTGGATTTTAAAAATATACTAACTTTAAAATGGAATTTTTAGAACCAAAATGTATAAAAAAAATACTTACGAATATTGAGCACTTAAAACAACAATTAAACATGAGAGAACTATAATTAAAATACGTCCCATATTGGAAATTTAAATAAAAAACATTAAGTAACAAAAGTTGGAATATATTTTTTAATAAAATTTAAAAAATGTTTTTTGTGATATTACCACTTTTTCTGTAAACTACTTCTATAAAAAAAAAGGGTGAAATATTTTACAACCGACAATTTTTAATTGCAATGACAAAATACTTTTTTTGTTCCCAAAAAATCGGTTATATATAAAAAATATTATCATACTTTAGATTAAAATAAATTCCCCCCCTAGATAAGTGTTAATTAAACAGTTGAATCTGTAATTCTTCTAAATCTCTTTATCTCGAATGATTTATTTGCATTCGAGTTTTATCATTTATTTTATTTCAATAGCGTATTGTACAAGGGCTTTTCGGAAAAAAATTGATAATTACAATTTGATTCTTTAAAAAAGTTTTTATAATACAACAATGTTTATTTAAATTTAGTATTTTTATCATTTTCATCTTATTATAATTTTGAAATTTTCTGAATTATACGATAATTTTTTTTGACAAAAATAGATAATTGAAGGAATAAGAAAAGAAGCTTGAAAACGTCTTTGGACGATAAAGTATTTTAATTCATATTATAATATAAAAAAAATTTGATGACAATGGTAGAGCTATAATAATTAATAGCTTTCGTCGAGTGAATGATCCATATAGTCATAACTGTACAAAAAGGAATGATGAACTTACAAAAATTCATTAACAATTAAAAAAAAATTAACAGTTAGTTTAAATTAAATTTTATTTCTTAAAATACGACGGTCGCGGTTGTATAAGCGATGGACCTTGTGCATAATCTTTCCACAATGATAAATCAATGGCTGGAATGTAGTCGCAACTCACAAGAGGATTTCTGAAATGGGGAAGAATGAAAAATTAGTTTAAATTATTTTATTGATTTTAAAGGGGTATATGCAAAAAAATTTCACCTTTCGGAAATTTGTTCAAATCCTCTCATCTGCATCGATTGAATGTTATCCCCATTGTCACAGAACAACCTCGAAATGCTTGCTTTACGAAGTTCGTTCAATTGTTCTAAAATTTAAAATAGTTATGTTAGTAAAAAATTCTACTTTTCTATTATGATTTTAAAAAAGAGAATTAAAAATGATACTCACCAAGAGTAAATGCAGTGTCAGTATCTCCACTTTCATACCAGAAACGATCTCCAACTCTCGTCCTAAAGAATTGTTCAGTTAAAATGCAAAGGAATGTTGGTCCTGCCAATGTTCCTGGCACATGCCTCTCCAAAATACCGCCAACCGTTAAATCTACATCGTCAGGCGATTCGAACATTTTTGATAGTATTTGTACATTCTGTTGATGAGAAAAGACATTTTCTAATTTTGCAAACAATTCTTTTTTTACTTTAATGCACTCTTTAATTTTTGTGGCTTTAGTTTAAATTTAAATGCAAGATAAAATTGAATACAAAAAAGTGGATTGTAGTAAGATTGAATTTGTAATTTATAGTGTCCTACCTGAGGGGAAATGAGGTCAAGGAAATCTTTCCACGTTGTTGCTTTTGGAACTCCACAATAGCTACGGTAATCATTGTACGATGCGAGACCATGATCTCGAGATCGTTGTATATCTATGGCGCGGAGATCGACTCCAAGTTGATCCATGTCACGGAACAGGAAATTTGTAATCTGAAATTTGAGTTCTTTGTTAAATTGTGACATAAATGAAAAATACAATTACCATAAGGATATAGAATTTTAGACGACGTTTCGGTGGTCTGGTTCCCCACCATCATCTGGTCACTTAAAGAAACTTTTTAAATAAATACAACACTCCAATGTGGTTACTAATATCACCATTTTTTGCGGATATTGTAATGGATGACTTGGAATCTGATTGTTTAAATTTGCTTAAAAATAATACAATTGTGTTTCTTTATTTTATTTTAGATATGTGGACGGCAAGCTTTTGTGCGTCTATAAAGATCAAGTCGAACTTTTTATTAATACTTTTAATATTAATTTAAAATTCACTCATGAATTAAAAATGGACAATAAAATTAATTTCTTAGACTCAAAATCGAGTAAAGTATTTTGAAAGTCATAGGTCGCAGAAGAAAAGGTAACTCCCGAAATTAAAAATTAATCTTGTTAGATCACAAAATATAACGACTTAATTTTTTTGGTCACGAGAAAACCTGGTCATATTTCTTATTGTTCTTAGGATCAATGGTAATCTGAAAGTCATAGGTCGCAGAAAAAAAGGCAACTCGCGAACATTCGCCAAGGAATATTCTGGGATCAATACCAACTAATAAAATTTCCTTATTAAAATTAGAGGTTCTTCTAATAAGGAATAGTCCACCAAGAAACGTTAATAATCATCTTTAAGAAAACACAGGCTACTGGGACTAAGGCCAATAAGGAAAATAAATTAAAGAATTATTCTTTAAAACAACCTATCTCCCCGTATTAATTCAACAGTTTGCCTGGTAGTCACCAATATTTCCCAGACCCGAAACATTGCAGAACATGAATTTCGATATAATTTCAAATTAACTAAAGTAGTAGCAATACAATGGGAACAAAATAATTCCTAATCAATATAAATGTAGTAGCACCATATAATAAAATAGAACTAATATATGATAAATATATCACAGAGATTATACCTCTCTGTCGTAGAATTGATCCGCTGCCTCTTCCGGTTGAGTTCCCAATCCTCTGGTGAGGTCATCGAAATTATTTCCGCGCTCGATAACAGCCGGATTGTTGAAGTGGTCACTCAGTCTCAACGAATTAAAAGCACTGTATGAATAGGTAAATCTGGGCTCTTTCACCAAACTGAAAAACATTATTAAAATTTCATATTTCATAAATATTACGCTTTGTTCCTACATCAAAAATTTTCTCTTTTGCAGAAAATTAGTATTTAAATTACAATTCAAATTTAAGGTTACAATTAATAAAAACAAATACGTTCATTTCAAATATTAAAATTTAATTATTTCTAAAGAACAATATTATTAAAATAAAATCCATACATACTGGAAAATGAATGACTTACTCGAGATTTCCAGCAATAAGAGAATGGAAATATCGGAATGCCGCTGTCGAGTGTTCATTCAATACGCTTGGATTAATGGATGCATCATAATCGTCAACGTAGTCCTTTGTGTTATAAATAAGCTTATGTTTGAAAGAATTCTTTACACCTGAAGAAAAATATTTTAATTAGAATTTTGATTTTTTTTTGGTTCAGTATTATTTAACTCCAGTAATTAGTGTAATTTATTTTCTTTTTTTAAAAAAGGAAAAAACAAGTTTATAAAATTGTTATACCTAAAAATATTGGAAGCCATTCGTAATACGAGATGTGTTGATGTTCAGCGGTAACGATGCGACGTGCTTCCTGAAAAATCGTTTCATCTGTCCAGTGAGGATTCAGTCGAGCCAAAACACCGGCAACACGATTGTGTTCTCTATGCAAAATAACCTGGAGAATTGTCAACTGGGGATTCTGGTTTACTCGTCTGTCACCTGCAAACGTTAATTTCCATACCCCTTAACAGTGCGAGACTTCAGAGAAAAAAATTGGGGTTCATATTATATACAAAATTTATTCTTTACTTTTATTATATTCACTTTACATAAATTAGTGAAGTATTTGTAGATAAAGTTATAGATATATTTAATTTTAACTTGAATTTTACTTTCAATATAATAGAAAAATTCTCCGTGTTTAAGTTGGTTGATGTTTTTTTAGCATTTTCCACTGAAGATAATTAAAATGATTTTATTTTCTTGAATAAGGAAACCCTCACTAAATGAGACAATGTTTTTTGTGTTATCCAAGCAAATGGAACATTTTATCTGGTTCACTATTATTTTTAGAATTAATTTTACGCTACTAATTTGCATAAATGTATTTGGTATCCCCCATTACCTACAGTTTCTCAATTTGTTCTTTTGTACTTGTACAATAAAACTTATTTTCCCTTTGGGTAAAAACTTTGTGATGAATATGATCATTCCGAGTAGACAATTAAATTTAACTTGTTTATATTTTAATTTTTTTTGGCAATAATTATTTTAAGAATAATTATTTAAGCTGTGGAAAAATTTTTCCAAAAAGTTCAATTTAAAAATCTTGAGAGTATGAAATTCTTACCAGATCTGTAGCAAACTTGTGCTCCCTCATGACAAGCGCTTCTATTCTGAGCAGACGGCAACCACTCTCGATTTCCTCGAACTTCGACAACTAGACGACCACCTACACCTGCTCGCAAACTTGCTGCGACATCATTACTTGATCCATAGACAAGTGAAAGATCCATATAATGTGAAACAACTGTTAACTAAGAAGGGTATACAATTTAGTACTAGTTAAAGTAGTTTTCCTTTTAGAAAATTATCAAATCGAATTATACGAAATTAGCAATTTCCGATTATAGATTAATGGTGGTATCTAGTCAAATGGGAATGTACATTAGTGGAGGAAATTGTAGATACGAATAAACACTTCCCTGCAGCACGCATATTTTTTTCTTCAAGTAGGCTCGCACTATGTTTTTAGTTATATAAAAACTCGGTAGTATTTCTTATTGCTCTTAGGATCAATTGAAAGCTAAGATTTTAAGGATTAATTATGTAGAACGACAATTATTTAATTACTCAATTTTTCCTAAATCCGCTAGGACTTAAGATCGCGTAAGGTAATTTGAAAGTCATAGGTCGCAGAAGAAAAGGCAACTCGCGAAACTAAAAATTAATCTCGTCAGGCCACGAAACATAACGAGATAATTTTTTTGGTTACTCAAAAACCCGATCATATTTCTTATGGTTCTTGGAAGCAATGAAAAGCTAAGATTTTAAGGAATGATCTTGTAGAACGACAATTATTACTCAATTTTTCCTAAATTCGCCAGGACTCAAAATCGAGTAAGGTAATTTGAAAGTCATATATCGCAGAAGAAACGGCATCTCAGAAAATTAAAAATTTTTTTTATTATGTCCCAAAACACAACGACACAATTTTTGTGGTTACCAGAAATCCCGGACATATTAAATTATTGTTTTGGAATCAATGGGAAGCTAAGATTTTAAGGAATGATTATGAAGAACGACAATTATTTAACTACTTAATTTTTCCTAAATCCGCTTGGACTCAAACTGAAGTAAGTGAATTTGAAAGTCATAGGTCGCAGAAGAAAAGGCAACTCGCGAAATTAAAAATTAATCTTGTTAGGTCACGAAACATAACGACACAATTTTTTTGGTTACTAGAAAATCCGGTCATATTTCTTATTGTTTTTAGGAACAATGAAAAGCTAATATTTTATCAAATAATTATATAGAACGACAATTGTATTGTTATATTAAAATTTAACTATACTCAATTTTTCCAAAATCCGTCAGGACTCAAAATGAAGTAATCTTTTCTGAAAGTCATAGGTCGCAGAAGAAAAGGCACCTCGCGATACTAAAAACTTCTGTCATTATGTCATAAAAGTGAGTCGTACCCACGCGATTAATTATAGTGATAAATTAAAATCCCTTGTTACGTCTGCGACAGGTAATCCGTTAATTAGTTGTGCTACAGTCCTTAATGATGATGAGATCGAGAATGTGATACTCTAGATTTAGGGGACATTTAAAAAATTCGTCAGAGTGAATAGATTTGAGTACCGGACACCGTCCACGAGAATTTTTTCAGAATTTACAAAAAAATCTACAACAATTGACAGTGCCACATTATTTATCTAAGAAATCAAGGTATGCAGGAAAGTAACAATATCCGCTTCCGACGTATTTATCGATTGTAAACTTAATCGAGCAAATAAAATATTAGTTCGTGGATTGAAATTAATTCCAATTAGTGGTAATTGTGCGTATATTATTGATTTCGATTATTATCATTTGAATACGTTTTTGAACTAACATACAAGGATGATGTAATATTTCAATGAATGAATGAATATTATCTCCCGTACAACAGTATATTGAATTCAAGGGAGCTACAAACCTGTTCTGCGGGTTCATATTGAGACGAGCAACCGCGATCAAGGTCAGTATTACTACGGACGAAATTCATACACTTCCTTCCGCTATAAACAGGATCTTTGTTTGGCACAATAATTGGAAAACATAACGGACTGTCGAGTGCCTCAGGAATCAATTGGCCGTCATTTGTGCAACATTGCGTTGGATGAGCAGCTGTCATAAGAAAAATGCAAAATTATTACCATCCCTAATTATGCAAATTCTAATCCCCGAAAATTTGACTAAATAAAATGCTAAAAATTAATTTTATTAATTTTCAGATGATGACTATTTGTCCCTATAACTTCCGTTTGTAATAGTAAAATGTAACTTTTGCACAAAGTATTTAGCAAAAAAAAAACTTACTTGACTGCGTGCTTCCGTCTATCATGGCCATGTCGTGAGTGATTATCTGCCCGTACTGCATAGCAGCGAGGGTCCATTTCCTATCGAGAATTTCAATGTCAGGCGAGAGGATGTAGCTGAGACTTCTTGAAAGTGGTAGAGGATTCCCACTTCCTGCTGCTCTGGGTGCATGCACATCTGCGTGATTATAAAAGGAAAAAAAATATTTCAAATTCACATTATTCTATTTTGTGTTAAAATTAATCAACATATGATATACGGAAATTTCCTCACTTTAACTAATAACTTCCTTATAATTATACACACTTTAATTAAATACACCGCGTTATCGATGTCCATCAGAATTTATGCTTCTCTAAATAATTCCAATTTCTACGTATATTATTTTGCACTTATTTTCCCCCGACAGGGACTTAAGAAAACCAATTCACCGATAAACTGAATGCACCATTTTTCATCTACTTTTAAATATAATTTTACGGACAACAAGAACGCAACTATAACAATGGTAGTTTAATTTCGAACTATGAATGTAAAGAAAGGCTTTCACCTCATATTTATATTTTAAACCATAAATGCTCTAATTATCTTATATCTAAATAGTCTAATATGTAAATTTCAGAAATATGAAAAAATTTCTCATACTAATTGAAATAGAGCGGTAAAAGTGAAAATGTAATGCAAATTTTCTCCGCATTTAATTTATGTCATAAACATTTTAACGTTGTATGACATTTGAGAGTGTGTCGCGAGTTTTGATATGGGTAGTAGAAATAAAAAATGAATCGAAACTCTTTTATCTCGATTAAAAGTACAGCACCGAACGTAATCCTTGTATCCATAGGTGGTATGAACTTTCGTGTAGCATTTAAACCTGTAACCGAACAAGTCACGATTTGCTCTTACCACGTCGATCGTTTCTCAATAAATAATTTCGAATTTAGGAAGGATTTTTTGTTTTAGAAACGTGTCCTAGAAAAATATGTTATAGCATATCCAGTTTCCTATTTTAGGTTGCAACATATTTGTTACAACCCTTCAGTTGCGAAAATTTTGTTTTCTCATTTTTAATATAAAGAATACGCTGTTTTATTTTTAACGTTTCTAAAAAATAGCTAATTTTAAAATTCAAGTGCATTTTAAAATTATTTGATATTGTCTACTTTTCAGGAGTTCTTGAACTAATAGCATGGCATTCATAAAAGATTATTGATAAATACGTTTGTTTCCCAGTAAATATTGAAGGTAATATAATCAACTTTCCTGATCGAACATTTTCTTCTTTTGCTTTATTATTTATATAATCCATTAATCTGAAGGTCTTTTCCCTCTAAACGAATACATTTTAAACTTTCTCCTACAAAAAAATTCAGTAAATATTATTGAAGTTATTCTAATGCTGAACATGGATATGAAAAACGATACATGGAAAACTGTACGAAGAATTACAATACTAAAAACAACATTAATCTTATAAATATTTTATAAATGTTTTATAATGTCCCTATAACTTCCTGCAAATCGGTGAACTTTTTTCAAAACAAATATTAAACTTTTGCTCGCTTTTGCTAGTATCTACTTTTTTCCAGTCTACGTAGTAATGTTGCAGGAAGCACTTCGTAGCGAACATAGTTAATAATAGAATTTTTCAAGTTCCATAATAATTAAAAAAAACAATTTCATTAATAGAAAATTAACATTGCAGACAGTTTTCAAATTTACTATTTGTCTTTATAATTCCCGTTTGTAAATATTATTTTCGCATATCGAAAACTAGGGCACTAGTGTATGGAATTCCTGTTAAGCTTTTTTTTCTTAATATTGGTAATTTTATTAAAATCTTGTTAACATATTTACCGTCAGCATAATCTGCAGGAAGTAGACGGCCATATCGTGTATTTGCCATTCCCCAAGTTGGCTGATGTTGATTATTACATGATCCATCGTAAGTTCGATATCTCGATGCTGGACACTGATTTGGAAAAAAGTCCCCGCAACGGAATTGCGCAGCCGGTGATGGTGTTGTTGGTGGTGAAGGTGTTATCGGTTGAAAACCGGATGGAAAAAAACTAAAAAAAACGATTTAGTAATTAATTTTCTATTTTCAATTATGAAATTTTCTAATTCTTTTATTATTCCCCCCCCCCCCCCCAGTGTAAAAAATAGATTTAGAAAGATTATTTAAAATGTTGTAAATATTCTAAAATAAAGGTCAAATGAAATTATTATTAGTTTTGTTTCTTTTCTTTAATAATTACGGTCACTTTAGTATAGTTACCTATTAGCCTTTTACAAAATACAATCACCCAATAAACAAACGTCATTCATAATATATTGTAACATACATAATGCGCTCTATTGCATGGTGTATAATAATTTATTTAACATTAATCTTGTACAGTCGTTTTTGTTGGGCGAATATTTATATTTTCAAGGTTTAAAATATAATATCTCGTGCACACCTTTCGTGTCTATTCTATAAGTATTATGTAGTTCCGCTCTTTCACAACTGTATAAGTGGAAACTGTGATGATTCATTATGATAATATTCGCGAGCATGTCAGCGAACAATATAAAACACGATAGCAATATTGTATTCAAAATCCGCAGGTTGATTTACGATTCACGAAAAGTACGTAACAGATTCTTTTATGTTCACCAATCTTGAGTAACATTTGTATACTTTTTTTTTTGCATTTATTACTTTAATTCTTATTCTCATTTTGTTTTCAAGATTGACGTTTGTAAGACAAGATGACTTTGGGAATTAAGCGAATCTCAAATTTTGCGCATATTATGTTTGAGTGACGTCTTTAAAATGCTGTTTAAAAATAAGAGTATATGAATCTCCATCGCGATAAGACGATGATTATTACGAAATAAAGATCTTATTTTTGAAAGTTGACGTGAAACGAAAACAGAATAATAAGTAAAATTAATTTTATGTCTATAATTAAGAATAATTGTTGTTATTATATTTTAAGAAGAATAATTTTTTTTGAACTCACCTTGGTTTTGAGGATTTAAATGGATATGAAATTTCCAAACCACCTGTTGGCGGATTTGTGAAGAATAGCGAAGGTTTTGAGAATCCAAAAAAATCGTTGGGTGTCGATTGACCGAAAAACGATGTGAATCCATAATTTGGCGAAAACGAACTCAAACCCCTCTTATTAACTGAAAATAGAAAAATTTATTGTATTTAACAGAATTCGTAGGAGTAGATAAGGAATATAAAATTAGATAAATGTCTTTATAATTCCTGTTTATAATAACTATTTTTCTGAATCGAAAACTAACCCACTGGGGTATTGTATTTTCAGTCTGGTTTTTCGGAGAAAATTTATGAATTTTTCTAATTTTGTATCTCGTTTTACAGATTCTTGAACTAATCGCATAGCATCCATAAAGGTTTGTTGCTTAAACATTTCTGATTAATTTTATCATGAATCTGAATGTCGTCTTCCAAATTCTTGAACTAATCGCATAGCATCCATAAAAGTTTGTTGCTTTACAGCATTTAAACATTTGTGATTTATTTTTCAATTTAATTCTCTAAATTCTTGAACTAATCGCATAGCATCCATAAAAGACTGTTGCTTTACAGCATTCAAACATTTCTGATTAATTTTATCATGAATTTCGTCTTCCAAATTCTTGAACTAATCGCATAGCATCCATAAAAGATTGTTGCTTTCAGAGATAAAACATTTTTGATTTATTTTAAATTTAATTCTCTAAAGTCTTGAACTAATCGTATAGCATCCATAAAAGTTTGTTGCTTTAAAGTATTAAAACATTTCTGATTAATCTTATTATGAATGTCGTTTTCCAAATTCTTGAACTAATCGCACAGCATCCATAAAAAATGGTTGACAACTAAATTGTCCTCTAGTAAATGTTGAAGGTAATATAATCAATTTTCCAGATCTAACATATCCTTCCTTTGCTTTATTATTTATATAATCCATTAATCCACAATACAGTTCTACTCGAAGTATTTTTTACAAATGAAGACAGAAGTAGTGCCACAAGAAGAAGGAGAGAAGAAGAAGAAAAATAAGATTAGTAAGAAGAAGGAGAGGAGAAAAAGAAGAAGATGAGAGAAGGATCAACATCTCATTTCCAAGAAATGATAGAGTGGTAGCAAAAGGTTACACGTACAAACAAACGGAATGTAAATTAATCGTGACGTTAAAAAACTGAATTGAAAAACGTCGATCTCGAAATCAGATTCACACTATATGTCAATATAACGTACGTGTTGTACATTTTGTGATTCTCCACTCTGGCATTAGTGAATAAATGCCATTTAATTGGTTTTTGCACAAAAGAATAACATATAGGAACGGCACCACGAAGAACCCTTTCACTTCCATAATATAAACAATATATATATCTCTCTACTCTACCTGTTACAAAATGTGACATATCCTATTCTCATTTACAAATTTCCAATGCAATAATAAATAAAATACAAGTTTATAATTACTTTAACAAATACAAAACATAATTGTTATATTACTTAATTATACATGTAAAGGGAACTTTTATCTCATTATTAAAACTTCAGCCTCCAATTTATCTTTTCGTACCTATATAGAAATACTTTTTTTTTCATATATATATTACCATTTGTTTACTTTCCTTTCACTTACGAATCGCATGCCGAAGAATGAGACGATTAAACTAAAAAATCAATGTTAAAATTTTCTTACTACAGGTAATATATTTAAAATGTTTTATTATTTTTGTTGTCAAAATAAACGAACAAAAAAATGAGTGAACGTAAGGGGTTAAGTGTCAAGTTTCATGTAATTATAACCACAAGCAAAAGATTTTCTAAACTTGTAATTTTTTTCCCTGTATTTAAAATATTGTTTTACGTGGATAAAAATAAGTTGTTAAATTTTTCTTGTCAGTGATTAACTAACGTTGGTTAATAATAATTTTTTTCATTAAATTTTTCTCTTTGGAAATTCCCCAGTGTTTAGTGATTGTTTTTAACGAAGTTACCTATTTGTATTTCAATGTCAATTTTTTCTATTAATTATAATGTAGTTAATTTTTATTTTTTGTTATTAAAATTTTTTTTTAAATTGTTCATAGGTAAATGACAGGAAAATTTCCTAATAGGTTTTAATTGTAGACAGACCCATGTGCTTTGGAACTAAATCAAATTTTCGCGCTCTTCCGCTTAGTTGAAGATGGCGCGCTGGGCAGTTCCGCATAGCAGACAGAGGGCGAGGCCTGTAAAGATCATTACAGTCCCGATCGCCATCAGATTGAAAATTAGAAAACTATTATTAGTTTTCAAATTGGAACGAAGTTTTTATAATTTCCGTTTGTAATATACTTTTCCCTCATTGAAAAATGACACCCCGGGATAAAAGTCTAGAATATAGATAATGCAAAACAATTTTCAAGTGATTTTAAAGTAGAGTTAAAGTACAATGATTATAGAATTTAATATTACATGCTGAAACATTTGAAAAGCATGTAAAATGAATCGTTATTTGCATAACTCGGCAAAAAAGGAGCATATTTACTTTTTAAAATAATTATGACCACTTTTTTTGCGTAATCTAATTTTTTTTTTTTTTTTGCAAAATTCTTAAATTTTCGAGTAATTTTTTTTTAATGACAACTATTTGCATTTGAGTATCTATAATCGTTTATTTTTGAGACCACTGTTACACTAAAGTACGTTGGAGTTAACGGTCAATGATTGTTCGTGCGTGTACAAAAGGCGCTGGGATTTTAGAATGTTTATTGGCGCACAACATTATAAAATGAGAAAATCACATTCATTTGGCCGTCCGCGCGTTCGGTGTATGTATTGTATATATATTTATACACACGTATGTTTAAACAGCCTTCGCCATTAACTCCCACCTGTTACACAAGATATCACGCTGTCCAGGTTTTTCCCACTTTGATTCTCGCTATCAAGTAAAGATATTTAAACAAGATCAAAAAAAAAAAAAAAAATTCTTTCCTATTTTTCTACAGACTAAAATGGATGGGAGAGTGTGTTTTATACATCCAGATCTGTATTCTCTCTTAAGATATCGATTCCACGATATCTTGCGAGCGCTTCGAGGGCAGACATATACATGTAAATACAAGACATCGCGAGGGTAGGTGCAATTATTTCACTTCGATCAAGATAAAGTTTGCAATATATGCAAATGAGATTGTGTAAAAGTTCGTATAAGATAGATCTTTGTTTTTGTATAATACCTGAAGAATTTAGTTCAATATGAAACAAAAATTTTTGCGATTATTATGCAGACATCGCAGCAAATTCAAATTTTGCGCTATCCTTTTCGGGATAGAGAACTAAAATTTAATATTTCTTCCTACGATAATATAAAGCATTCAAATTGTTTTATACTCGAAATCTGAATTTTTATTTTTCTCCTTCTTTTTGACTTTTTTTGACAAAAAGAATTGAGCCTCCGGAAAGTATAACAACACATAAAATTCTGACGCCCAATAAATTAGCATGGCGGTCAGAATTTTATGTGTGGTTATACTTTCCGGAGGCTCAATTTTTCCATGGTCCAGGATTTGATGATTGCCAAAAACTTAAAACACTAAATTAGTAAAGTAAATAATAAATTTTTAAAAAGTCGTTTCCTGTTTTTCTACCTCTTACAATTAGGTGTATAAGTAAGTAAGGAAAAATAATAATCATTTAAGAAGTGTGGATAAATCGTTAAAAAACAATAATTATAATTTTACGATCTGTTATCGTATCAATATATATATATTATTCACATAATTCCTTGTTTGCGTTTCTCACGCTAAATACGATTTTCATTAACTTTAAATAAATGTCTGCTTTCACTGAAATAAAATCGAAACATAAATTTACACATACACATGTCTATTTATATTTATAAAGAAATTTAATGTTTTGTGTAATTTTATTATATGCGCGTTATGAAAGAATTAGAAATTATTTTAATTAAGATGTAAATTTATTTTTTAAAAAAAAACCATTCCGGAATGCCAATAATGTATCTATTAGTGATTTGTAAAGCAGGTTATTTACTTCAGTCGGAGTGTCGGACGCTTTGAAAATGTCTGACTACATCAAGATCTTCTCTACTCACAAGTTTCATAACTAGAATTTTTAAATAAAAAATATTTATTTTATTCCTGGTTTTACAAATGTTAAAATATTCTTCCGAGTAAAGGTAAATAATATATTTTATTAATAATTTTAATAATAATTTTATTTATAATTTTATTAATAATTTCATTTATAATTTTATTAATAATTTTATATATAATTTTATTAATAATTTTATTTATAATTTTATTAATAATTTTATTTATAATTTTATTAATAACTTTATTAATAATTTTATTAATAAGTTTATTAATAAGTTTATTCATAATTTTATTAATAAGTTTATTCATAATTTTATTAACATTAAGTTTTATTTAAAACTGAATAAGTTAAAAAATTTTAATTTAAATTTTTAAATAAAATTATTTTTTACCTTTGGATTTGGTAGCAGTGCTCTGAATTTTGTCCGATGTTGTGAATTGCAGGAGCGCTAAAAAAATTGCGCCCCATAAATGTGGCCGATTCATGTTTTTCTGTAACAAATAAAAAGTTCTGT
The DNA here is from genome assembly GCF_015476425.1 of Leptopilina heterotoma. NCBI lineage: Eukaryota > Metazoa > Arthropoda > Insecta > Hymenoptera > Figitidae > Leptopilina > Leptopilina heterotoma. The sequence goes on along the minus strand of NW_025110867.1, from coordinate 4,241,143 downwards.
ATCGATTGCATTAATATTTTTGAAAATATTCGTCAAATTTTTCTACACTTTATAAAAATTAAAATTCTAAATTTTATTAAAAATTTAAATTAAAATCCCTTAAAGATATTTCAAAATTACGACAAATCTACGAAGTATTGTTAATATTTTCGAATTTAATAATATTAATATTTCGAATATAATCTAATGGGAGATGGACCCATGTGCTTTGGAAATGAATCAAATTTTCGCGCTCTTCCGCTTAGTTGAAGATGGCGCGCTGAGCAGTTCCGCATAGCAGACAGAGGGCGAGGCCTGTAAAGATCATTACAGTCCCGATCGCCATCAGATTGAAAATTAGAAAACTATTATTAGTTTTCAAATTGGAACGAAGTTTTTATAATTTCCGTTTGTAATATACTTTTCCCTCATTGAAAAATGACACCCCGGGATAAAAGTCTCGAACATGAAAAAAATGACAGAAATCAAAGAAGAAAATTGAATTAGGGTAACGGTACACAGTGAACGATACCCGAAATTAAAAATCGCAATAAATATAAAACAAAACATTATTAATGTATATTTAAAAAATGTTAATATTATAAAATGAAATGTTTGAAAGCTATTAAAATAGCAGCAATATTAATTTCGTTTATATTTCGGATAAAATTTCAAGTTCTATAGAGATAACCTCAAAATTCACTTTTTGAGGTTATCTTCACATAAAGTAAAATGTTGTGAAAAATAAATTAAATATTGTTACTACTTTAATAGCTTCCACATAATGTATTTTATAATATTAATATTTTTAAAATATACATTAATAATGTTTTGTTTTATATTTGTTGCGATTTTTAATTTGGGGTGTCGGTCACTGTACCCGTTACCCTATTAAGGGGAAAAAATTAATTTTTTTATGTAATTCAGTGAAAGTATGACACATTAACTACGTCAATTTTGCGTGCGCTTAGTGCCTATTATATAGTCTATGAAATCATTATTGCGCAAATCATTATTGTCTACTAATTAATTATTTATTTTTTATTACAAGTAGCTAACTTTTATAGAAAGTTCCCTCGAATAATGTACCACGAATCATTTTAATCTCGGCTTCTTTGTTGTCCACAATTGTTTATGTTTCACTATTTACAATCTTTTATTCATTTTATTATTTTTTGTTACCTTTATTTTACTATTTTTCCCCGATTACTTCTTTCATTATATTATTTCTATAGTACCATTTTTTATTATTTACTTTCTTTTGATTTGTTTCCCTGTTTTGTATTTTAAATTTAAAAAAAAAAAATTGACTTCCTTGTATATTTAACTCTCACACTTTTTGTCTTATTGTAAAATATTATTTTCCTTTATTTAATAATTTACACTAATTATATTTAATTTTAAATATAAAAAAAAATTTTCCCATTTTTTATTTGAATTTAATTTCCTCTCATGTATCGAGAGGGAAAAATTTCACTTCAAATTATACGTGAGCAGTAAATTTTTTTTTCACTTGTTGAATTTTTAATAAAATTATTCTTTTGTGATCGATTGTATTAGGATTTAATGACAATTTCAAAACATATTTTACGAGGTGAAAATTTTTCCTTTTTATGGATTAGAAATGGTGTGAAAATTGACGATTAAATAGAAATAAAAATTTTTTCTCCTAACTGCACTATATCTGTAAATTGTAATAAATATATTGTATGGTGTTTAGTTAAAAGAATTATATATATTAAAATTCCAATGAATGTCTTCCATAAGAAAGTAAATGAATAATAAAATAAATAAAAAATAAATAAATTGATATGGAAATTTTTGTAAAATTATATAATAATGTATATATAAAAAATATAATATATATAAAAATAAAATTGACATTTTCGACTATCAAATATGGATCAGCTTTCGATTTCGTGAATAATTTAATCCCTGATGGGATTGTTTATAGAGGAAATGGTAAAATGACCTTTGAGGTAACCTTGTTAAGGTTCTTATGGCGACCTCTTGATCTACAATAAGATCGCATTGTTTTGTAATGACACTTTCCCATGATTCCTTCTCATAGACGGTGAAAGTGAATAAAAAAATAGAATAAATTATAATTCTCTTCTAAAAGAAGTAATTCAACTCGCGCAGGAAATTGAAAATTGAGCATAAAATAATTGGCAAATTTTTCAAAATAGAGAACACGCAGTCGTAATATACAAAGAAATGCCAATGAAAGTGGGTAAAATTTTACAAATATGAAACAATTACTAAAAAATTTTAACTGCACTGATGATTTAAAATTCAAACCCAAGTAGATGTATATACTTAAAAAATTATATTTTTTTCCATTCCTTCTTATTTTTTTCCGTTCTTTTTAATTTTTACTTTCTTTTTATAATCCCATTCAATTACAAAAATTGATTTTTTATACTATATATGTAAATATATAAAATATATATCTCAGAAAAAAGAATTTAATTTAAAAAAATTAGTTTTTCACGAAACGGTCATTATACTAAAAGGTCCTTTCACAAGAAATAAATACCCACCAGTAAAAGTTTCTATTCTGAATAACAAATTTATCGATTGCTTTTGTTTAACAACGGGAACGAATGTAACAATTATTATCAACCACAATCTAATTATCGAAAATTTGCATCTTTATAATAATTGTTATATTCGAAATTGAAACTCGAAGTTTAATTTTTCTCCTAATTTTAATTTTTTCACAATTTTGCTAATTTTACTAAATAGAATGACAAAATTAGGAAAAAAAATTTATTGTATTCTAGATTATTATTACTACTTTTACTATTATTATTATTATTTTTTTGTAAATGTTGTATTTTTCTGTATTGTAACTCTAAAAAAAAATTATTATTTACGTTATTATTATTACCATTATTATTAATTATTCATTGCATTATTAAAAATTATAACTACATTTCAATTTTTTACTACAAAAATTTATTTAAATCTATTATAATTAATTAGGTACTTGTAATGTTAATTATATTAATTAATTATGAAGGTACAGTTTTTTTCAATTTTTTTATAAAATTTATTTTATATTTTTGATTTATTATTAGTTATTTTATTTTTATATCATACTTAGAGAGGTGAAATACAAACTTGTGATCAAGAAAGAAAGAATTATTACAAACTTTTTTCTTAATTATATAATTACTGTGTGACACAAGATTATAAGAGTTGCATGTTTATGGAAACTGTCACTCTTTTTCTTCCGTTCCATATAAAATGTATACGAATCTTACATTCTTGATGTCACCATTTGATTGCTTTATTTTTTCTCTGTTTCATAACTTGACGAAAATTTTTTCTTTTAAATTACCCAATTTATTATTATGAAGTAACGAGCAATTATATTTTACAAAAATAATTAGTATTCATAATAATGTTGATTTTAATAATTATTATACGTAAATTTTAATATATTTTAATTATTTAAATACTGAAGTAGGATAAAAGAATTTCGAAATTTTAAATTTTCGCGCACTTTTTGATTGTATTGAAGGTGGCGCGCTTGGTAGTTCGAACTATAGCAGACGAGGAGAAGAGGTTGAAGAAAGAAAGAGTAAATTCAAAATACAAAAATGTTGTACATATATACTTCAGTAGAAGAAAATCTATGATAGAAATTTAAATTAAAAAATAATTGTATTTATGATGTTTTGGTTATTTGGATTCAGAAATTTTAGTTTAGATGTTTTTTTTTTTTTTTTTTATTAATAAACATGTAAAAAATAATTGTTCGAAGATATAATCAACAGCGTATAATGAAAAACAGTTATTTTAGTGAATGGAAAATAGTTTTAATGTTTTATATCGAGACTACTGAACATTGTAAACTTTTTTTTTAATTTTCTAAATGTTAATAATATTCTAAAAGTAATGAAGAAAATTATGAAAATTTAATTGAACCTGTCCTGTTTTTCATTTTAAGCTAATCTAATAGACAAAAAGTTATAATTGAGATAAATCTGATTAATCAAGGGGACAATTTTTTTTTTCATAAAAAGAGAAATGTACATATCTGAATTAAAGAAAATCAACATCTATTTTTGGACTGACATGAATTCCACATTAGTTTGCTTTCGTAAAAAAAATTATATCAACCGCAGTATTAAATCAAGTCAGGACGATTGAATCGGTTCGATGTATATTGTAAAGTATAATATCGGTGAGCGATGCGTCATTTTTCCCACAGGAGAAAGAAAATACGCCTTTAGCGCGCAGAATTGCTCCAATTGCACAAGATTTAAAATTCCGGAACCAAAGTCTCTCTCTCTCTCTCTCTCTCTCTCTCTCCTTCTTTCAAACATTCATACAGAATATTGTAGTTACCGCGAGTTTTCGACTAAGAAAACTTAGATAATCGAACGATTCTTATACTTGGCAGTAGTTCTATATAAATTACGCCTGGATAATTTATTATCGTTCGTGCGCGCGCTCTCAATACTGTGTTTGATAATAAATTATTATATGAACAGATAGATAATGCCTATTTCATATCGTATTTATGCAACAAATCGCCGAGATGTTTAGAAGTGACGATTTGTCCGTTTGTCGCTGAGAGAAAATTTAAAAAAAAATTTTTTTTTCAGAAATTTATATTTAAGAAAAAACAGTTTTTTATAAAATTAATTATAGAAGCGTTATTGCAATTGAATATAATTAGAAAAATTTAAATATTTTTATGCAACCCAGGCGTATTATCGTGACTTTATCTACCTATATAGCAGACCTTGCACTGGATAATTAATTTTAAAAAAAGTAGCGAAAAAGTAGCTTTTAAACTAAAAAGAAGTAGTTAAGAAGTAGCTATCGAAAAATTAAACTTGACGACCAAAAACACTCGTTTTAGTCACTTCACAAAACTGACAAGAATTCTATTCTATATTTTATTTTCATGACTTTTTCATAATTTTTATTTCATCAAAAATATTTACTTAGCTTTCTTATCCTACTGATAAATTGAATTCCTGAAACGAATTTTATTATTCATGCGAAGAATTTAAATATTTATAAAAAAAATTTAATTATTGCGAAGAATTGAAATATTTATAAAAATAATTTAATTCTTGCGAAGAATTTTATAAAAAAAAATTTAAATAATTGATTTCTTTCGACTTATTTTTATGCAAATTCTAATTTAAATAATTGAATTTTTGAGAAATTTTTAATATTCATGAACAAAAATTGAATTCTTACAAAGATTTTTACAAAAATTAAAAAAAAAAATTTTTTTGAATTCTGTTTGGAAATTTTATGAAAATAGTAGATATTGAAAATCATTGAATTGCGAAAAGTTTTTAAAAATAGTTAAATTTTACACAGTATTCTATTAAAATTTTCGAGAATAATTGAATGTCTGTGTGTTTTTTTAAAATTTCTTTGAAAATAATTGAATTCCAAAAAAAGTATTTTATTATTTATTAAAATAATTGAATTCTTGCGAACAATTTTATTAGAATTTTTTTAAATAATTGAATTTACAAGAAGAAATTTATTACTTTTAAAAATAATTAAATTCTTGTAATTAATAGTATTATTATTAGTTTATTTACTCTCCCTACAATAGGTAGGGTTCGAGACTCCCAAATACATACATAATAATCTTAACCTATATTTACAAAAATCCTTACAACTAAACATTCTCTAAATACAACTTAACCTAAACTCAACTCTCTCCACGCTCTCAACCTTACGCTCTAAACCTATCGCCAGTGCCGGGCTTCCGTTTCCAGTTCCTTCTATGCCCATGCTGGCTTCGACCCAATTCGCCCACCCTTTTTCAAAAACCTTCTACTCCTTTCTCGCCTCTCTTACATCCTCCAGTCATCCACTTTTACCCATACATCTATCAATCCAAGCAAAATCTTCTCACCTCATTCTCAGCCTATCCCTGTCTATCACACTTTACACGCTTCCATCCCTCCACCCGTATCCTCCCTCACAACATACTTTACCCCATCCACCCAAATACAATCTTTACCCATTCTTACCTGTTTTCCATTCACTCTCTCCGTCCACGCTCTTTCTCTCAATAGCCATAACATTCTTCTCTCTCTCCAACATCTATCCTCATCTATTCTTATTACACTTCCTTTCAGTCTTCCTTTCACCCTCATCACCTCCATTTTCTCTTCCTCACTACCCAACTCCACCAACCATAACTTTGGTACCCCATATTCACCCCTTCCTAACGCTTGTACCATTTTCACTGAGACATTAACCCCCACCCACGCCAACACTTTTTCCACTGCTCTTTTACCCTCCAACACACCTACATTCATACCTCTGATCACTACATTCTTTTTCCTTTTTTCATTTTCTACTACATCCACTCGTCTTGACAAATCTCCCATTTTCCACTTTAATCTCTCATATTCACTTCCCTCAACTTTCTCAGTCCCCTCATTCACTTCCTTTATAAATTTTTCCAATCCATTCATTCTTCTCCACATGCTTTCCTTTTCCTTTTTCCACTTACTATCCCATTCATTCCACATTTCCTGCAATTTCTCCAACCTCTCTTCAATTTCCACTATCTCTTTGTCCCTTGATTCCCCATCCTCATACATATCCATCAAATTTCCCTTCACTCTTTTAGCTCCTTCATCCATCGCATCCTTCAACATCCATACTAATTCCAACAAATCCATGCAATCCTCACACGTCATCTTTTTTCCATTCTTTCCTATCCCCCTTTCAAATACTCGCGCCTTTTCCTCATTCTCGCTAACACCACTTGAGTCAAACTCAGCCATTCCAGAAATCTACCTTATCACTCCAATGCTCAAAATTTTTCCACTGTCTCTCTCTCCTCTCTCTCACTTCAAGCAACCTAACCTCACAAAACACACTTTTCTTTTTTACCTTTTTTATCACTCATACATTCACTACTCTATACAAACATACTTTTCCTTTACACTATCGCCAATTACACTACACACTCAACACTCTGCACTACCCACCCTTTTTAAAACCTTTAAATTTCTCAAAAAAATCTTAACTCTTTCCAAACGCGTGTACACCGAAACGGTACCGGAAACGGAAGCCCTAATTAATAGTATTATTATGTATTTATGAAAATAATTGAATTTTGCAAAGAATTTCATTAAAATGCCTCAAAATAATTGAATTTTCGGGAATAATTTTGTTATTTATCTTTAATAATTGAATTCTTTCGAAAAATTATTTATGTAAATAATTGAATTCTTGGGAAAAATTTTATTAAAATCTAAAAAAATAATTGAATTATTTCAAAAAAATTTTATTAAAATTGTATTTAAAATAATTGATATCTGTCGAACAATTTTATTAAAATATTTTAAAATAATTGAATTTTTCCAAAGAATTTAAAAAAAAATTTTTTTTAAATAATTGATTTTCTTGAGGAATTGAAATCCAATTTCTAAGAATAATTATTACATTTTTTTAGCAATTCCTGTAAAACTTTATTAAAAATATATAAAATCCTGTGATGAATTTTTATTATTTATGAAAATAATTAAATAGTTTCAAGGAATTTTTAAAAAATTTTCAAAAATAATTGAATTTCTCATATAAGAATTTTATTAAAATGCCTCAAAATAATTGAATTTTCGTGAATAATTTTGTTATTTATCTTTAATAATTGAATTCTTTCGATGAATTATTATTTATGTAAATAATTGAATTCTTGGGAAGAATTTTATTAAAATCTGAAAGAATAATTGAATTATTTCAAAAATTTTTGATTAAAATTGTATTTAAAATAATTGATTTTTTCTTTCGAACAATTTTATTAAAATATTTGAAAATAATTAAATTCCTGTGAAAAATTCTAATATTTTTGTGAATAATTGAATTCTTTTAAACAACTTTAAAAAAATATTTTTTTAAATAATTAAATTTTTTCGAGGAATTGAAATTAAATTTTTAAGAATAATTACATTTTTGAGCAATTTCTGTAAAATTGTTTAAAAAATAATTGAAATCCTGCGATGATTAGGTAGTTGCTAAGAATTTTATTAAACTTTTCAAAAAATAATTGAATTCCTGTGAAGAATTTTATTATTTATGAAAATAATTGTATTATTGCGAAAAATGTTATTAAAATGTTTAAAATGAATTGAATTTTTGTGAAATATTTTGTTATTTTTATAAATAATTGAATTCTTCATAAGAATTTTATAAACATTGTTTTAAATAAATAAATTTTATGAAAATTTTATTTTTGAAGAATTGAATTCTTGTGGAAAATATTATTTCTGAAAATAATTGAATTTTTCGATAAATAATTAATTTAAAATATTGTTAAAGATAATTGACATTCTTCGATGAGTTTTATTATTTATGAAAATAATTGAATTCTTGCTTACAATTTTATCAAAAATTTTTTTAAAAAATTGAATTTTCATGAAAAATGTTATTATTAATGAAAATAATTGAATTATGGTGAAGAATTGTATAAAAATTTTGTTAAATAATTGAATTTTTCGACATTTTTTTAAAAATGCTATTTTAAATTAATTGAATTCCTGTGGAAATTTTATTATTTATGAAGTAGCCATTTTTGGCTATATTATTATCTCAGTGCAATAATGTGCCCATTATTACCCTAGGGCAATAATCGACACTTCATTGACCTTGCTCACAGGTTAATAAAGTACCGATTATTACCCAAGGGCAATAATAGTCACTTTAGTGGCTACAGAACAAAATAAAAGTAAAATAAATTCACAAATTTCTGTAAATTATTTGTGTTAACTAAAAATGTTACTAAATTTACGTCACAAATGTTCACAATTAATAGGGAGTCAAAAAATTTAAATTAATTCAAAAATTAGAATTACATTTTAAATGAAAAAAAAATGCAATACTATAGAAATAATAACAAAGTCTAAATTATCACCTGGGAAAAAACTAAAGAATTACATACAATTAAAAAAAAGAATACAAAGTATTAGAAAAGTAAATGAAAAAAATTTTTCATTTGACTTTAATAAACACAGTGAATGACTTCTTGTAACGAAAGAGATCAGTTTAAAATCAATTTATTCATAGTTATTGCCAGTAATTATTATTGCTGTAGTTACTACACAAGATACTCGACCTCGTTATAACTAATGGACCTTGATACAAAGCGGAGTGACGATTATTTCCTAATTCGTTAAGAACTAGTATTTTAATTGCTTCACGACAAAAAAAAAGAACCAGATGCATTGGAATTCGATATACAATTCATGAAAAAAAAACCAAGAACATAATTAAAGAGAAATATTTGTCATTTTAAAATGTTTGACGCATTTTTAACGGAAATTTCGTGAGCAAAAGCAAAAAAAAAAAAAGAAAGATGGTATCTAATGTGGGAATCCCGCAAAATCTACTGGCTAATTACTCAATTGCGTGACACTTAATCACATATTTCTCAGCGTGTTGCGATTAATTGAGAACTTCCATTTGACAATTTAATTCAATTCTACTTTTCTTGTGACATTTATTTTTTTTCCCATTGGTTCTTAAAATTTTTTTCCCTTTTTCTCAGAATATGCTCAATCATTTTTATTTCTGTAACATTCAATTTACTAATTAAGTCATTTTTTAGCATTTTTTTTAAAACAATTTTTGAAAAAATGAATAAAAAATAAGTGTTTGAAAAAGAAAATGTTGAAAAGAAAATTAACTTTTTGAATTACGCGCCATTAGTGGCGCTGTTGCTCTTCGGTTTTACGCTTAAGTGGTTGGCACACCTGCAACCACCACGGTTAGGAATGGGATTTCCATAACCTTAAAATTCATTCATTAACAAACAAATATTCGATGAAAGAAAGTTGTCGCCGCGGATAAATTTAATTGTAATAAATTTTTTAGGTAAATCCTCCTAATAAGAAAATCAAGTCTGGATTTTTAGTAGTAATTCGTTAAAAAAAATTCGGTAAGTGTATTTGTGAAAAAATATTTATATATTTCAGTAGAAGAAAATTAAAGTTAAAAAAAACTTCGAAGCAACATTTTTGTTAGTTTTTATTAATATATAAATTAATGAAAGCAAATAAATAACTAATTTCCATTAATTTATAATAATTATTAAAAAGGTAATAAAAGCAATAAACAAAACATTACCTAATTGATAATAAAAATTAACAAAAAGTAAACAGAAGATTAATCGCAATTCGTAAAAATTAACAACAATGTTAATTAAAGAAAAGAAAATTTATTAAAGTTAATTAAAGAAACAATATCAAACCGATAAAGTAAATTCGAACAATGGTAAATTTCCCATTGACCTAGACATTGAAAAAAAAACGGCAAGAATGAATATTAATCATTGAATCGTTTTATTATAAATAGAAAGTCATTCCAAATGCAAGTACAAGTAAAATAGTGAACTGCTGGTTACTCAATTCTCAAGGATCTCGCAGTTTAGAAAAAGTTCCTTAACTTTTTGATTGCTAAATGAGAGTGTAACGTATTGTTTTATTGCTCCAGGAGCATAAAATCGAGTAATTTCCTTGTTTGTCTGTGTGCGTTACAATCTCTCCGCAAATGCAAATATAAAACAGTTATACAAAAGTGAGACGTGTAAAAGTCAAGTCACGTATGTTTCGGTTCTCTTTTATCCTTCGTTCTCACTTTCAATGAATATCTGTAAAGTCATTGTTTTTTTTACATTTCTTTTTGCTTTTTTCTATATCTAGTTTTCTTCAACTTTTTTTTCTATTTACTTTTTTCTATTCTATATCATTCGTGCATTATATGCAATAATCAATGTCTGTATATGTGAATTTTATGTATAACAATACAAAACGGAAACGTGTTTTTCTTGATATGAAATAAAAATTATACATTTTTCAAGTGTTTCGACTATTTTCGACATAAATTTAAAAAAAAATGTTTGATCGTAAAAAGCCAAGAATGTTCCTATAACTTTTCCTCGATCTTTCATGGATAGGTTATTAAATTGTATTTATACTATAATGCAGGTGCGATAAAAATTTGTTATCAGTCCAGAAAAACGGATTCATTAAATTTGTTGCAACATAAATAATGTTCTTTTATTGAGAAATTGTTTGCTTAGTTTATAATTATTTCAAAATTTGTTCAATAATTGTTCGAATTTTTTTCCCTTTTTCAGATTTTCATTCTTTAACAATTTCCTAAATTTAAAAATTCCTAAAATTAAAATTTCCTAAATTTAAAAATTCCTAAAATTAAAATTTCCTAAATTAAAATTTTTCTAAAATTAAAATTCCCCAAAAATAAAAATTTTCTAATATTAAAATTTTTCTAAAATTAAAATTTCCTAATATTAAATTTTTTCTAAAATTAAAATTTCCTAAAATTAGAATTTTTCTAAAATTAAAATTTCTTAAACTTAAAATCGTCTAATATTGAAAATTTTTCTAAAATTAAAATTCCCTAAAATTAAAATTTCCGAAAATTAAAATATTTATAAAATAGATTCTTTTCACAAAATTTTTAGAATGAAAATAAATTTTTCCCTTTGGATTATTTATTATTTGGGTAAATTTTAATACATAGTATAATAATTTTATAAAATTTCTTTAGTATTTAATTATTATAACAGAAAGAAAATTTTTTTTAACTGGAAAAATGTTAATAACACCGGAAATATTGTTAATATAATTATAAATACATTTCTTGTGAATGGATTTCAAGCGTATCAAAAAATAAACTTCAATGAAAGTCGAGGTCAGAATTTCAAAAGGTTTTTCGCTATAGATGCGATGATACGCTTGAATTCCACTTTAGATTGAGAACAAGAATTATTCTAAGGACGATAAAACAATTATTGCATCACTGATAAGCGTGTTAAAATATTACACCTTTTATTGTTTAATGTACCTTTTCATTATACAATGATACTTTTAATTGTTTTTTTTTTATTTCCATACCCATAATAATAATTATCAATTAATAATTGACAATTAATAATTACCAATTAATAATTACCAATTAATAATTACCAATCAATAATTACTAATTAATAATTATACCAATTAATAATTACTAAGTAATAAAATACCAATTAATAATTATCATTAATTATAATTATACAGAAAAATGAAAATAATACAAAAATCAAATTTAAATTTAGTAAAACTTAAATCAAATAAACTTTTATGGAAATTGAATTCAAATTGAATTTAAATATATAATTTAAATAATTTTAATTTTAATTTTTTTTCAAATTAAAATCCACTTGTCAAATATAACGTGTATAGGACACAAATTACAAAATTTAATGGACAAATAAAATTTCATGTATATATTATTTTATATTTTCTCTCTAATTATGATAATATTTGTATATTTTTGTGAAAATACGACTTTTTAGGTGTGAGAAATGAAATAAAATAAATCTACTAAAACTAAATGTTCAATTACGTATTATTCGTTTTCTTTTTATTTTGTTTCGTATGCGGAAAGAAAATATTAAATTTTTGTCATTAATAAAAATTTATACAATGTTAATTAGTTATTGCAATGAAAAAAATTAAATATTACCGCCGCTGTTTTAAGAATTTAATAAAAACAAAATATTCGCAGAAAATTATATAAGTAATTAAAAGAGAAATTAAAAAGGAAATTTTTGTCATTATAGGTCAATAGGTGAACATAAATTTAAAAAATTTAGGTCAAAAACGCGGACAAAAAAATTTAATCTTTTGTTATTCTATTATTATTATTATTATTATTATTATTATTATTATTTTTATTTTTATATAATTATTTTATTATTATTATTATTATTATTATTATTATTATTATTATTATTATTATTATTATTATTATTATTATTATTATTATTATTATTATTATTATTATTATTATATTTGTTAGAGATTCTGTTAAAAATTAATCTTTAAAATTTTCTGGTCAAAAGAGCAAAATAAAAAAAGAAATTTAGGTCAAAAAGTCTTAAATAAAATATACATTATTTTGTATAGTCTTTATATATACATTTAAAATATATGCATTCATTTTATTTCAATGTAATTAGTTTCTCTTTGAATAAAAAAAAATTGTCAATAAAATCTTGATATTTATAAGTTTATACATATAGACGCGATTAAATTTATTTTTCTCCAAAAGAATTCCGATCATATCGCGCATTTATATATATTAATGCACTTTTCCTATTCATGTACATGTCACATCACTTTTATTTTATATTTAATGAGTTCTTTACTTTATCAATAATTTAAATTTTTTTTAAATAGTAGCGGAAATTAACGTTATTTATTTACTCGCGAAGAAATTATTTCTTTTCACTCAATTTTTTTCTCTTCTTTTTTTTATTGAAATATTTAAATTTTTTCAATTGTTTTTTTTTTTTTTTTTTTTTTTTGACAAATTTAATAATCAATGTAGATGTAAATATTTACAAACTTTCATAAGCTTCAAGTGTGAAATCGAATGTGAAAAAAAAATTATTTGCGTTCTAGTTTCAATGTATTTCAAAATTAATAAATTACATTGCAGAATTCTTGTGATAATTACGTCAATGGGTAAATCCCGTATGCGTCACAATTTCTCCGAAAAATTTTGCAAATTTTATTTACTTTCTTTTTTAAATATAAATTGCGTAGGCGAAAAAGTAATAAATATATATTACATTTTTAATTAAGTAAATTTATAAATAAACAAATTATTTATTAAAAATTCTAAATAAATTTAAGATTCTTATTTATTAATTTTTATTCATAAATCAATATCAACCTCTATATTTATAAATAAAAAAAAATTGATTTCCTTTTTTTTTGACATGAAAGAGCGATTTATTCAAACAATTTTGAAATTAAAAAGAAAAAAAATGTCAAATTAAATTTGTGCCAAAGAAATTGATACGTATAGTTAATTAGATTATAAACAATAAGCGATTCAAAAATCTTTTTACGCTCGAGTAATAAACTTAACATGCGCTCTTGCGGTCGGTATAAACTTGATGACAGAATAATTACCTCATCTGGGAAAATAAGTTTTATTTTCGATACGTATCCTTTATTATTATTATATATATATATGATGTTGATTACTTTCTAATTTGAAGGCTCAAAAGTGAAAATTGATAAAAACAAAAAGAAAAAAAATCCCCAGTGGCGGAAATTTATATCAGAGAATGTAATTTGTCGAAATTGTTTAATAACTATATGTATGATGATGGTGGAATGAACTTGAGAGTCAGGGTAATATTATCTACTAATTGTAACACGTTCTTTATGAAAAGAAAATTTTTCTCCACCCTTTTTTATTTCCTTCCGCACTTCTTCTATTTTTACCGACAAAAATTATTTAACTAAAGAGTAATATCCGATTTATTAATTGCTATTTACTAATTGCTTTGCTAATTACATTAACAATTATTTGAAAAATTAATTTAAAAAAGTATTTTATAAGCTGAAAAAATTAACTTTTTAAATAACGCGCCATTATTTTAGTGATGTTATTGATTTTCATTAAATAATTGCTAATTAATAATTTTATTAATAATTAAACCAAATATCGCGGACATAACAATTTTTGAAACTTATAAATAGTCAATTGAAAAATTAGAAAAAATTTAAATAATTAAGAGGTATAATTTTTTTGCAGTGTAATTGCCATAATAATACTAATTAAAAATAATTTTCTCACTCGGTGGTTGAATAATAAATCATTAAAGTAAACGCTCAATTATAATTATTAAGAATGACAATTAATAATTAATAACTTATCATTTTAACTAATTATTATTAAATGAGAAATAATTATTAATAAATAGTAAATAATAACTAACAATTATTAATTAATAGATTTTATTACTGACTACTAATATTCATACTTAATAATAAATAATTATTATTATATATTTATAATAAATTATTATAATATATTTATAATAAATTATTATTATCCTATTTATAATTAATTATACTTTTAATAATTATAATAATTTTTATTATTATTATTTTTTCCTATTATTAATTTAATTTTCATTATTATATCTTAAAGAACCATTAAAATTTTCTCGAATTCATATATATAATAAAAATTTAAATTATTAATTAATTAAAATTGTAATGCAAAAATTTTGATACGATAAAAATTATTTATATGACTGAATTAGTAATGAAAATACTAATTAAAATGAACATTAATGATTACCATATGTATAATGTGAAAAATCAATAAAATTAGAGAGAGAAAATTGAGACAAGAAAATAAAATAAAGAATAAAACCAAAAAATTCAACTTGAAATAAATATAAAATTTAAAAACAATTAAAATTCAAATAAAAATTAGCAATAACATACTAAATAGAAAGATTGCAATAAACAGTGCAATGAAAAATATATGAATATTCGAAAATAAGTGACCATTAAACGAAACATAAAATAAAGTTTGAACGAGTTTGAAAATTAATGCCCTTCTATATACACATATATATATATATATATGTTGCATAAAATATATAAGTCGCGGTCCTAATTTTATTTAAAAAAAAAAATAGGAAAAAAAAACTTAGTCCGGAACTATTCATATTATCACTTTCACCTTAAATCTTAATTGCACACATATATATAGCTATATGTATGAAACTGAAAACCTGTGCCATTACTTTTGCTTTATCGTGATTTCAACATCTTGTCATTTTTTCTTTCTTTTTTTTTTTGCTTTTTTTCGGAAACTGAAATATTTAAACGTGACTTTATACATTCTAAACAAAATAGTTTGTCATGTATTTCTTTGGTAATGTAGTTAATGTCATTTTATAATCCAGGAAATTTAATAATTAATAATTTATTATACCGTAAAGTTACTATTTTTAAGTGTTTATTTTTATTTAATTTATTGCAAAGTTAGTTGACAGAATTAATAAACAAAATATGTCATTTATAATATTTTTTTAATGGGGGAAAATTTTTTTGCTACTAATTTCCGCTCAATATAGACGACCCAATTATTAATTATGAACTAAACTATTTTTAGTAATTTATATTTTAAATATTTTAAAAACAAAATAACTTGTGTTACAAAATAAATAAATAAATAAACAATTTATAATAATTGTTGTTAATATTATTATAATTATTATAAGAATTATTTTAATAGTAATTAAAATAGTAATAAATTAATAAATTAAGAAATTATAATAATTATAACAATTAAATACTAATTATAACAATTACAATAATTAGAATAATAATTTTAACAACTTTAACAATTATTAATTGAAATAAATTATAATAAATTATAATAATTAAAATAATTATAATTATCATTATTATTTACTGTTATAATAATAATATTAGTTAATATTAATTTTGTTATTGTTATATTTTATCATCACAATAATTAGAAATTAATTTAGTAAATTTAATTAACAAATTGTTTAAGCAATTAAAATAATTTTAAGAACTAATTTACTTCAATTATTTTTAATTGTTCAGTAATTAATTAATGTAATAATATTAAAACTAAATACATTAATGGGTAAATAATAATTAGTTTATAATTTACAGTTTAAGTTAATAAATGAATATAATAAATAATTATTATTAATTGTTACTGTTAATGTTAATAAGTACATTATAATTAACTAACGATTTTGTAAATAATTTTAATATCAAGAAATATTTGAATTATTAAAAAAATATTTTATAGTGTGCAATATATTATAATATAAACAATTTATTACTAATGTAATCAACTAATTATAAATTTATTATATCCTTACATAATTAATTAAGTTATTATGTAATTAATAGGTTATACTGAAGTATAATTAATTAATTTTTAATACAAAAAATTGATAAACATTTAATGTAAGCAACAAAGTAAACATAAAGTTATTAATTAATTATATAAGTAGTTATAACTTATAATTAATTTTTACAAGTAATTTTACAAGTAATTAAATAGTTAAAAAAATTAATTTCAATTAATTAAATAGTAATTAGTTATAAATTAATTTTAATTTATTAATAAATACTTAATCAGAAATTAATTACTTATGTAAATAATAAAATTAATAATGCACTTAATTAATTATGAATTAATAATGTACTAAATTATTATTGTTAATTGCTTGTATAATTAATTAGTTGTAAACTTAATTAGTTAATTAGTTATCTCAGTTGTTTAAAACTTTGAGAGATCAAAATTTGCTTCACGATTGGCAGCTTATTTACAACAATTATTGTAAAAACAATAATAATGATAATAATAATTAATAATAACAATAATATTAATAACAAAATTTTAAAAAATAATAATTAAAAATTATTGTAAAAACAATAATAATTATGATAATAATAACAACAATAATATTAACGAAATTTTTAAAAATCAAAATTTTAAATTTTAATACTATAGTAGTAGTTAATAATATAATTTATAATAATATTAATAAAATTAATTAGAAATAATAAAGTTTATAATTTTGTGTTAAGAAACAAAAATTTTTGCAAATTCTTTAGGTGTTAAAAACACTTTACATCTACCTGGAAAAGGTACACTCATTCCTCTTTTTTCAAAAAACATCCAATACTTATATGTCTCGATGAAAATCCAGTAAAAACACACGTTTCACTTCAATGCGAATCACTTGTTCTTATAATAGTCATTGAGAGATGAAAATAAATTACACTTGGTCCATGGCCCACTTGAACGATTAATTTATGTTTATGTACTTTACTCTATTTTTTCCAAATTTGATTGAAAAAGAAAATTCAATTTTTCCTTTTTTAATTCAATCCATTCTGTGTGTATTTGTCTCACGTTTAATTATTTATTTCTTTACAAAAATTCATAGTAATAATTTTATAATGTATTTTTCTTTAAATGAAAATTTTTATTTTATGGTAAATTAAGTGTAAAAAATTTTCAAAAAACTATTTTTAATGAAATTTTTGTTCTTTTTTTCGAAATTAAAAAAGTTAAGTAAATATTTTAGTTGTAAACGAATCAAAGCTTTAATTTTCTATTATAAAAATCAAATTTTATATAAAAAGTCTTGCATTTATTAGTTAATTTACAAATTAATTTTCAAGTTAAGTATCAACTCAATTTTCAAATTAATTGCCAACTCAATTTTTAACTGATTTTACAATTTAATTTTTAACTTAATTGTCAAATTAATTTTCAACTTAATTTTCAAAATAATTTGTAACTTAATTGTCAAATTAATTTTCAAAATAATTTTTAACTTTATTTTCAACTTAATTTACAACTTGATTTTCAATAAAAAATTAAAAGTTTTATAGGTGAAAAGAATAATTTTCTTTTCAAAAATAAAAAAAAAATGTAAAACGTTATTAAATTTTTAAAATACACAAAACGGTGTTGGTACATTTTTTTTTGCAAAAAACTTATTTTCAGCGAACATGTCAAAAAAAAAATGGGAATATTGTCGTTTTTCGTATTTCTGTTAATCCATCATCAGACTTTTCCTGATTGCTATTGTTGTTGATTTGATAATTGATTCAATTTTTGGAACACAATACCTTGTTAAGAGGTATCCAGAGAGTGATAAAACCGGTAATTGAAGACAGGGCAACTGAACGGGTAGTGTGTTTGAACCAAGTTTATAAATGACAAGAGAAAGTATATGGGGGGCAATAGTACCACCCAAGAAAATCGCCTTGTAACAGTGCCGAAAACTCCCTTCTATATATAAACACACATGTATATAATTTACATTAAATATATTATGTCAATATTGTGTATTGTTGTCCTAATAAAATAATCAAATTTCAAAATTCCATTCTCTCAACTGCAATCGCTTTATTTCTATCTTTTTTTTTTATTTCAAAATACATTTTAATTTCGATCCACTTACTTGACAATCAATTTTTTTTTACGAATTTTTGTAATTACTTTTATCATTAATTACCAATTTTAAATAAATGAGTTAATCATAGAACATTATTATTAAAAAGCATTTTAAAAAATTAAATTGAAAGGTATATTTTCGAAAGATAAGAAATTTTGCTTTTTGAATAACGCGCCATTACTTTGGTGTCAGAGTAGCTCTTCCCTTTTTCGTTATAATTTTTTTAATTAATGAAAAAATTTATTAATTCAAAATACACATTTTTCTTATCTATATATTTTTATAAATCTGAAATTAGGTTAAATAATAAATTTTTTCCACTGTGAATTAATTAACTAAATGAATCAACTCTATTATATTAAAGATAAAGAAATATTATTAAAATAATGCAATTGACAATAAGGTTAAATAATAAATTCTTTTTCTTTATAATATACTAAATAAAAAAACTTTATTATGTTAAAGTTGAAGAAATATTATTATTAAAGTAACTTTAATTGGCAATAAGGTTAAATAATAAATTTTTTCCACTGTGAATTAATTTACTAAATGAATCAACTTTATTATATTAAAGGTAAAGAAATATGAAAATAACTCAATTGACAATAAGGTTAAATAATAAACTTTTTCACTGTGAATTAATTTACTTAATAAATCAACTTTATTATATTAAAGGTAAAGAAATGTTATTAAAATATTTCAATTGACACTAAGATTAAATAATAAATTCTTTTCACTGTGAACTAATTTACTAAATAAATAAACTTTATTATAATAAAGGGAATAAAATATTATAAGAAATAACTCAATTGACAATAAGGTTAAATAATACATTTTTTCACTCTGAACTAATTTACTACATAAACTATAACTTTATTGTAATAAAAGTAAAGAAATATGAAAATAACTCAATTGACTATAAGGTTAAATAATAAACTTTTTCACTGTGAATTTATTTACTAAATAAATCAACTTTATGATATTAAAGGTAAAGAAATATTATTAAAATACTTGAATTGACAATAAGGTTAAATAATAAATTTTTTTTTTATTTACTAAATAAAACAACTTTATTAGATTAAATTTAAAGAAATATTACTAAAGTAACTCAATTGACAATAAGGTTGAATAATAAATTTTTTCACTGTGAACTAATTTAGTAAATAAATTAACTTTATTATATTAAAGTTAAAGAAATATTATTAAACTATATAACTTATTGACAATAAGATTAAATAATAAATTTTTTTTAATTTACTAAATAAATCAACTTTATTATGTTAAAGTTGAAGAAATATTTCTAAACAAACTTAATTGACAATAAAGTTAAATAATAAATTTTTTTACTGTGAACTAATTTATTATATAAAATATAACTTTATTATATTAAAGGTAAAAAAATAAATCAACTTTATTATATTAAAGGTAAAGAAATATTATTAAAATATTTCAATTGACAATAAGGTTAAATAATAAATTCTTTTCACTGTGAACTTGTTTTCTAAATAAATTTACTTTTTTTAATATCAAATTTATTTTCCACTGGCATCATGCACCCAGTTCCACCATCGAAACGAAAATGAATTAAATGACCGATGCGTCATACCACAAAGCGTCTTCTTGTTTCAGCGCTTTCTTCTTGATAGTGAGTCATATGTGAACTACCCATTAACCTATAGATTTTAGTTATCAGCGTTTGATATTTATTAGCAGCCGGTAAAACAAATCAACCATTTATCCGCAGTTACTAACCCTTCTGATATCATTTTTTTAATAAGACGTTTTTCGCTAAAATAGTGAACCAAATTTGACATTCATTATATATTTCAGTACATTTTTGTTATTGAAGTATATAAATTACAAATTACGTAACATTATAAAGGGGAGGGGGGGGTCTAGCTATTTGTTATGTACAGCAGAAAAAATGGCGCTAATGTATGTAACAGTGTGTTACATGGGGGGAGGGGGGGTCAAAATTTTTAAAAATTAGCGTTACGTAATTTATGAACGCTCCCTAACATGCCACGGTCCTGACATGTGTGTCACAGTTAGGACACGTAAATAAATCAGTAGAAGTCAATTAAAAATAAAATTGAGTAATAAAATCACAATTTCGTTAACATGTGCAGGTACAAATTGATTAACAATTTAAAACATGAAAAAAGTGCTTGTGTACGTAGAATATCATAATAATAAAAAATATTTTTATATGTAAAACATCTAGTTAGATTTGGCCTACAAAGTACTCAAAAGATAGTCTCAATATTTAATCACGTAACAATTTCAGAACAAAATTTAAAAAAACGTATGCCACATACCTGACATATTTACCCTATTTTCCTTAATTTTAACTATGATAATGATTAGTTAATGAACTGAATATTAAGTATCTTTAAGAAGAGACTTCCATTAAGTGATTTATAAAGTGATTGTCAAAAAAAAAATTTTATTAGTTATCTATCTATGGGGTCATGCAAATATGACAGTTATTTGAAAATCACCAATAGAATAATAGTAATGAAAAATTAAATTTACCATCATCTTGTTTTAATTTACGGTTAAATTTATTATAATAGTCAATTGATGACATAACTTTAGTATTTAAAGTTTAAGAGGTTAGGTTTTTTTTTCTTTTTAACCCTCTTGTTTGCAATATTCTCTCAAATAAAATTAATCACAAACTTCTTTACGTCTTTAAAGTTTCCATGCAAATTGTAATGCGATCTTTGCTATTTGCATATATAGCAACCAAATTTAAACAAAGCGGAGTAAAGAAAAAAAAAATATCCGTAAATGGATATATTTTGCATTAACAATGCCAATTGTCATTTACCGCATAAATCGTCCTGCCGCGGAAGTTCTTTGAAATTTGCCTAACCCATATATAAATGACATAAGACGTACACGCAGAAAATATATATTATATTCAATCTCAATTTTACAAAGTGAAATGGACATTAGAGGCGCACTTTTCTTCTTTATTTTTTTTTTTAAATCTCAACATACTTTGATTTTTCTTTATTTTTTATAACTGCCTCTCATTGAGGTGTATTATGTAAAAAAAAGGCGTTCTCTTCATTGACTATGTATTAAGATTATATTCAACTTGGACATGTTACACGTATGTCTTTGTCTTTCCGCTACTTCAATTGACGTATCGGCTGTGAGAGAAAGGACTCGTTGGACAAATGCAGCTGTTTTCTGTTGAATAATTTTTTTTCTATACGGACAACAAACAAATGAGACCGACTTTAGAGATATGACTGATTTTTTTTTTTTTTTTTTTTTTATGCAGAGAGTTGGATAATTAAATTTGATTTCGGATTATTTCGTCACTTTTCAAAGAAAAGCTACTTGAAGAAAAAAAAGAGTCAGGCGAAATAATTGAATACATTTATTGCGTATTATTGCTTTTAAAGAGACTGGATGTTAGTTAATGAGGTTGAACATTCATTGTCACTTGAATAGCATTTTACTTTCTGGCACGCATTTCTTAATTGTCGTCAATTATTCTCAAAGTGTGTTTGTTCCTGAAAACTGTTGACATTTTACTATCATTTACATTTTACATTATTTTTTTCCTCTCTCTTCTTTTTTTGCTTCAGTAGTTTAGCGACTTTTTTTCTAAATATTAAAATTGTCCTGTGGATTGTGAAATATTTTCAATTTCCATAATTTACTGACATTTTTTTATTATTATCTTTTTTTATTTATCAAAAAAAAACTAGGTTCAATACATGGAATTTGTAACAAGAAAAAAATTTTTTTCACACTTTTGGAGTTAATTGAGGTAATAATGCCGTGTTAATGTTACTTATGACTAAGAACCTTTGTTTCTAGAAAAAAATACATATGTAAGGGTCAAGAACTTCCCTTAATTTTATGCTTTTTCTTTATATTTTATAAAAAATTTGTCTTTTTTAAAACAAAAAATGAAAATTAAAAACTTATCAGGATAGAGAAAAACCAACGAAAAGTATTATCTCCCTCAGAGCAAACTGAATTAGATAATAGCAATAAAAATTTCCGTTATTAAATAATCAATAAATCATTATTGACTGAAAGTGAAGGCTGATATTAAATTTCGAAAGGAGATCTTTTATTATACAGTTATTATCATCAACAACAAAATTCTATGTGCGTTATTCAATTTATGACACTAAATTTTCATCTAATAGCAAAGTCGAGAATGCCAGAAGGAAAATATACATTCCTCCGCTTAGAGACATGCGAATTGGTTCAAATTATTATTATTTCACTATCTACTTCAAGAATATTCTACAATATTAATAGTAAAATTTTGTAAAATTAGATTCTCGTTATAGTTATATACTTTTTATATTACTTTCTTTGTTGTAGATTAATTTCTCCAATTTCTATTTGAGAAAAGAGAGTAAAAAAAATTTTTAACGATTTATTTTCCATTAAAATTTTGATGATACCCTTTGTATTTACAGATGTATATAATACGATAATTATTCTCTTATATGGTTTTTGGTTCAAAATATATACCATTTTACTTTTTCAAATATGAAATTATCAATAAATTTGCAGGTGAAATTTCAGTCTATGAAATAAATAAAGACATATGTATAAGCATCAATATTGTTGAAAGTCTACATGTTGAGGAAAAAGCTATTTAACAAAAAAATTTTATTTTGAATTATGAGAAAATAGATATTTTCTTTCTAATCGTTCCGAAAGTTGAAGATTGCAATTTTTTTCTCATTGGTAATGAAAATGGTCAATATTTTTATAAAATTATTTTAAATGACTACTAATTTACTAATTTATTTATTATAAGGTAGTATATAATTCTTAATAATTTTTTATTATTAATTAATTATTTTTTTATTATTAGTTTTTTATTTTTGCTTTTTAGTATTTTTTATTCAAAATTTAATATTTTAGTTTCTCTTCTATTTTCTTTTAAGATGGCAATACAATACTAGTTTTCAAAAGTATTAACAATGTATGTAAAATGTTTTTTGAAAAAAACAGAAACAATTTTTAATAAAAAAATTTATTATCCAAAAATATGTGAATCATGTTTTATTGCCAATATATTTTTATAAATCTGAAATTAGGTTAAATTGGATACAAATTAATATTAACCAAATTTTAGATTTTTATTTATTTTCGGATAATTAAATTTATTATTCTATTTAACGAAATATTATTAAACTACAATTCAATTGACAATAAGGTTAAATAATAAATTTTTTTCACTGTGAACTAATTTACTAAATAAATCAACTTTTATTAGATTAAATGTAAAGAAATATTACTATAAAGGAACTCAATTGACAATAAGGTTAAATAATACATTTTTTCCACTGTGAACTAATTTACTAAGTAATTCAACTTTATTAGATTAAAGTTAAAGAAATATTATTAAAATAACTGAATTGACAATAAGGTCAAATTTAATAATAAATTTTTTTAGGTGAACTAATTTACTGATTAACTCAACTTTATTATATTAAAGTTAAATGAATATTATTAAACTATAACTCAATTGACAATAAGGTTAAATAATTAATTTTTTCACTCTAAACTAATTTACTAAAAAAATCAACTTTATTGTAATAAAGATAAATAATTATTATAAAACTTACTTAATTGACAATAAGGTTAAATAATAAATTTTTTCCACTTGAACTAATTTACTAAATAAATCAGCTTTATTAGATTAAATGTAAAGAAATATTACTAAAGTAACTCAATTGACAATAAGGTTAAATAATACATTTTTTCACTGTGAACTAATAATAATTTACTAAGTAAAACAACTTTATTGTAATAATTGTAAATAAATAGGGCATAGTCCCGTTTACTACTTAAATAAATAAATAAATATTATGAAACTAACTTAATTGAGAATAAGGTTAAATAATACATTTTTTTCACTGTGAACTAATTTACTAAGTAAATCAACTTTATTAGATTAAAGGTAAAGAAATATAAATATAAATAATATATAAATATAATAATATAATATATATATAAATATATATTAAAATGACTGATTTGACAATAAGGTCAAATAATAAATTTTTTTAGTGTAAACTAATTTACTGATTAACTCAACTTTATTATATTAAAGTTAAATGAATATTATTAAACTATAACTACTCAATTGATAATAAGGTTAAATAATAATTTTTTTTTTATTGTGAATTAATTTACTAAGTAAAACTACTTTATTGTAATAAAGGTAAATAAATAGTATGAAACTAAATCAATTGACAATAAGGTTAAATAATAAATTTTTTCACTGCGAACTAATATACTAAGTAAAACAACTTTATTGTAATAAATGTAAATAAATATTATGAGACTAACTTAATTGACAATAAGGTTAAATAATAAATTTTCTTCACTATGAACTAATTTACTAAGTAAATCAACTTTATTGGATAAATTTAAAAAAAATATTATTAAAATAACTGAATTGACAATAAGGTTAAATTATAAATTTTTTTCACTGTGATCTAATTTTCCAATTAAATCAACTTTCTTTAATATCAAATTTATCTTCGACTAGCGTGATGCGACAAGTTCCACCATCGAAACGATAATGATTTAATTGGCCGTCGTGTCAACCAAATCGGCGTCTCGTCTCAGCGCTTTCTTCTTGATAGTGAGTCCCAATTGAATTATTCATTAACTTACAAACTTTAACTATCAGAACAACAATTTATCCATCACAAACTCTATCCATCGATAAATTAAATATGGCCACTGCCATTATTTTAACAGGTCTCTAAAAGTAGAATACTTTTTTTACACAGATATAATAATAGTGAAAAATTAAATTTATCTAATTACCATATATAAATTCTTGTTTTTATTTACGGTTTAATTTTATGGAAATGGCACTTTTATCACGTGGAATGAATCTTTTTTCGCCGCCAATCAAAAATGTTCACGAGTAGGTAAATTGATACCGACTCAATTGATCAATCCGCTTCCCTGTAATTTATGTCTCAGTTCTGCATATAATTTGTATTTTAGAAAATGATCGTTAAACAACTTCTCAATCACTCGTTAAAGTCCTATTTAGTGAAATCTATTCGATTGATCGATGCATTCATTGTTGAATTATTACCAATCGAGAGTGATTTCTATATTTATAATCCAGAAATGCAACAACTTTGTTTTTTTTTCTCTCTATTGATTCACTTTATTGCATGAGATTAAAATACGTGGCAATACTATCCCTCTCTATAAAAACATACACATGATTTCCCCCTCAATAAAATCGTTTCTCGATTTTAATTCCGAACGTACAACTCACGATTAAGTTACTAACGCAGGAAATGGTTTATTCATCACAAAATGTTTCAAAGAAGGGATCTCTCATTCGTATTCCACATAACTTTTATCTAGTTTATACTTCGAAGTTAGGTATATATACTTTCTATAAAATGCAAAGCGGAAATTATACTTTGGGTCCGATAAATGTGAGTTATAATGTTTTTTTTTCTAATTTAATTGTAAAAAATAAAGAATTTTATTAATGAGGGCAAATTAGAAAAAAAAATGTGCACATTTATATTTTAAAAAATTCATGAAAAATGATATCGTGAGAGTCGATGAAAAAAAAAATTTAGCGAAAGTTTAAATTAATACAATAATTATGTAATTTATTTGGAAAATTGACGTCGAAATTGTGTGCGATATGAATTTATTTAGGAAGAAAAAAAAATAGATATTTGATCGCTAAAACAAGGAAGTCGAATATATATATATCTCTATTGCGAAAATTTAATTAATTTTTATGATTTAATTCACGATTTCTATCGTTGAAGGCGAATTCAATTTTTGTATGTTAAACATTGATTTCGAACTATTTTGAACAAATGAAAATAGTTTCGAAACTGTATCTAAAAGTTTAGATACATATATTTGATGATCATCCTTTGGGTGAACTATAAATCCTGTAAATCTCTGTTTGTCTTATTTTTCGAAAAATGTAAGCGAAATCCTTAACTTTCTTCGCATTGTTGAACTACATCCGTAATTTACAAATAATTCAGATCAAATATTACATTTACAATTCGAATTTGTTTTCATTGGAGAAAAAAGTAAACTAAGATACCATACACCGACTATCATCCTAATTAAATTTAACTTTCATTCAACAATACAGAAAATTCGTTATAATACGGAAACATAATTCATCAAATTATTTCCCCATAATTTCCTCGATCGTATTTTACTTTCAATATACCCTGCAAAAATAATAACTTGATTCATATTCGTTCTAATTCTTAAAAACAGATTTAATTCTCAAATAAGAAATTCTAATGTGGGAAAATGTGAAATGTAATTTTGCCCATTATAAATATAAAATGTACGAGTCAAGGTTACTATTATTGAAACAGATATAACATTGGATATCACTCTTTATGTCAGTTGTCTTATAAATATCGTTCATTATATTTTTATATCTATATGTGTTTTTATCATTTATATCTGTTTAAATATAAATATAGAGGGAAAAAAAATGTTGTTCTCAGGGAATTTCTGCGACGAAACATTGAAATTCTCGTGGCCTTAACGTTATATATATGTGTATAGATATATAAAGGGAAAGGAAAGGTCATTATGTATCATTGAAATGAAAGCCATGCATTAGGAGGTATTTTCCGAGTTCTTTATTCAGCAAATAGTGCAAACGCATTTGCGATTCTCTCCAAGTCTGAGAGAAACAGCATTTTATATATATATATATATATATATATATATATAAACTTCAATTTCAAATCGCATGTATTAAGTACCATTATCTCTCCTATTATCAAATACAAAAACAATCGATGATAATGCTAAATCTAATCAGTCACGTTTTATATACTGCCGAACAGTATACCGACATACAATTATTATTATTACTACTCTTATTACTAAAATAAACAATAGAATTATAATTAAACTATTAACTGTATTGGAAGATAATCATTATAATTTAAATTATGGTTATAACTTAAGTTTTAGTTGATAATTGAAAAATAACTGTATTTACATATCTAATGATGAGCGTTATTAATTATTTTTTACATTCGATCGACTTTTTTTTAATAAAATATTTTTTTCTGTAGAAAATCGACTAGTCACATGTTCGTAAATTATAATTTAAATAAATGTTAGACGTAGTTGTACTCTTTGATTTTGACTTTGCCATCGCAATTTCTTTTTTTTCCCTTGTGCACTCTTGGCAATTCTGTTTTTTTTTCTGATTTCTCACTTCCTTTTTGGCCCTGACTTCAAAATGTCAATCAGGAGTTTCGATCCAGTGGATAAAGTGACCAGCCAATTAATAAACTATGTTCAACGATACGCCTTTGCCTTTTCCGCCCAAGCGAATAAATCGACACTTGGAATTGCTTCAAAGTCATTGCAAAGTCGCAATTCGTTTCTGAAATTTTAAAATTAATTTTTGAATAGATTTTAAGTTATTTGGATGTGAATTTTTTGGTTTTTGTTAGAAAAAAAGGAATTATTTGTTAAATTGTATAATATTAAATATTTGATACAAAATGTTAAATGTTTGATACTAAACGTTAAATGTTTAATACTAAATATTCAATTCTAAATATTAAATGGTAAATGCCAAAAGTATTACTCACCCTGGTTTCGGTTTGATAAAAACATTTCGTTGAATCCGGGAAATATTGTCGCCGTTATCGCAGAAAATTCTTGCCAAAGTGACATTTTGAATATTGTGCAATTGATCTGAAAGAAAGGGAAACTTTTATAGAAAATTATCATTGAATGCTAAAATAGATTCCTTGAACCCAAAATATGTTTTTTAATGAGAAAAGTGTACAGAAGATGGTAAAGACATTAGCTGTATGTTATAACCTTTTAGGTTTTTAAACCAACTTCTGTAAAACATCTAGTAAAATACACCGATTTTACTACGAGTAACAATATTGAAACAGTATATTTAACTTCGAAGTATCGAAATTTGCTCTGGAGGCGACAGTCTGGAAAAAAGTGATCCCTTCCACTGTAATAGAATCTCGTTTCTAAAGGTATTTTGCACTTTACGAAACTTGTCATTCTTTGGCTCCGAGCTACAGAGTAAAGATTGTTGAGTTTTATACGTAAATTTTAATATTAAATAAAAATGTCAAAAACTGTGGGCCTGAGTAGTAAGTATTAAGTTGACCTACGCCGAGTATCCATCGCCAACCTGAGAACGCAGGAGACGACAAAGGAGGCCAGAAAATTAAAAAGAGCTCAACAAAAGGAATGGGACGACATTCTTTCCATTCTAGGAAAAGAGTATTATGGCTCAGAAATTGCTGATTAATTAGTAAGTTGACAAAATTTCAAGTTATAATATACTAAAGTACATTTTTTCTTCTTTTGCGTTTATCTCGAAACCACATTTTTCGAGACGGTGTACATGATAACTCAAAGACTATTCAACCGATTGACTTGAAAATTAATATACATCTTCCTATGAAAAAAAAACTGATCCACGCCAATGCTTATATCTCCGCCATTTTTAATTAAAAACAACTTTTTTTTAATATTTATTAAGCTTAAGATATGTATTAAATTAGTAATAAATGTAAAAAATTCCTACATCAAATAGTTTCGTCAAAAAAATTCCTAAAAAAAACCATCCGATTTCCATGCGTTCAGAGTGGCGTAACCCCTTAAGTAGCGAATTTGGCAAACAAGACAAGTGTACAATAAAATAATAAATAAATAGTTTGCTAAAACAATAATTAAATGAATAGATTTACCTTTGGTAAATGGATAAGGTTGACTGGCGAAATCGTAGAAATATCTGTCAGCGCGTCTTGTTCTCGCAAATTGTTCAGCAATCAAACAACGGAATGTTGGTCCTAAAATTCCCTCTTCTTCATCTTCAGGTTTCTCCGCCATGCCACCAATAATTAGATCGACATCATCAGGTGTGTTATACAGATCAGCAAGTTTACTCCCCATTTGCTAATAATAAAATTAATTATTAGACATGAGAAAGCAAAATAAATTTAACAAACGAATCAGTATGACTTTCTTAATAGAAAATCCAGTTAGGATCGTCTGGGATTAGATTAGAATTGGGGTCTTCATTAATTACAATTCTACTGTAAGAAAACATTGGGTAAGTGCAATACAAAAAGGTAATTAATTCCCACAAACAGTGATTCTAGTTTAGAAAAGAAACGAACCTTAAAATCATCAAAAGTTTTAACAACAGGTAGTCCACAATAGTTGCGATAATAATTGTATCCCGGTAGTCCGTGATCTCGTCCTCTCTGGATATCAAGACTGACTGCATCCAGACCCAACTCTCCATTTGTTTTAAACAACTGATAGGAGACCTGCAATATAATTTTTTAGATTATTTTAATCTTTGAAAATTATTCAAATTAGTTCTACTCTTAAATGGAATTGACAGTATTCTATTATTGACAAGTATTAACTATAATTTTAATTTATTAAATTTGTAATTACATCCGGAATCATGTTGACGTCCATCGTTTGGGAGTTTTCATTTGTTAGACTTTTGATTATGCCATCGAATATATTACCACTTTCGATTATTTCTGGTTTGTAGTAATTATCACTGAGTCTTAGAGATTTATTAGTTCCTTCACTGTCGTCCATAATTCTGTAACAATTAATTTCTTGTTCAATACATTTTTGGAATTTATTTTTAGCGGTAGACAATTTAGGAACCTCCTCCTACAAAGTTTAAACCGAAAACAGTAATTCCGTAGGTTGGCGTACGTTATTATCAAACGTTGCGGTTTTTAGTTCCAATTATCGTAAAGAAATATCCTTACCGTAAATAACTTTGCTTCAATGATTTCTGAAATTGTAGAGCTGCTGTTGCAACCTCATTGGCAACTGCCGGATCCTCATTGGGATTATAATTTTGACTGCGGTCCATTAGGAGTCCAAAATCGCGGGCGAAATTTCTGCCCAGAATATTTGGTAACCATTCATTGTATGTTATGTGCTGAATTTCAGCCACGACTATTCTTCTTGCCTCTTGATATAAAGCCTCATCCGACCAGTCTGGATTTATTTCCGCCAATTTCTTCGCAATTCGATTATGCTCACGGTGCCAAATTGTGTGAATCACCACGAGTGAAGGTTCAGCGTTAACACGATCATCGCCTGCGATTTTTAAAAAGAAAACAAATATTCAGATCCGTAGAATAAATAAGGTTTTTAGTTAAATTTGTAATCCTATTCGTAAAAAAAAATAATAATATGAAGTAATTTAATTGCAAATTACATTCCTTAAAAAATTCTAAGGAAAGAATCCTAGATAAAATGTTTACCAGATAGGAAGCACTTGTCCGTCAAGCAAAATGTAAAGGGTTCGGAATCTGCAGTCGGTAAATACTCCCGATTATTTTTCACATCGACTCGAAGTCGTCCGCCCTGATAGGTTCGAAGTTTTCCAGCTCTTTCCACCGTCGATCCGTAAATTGTAGAACCATCCAAAAAGTGACTGACCTGATTCATCTGAACGATAAAAAAATATTTTTAGTTAATTTATATTTACTACTTTAAAGTTGGATAGTATTTAATAGAATCCTACTTGTTCAAGTGGTCCGAAACTGCACTCCGACCTAAGAACTGGAAGTGATCTAACGTAACTCATACATCTAATGGAATGACTAGAGTAGATTGGATCCTGATTCTCAATTGGAATGATATTGCAATCGGGATGCAGATGTCGCGGTTGTAACTCGTTGCCATCTTCACTGCAGCAGGATATTGGCATTCCGTTCGACACTAGAAAATAAAAAGATCGCTTTTAAAATGAGTGACAAATATTAAAAGTATTAAAACTAAAAAGTAGAGAATTATTTTATCACTCAAGAAGAATATCGATTCCCGTACACTAGTTCCTATTGCGCGGTATTTCGAAGAAAATTATATTGTTGGAAGAAGAGCACGGGGAAGGCGGCGTGCAGTTCCTCCACGATATCCAGCACCCTTATGGAATACGTACGAAGCTACGCTCCGCGATCAACATCGTACCAACAACATTAGCGAGGGATGGCACAACAAATTTCAGCTCATGGTTGGAAAAAATCATCCTTCATTGTATTATCTGCTTAAAGAGTTTCTTAAGGAGCAAGCGGACACTGAAACGATTTTAAGACAGTTGGATTTGGGACAAGCGGTAAAAGCAGCACCGAAGAAAAAATGGATGCAATCGAAGACAAGGATGAGAAACATTGTATCACAATATGAGGATTACAAAGAGAAGGACGAAATTCTTCAGTACCTACGTCTCCTAGGACATAATATCAGCCTCTGAAAAAATTCTGTACGCTTCTTAAAACTTCATTAAATTCAATTCATTCACTATAAAAATTATGCTTTGGGAAAATTGTCTTGGGAAAAATGGATTGGGAAAAAAAGATTGGGAAAAAAGGTTTGCTGGGACAAATGGGTCTTGGGAAAAATGGATTGGGAAAAGTGGTCGGCAACGAGAATATCTATTAAGAGAAAGGAGTCAAGACGTTAGAAGATTCAAAGAAACGTGCTTCTTCTTCTTCTTCTTAAATGACTTGTGGCCTTGCCGAGTGTCAGAACTATTAACGTAAGAAGAATGAGAAATATGTTAAGATTAGTTGTTGTTATGTAAAATCCCTTGGTCAAAAAACATGTAGATAGGTCTCTCCAGCAAGCAAGCGGTGGGAACCGTATTTATATGTAGAGCTGGTTCCAGTGGTCTACAGAGGTCGTTCAGACCAGCGGGTAAAGTCAATTATTGGGATAGTTTAAATAAGGGATTGGATAAATATTTAGGCTGTAAGTTAAATAATTAAATAAAATGATGATTAAATGTGAAAAATTTTCCCAGCTCTCTGACCACTTGCTCAGTGGGTGAGAAAACGAGCTCGTCGACGTCTGCCGAGTTGGGAACTGAATTGGGAAATTTGCTGTGCCAAAACCTCATGAAATCACATCTTGCTGGTGCAAAACTTGGGCAATCATTTAACAAATGAGTAAGGGAACGACGTTCTTCGCCACAATCGCAGCGTGCCGCTCTAATCCAATTTATTCTTATCAGATGCTCACTTGTTAGAGTGTGGCCTGTTCTCAATCTAGTAACTACGTTTATCCAACTCCTCGGGAGGTTGAGATCCAGAAACCAGGGCCTGGCTGCTTTAAAGGATACCCTTGAGAAATATCTGTGCTCCGTCAGGTCCCTCTCTGAGTATGGCCAGAGATGGGAAAGCCATGCTTTCCTGTCCGGAGCAAAGCCACTCATTCTCAGGTCATCGCGAGGGAGTTTAAAATGCATTCTATTATTATTTGAGATGTTAATTTCACGGCAAATTGCATCGATATATTCATTGCCTAAAATGCCATTGTGTGATGGAATCCAGATAAATTTAAAGGAGGGAAGAGTGTTAGGATCGGAATTTGTATATAATAATTCTAATATTCTGTATATGATGTATGGGTTGTTTTTATATAGTAGACAATTCCTGAGTCTCTGGACGGAGGATAATGAGTCTGTGATTATAAGAGTACGTGATATGTCGTGTTCAATCGCGTATGTGATCGCTGTGTAGATGGCATAGAGTTCAGCTGTTAAAATCGTGATGTATGGTTGGAGAGGAGTACATTGTGTGTAGTTAGAAACCTCGTCATAGAAAGCCGCTGTAGACAATCCATTTGCAGGGTTTAAAGACGCATCCGTGTATATAGGACAGTAGCCATCGAACTCAGTCGAAAGGATCTCTCTAAAGAATATCTCAGGTGTATTATGGTCTTTGAGGAGTATGCCGTTAGAGATATCACACACAGGAGAGGATGATCAGATCTCCCAGGGCCAGTCAAAATAAGCAGGTCTAACGGATCTAAAACCCATGTCCAACAGGGGAACCATCTGTGTATAAGTTGGAACGAGAGGTATTTTGTTATATGCTTTTGTTTGTGTTGGAATTTTTAGTTTCCTGTTAAGGGTATACAAAAGGGGATTTAGCAAGTTGTCAGACCACGAATAATTGCGATGGATAAACGAGTTCGTCAAGAATGTTCTACGAAGTGTTAGAGGGGGCTCGCCTGCCTCCGACAGAAGAACCGGGATGGATGTTGATTTCATGCAACCCAGTGCCATTCTGAGGGCTGCAGACTGCACTCTGTCCAGGCATTTTAGGGAGGTCATAGCAGAATTAGCGAAAAGAGGAGAACCCCAATCTAGAATAGCTCTTATTAAATTTCTATAAACTGTCAAGGCTAGCATGGGAGAAATACCCCATGTGGCCCTTGTTATGATTCTGAGAATACCCAGTGCCTTCGTTGCTTTATTAGCTATCATCTTTATATGCGGTGTCCATTTTAGTTTCCGGTCCAAAAGTATGCCCAGGTGTTTCATTGTAGGATCACATGTGATCGAAGTTGAACCTAGCCTTCATGCGAAGTCTTCATAGGATGATCGGGATTTTGTGAAGATGCAGCAAACCGTTTTTTGCGGGGCGACGTCCATTCCCAGTGTTTCAAGCCAAGCAGACAAACTCTTCAGAGCCGCGGAAACATCGGTGGAAAGATTGGCAACTGAGGAGAATTTTACATAAAGTACAAGGTTGTCAGCGTACATGACAGCCTTCATGTTAGGTGGAAGATATTGTTCCAAATCTCTCAGATACAAATTAAATAAAAGGGGTGACAGGACTCCAACACCACAGACTTTTGAATCTGATCCGTCAGCATTAAAAGAGACGTACCTTTTTCTGGTCATGTGATTGATGAAGTTTACCATACAGGGGTGGAAATTTAAATCTCTAAGCATTGTATTTAAAATAAGGGGGCGAAAGTTATTAAAAGCACCCTTAATATCGATAGAAACTGCCAGAGTATGCTCTGAATCCGCAAAGCCGATCAGGGTATCAGTGACAAAAGTTGCAACACAATCAACCGCTGATCTTTGCTTTCTGAATCCAAACTGGTAGGAAGGAATCAAGCCCCGACTCTCCACATCGTGTTCCAGACGTCCCTGTATTAGTTTTTCAAAAACTTTTGATAGAACCGAGGTGAGAGCTATGGGCCGAAACCCCTTTCCACCTGGTTTCGGTAGAGCTATAACTCTGGTGTATAACCACGAAGATGGAAAAGAGGAATGCAGAAGCATTCTATTGAACAATATTAAGAGGAATTCCTGTGATATTGGTCCCAAAAATTTTATCATATCAGCAGTGATGCCATCAAGGCCTGCCGCTGCTTTTGATTTAGAAGAAGAAATGGCGTGTTGCAAATATGGGATTTCAACTGGAGGAATATCCTCTCTAATTAGGTCTTTCCGAAACTTAATGAATTCTGGTGTGAATGAATCTGTTGAGATGTTCGTGCAAAGTTGTCCAGATCGGGAAGATAGCACTTTGACGGTTCTCCATAGGGTGGACATACCTCTAGATGGGGACATGTTCTCACAAAATTCCTTAAAGGCTAAGGATCTTTGTTCCCTAAGAGACTTCTTTATTTCAGCATTTTTGCGTTTGAATTCCTCTCTATTACTCATTGATTGATTAGAGTGATACCATTTAAAATTCTCCCTCCTGAGAGAAAGAAGTTTGTCGCATGTAGAATTCCACCAGAGTGGCTATGAGATGGATCTTATAGATTTAGTTTTAGGGATAAAAGCTCCTGCTTTAATGAGACTTTGTTTAAGGTGGTCGGTAAAAGAGATATAAATGCGAGTGACTACCGGCGGTAGCCAATAGGCGCGCGCGCACCCTCCACTCCCGCGCATACTGGAGTATAAAAGCGGACTCGCCGAGCTGATGCGCTCAGTCGGGCGGTGAGGCCGCTCATGAATGGAAGTCATTTAAAACCAGAGAAGTATTAATTTAGGTACTTTTTTTTTGAAAATAAAGAAAACTTACTCATTTTTCGAACCGGAGTGTGTGCCAAATCGTGAAGAATTAAATCACTCCACTGCATGACAGCCAGAGTCCTCGAAACGTCTGATTTGTCATTTGTAGTTGAAAGTGTTGAACTAACTAATCTCGGATTAG
Organism: Leptopilina heterotoma; assembly: GCF_015476425.1. Classification (NCBI taxonomy): domain Eukaryota; kingdom Metazoa; phylum Arthropoda; class Insecta; order Hymenoptera; family Figitidae; genus Leptopilina; species Leptopilina heterotoma. The sequence continues at coordinate 4,205,302 of NW_025110867.1, read as the reverse complement.
GAAGTGCGTTATTTCCTCTTCTCGAGTGTCTTGGTTCTTGAACACCTAAGCGCCAAAACATTCAATTATAATTCAATAAAACAAATATTTTTTTGGTCAAATCGGAGTTTCTTTGAATGAATTTTCTTTTTTATTATTATTATTACTATTATTTTTATTCTGATTCTTATTATTATTGTTATTATTATTAATAACAAAATAATTTCTATTAAATTTTGAAAAAACTGAACAAACTCCGATTTGAAAAAATTGGATGTAGCTTGAGAGTAAATGATAATTGATCAATTTTGTATAAACAAAAAAATTGAAAGCACAAACCAAGTTTTACTAAATTATTATCATCATTATTAGCAATTATTCAGTAATTTGAATTATATGTCAATTAATTTAAGTGTAGATATACCATTAATTACTTAGTAATTAATAATTATATTTTTTAATTTGTATTACGAAATTAATTTTTTTTATCAAATAGAACAAATTTATTTTTCAATTAAGTAAAAATTGGTTTGTTGTAAACTAATCTAATTATGTAAATAATGAATTTAATCTTATTTTCTGAATGAATTTTTTTATTTTTATTATTTAAATGTAAAAAAGCGGATATGACTTTGTTTTTCTTACATGTAAAATTGATCTAACCGAGAACGCGTGTATCGCAAAAATATGGATAAATTTTTTTTTACATGTGTGTAATTAAGAGGAAAAAAAATTATATTTATGATACAAAAAAATATATTATAGGAATATCCGAATTAAGTTACATACACTTCTATTGCTGGATAGAATCTCACGAACTGGGTCACTCTATAGTAGACAGTTTTTATTTTTTTTTTCACTGCTACTATGTGTTTTTATCGCACAAACTGTAATGCAAATCACAGAATAAATTTTTTTAAGAGCCAGTTGGCGAATGTTTTTTCACCAGCGCTTTATGGGACAAAGGATATTTTTATTTATTTTTATTTACAGAAGAACTATTTTATTTAGAATCAGAAAATATTTATTTTTGTTTTCGAAAATTAATTAATAACCAAATTTGGAATATTGTCCATCACAAAAATTTTAAAATGCTTTAAAATTAATTTGACTAACATTTTTTTTTTTTTTTTAATTTTTAATTTTAATTTAAATTTGATTTGAAATAAGAAAATAGGACAGATAAGTTAAAATTTTTGTTTGAATATTAAATAATACAAAAACCGAAATTTTAGGTGGAAAACAAAAAAAGGAGAGAAAAGAGAATGGAATTTAAAGGAAAGCGCCAAACGTTCGGAGGCTGGAAATAATTCAACGATTATTATTTGTCAGAAAAAATAGGTTTAAAAAGAAACCTAAAAAAAAGAAGAAGTACAAAATGTGCTGCTCTTTTTGTCAACGTAGACAAAAAAAAATTTTTCACGCAAGAATGAAATATACAATTATATTTCTTTTTATCCCCCTTATATCGACTACTGTAAAATTCTTCAAAATTTGTATTAATTAATAATTAACTTTTACAATTAAGTAAATTTTTTAATTTTTAAATTAAAAAATTAACTTAAAAATGTTAAACTAAAAATTTTAAAATAAAAATATTAAAAGTTTATAATTTTTAAATTAATTTAAATTCTTTTTTTTTGAAATTTTATTTGCAGAGCAAATATAATGAAGATGCGTGGTAATAAATATAAGACATTTTATCCCGTGATAAATAGACACTTAAATTATCAGTCGGAGAGTTTTAGAAAATATTGAATTGTTTCTATATTGTGCGCCTAATTTAATTCCATCAGTAAATATCCCCTGGTTGACACGGGCTAATAAAGTGATTTGTTCCTATCGCGATTCTACATAATACACACGATCATTTTTTAAGAAGTCACGGATTTTATTTTCTTATTTTCTATTTCATTGAAAAATTAAAAAATATTATTTTAAATATTAAAAATTTAAAAAAATTTAAGCAATGTTCGATTTTTTAAATTTATTGTTTTTTTATAAATTTATAAAAATACGTAATTTTTGTTTTCGTTCGTTCGTCAGTGCAAGTTTGGACAAAAAATGATTTATTAGAAAATGAAAAATTTGTTCATTATAGTAGAATTCCAAAAAAAAATAAGGAAAAAAATAGTTAAGAAGAAAATAAATTTTTAATAAAATAAAATAAAGAAAAATAATAAAACATATGATTGAAATAAAACGAAAACAGCAATTGAATAAAAAGAAAGAAAGTGAAGAAAAGGAACGAAAATATCGTTGAAATGAAGAAGTAAACATAAAGTAAAAAAAGGAAAAAAGAATCAATGTTCTTAAGTAAATAAATAATAAACAAAAATGCAAAAGAAAATGATAAATATAAATGATTTTGATGAATGAATGAATAAAAGATAAAAATTTGTTTCTCAACAATTTTTTTTTTTTTGTGAAAATTCACTTACCGTCGATATAGTTTGGAAAGAGAAGTCTCGTGTACGCTGTCATTGCGCAACCAAGTTTTGGATTCTCCAAATTATTGCAACTGCCATTAATTGTTCTGTACCGTGAATTTAGTGTGCAGTCCATTTTTTCATTATTTTCACATGCATCACTCAATGAGGTACCATCAAATTTTATTGTTGAAATAAATCGCGCGCACTCCTTACCGTCGAGTCCAAATCTGTTTAGAAAAAAAACAATACTTTTCAAAATTTATTGCCTTTAATTCATTAAAATTCAAAAAAAACAATTTTATTTTTTTTATTTATTTTATTTTTTATTTTATTTTTTTTTTTATTTTTTATTTCCTTCTTTTAGTTAATTATTTAAACAATATTCGTTTTTTGAAAAAAATCTTTATTTATTTCTTTATTTTCAATTTAAAGAAAAAATGTTTTATTAAAAAACATAAAAAATGCACGTGGACATAAAAAAAAAATTTGAAATCTATTTATATGGAAATTTTTTGAAAAAATACCTTCGACAGCTATTTTGTACGAGATATGATGAAGCCTTGGCGGCAATAATAGCGTCACTTGATTTTTCAAATGCATCCTCACTTGGATATGAATAAACATATTGACTGTGACTTGGCGTCGATTTTAAAAGACCAACTCCAGCATTTATAATATTTGTCTCGAGACGACTTCGATATTTAATCATCAACTCGGCAAATGCAATTGATTCATTTAATGCATTATTCTCAATTTTTGGCCATTTTCGCTTCTCAAAATGTCCCACAACAATATTTTCTGCACTCTGATGATATCCAGCGAGATCTTTAAAAAAAGGCAAAAAGTAAAAAATTATTATAGAAAAAAGAGAAAAAATATTGGAAAATAAAAAAATTATTATAAGAAAAAAAAATTATTTTTTTAGTTAATAACAATTATATTAAAATTTGTTTCTATATTTATATAATGAATAAAAATTCATTTAATTAATTTTCTTTTTAAATTTATTTTAATTTTATTTATATTTTTTTAATAATAATAATAATAATAATAAATGCAAAAAAAAGAATTTCAAAAAAACTAAAAATATAGAAAAAAGGTAAACTTAAAAAAAGCAAAAATAAAAAAAAACAAGATAAAATGAAATAAACAAAGAAATAACAAAATTAAAGGAAAAAGGTAAAAAAATAGAAGGAAAAAGAAAAGAAGACAAAGAGGCTAAAAAAGTAAAAAAAGCAAAAAAAATTGAAGTAAGAGAAAAAACAACAAAATACAACTGAAAACTTGTAGGAAGATGTAAAAAAATATAAAAAGTAAAGAAAATAAAAAACAAAAATATATTGAACTAAAAAAGTAAAAAAATCAAGGAAAAAAACAAATAATAAAATGAAGTAAACAAAGAAATAACAAAATTAAAATAAAAAAATAAAAAAAAAAAGATAATAGATAAGGAAAGTAAATATGTATATGAAAGTTAAAATATGAAGGTAAAATATTAAAATAGAAGAAAAAAATAAAGAAGATAAAGCAAGAAAAAACAAAAAAAATTAAAGTAAACAGAGAAACACCAAAAAAATAACAGTAAATATATTATTATTAAAATGTAAAATAAAAAAGTATAAAAAGTAAAAAAAGACAATAAATAGTACAAAAAAGTAAAAAAAAAGATGCTAAAAAGTAAAAAAGAAAGAAAAGATAAGATAAACAAAGAAATAACAAAATTAATGTAAAAAGTTAAAAAATAAAAATAGAAAAAAACATTAAAGAAGAAAAGGATGCTATAATAAAGTAAGAAAGTAAGAATAAACAAAAAAGTTAAAGTAAACATAAAACATCAAAATAATACTAAAAATAAATGAGTAAATATATTAAAGTTAAAATATGAAATAAAAAAGTAGAAAAAAGAAAAAAAGAAAAAAAGGACAAAAATAAGTTGAAGCAAGAAAAGAAATAACAGAATAAAAATATAAATATATATAAAAAGTAAAATATAAATGTAAAAAATGAAGGTAAGAAAATCAGAAAAATAGAAAAAAGTAGAGAAGAAAAAGATCAAAATTAAAAAAAAAGTTGAGTTAAACAAAATAACAAAATAAAAGTAAAAAAAAGTAAAAAAAGTAAATATTTAAAAGTAAAAAAAGTAAAATAAAAAAAATAAAAATAGTAAAAAGAATAATTATAGTAAAAAGGTAAAAGAAGTAAATACTAAATATTTTAAATCGAGAAAAAATAAAAAGAAAAAGAAATAAAACAATAAATTCCAAATAGATAAACCAAAGTAAAAATGCCAAAATAAAATTTCTAAACTCAGAAAACAAAAAATATAACTTTAATTACTCTCCCTGCATTTTATGCAGTTTATTTGAAACCCGTTTACGTTCAAATAAATAAAAAATAAATTATACAGAGTTCGAGACAAGAGAACAAAAATTTAAAAAAAGGCAAAAGTAAAATCCCAAAGTAAAGAAAACAAAAATTAAAAAAAAACAAAAATAAATATCACAAAATGAAGAAAACCAAAATAAAAAAAATCAAAACTAAAAATTTTAAAATTTTAAGAACCAAAATAAAAAAGCCAAAGTAAAAATCCCAAAATAAAGAAAACCAAAGTAAAAATTCAAAAATAAAGAAAACCAAAGTAAAAATTCCAAAATAAAGAAAACCAAAGTAAAAAAATCAACTTAATATAGTCACAAAAATTCAAAAAATAAATAAACACAAAAAATTGACAAAAAATCAATTTTGAATTTAACTCACTGGAAGAGGCGGGAAAATCATTTTGAAATGAATTCGACAATTTGTAAACACCAATTGAATCCCCATTCCCAATAAATCCCAATGTTTGCAATGAAATCCAAAGCACAGCCAATGTGGCAACTGACCCAGCCATGACTCCTCCGGCTGTAAAAATTGTAATGATGAGTAAAGAACCTAAAGCGTCTCTTTTTACGCCTATTTTATATACACATCAACCGCAACTCCGCACATGAATCATAAAATATGTGCGATGGGGGATAAGAAGCATTTGCTTAGAAAAAAAAAAATTTATCATTCGTTACAAGATATTTTCAAGAACGCATATCAAATTACCTTTGACCTACATTTCCAAACCGATTGGTTTTTACAAATTTTTGTTCATCTTCTTTTTTCCCTATATTGCATATTGCAAAGAGACTTTTTTAACAAAAAAAAGGTAGGGGGGATTTTTTTTTTAAAAGAAAAAAAAATTTCTTTTTAGAAAATTTCAATATTATTCTATTTTAGGGAAATTAATTTTTTTCATAAAAGAAATTATATGATTGCAATATATTTATCGAACTATATAAATTTATAATTACGTTTTAATCTCTATAGTGTTATTTATCCGTTTTATCATATTTTATCGTTACATTATCATAATCATATATAATTCCAAATAGATGTCGAAAGTATTTTCTATTTGTGTTTTTCACAGACTTTTGTTATCAGTTATGCAAAACTTTATGTATAGATGTGTTTGTGTGTGAGAATAATTTTTGTATTTTATGTGTACAAGTGTCAATTTTTTTAAAAAATAGTGTAATAGTGTGTGATACAGGTGTTTTATTGGAATTTTTATCAAATTTTCACACTTTGGTATTTTTAATTTTGCGTTCTAGTTTTTTTTTTGTATTAATATTTGATTTTTTAAATTTCTACTTGTTTTTATTTGTTTGCTTTTCTATTTTTTAAATTTTTATTTATTGTTATTATTTTTTCACTTTTTGAATTTTTTTTTTATTTTTTATTGCTTTACTTTTTATTTTTTTCGCTTTTTTACATTTATTTTTACTTTTTTTAAATTTTTACTTTTTTAAAAATTTTTACATTTATTTTTACTTTTTTAAAATTTTTACATTTATTTTTACTTTTCACCTTTTTGTTTTATTTTTTACATTTTAATTTTTTAATTATTAGTATTTATATTTTTAAATTTTTCATCTTTTCTAATTTTTTACTTTTTTTACCGTTTTTATTGTTTTACTTTTTATTTTTTTACATTTATTAATTTTTTATCTCTTCTAATTTTCTACTTTTTCATTTTTTTACTTTTCTATTCTTTACTTTTTTCTTTTGTTTTCTTACTTTTCTATTTTTCTTCTTTTTTATTTTTACTTTTTTAATGTCTTACTTTTTTTTAATTTTTACTCTATTTATTTTTATTTTTTTCCCTTTCTACTCAATTGTCAATTAAATAATAATAAAAAAACATTTTTTATTTCTCGAATGTTTGTCAAAAAGTAGAAAAAAAATTAAGTAATAAATTTTTTTTTATTAACAATTTGGTCAAAAATACGATTGCTATAATGTAATAAAAGCAAAGTAATTGAGTCGTACATTTTGTTATAAATATTTTTTCATTACGGACGGCGAATGAAGTCGCAAAATAAATAAGTAAAAATGCACGTATGGTAAAATGCAGAGTTCATTATTTCTCCAAACCTTGACTGAGAAACATCTCAGTCCTCTGATCATTTAATTTAAAGTTCCATTAAATTGATTTTAATTTACAATTAAAAATTAGTTTTTATTTAAAAAACAATTTTTTAAATAGTTTTTATTTTTTAAATAGTATAATTTTTTAATTATTTATATTTTTCAAATTAGTCCAATTTTTTTAAATTAGTTTAATTTTTTTTCAAAATCAATTGGAATTATTTTAAAATTACTTTCCAATTTTTTCTTTCTTTTTTTTGAAACAATGTCACATGAAAAATTGCTGCCTTATAAAAATAGAGGAAAATATTTGGCACTGGATGAAAATTGTCAGAAACAAAATTTTAATACAGGAATTTATTATTGTGAGCCCAGAGATGAATTAGATGTGAACTTTACAAGTAGCAGTGGAAAGAATCAATATTTAAATTTGGCAGTATTTGCCGATAATTTATCAGGTATGAGGAAAAATACAATATTTTTAATCTATACATATTTTTATAATTCAAAATTTTTACTTTTAACAAATGTTAAATTTCTAAAAATTTATTGTTAATTAAATCAATTAAATCCGCCAGAGAATTGAAATTATTGTTTAAAATTTAAATTTTCAACTGGTGTGTAAAGAACTTCGCTGAGTAGAAAAGCGGAGCGCATGCGCGAACCGGAGTGGGGGCAACGAGAGTGAGAGAGAAATTCGTGTTTTTCCTTCTCACACTCATTGTCCCCACTCCGCGCTCAAACTGGAACTTTACAGTTTGCGATTTAAATACAATTATGCGAATAATAAAATAAATACGAGAATACAAACATACAAAAAATTAATACCAATAAAAATAAAAATATACAAACATAAAAAAAATAAAAATACCCAAAAACATAAATAAGAATAAAAATACAAATATACAAGAAAATAAATAATAATAAAAACACAAATTTGCAAATAATGATAAAAAAAAACTACAAACAAGGAAAAAAACTTTTCAAAGTACAATTTACAACTTGAATGAACATATAGGAAAAATTTTTTCGAAATGAATTATAAAATTTTTTAAAAAAAGTTGTTTATAAAATGTGAAACATGCATTCTAGAGAATTATTTCTGAGCAAATAGAATTTTTTAATTGACAATACATTTTATTGTTTGGATTAAAATTAATTCCCCCTGCAAATTAAATACAAAATGTTTAGTCACTAATACGAGAAGTTATTTTATCAAAATATCTTCTTTCATTTTATTCATTCAAGTGCGTTACAATGTTAATGATTCTAAGTAAAATTTTTCTGTTTTTTTCCTATTGTTTTTCTTATTTTTTTTCTTATTGTTTTCCTTATTTTTTTTTCTTTTTAGTATTCGGAATAAAATAATCTTAATTTTGAAAATATTTTAATATCCTCAAAAACGTTCGTCATCGTATTTGTAACTTGAGTGAGAAAATGAATATATTTCTTGGAAAAAATAGGAATGTTTATAACATTTTCGAGAACAAGAATTTTTATACATCTTACAGAGATAATATAAATTATTCATTAGGAATATGATGAGAAATTAGTTTTCGTCATTTGTCACATAAAATTGTGAAAATTATTTTTTTTTTATCTACTGACAAATGGACAGCACTACTTTTCGGGAAAGAAAACAATAAATTTTATTTATTTAAATATTTATTTATTTAAAAAAATAAATTGTTTTTATAAGAAATTTTTTTTTACGATTAAAATTTTTTTTTTTAAAATATTGAATTTAATAAATTAAATTAGTAAAAAAGTAAATAAATAATTAATAAAATGAATAAATAAAAAAAGTTAAAAAATAAATTAAAGAATAAATTAAATACATTTAAAAAAAAAAATTTTTTAATGAAAAGTAAAAAATAAAGTAAATTTGGAAAAAGAAGGGGTCTAAAATGTGTTTTAGTAATAATTATAAATGCAAATGAGTAGATAAAAAAAGGTGTCAAATGGAAAATTACCATTTTATATTTTTATTAAGTGACATGTTTATAAACGGCTTAGGAAGTTATTCTGGTCAGGGAAGTAAGAGAGTGGGGATAATATGAGTGTAACATATAGAGGACTGTCGTAAATTTCATTTCATTAGTTCTTCGCCGTTTTGTTTCTTTTTTTTAGAAAAATAAAACCACGTGACAAAAAAATATATTTATTACATTATGTAATTTTTTTTCCCAATAAATCACAATTTTTCAATTCTTATCATGAATAAGAAAAAAAAGTCATTCATGAAATAGTGAAAAAAAACATAATTTATTTTAACTAAATATAAAATTTAATAATGTGAATAAATTAAAAAATTCGATAAAAAAAAATTTGTAACATTAACCTGATAATAAAGTAATATTTATTTATTTAAGTAGTATACGGGCTTACAAAAAATAAATGACGCTTAAAAAATAAATATGAATTTAAAAATAATACAATTAGTAATTTAATATTCAATAATAAATGCAATAAATAAAAAATAATTTTATGAGTATCTCAATAATAAATTCATAACAATCCAATAATAATTTAATAGTAATTTTATAATAATTTAAATATAATTTAAAAATAATTTGAAAAGAATTTAATAATAATTTAATAATATTTTCCTTAATATTTAGTTTGATTTTAAATTTTAATAATTTTTTAATATTTTTATTTTTTTAATTCATTAAGCCAAACGGAAAAGTTTAAGATATTATTATATTTATAATATTTTCCTAATAATATAAAAATTATCCTTTTAACCTTAAATATGGTGTGGAAGGCACTTAAAGAAACAGAGCGCATGCGCGTCGTAGTGGGGATAACGAGAGTGAGAGAGAACTTACAGTTTTTCTCTCTCTTTCTCATTGTCTCAACTTTGACGCATGCGCTTCTTTTTCGCGCGCAAACAAAAACTTTACAAACTATGTAAATAAATGTAATGTAATAATTACCATCACAACATTTTTCTAATAAAAGCTTCTAATCTGATAAGAAAATTGTTATGATTTACAAAATTAATTATTGAAATTAAAATTGTATAGCGAATAAAAAACAAAAATTGTGATAATTTTCACGATAGATTAATGCGATTAGAAATTAGCTCTAGATTCCAGAAACTATTGGAGGACAAGGTCGATCAATATAATGTTTAATTCAGGTCAATGGGATTATTTGCCCTTATATATGATTAAAAAATACTTTTAATAACTTTCTCTATTATTTATTTATACTTTTCGTCCCATTAATAAATGAATGATTTATTACTACTGAATTATTGTTCATTCTCTGGTGGAAAGAATTATTTTCTATTTATTTTTTGAAACAATTAATTAATATTATTATTGTTAATACTTGCTTTGTGTTAAAATTATTTTATTTAATAATAATTAGAATAAAAATAAATAAATTATTTACAATAAATATTATTATTGTAAGGTATCATTTTTATTAATATTTATTAATTTTAGTAATTAACATAATAAATTAAATTAATTAATAATTTATTATTAATTTTATTATTATTAATATTACTATCATTGTTAACAATTTTATTATTTTGTTATTATTTTTAATTTATTTACAACAAAAGAACCCGCGATTATTAATTATTGTAACTGTTATATAAATATTTTCTTAATATCTTTTGGACAATTATGAATATTTTATATTAAATTATAAAACTTTCTTCCCCTGTTAATTTAAAGAAAAAAAAAATTAAAATATCAAAATAATTGTTTATAACTACCGGAAATATGATCCATTGGTTTCTCTAAACCGTACATTGTATAAATCCAACGTGAATTATCAGCTGGTATAATCATAGTCGGAAAAAAAATATTTCTTCACTTGAAGAAGTTTTTAATAGAAAAAAAAATTAATTATCACTTTGCATTGAGAAAAAATAAAAAATAATTTTTTATTGTCACTGTATTATTTAAAAATTAAAGATGATATATCATTGTTGCTATATTGTTTATTAGCCATGAAAAAAATCATAAATAAACAAAATGTAAACAGTTCGATATATGTATCAATGAGAATGTTCTTCTTTACCCGCGAGGAAAAAGTTATTTTTTGTAAAAAAATTTTCACACACTGCACTTAAGGAGTAGTGAAAGGCGAGGAATTTTTAATTCGATACAAAATTAACGAGTGAATTAGAATAGCTTAATATTTTTCTTTTCAAATTATTTTTTAGAAAAGAAAAATGTGAATTTGAAAAAAAAAAAATTCGCCCCCTTCTGCGCATTTACATGCATCTAAATAGAAGCGTATTGCCGACACGACTGACTGCGTTTTAATTCCGAGGAGTGGCGCTGTATCGCCTCGCGTAATATGTGTGAGTTTCCTTCTCACTCTTCGTCCAGTGGCGCGTCTTAATTCCCCCTCTACTTGTGGCAAATTTATTCATTTTATTGCCGTTACAAGCTGGTGAGGAGATAGACAAAAATTTGAGACAAATTATAAACGTAAATGTTAAACAGTTAAACAAATACTTAGTAAATTATTATACGACAAAATGAAAATAAAAGTAAGGTAAACTTTGAGTAGAAATGTATTGTGGATTAATGGATTATTTACATAATAAAGCAAAGGAAGAAAATATTCGTCCGGTGAAAATAACGGAGGGGCCACGATATTTATCAAATAATGTTTTATGGATGCTATGCGATTAGTTCAAGAATTTGTCTCCCTTTAATTTCCTTTTTTCCATTTCTCACGCCAAAATTATCTTTCTATTTCGCAGCTTTTTATCGTTTTCTCATGAAAATTCTCTTTCTCTCTTTAATTCGCAGTTCTATTGCGTATAAAAATTCTCTCCTCCTCTCTCTTTTACAGCCGCGAAGCCTTTCTGTTTATCATTCTGTCTCACTTTTTAACGTCTTGTCCTTTTCTATTGTCGAAAGAACCCCTTCTTTACCAACAAATGTGACTACCTTGTAGAGGAAAAAATTTCTGATCACTCAGACAACACGTGCTCGCGGTAAACATTCATTATATATACATATAGATATATCTATACCGGTTGTGAGATAATCGGGAACGACGTTATTTTGATTCTAAGTTTAGTATAACTGGAGGCATGTGACTTTTTTTATCAACACAGTCGCGGCATACTGTCTTAGCGATTTGTATTATTTTTAGCACTCCAAACAAGCTACAAATATGTTGGAATATTTTGAATGGATTTATCTCGACTGTAATGAATGGGAGCTTTTTTTTTTTTTTGAAGGCAGTGTAAGGAGGATTTTATTTATTTATTTATTATTTATTTAAGTAGTAAACGGGACTATGCCCTTTCGTACAAAGAACTCTTAATACTAATTTTATTGCACTAAGCAAAATTACTAAATATTATATCAAAAATGAAACATAAATGCAGATGGTTTTTCTTTTTAGATTTATAGAAAAATCTTTGCAGTTCCGAGTTCATCAATTCGGAACTGTAAGATTTAGAATTTCAAAAATTAGAAACTGTATTTTGAAAAATAATTTTCAAAAAAAAATTATAAAAAAAGGATAGTTATAAAATAAAATTATGTAATTCGGAAAAAAAAGAATCTTTTATAAAGTACCTTATTTTGGAGAAATCAGAAGTGATCTTTTTATAATGTTTAATGAGAAAATAAATTTCAGAAAAAGGTTAAACGACCTCTGGTCTATAAACTATCTGAGAACATATATATTTAAAATGCTTATCCTGTTTACGTCTTTATCGCAAGAAAATTATATTTTGATAAAACTTTTTTTTCTCATTTCATATCACTGCGCAAGTACTCTTTTCTTTTTTTTTATAATAATTATCAAATAATGCATGTGCAGAAATTTTTCTCAAAAACATTGTGCATTGATCGCGAAGACATCTATATAAACAATTTGTTATTTATGTGAATTCATTTGTTTCAAATAATCTAATTCAAAAATTTTTTTTTATTTTTCCATTTTATTGAAATCTCTTTATTTACCTATTGTTAATTTCTTTTTTTTAATTTCTTAAATAAAGTATTAGAGTGCGGATTAATTATTTGAACCATTATAACGTGACAGCTTTTGAACGCATGCTTTTTACAAATTGTGGCGTCATAATGGTTCACATGCCCTTAAAATTAATTAATAAAAAAATTATTGTTAATTATTTTAATTATTATCTGCAAAGTCTTAATAAACGAAAAAAAATAATTCCAGTTCTTAAAATTAAAAAAATTATTTTAATAATTAAAAAAGCAAAATAGGCAGGAAATATCTATCTTGAACAATCTATTTATTTCTTATTGAATTAATTAATCTACATAATAATATTTAAGATGTAAAAATTAAATAATTATACATAAGATGTAATTTTTTTCTTTTATTTTTATTTATTAATTTTTTCGCTAGTTATTTATTTAAAAAGTAAAAAAATGTTTTCTTCACAACTCACCAATGAAAGGTCGTTTAAATCGTTCGATTTGCGAATTATCCTGAAGAATAAAGAACTCCTTTTTTTCATCCATATTTTGCAAATTTTCAAAAACTACTTAGCAAATACAGAATTTCGACAATTTCCGTAATATTTTTATAAAACTTTTTTTTGAAAATTAAATAAAATGTCAAAAATACTGGAAAAAATCTTATACGATCCAATTTTTGTTGTTATTGTTGTTGTTTTGTATTAATCACATTTGAAAATTGTATAATAAACAAATAACTTTTATCAATGTTTAATAATTTTTCTTCTATTGTAAAAATATTCAATAAAGTACACAGATTTTTTGTTTAATAAATATTAATAAAATGTAACAAATTCAAAAGCATATAATATATATTTATGCGTATGTAAACTTTGCAACCTCAACTTTCGACGCCGAAATATTTCTGCAAAGGATGCTAAAATGTAGAGCGCGTGCGCAAAATTCCAGTTATTTTCAACATATACAAATACACACCCGCATACAGGTGAATTTCACATTTCTCCATTAGAAACATTGATTTTCTACACAAGGCTTTTGTTATTAAAAAATTTGTTTTTCAAAGAAATTTTTAATTAACTTTACATTCATTTTTTTTAATAAGAAAAAAATTGCTCTTGATTTTTCAAGTAATGTTAAATAATAAAAATTAAAATAATAATATTGTTAATATAATTATTATATTTTTATTAATTAATATTATTAATTATTTTTTAATTATGACGGTTCAATTACAGCAACAATATTAACATATGGGCTAAAATTTACAAAAATCTTATTTAACTAATAATTGAGAAACGATGAAAAACGATAACCGTATAGCATTAGCCAACGTTAACTTTTCCACCTGGGAATATAGGTAATAATTAATAAATAATAAATTATAATAATATATTTATTGACATAACAATAATTATTATGTTAATATTACTATTTGAAAATTAACTTCTTATTCACTTTTTTTCAAGAAAAGAATTTTCTTTGTTTAATTCAAAAATAAATCTAAATATTGTTATTATATTAAAGATTAAAAATTATTTTCCAAAGTTCTAATAATTAGGAAAAAAAATTTGATCTTAAACAAGTATTTTTTCCAATAAGTGAACTTTACATAATATTACTGACGTAATTAGTTGTTATTTGTATTTAGTAGAATCTATTTATTTATTTATTTATTTATTATTAATTTATTGGTATTAATTACTTTTAATTCTCATTTTAATTAAAATTTAATTTTTAATTAAATTTTTAGTATTTAATTTTTGAATTTAAATTTTTTCACTAAATTCATGTCTTGAGATGTCATCTGGTGTGTATTCGAGAAATTGTTTTAAGAGCTCATTGTGACTCACTGGATAACTACTGTTTCATAAAAAGAAATAATAATTATGATATTAATAAATATAATAAAATTATAAATTATTAATAATTTTAAATAATAAAATTAATAATAATTAAATTATAAAATATTATTTTATATTTTTATTGTAATTATATTATTATAATAATTGTTGTCTAAAATTTTATATTTTTGTTAAATAAAATAAAAATCCAAACAGAATTAATTTTAAATAAGAAAAAATTTTAATTTATTTTCTAAATCTATACTTACCATGGAATATAAATTTTAAAACAAAATTTAGATAAAGTGCAAAATTAACTATTTAATATTTTTTCTCGAAAAAATTGAAATTTTTTATTTATAACAAATTCTCTTGATTTTACATAAAATTCAAAATTCAATATGGCGTTTCTTTGTTTTCCTTTTTCTTCTATGTTCTAAATGAATTAAAAAAATTTTTTGTTTTATTTCTATTAACAAAAATAATTTAATTGCAATTTTTTATTTAGACAAAAAATTATATAATTAGTTGTGATTTAAAGAAATATATCTATAATCGATATATATGTTAATTATAATTAAAAAATATGGATTCCTATTTTAAAATTTTGAAGAAAATTTTTTTCTTATATTTATATATATATATATATAATTTATTTAAAATAAAAATGATTTTGAAATATTTTGCAAATGATTTCAAAACTAAAAATTAAAAATTCAACTGTGTGAGGAGCAGAGAGTATACAATTGTATACGAAACATAAGAACCGTGAAACAAAAGGTTTAGGCATTTTGTATAGTATAAAAAAATTTCTTATCACATTCTCACAAGTAGTTTCAGACTCTCGCACAAAGCAGTCGCACATTGTGAATGATTTCCAGTAGTTAATTTTTATTTAATAACATCAACAAAAAATGTGCGCTCAATCTTTAGAGGGTGAGAAATCAATAAAAATTCATAAATTCACTTCGAATTCAATGTTGAAAATTATTTGAAATTGAAAATGGAATTTCAATTAAAATTCAAAATTGAATTTTACCTTACAATTCAAAATTGAATTTTACTTTACAATTCAAAATTAAATTCTAATTTGAGAGATTCAAAAGTGAATTTTAATTTTAAAAAAAAATTAACTTCTATTTTAAAATTGAAAATGTGAATTATAATTTAGAGATTAAAATTTAATTTTGATTAAAATTAGAAATGGAATTCCAATTGGACTTCAAAAATAAATTTTAATCTAGAATTCAATAATGTATTTTAATTTAAAATTTAACTCCAATTGAAATGATAAATTTTATTTAAATTATGAAATTCTTTAGAATTATCAACTGAATTTCAATTCAAAATAAAAGTTAAAGTTTACAATAAAATTAAAAAATCAATTCCAATTGAAATTTAAAATTGAATTTTACATACTTTTAAATTTTATATTCAAAATTGAATTTTAATTCGAATTCAGGACCAAATTTTACTCTTAAATTAAAAATTAATTATTATATTTTGAAATTAAGAATTGAATTTCAATTCAAAAAAGAATTTCAATTCGAAATTTAAAATTGAATTTCAATTTTAAATTCAAAATTGAAGTCAATTTCAAAATTGAATTTCAATTCAAAATGGATATTTGAAAATTGAAATTCAACTTAAAATCTAAACTTTAAGACTAATTCAAAATTGAATTTAAATTCCAAAATTTAAATCCAATTCAAAATTGAATTTGAAATCCAAATTTGAATTCCAAATTCCAATTCAAAATTGAATTTAAAGTCCAAAATTTAAATCCAATTTAAAATTGAATTTAAAATCCAAAAATGAATTTAAAGTCAAAAATTTAATTCCAATTCAAAATTGAATTTCGAATCCAAAATTTAAATCTAATTCAAAATTGAATTTAAAATCCAAAAATGAATTTAAAGTCAAAAATTTAATTCCAATTCAAAATTGAATTTCGACTCCAAAATTAAATTCCAATTCTAAATTGAATTTAAAATCCAAATTATAATTCGAATTCAAAATTGAATTTAAAATTCAAATTTGAATGAAAATTAAAAATTGAATTTAAAATACAAATTTGAATTCAAATTAAAAACTGAATTTAAAATTAAAAATTGAATTTTTAGCTGAAACACAAAATTTAAAATGAATTCTTCAAAGTTTAAATTGAAAATTTTATTATAATTAAAAATCAAAAAGTTGAAAGCAATTTTTTGAAAATTAAAAAATTAAATTTCATTTGAGATTCAAAACTTCAAAGTAAACGTAATTAATTTTCTTCATGAAAATTAATAATTATTATTAATTACTTCTTAATTTCTTTTAAAAAATTAATTAATAAATACTATTTTATAAGTAAAATTAAAAATAATTATGAAATAAAATTTTAAATATAAAAATTTTTTCTCAGTATTATTAAATTAAATTTGGTCTTTCAGGGGTTAATTACTAAATTGAAAAAATCAATTGCTTTGATAAAATAGTGACGTAATTTCATTCATATTGCGAATTTGGTGTCTAATTCAAGTCCTCTGCTCTACTTCACTTTCTGTCTTAAAATATTTTTATTAATAATAAAATGATTGCGACTGCCTTCATAACAAAAATTCCAAAGAGAATATTATATCGTTGACGCATTTTTTATTTTAAATCATTCTACAAGTAAGCATGGAAGAATGCATCTTTTTAGCACTGACAGGAATCAGCAAATTTTTTTTTCTTTTTTAATTAGATAATTAATTAATTAATTTTATTTAACAATTTATAAAAATATAAAGAGAATGATAACAATATTTTTTTAAGAGAGAGAGAGAGGGAGAGAATAATAATAATAATAATAATAATAATAATAATTATTATTATTATATTATATTATATTATATTATATTATATTATATTATATTATATTATATTATATTATATTATATTATATTATATTATATTATATTATATTATATTATATTATATTATATTATATTATATTATATTATATTATATTATATTATATTATATTATATTATATTATATTTATATTATTATATTATTTATATAATAATAATATTTTTTTTTAAGAGAGAGAGAGGGAGAGAATAATAATAATAATAATAGTAAAACAATTAGATAATTTAATTAATGAATTAGAATGTAATTAATTAGTCTATAATTAATTAATCAATTAAATTTAACTAAATAAATTTTAATTTTCTAATTAACAACTTTGAATGAATAATAATAAATTAATACAAATTATTGTCAATTTCCAGAATATTTAATTTTTTCATACACAAATCATTTATTAATATTGTTAATAAACAAATAAATCAAAATTTATTTTTGTAAATATAAAGAAAAGAAAATTTGTAAAATATTTTAAAACAGAATTTTTTAAAAATTTAAGAAAAAAGAAATAATAAAGCCGACACTTACATGTTAATAACTTCCTGAGTTTTAACAAACTTATCGCACTTAATTGATGATATGTAATAATTTTCAAAACTAACAATATAGAAAAAGAGTCAAATTATCAAAAAAGGAAGAAAAAAATTGTCTACAAAACAAAAGAATAATTTATAAGTATACTATTTCTAAAGGGTAAACGATCTTTTCCCCACAATTCACTTTTTAATCATTTCGATGGAATTCTTGTCTCAAACTGTTCGAGTTCATTTTATGTGCACATGATTTAAATTTATCATTAAATAAAACAATTTTCCCCCCTACTATATATATATATGATTGGGTCATATGAGGTCATCCGTTAGTTGATCTGTTTTTTCTTATTAATCAATATCTTTCTGTGTGTATATAAATATATATATATATATATATTGACTTCAAAAATTATCTGAATGTAATTATCAGACAAATTCGAGATTTTAATTATATGCATGAAAGGGAGATTCAAAATACTTTTAATGATTCTACTGAAAAGATAAAAACTTTTTTGTATTCTTGACTTCTGTACGGGATTTGTTTTTAGGAATTTTTTAAAACAGATTTTGTGATCTTAATTAGCGATCACAAAAAAAAACCATCAAGTAACAAGATTTAAACGATTTTGCAAAATTTATAAAAAAAAAATTTATTTCATACTGAATCTGTCATTTTTAATTTTTTAAAATAACCATGAAATTCGTAAAAACAACTCCATAAACCCCTGTGTAACAATTTAAATTTCAAGCAAAAATAACAAAGTTTTTGGAAAAATTTACCGCACATTAGATCCGCCATTTTGAATTTTTTTAAAATAACACCGGATTCGTAATCAGCGCCCCAAAAAACTCCCGAGGAACAATTTTCAAGCGAATTTAAGAAATTATAAAATAATTTTACGCCATATTGGATCGTCCATTTTGAATTTTTAAAAATTAATATCGGATTCGTAATCCGAGAGCCCAAAAAACCCTGAGAAACAAGTTTCAAGTGAATTAAACAAATTTTATAACAATTTTACGCCATATTAGTTCAGCCATTTTGAATTTTTAAAAACTAACACCGGATTCGTAATCAGCGACCCCAAAAACTCCCGAGGAACAATTTTCAAATGAATTTAATAGATTATAAAAAATTATTTACACGCCATATTGGACCCGCCATTTTGAATTCCTAAAAATAAATATCAAATTTGTAGTCAATGACCTCAACAATAGCTAAGGAATAAGTTTTAAGTGAATTTAAGGAATTATAAAAAATTTACAAGTAATATTTAATTTACCATTTTGGATTTAAAAAAAAAAAATATTAGATTCGTAATCAGCGACCCCAGAAACCCCTGAGTAACAAGTTTCAAGTGAATTAAACAAATTTTGAAACAATTTTACTTCATATTGGATCCGCCATTTTGAATTTTTAAAAACTAACTGACATATTGAATCCGCCATTTTGGATTTTCAGAAATATTTATTAAATTCGTAATCAGCAACCCCAAAAATCTCTGAATAATAAGTTTTTTGGGGAATTTAGAGAATTTATAAATATTTTGTCCGATATATTGAAACTAAAATTTTCAATTTCAAAAAATTATTATCGAATTCGTAATCGGCGACCAAAAAAACCCTCGACTACAAGTTTCAAGTGAATTAATCCATTTAAAAAAATTTATCCTCCATATTGGATCCATCATTTTGAATTTTCAAATTTCGATATTTAATTCTTGGAATTTAATGTGTTTTAATAATAATTTATTTATTATGATCTATTGATTATGGAATATAACAAAATACAAACAATATACATTTGTACTAGATATAATAAGAATTTTTGTGTTTTTACATTGTCGATTACGAATAAAATGTTTATTTCTAAAAATACAAAATGTCCGAAACAATATGGCGGGAAAATTTTATAAAAATCGTTAAATTCGCTGGAAATTTTTGCTACTCGGAGATTTTTAGGGTCACTGATTACAAACCAGATGTTAGTTTATAAAATTCAAAATGGTGGATGCAATATGGTGGAGAATTTTATTTCAAAATCGTTAAATTCATTTAAAAATTTGTAATTCAGTGATTGTTGATGTCAGTTACTACGAATTTGATATTCACTTTTATGAATTCAAAATAGTCAATGATTACGAATCCGGTGTTAGTTTTAAAAAATTAAAAATGTCGGATCCAATATGGCGGGTAAATTTTTTATACATTCATAAATTCGCTTGAAATTTGTTCTTCGGGAGTTGTTGAGGTCGCTGATAACGAATTTTGTATTTATTTAAAAAAAATAAAAATGGCGGATCCAATATGGCGGACGATTTTTTTTAATTTGTTTAATTCACTTGAAACTTGTTTCTCACGGGTTTTTGGCCTCGCCGATTACGAATTCGATATTAGTTTTTAAAAATTCAAAATGGCGGATCCAATATGGTGGACGCATTTTTTAAAATAGACTAAATTCGTCTGAAACTTGTTATTTAGGGGTTTTTGAGGTCGTCGATTACAAATTCGACTTTAGTTTTTCGAAATTTCCATCGCTCAAAGTACAATAATAATTTTTTTCCATTAATACAGTACTGTTTAATCATTATTTTACTATATTTCCTTATTATTTTACCATAAATTTAATATTTTTCTATTTTTATGGTCTAATTTGTATTTATAATACAAACATAAGTTATTATTTTATCCATTTATTAATTAAATCTAATCCTACTGCTGGATTAAAAAGCATTTTTTTTTTACTTTTTGAAATTTCTTGTCCTTAAGATATTTTATTAAACATGAATATATGTTTATTTATTTGTACACTATAAATCAATAATTGTTCCGCTTTACCCTTCTCATTGTACTTTTACCGTTTTTCCGGCCTTCATAAATAAAATATTTTTTTTTTCTTGATACTCCAATATTTACACCGTCGTGAGTGAAAAGTCCGCGAGTATAGTGCAATATAATATTGATATCAATATGTCTCATTAATTAAATGATAGAATTTTTACACACTTTCCGGTTTATTGCGCAATTTTAAAATGAAAAATTATCACTTTATTCTTATTTTATTTTCATTCATTGAAACCAGTTTCTCGGAAATATTTTTCTTATTTTCTCATGTTTTTACTTCCGCTCATGCTTGTTTGCAAAAAAGTGTTTCCTAGTTTAAATTATTTTTTTTTTAAATTATTTTCTACCAAAAATATCGTGTTCTCTAAAATATGATTTATTTTTCATGAAAAGAAAAATTAGAGGGAGCCTTTTTTTTAAATAGGTATAGGTATAAATTTTTTATAAATAAATTTGGAAAAATTTGGTCTTCTATTAACAATATTTCTCACAATCATTAAAGAAAAGCGATAACGACAAAAAAAAACAATAAATGTTGACAAGCATAGATACAATTCTAACAATAAGTTTCTGAAAAAAGAAATTTTTCTTTTATTTAATCTCTAAGTATAAATTTATTTGCGATTAATAATCGATAATAATGAGAAAAGAGATAAAATACGTCATTTGGGACAAAGATGATACACTTTTCGTTTATTTAATTTTCACAATAATGACGAATCAACATCGTCACAAATTTTTTTCTTCCTCGTCTTTTTTTATTTTTTAATTAGTTAATATTTTTTTAATAGAATTTTTTTTAATATACATATTAAATTTATAATTAGGTAATTTAATTTAATGACGAAACAACTTCGTCACAAATTCACAATTCTGTACCGTAAAGCGCATAGAATATTTTTTATTTTATTATTAATCCAATAATTATTCTTATTATTATATAATTTTTTATTTTATTTAAAATATTAAAATATTTTTTATAATAAGATGAGTTGCGGCATTAAACTTGTTAATATTTTTAATTGAATGTTTATTAATAATAAATAATATATTCTAATTTAATTAATAATAGAATCGAAGTAACAGTAAAAGTAAATAAAATATGTTTTTTTTAATTGAAAATTTGTTTAATGCGAAGAAATTGAATTTAGTATGCAATGAAAGCGAAGACAATGCAGTTGTTTTATAATTTATACGAATTATCAATTCACTTTTTCATTAACACCAACTGCAAGATTCTGTTTTTCATTATCTTTGCAATGAATCGCTTTTCTATATATACATTCATACACACATTGATTTATATTTGTGTATATTTCTAATTTCATAAGAGAGCAAATGAAATGAATCATTTATAATGCAAAGTGAACAATTTATAAAGACAATAATACATTCAGTGCTCGCTTGTTTAAATTTAATATTACTATCATTTCACTTAATAATAATAGATATTTATTCGCAGATTAATGTGAATATTTCCTATTAAATATCTCCTATTTTTACACTTTGCTATTTCTTCCGCTTTCTTCTTATTTTTGAGTGAAAATATATGAGTTTTTCTGAAAAATTATGTTTCATTTATAATAGTTTTACTTTTCTTTTTACTTTTTTTTTTTTTTTTGAAAGTGTAAAAAAAACTTGAGATTGTGTCAAAAAAGGAAACAATGGGTAAATATTATAATTTTTCTTAGTTAACTTCTCGAGGTAAGTAGAATGATAAAGATGATTTTTTTATGTTTAATTTTTTATACTTTTCCTTGATAGAATTTTGCATATATTTTCTCTATACATTGTTTACATTGAGAAAATTAAAGAAAAAAAAATATTTATACTTACTATAAATAAATGATAAATTGCTCCAATAAATTATTAATCAATGAAGAATAATATTATGAATGTAAAAGAGAATTCTTAATAATTATAAGAATTTTGTTTGCTGTAATTTTAAACTGAAGAAAATTTAATTATAGAAATTTGATAAACTTATAATTAACAGACAGTGATCAATAAATAATTATTAAAAAAAAAGAATAGTCAATTACCAATGATTGATAATTGATAATTGATAATTGAGAAACAATAATCAATAATCACAAAACGATTATCACAAATTGATATTATGATAATTGATAATCGATAATCTAAAATAGATTAAAACTAATTCATATTATTTTAACTGACAATTGATAATTGATAATTGATAATTGATAATTGATAATTGATAATTGATAATTGATAATTGATAATTGATAATTGATAATTGATAATCAATAATCGATAATCAAAATTCGATTAACACCAATTCATATTATAATAATTAATAATCAGTAATTGATTAACACTAATTGATATTATAATAACTGATAACTGATAATTGATAATTGATAATCAATAATCGATAATCAAAATTCGATTAACACAAATTCATATTATGATAATTGATAATCAATAATTGATTAACACTACTTCATATTATAATAACTGAGAACTGATAATTGATAATTGATAATCCATAATCAATCATTAAACATCGATTTACACAAATTGATATTTTGATAATCAATAATCAGTAATAACTTAACACTAAATCATATTATTATAACTGTCAATTGATATTTGATAATTTTTAATTGATAATTGATAATTGATAATTGATAATTGATAATTGATAATTGATAATTGATAATTGATAATTGATAATCAATAATCAATAATCAAAATTCGATTATCACAAATTGATATTATGATAATTGATAATCGATAATCAATAATAGCTTAACACTAATTCATAGTATAATAACTGACAATTGATAATTCTTAATTGATAATTGATAATTGATAATTGATAATTGATAATTGATAATTGATAATTGATAATTGATAATTGATAATTGATAATTGATAATTGATAATCAAAATTCGATTAACACAAATTCATATTATAATAATTAATAATCAATAATCAATAATTGTTTAACAATAATTGATATTATAATAACTGATAACTGATAATTGATAATTGATAATCAATAATCGATAATCAAAATTCGATTAACACAAATTCATATTATGATAATTGATAATCAATAATTGATTAACACTACTTCATATTATAATAACTGAGAACTGATAATTGATAATTGATAATCCATAATCAATCATTAAACATCGATTTACACAAATTGATATTTTGATAATCAATAATCAGTAATAACTTAATACTAAATCATATTATTATAACTGTCAATTGATATTTGATAATTGATAATTGATAATTGATAATTGATAATTGATAATTGATAATTGATAATCAATAATTGATAATTGATAATTGATCATTGATAATCAATAAATAATAGTCAATAACTAGTGATTGTAATTTTTGATAATTAATTTAATAATAATTTTTGTGATAAAACTAATGTGATAATTAGTAAAATTTGTTTTAAAAATTTTCTATAATTTTAAATAACCAGTGAAGATATTAGATAATTATCGAAATAAAGAATTTAATACTAAAATAAGAAAGAAATTACTGTTTTTCATTTTTCTGATTAATTTCTCTTGTTTGCTAGTTATATCAATCAGGTCTCTTAAACCTCGACAAAACTAGAACATTTCCATGATCAATCATCAAATCATATAAGGTCATTGCTCAAGTATGTGAAAGAGATGAAATTTCCTTTTTTTAATTCAAACATTTTTACCTACTTAAAAACTAATTAATAAATAATTTTTCCAAACCATAATTGTTACATTCATGATTGAATTAAAAGAATGAGACATTACAATAAAAAATTTTATTATAAAGTTTTTTGTTATAAATAATAGCAACATTAATAATAATAAAAATAAATAATAGTAAACAATTCGAATAATTTAAATAAATACTGAATGTTAATAGAATAAAACTTTACAATATTAACAAAAAGAAGAAGATTTTCTGTATATTATTTATAAAAAGTTTATTTATTACTAGAACACTGATGGAGAATAAAATGAGATTCGTGGTAAAGGCTTTTATAATATTGCGAAAAACAAATCATTATCATCAATCTCTTATCGTCAACAATCATAACAATAGAAATTTTTCTTTTTCATTCAATTTTTTTTATTGCACTAAATTTTATATGATTAATTCAAGATAACTGTGTTTATATGTTGACAATTACTATCAATCATTATCAGATTTCTATTATTATCAAATAACATATTATATTATCATTAGAATAAATTATAAATTTTTTTCCTATTAAAAAAATCGTTATTTACCAAAAAAGAAAAAAAAATAATATTATACGCTTTTTAAATGACGCTAGTCTCACACATGGGTCAGACAGACATTCATCGGTCAGAAATTCAAGATAATCTTAAAGTTTAGGTCAAGTTTCGTAGGTCAAAAATAAAAGCTTAAAAATCGAATAACAATATTAGGTCAAGAAACGAACATAACATTAGGTCAAGTTTCACAGGTCAAATATAAAGTAACAGAATAACAGAAAGGAAGAAATTGAAAACAGAAAGTATAACAGAAGGTCAAAAAACGAACATTAACTTAAATTTTAGGTTAAATATAGATTTCCGTCGGTTAAATAAATAAATGAACAGAAAAACAGGTAAAGAAATGAAGATGACCTAAAATTTTAGGTCAAATTTTACAGGTAAAATATTAGTGGATTTCAAGTCAAGATTCGTAGGTCAAAAATAAAATATAGGTTTAAAGTGCTTTTTTGACCTGAAGAACAGGTCATGAAGCGAAAATAAACTTAGATTTTAGGTCAAAATCAATGTCTAAAGAATAAAAATAGGTAGAAATTTCTAGTTTAGGTCAAATTTCGTAGGTCAAAAATATAACGTTTGTTTAGACAATAGACGAAAAGAAGAGCAGGTTATGAAACAAATATAACCTTAGATTTTAGGTTAAGTTGAGAGAAAAAATAAAGGTTAAGAGAATATCGCAGCTTTAAATAATAGGTCAAAATTTGCAGGTCAAGAAGAAATTGCAGCTTCGAAGAATTTGTCAAAATTGAATGTTATATAAGAACAAAATCTTATATTTAGGTTTAATTTCAAAAGTTAAAATAATAACATATGTTTAGAAGTTAAAAAAGCAGAAAAACAGGTCAAGAAATAAGAATAACTATAGATTGTAGGTCAAGCTTAGATAAAAAATTTAGGTTAAAGAAAAATGCCTTAAAAAATAAAGTAAAGCTTACAGGTCAAATATAATTTCTAACAATAGGTCAAATTTGTATTTAGGTCAGATTTCATAGGTCAAAAGTAAAGTGTAGGTTTAGTGAATAGAGAAACAGAAAAATGGTCAAAATTTACAGGTCAATAATCTTAAATAACGTAGCCTTAAAAAATAGGTCAAAATTCACGGTTACGAAAAGAACATAAAGTATGAATTTAGGTCAAATTTCGCAGGTCAAGAATATGACGAGGTTTTAGTAAATACGGGAAAAGAAAAGATTTTAGGTCAAGATTAGAAAAAGAATGTAGGTTAAAAAAATACTCAAATTTAAAAAATAGGTCTAAATTTGCAGGTCAATAGTAAAATGTAGTCAAAATTCACTGTTAAAAGGGAAAAGTTACATCAGTTTAGGTCAAATATGCTAGGAAAATTTTCAATGGGAAAACACATCTTTAAAAAATAGGTAAAAATTAAACAAACATGAAAATTAGGTCAAAAAGGACCTAAATTTAGGAAAAATTGTCTGTCACTTTAAAATTTAGGTCTTAATTCATAATTAAGAGCCTAATTAAGAAAATAATAAATAAATAATAATAATTTAATTCATAATTCTTAGAAAAGAATTCGGACCTAAATTTAGGTCAAATTCTCTACCACCCTCAAATTTAGGTCTAAATTCATAAGAAAAATATCATTTTTTTAATTTTCACAAATATGTTCGGAAATAAAAAAAAATTTAGCAGAAGCAAAATTAAAATGAAAAAAAAAGTTTAAGAATTCGCTAATATTTGTTTTAATGGGAAGACTCATTGGTTCCCACAAGATTGGAATAATACCTGTCGATAGTCAATGGCCGATTATCTCATTTCTCAAGTGTCATCGGAAAATATACTTGAAAAGTTGTAGAGAGATTTATATTAAAAAAAAAATACGAGAGAAAGAAAATTTACACAGTGATGGGAATATTATCGTGTTGTATAACAAAATTCTCCCTTCTATCGTTTCTGAAAGATATCTTTGACGCTTTTGTAATTGTTCGTAAATTTTCCATCTGTGTATTACACACTTTATGCCTTCTCCAATTGGTTTAAAGTTCTCAAGTTCTGTAAAGAAAAAAAAAATTGCAAACAAAAAAAAATTGAAAAAAAATTAAACCTTGATTTTATAGATATATATGTTGTCACGCCCCTCTAATAAATATACCGTTGTAACGGCGATTTTTCTCTAATTGAGTAACTCACCTCGTCTATTAAAGTGGTGAACATTTTCTTTAATTGACGCTACTTGCATTTTAAACACGTTATTTTCTGTGCGTTTAGGAGAGAGAGAAAAAAAAAGTATTTCACCTATAAACAATTAGAAATTTTAATTTTCTTTCTGGAAAAAATAATTATTTAAACTTTTTTTTAAATTAAAAAAATTAATAATTTTCATTAATAATGTTTTTTAATAGTTTTTTTATAATTATTTCTATCAATAAGTTTTTAAAATAATTTTTATTAATTTCTTAAAATAATTTTTATAAATAATTTTTTAAAATAATTTTTTAATATATTTTTTATTGATAATTTTTTTTCAGTAACTTTTTATTACTATATTTATAAAATAATGTTCTTTAGATAATTGAGAAATCAAATAATTAACAATAGTGATTGTTATAATTATTCGCTAATCGTTGTAATTGTTGGTAATTATTGTAAGTAATTGTTGATAATCATTTATAATAAATAATTATTAATAATCGTTGTTTTTTTTTACTAGAAATTGTTAATAATAATTGTCATTTATTACTAATTGTTAATAATTATTGTTATTTACTGAAAATTGTTGGAAAATAATTGTTATTTATTATCACTTGTTAATAATTATTGTTATTTACTGAAAATTGTTTGAAAATAATTAATTTTAATTGTTAATAATTATTGCAATTTGTTAACTATCTGTTAAATGTTATTTCTCAAGTATTTTAAAATATTATTGTTTTCAAGTTTTTGAAAGTGTAAATTTGTTATTAAAAAAATTAATATAATAATATAATTAATAGAATAACAACAAAAGTCAATAAATTATTTAACTAAACTTGAGTCATTTTAAAGTTGTCTAATATTTTTCTTATTGAGGAACAAAAAATTTTCATTAACATTTTTTTTATTTATTAATAATTTATTATTTTATATAATTCTTTGAGTTGATTAATATAAATAGTCAAAAATTGAAATTTTGAAAAAAAATTGTGAATTTTTTCGGAATATAAAAAGTGGAAAATAAAAAAGTGTTAAGTGAGAAAAAAATAAAATATAGATTAAGTGAAGGAAAAGAAAAAGTTTTTCTGAAAAAAAAGTAATTTTAAGGTCATGAGATTGGAGAATTCTTGAGAAAATTAAATATGCAAGGGGGTTGGAAGAGTTTTATAAAACCACTGTTGACTGTAAGTCATTGGTTACATCGTTTACGACGCGAAAGTAGTAAGTTTGTTATTTTTCATTATGCTATCATCAGTGACAGAAGTGAATTTAAACGACTCATTAGGTTAATTTTAACTATAAAGAAAAGTCAAAAAAAAAATTTTCTTAATACAAGTAATTATTTTTTACAACATTCCCAGCAAAACTTTACTGAAAAAAATACTTTCTCCTTTCAACGTGAAGAATTTTATTTTTTAATAATTTATTTATTTAATTAACAAAACAAATCTATTTAAAGAAATCAAGATAAGTAATAATTAATTAAAATAATTCATTGGAGCGAGATTTTTATTTACGTTTTCTTGGACGAATTATTTTGTTTATTGATACAAAATTTTGTTTCCAAACGTTGAAAAAAGAATTTTACTTTTAAAAATTAAAAAAAAAAATAATTTAAAATAAATAATTAACTAAAATAATTATTTGCACAAAATATTTAAATACGTTTCATTTAATAATAAATAAAAATAATAAATTATTTTGTTAATTACCACAAATAAATTATTTCATAATCGCGAAGAAAAAAAATTCTATTTAATAATTCAAATAAAAGAAACTACTTTAAATAAATTAAAATAATTAATTATTTTAAATAATTACTTGTAGTAAATTTTTAAGTACGTTTAATTAGATAAATCATTTTGTTTAATATTTCATTCATTGTGAGAGTAAAAAATAAAATAAAGATATTAATTGTTAATTTTTTAAACAAATAAAGAAATTAATAGACAATATAATGAGGAAATAATAATTTATCTTTATTTAAAGAACTATTACTAGTAGTAATAATATTAAAATAAATAAATAATACCTATTAATTCCATAAGATTATTAATTTAATTATTAAAAATAAATGTGTGAATAATATTAATTATAAAATAAATAATTTACGCCATTTGTTAATATAAAAATGTTAATCAAATATTTATTAACATCTAGGAAAAATGTTACAACTAAAAAATTTTCACAAAACTAAATTTTGTGTTTCAGAAACAAATTTTTTACAAAATAATAATTCAACAATTTATCGTTAGTATAATTATTATCCACTATTACTACAAAATTCGATAATTTTTGTTGTTGCAGAAAGTGAAAATCAAGGCGAATGTCCCGAAGGTCCTGCAAATTTTGAACGAGCCATTTTAGAAACCGGTAAATATTTCATTTTTAAATCGAATGATTTTAGTATCTTTTTTTTTTGTAGATTAAAAATTTTCATTTTACTAGAGTAGTAGATTCCACTTTTCAAATTAGATTTCGCTGTTGACTGGTTTCGGTTGGAAAGTGACTGCTCCTCGTTATGCGCTCTGCTTATATACTCGTCGACTCGGGCGAGAGTGGGGGAACTCCTGAAGTTCAGGTGCGGCGCGTGCTCTACGATCGCCCCACTAACGCGCATTTCTGCGAATTAGTGGCGCGAAATTCAAAATTAATTTCCACATTATTCTATTTATTTTTTAAAAATAAATAATGAAATAATTGTAATATTTATTAATTAAATTCTATTTATTGATTAAATGAAATATTTATTAATATAAATAATTCCCGAATTACAGGTTATGGAAAATTCAATTTTCTATTGCTTTTGGCGTGTTTGCCAGCAGCGTGGGCCAGTGTTTTCTCATCGACTTCCATATCATACGTGCTTCCTTCAGCGGAATGCGATCTTCAACTTACAATGTTCGATAAGGGTTTACTAAATTCTATGTCATTTGCAGGTAAATGAATTAAAATTTTTGATTTATTACCAGTATTTTCAAAGCAAGAATTAAATTTTAATTTATTAATTGGAGAAAAATTTATGTTTTCAGGAATGATAGCCACGGCGTTCGTTTGGGGTTTCTTAGCTGACACTGTCGGCCGTAAGAAAATTATGTTTTATGGCTACTTGTGTACCTCAATATTCAGCTTTGCCAGTTGTTTCTCACAAGTTTCTTGGCTTTTAATAGTATTTAAATTTCTAAGCGGTGTTATGTAAGTGGTATAGAAAAAAATTAGGAGCAAAAATAAATTTTCGCAAAATAAAAAACAAATTACTTTTTTGCGAAATTGTTAACATTTATTTTTCACTATACTAAACTAATGATTTTGAAAATAATTTTTATTTATATCTGAAAATTTAGAAAAAAAAAAAATTTTTTGCCGAATATTTTGATAATTATTATTCTTTTGTTATTTAACAGAATCTCGGGTCCATATGCAGCACTCATGTCATATTTGGCCGAAATTCACAGCGATAATTTTCGTTCCAGAGTTTATATGTGGTTGGGCGTCGCATTTTCCCTTGGAAATATTACATTGCCATGTAAATATTTTTGTATCGATATTTTCTTATTCATTTCAATTTCATTTTAGTTTTTAAAAAAATAAAATTTTTTTTCTGTTGGATTAATGTAAATATAAAAAAACGGTCGAAAATTCTAGAGCCGCTCCTGAATTTCTAGAAAGCGTCCCCCCACTCTACAATTTTTTTAGAAATTCAGGAGCGGCTCTAGAATTGTTTTCACCCCACAAAATATATTTTTCTTTTCAGGACTCCCCACATGTTAGAAAATTGTAGAGTGGGGGGACGCTTCCTAGAAATTCAGGAGCGGCTCTAGAATTTTTTTCACCCCACAAAATATATTTTTCTTTTCAGGTCTCGCTTGGTTAATAATTCCACAATCGTGGAGTTGGAATCTTTTTAATGGTTGGCTGGAAATAAATTCGTGGAGAATATTTTTGGCTGTCTGTTCAATACCAGAATTTATGGCCTGCTTTGCAATGTCATTTTTTCCCGAGAGTCCACGTTTTCTCCTGGCAAAAAAACGAACGGACGAGGCACTCATTGTTTTCAAGAATATTTATTCTATTAACACGGGTAAACACCCAGATACTTATCCGGTGAGAGTGTTTTTTAAGAAAATATTTTTTTTTACTCTTTTTCTATTTAGAAACAAAAAAAAATTTGCAAAAGAAAATAATGAACCGAGAAAATAAAAATTTTAAAATAAGAATTGAATAAAAAATAATATTTTTTTGAATCAAAATATTTAGATCAAGTGCCTAGCGGAGGAGCAGTGCTTTAAGGAATCCGAAGAAAGTGGAATTGTACAGAATATTCTTCACAGTTGGCAGCAAATTAAACCACTATTTCAATCGCCAAATGTTTATAAACTATTTCTTATTGCCTCCATTCAATTTGGTTGTACTGTTGGGTGAGTTCATTTTTTATATTTTATTATTATTATTATTATTTATTTCAATTTTTACAAAAAATAATTTGTTTTTAATTGAAAATAATATTTTATTGTAAATTTAATTAATCCTTTTGAAAATTAGCCGAAATTTTCAAAATGCAAAATAGCGGATCTAATATGGCGAAAATTGAAAAAAAATTTATTTTATTCGTTTAAAAATTGTTTTTTTTGGGAAAAATTGTAGAGGGGAATAATTTTCTTTTTTTGTTTTTAAATAATTTTCAGTTCAAATTCATTGAGACTTTGGATGCCGCAATTATTTTCGATGATTGAAACCTATACAGCGATGCATCCGAACAGTAAAGCAGTGACAGTTTGTGAAATGCTGAGTGGCTCGAAAAATAATTCTTTCTCTAGTTCAAATAATTCGACTCAGACAATTTGCACTGAGGTATTTTATTCAATTTTTTTTTCTAATTTTAAAATACTTTGATATAAATAATTTTTTTCAGCAATTTTGTATTAATAATTGTCTTAAATTCATAAATTTAAAGTTTTTAAATAATTTTCTATTAATAATTAATTTAAAATAATAATTTCTTTCTTCTTTCTTATTAATAATTAATTTAAATTAATAACTTTCTATTAATAATTAATTAATTAATAATTAATTAACAAATTACTATTAATAATTAATTCAAATTAGCAAATTACTGTTAATAATTCATTAAAATTAACAATATTTTTAATTAATATTTTTTCTCAATTAATAAATCTTTTGTATTAATAATAAATTTTTTTTCTTAAATATTTATTTTGCAGAATGTTGTAAATGCGACAGTTTACATTAACTCGATTGTAATTGCTCTCACGGGAGTCGTCGGGTATTCCTTAGCCAGTAGCCTAGTGCCAATAATTGGAAAACGAAAATTAATGGGTAGGTGACTTTTTTTTTATAACAAAAAAAATTTTTTGCCGCAAAAGAATTTTCTTTTTCAAATAGAAATATTTTTTGTAAAATTTATTATTCGTAATTAAAAATTTTATACCACGAAAAAAAAAAATTTGATCTATCAGGATACGAACGCAATATGCGCTTTTACAGAAAAAATAGTGCACTTAACGCACTGAGCCACTGCAACTATTGAAACTCTACTTTTAATGTTTTTTATTTTCTCAATTGCATTTCAGCTTTTTGTTTCATGGCTGGTGGGACTTGTTGTGGAATTTTATTTTGGGCTGAAAATTCCAGTGGAATTTTAGGTATATCTTCAGTATTTGTTGCTCTTTCCAGTATTGGAGGCGCAGTCGTTATGGTTATTATTGTCGAAAATTTCCCCACATATCTTAGGTAATAAGATACTAATTTTTTTAATTCAAAATACGATAGAAAATAATTATTATATAAAATTTTTTTTAAATAATATTTAGATAGTTAAATTAATAAAATTAATTAATTTAAATAATCTCGTTTTTAATTTTGTTAAAAAATAAAAAATTTTTTTTTTTGACAGAACAATGGCAGTTAGTGTAACGATGGTATTTGGACGCCTTGGGGCTGTTGTGGGTAATTTATTATTTCCCGTTTTATTCGCTTTAGGGTGCCTTGGTCCTTTTATTATGATTGGAGCCGCATGTCTGGGTAATTTATTTTCTATTATTATTATTCGTACCATTATTTATTATTTTTATCATTATTATTATTATGATTATTATTATTTTTGTCATCATCATTACTATTATTTTTAACTTTATTATCATTGTAATTTCTGAGAAGAATTTTATAAAATACTTTATAATTTAAAAGAATAAGTGAAAAAGTTGAGGAATTAAAAAAATAACCTCTTTTTTCAGTTTGTGCAGTTCTCACATTATTTTTACCGAGAAAAAGAAAGGAACAAATTGGACCATGAGAATCAAGTGATCAAATTTCAATGAGACTGATATAGAGAAGAAAAAGTATTTTTCTTTTTTTTGAAAGACATTAAGTAATTAAATTTAAAAAAAAATTTATCTTACATAAAATTTTTTGTATTTAAATTATCGTGATTTTATAAATAAGCATTTATTTCTTATTAAAACCAGAAAAGAACTAGAAGCCAAAAAAATATGTTTATTAGATTTAAAATTGAAAAAATTATTTATTAATTCCGTAAGAAAAACATTTTTGTTTTATTAAAACTAACTTTCATTGTTCAAAATGCAGTTTTCAATCATTTTTATCCTGCAAAAAATATTAATAAAGTTTAAAACTTTTTTGCCACTAGATTCTTTTCTTGTGACTCGATCATATAACAGTGAATTGTAAATAGTATTTCCTAAGAGATTTAAAACTATTTTTTACAAGTGTGAATATGTGTAAATGTGAATAGATAGAAAAAAAATTAGTAAATACTTATAAAAAAAAAAATTGTAATAATTAAGAGTGTCTACATTTTTGTACAAACTATTAAATGTTTTTTTCTATTCTTGTAATAAAATTTTTTTAATTGACGATATTACTATTAAATTTTGTATATAAATAAAAAAAAGAAAATCAATATTTTAAAAATTCTTTACCAGAAAGTCATCTTCAATGTAATGGAATTTTTTCGAATAATTTTATCTCAATATTTAAATTAACAAATTTTTCTGTCTCAAAAAAAAAAAAAAAATTTTAGGCCATCCAAAGTAGGATCCCTCCTTAATGTGAAAGTAATATTCTAAATTTATATTTACTTTATTTCTCAAATTTAATAATGAGAAACTTTTTTGTACTACTAGTGTTATGTAATGAAATTGATTCACTTAATCTAACTTTAATAACAAACGAAATAAAAATGCCCAATTGCTTTCATGTTGTTGTGAATATTTTAGAAACAGTATATTATGAGAAACAATTTAATCCACAATTCAATTTTCACTTAAAAAAAGTAAAACGAAAGAATACATTAACAAAATTAATTTACTACTAAAACGATGAAAACAATTTTTTCAAAAAGGAAATACAAAGTCAGTGTTTCACTAAACTTTCTGCTGTCCGTTTCGTAAAAGAATGTTAGTTTCCAAAAATGATTAAATATAGTTCAAAAATTGAAAAATGTGTCCTTATCATTTTTGGACTATCACAAATATTCTCTACTGTCGATTCAGTGTCTTTTAAAGAAATTTTTCAACAAATTAGAGAAAATGAATTTGAGCCATATCGAACGATAATAATGCACGATGGGAAGACTAACAGTTTGGATGTACAAAATGAAATTTTTCAAAATGTCTTCAAAAGTAATCCAAGTCGAGTTATAAATTTTCTTCAGGAGGATCCGGAGGAGCATAAAAATTCACTGAGTTCAAGAAGTATGTACGAAACAACATTGTTTATAATTATTCTCGAGGATGATACAAAAGTTATAGAGGAATCCTTCAATTTTATGAAAATCGTCTCAACAATTAATGCTTTTCCAAGATGTTTGATGATAATTCCCCTAAACGAGAAGAGTAGCAGTCGTGAAAATATACTTCGTTTGGCGTGGTCAAAAAATTTTGTTCATCTCACAATTCTCGATGTTGAATATTCTCTAAATGAAAATCATAAATTGTCAGGACCAAGTCAAAAGAACATCATCATCCACTATTTTAATAATTTCACCAATAACTATACAAGAAGTAATTACATTCAAGGTGATGTAATTTTTCCAATGAAACTAAAAGATCTAAATGGTTACGAAATGAAAGGTTTTTATGAAATGACTACGGACGATAGAAGTTTAGTCGAACTTTCAAGATTTAAAACTATTTCAAAAATAATGAATTTCAAATCTGTATTATTTTTTCCATCAAAATGTAATTTAACCAGCCTTGAAACTTATCGTAAATGCAAAGACATTTTGCTTAAAGATCTTAACAAAAATGTTTATAATCTAGCAATATATCCACATAATAGACCAATAAACCTCACATCAAATTACGTTGCTCTATTATATGAACCTGATAACTACAAATATTTGGCACCTAAACAACAAAGTAAGAAATACGAGTTTATATTTTCAATAAATGTTGTAATTTTATGCAGCATTTGTATTATTCTCATATGGCTTGGACTTCGTGTTTTCATGTTTGAAGAACGTCTTTGGAATATCATAAACTTCTGGCAATTATTTATGGCAATGTCTATTACGTTAGAATTAAAAAAATTATCTGACAAAATTGCCTTGACATCAATTTGTTTTGGTGCTTTACTACTATCGTCAATATTGGTATCATTTCTGTCATCTATTGGATTTGCCACTGATTATAAAAGTATTATTAACTTTAATAATTCTCTTCGTTATTTCGTGGAAGACTCCTGGACCTTAGATGTCGTTGGAAAGGAAACAATTTTTCCGTTTGAAAAAAGAACACGTAATCATACGACAATAGAAGATTGTTTAACAGATCTTTTTGAGAATAAAGCAGTTATTTGCTATGTCTATGCTCAATATGCAGAAGAATTATCGTCTCAAGATGTCAAGAAAAATGGAATTTTAACATTTGATATTATGGTAGAAGAGTTGGTTGAATTGGTTTTGTTCCTTTCATTTGAGGATAATTCTCCATATGTTTTTGAATTTGAGCGTTATATTGAAAAATTTCATCAGTATGGATTGGAAAACAAGTGGAGAAGAGATAATTATATATTTGATAAAATGAAGTATACGAGACACATTTTTAAACTCCCTAAACAAGAAAATATATTCACCATTTCGCCTTTTGTATATCTTGCAATTGGTCTTGGATTTGGAATTATCGTATTTATTGGGGAATTAATATTTCACAGTAGGGAGAGAAATTTAAAACGCTGCTCTGTCACCAAGAAGCATCTTTTGAGTGAGTGCTACAATGTACTAAGGAGCTGTCGAAATAGATCCGCTCTACGCTGATACCACAGAGAGAGTGGCCATACTCTTCGCCGTGCCCTTTACTTATATACTCGTCGACTAGGACCAGAGTGGGGGTACTCCCTACTCCGACCGCCGGTAAGATACTCAGTAGCGGCACGTGTGTTATGGTCTCCCAACTGAAAGGAACATCATCATTCATTATTATAGTCATTTTATGGGAAATTACACAAAAGTGAATTATGTCAAAGGTGATATTGTTTTTCCAATCAAACTAAATAATTTGAATGACATCGAATTAAATAGTTGTTTTAATATAGAATTAAAATTAGACGACATCCCAGATTTTGCGAGATTCAAAACTATTTCAACAACTATGAACTTTAAACCCTTAGTAATTATTCCTCCAGAATGCAATTTGTTGGAAAATAATATTCCAATTTCTTACTGTGAACCGATTTTTAACCTCCGGAGAACACGTGGGGTCTTTTTGACCCCACGCTTTTTTACGAAAAGCTTTTTATCTTTTTTTAATATTTTTAATAAGGACTTTCAAGTATACAGACTTATTCTACAGAGTTTAAACTATAATTAAAAAAATTCTTTAGCTTGATTAGATGAGCAGTTTAAAATTGGTTGAGCTTTGAAAAATAGTCGGAAAAAGAGGTGTGTTCTCCGAGAGTTAAGCATTACTTTCAAAATCGTGTGTGTAACATTAGTGTATTCGCACTTAGCATTATTGATTCACAAATAAATTATGCTGCCCTTTTAAAGAAAGAAGATTTGTACATGATTCTTGTACCGAAGAAAAAATTGAAAAAATACTCTCTTGACATTTCTCTAAATACAATAACTTTGTGTAGTGTTCTCTTGATCGTCTGTTGGCTAATTCTGAGATTTTTAATGCATGACAAACATTTTTGGAAATTTCTCAATTTCTGGAAATTGATGATTGGAATGTCAGTTTTAGAAGATGTGAAAACACTTTCTGATAGAGTGGCCCTGATGTCAGTTTGCTTTGGATTTTTACTATTGTCATCAGATGTGCACTCTTTACTGACATCGATTCAATTAATCACTGAATATAAAGAAATAAAGGACGATGATTTAGACACGGAAATAATTATTAAACCTGTTGAAGGATCATTTACACTGGACATTATTGGAACGAATTTGCCATTCGAAGAAAGAACACGTAATCATACAACGGTTGATGATTGCCTAACTGATTTTTTTGATAATAAAGCAGTAGCCTGCATTGTGGATTATTTCGACGGTCAACGCTTGCTATCGGAGGATATCAAGGAGAATGGTGTATCAACTTTTTCGAATATAACTGACGCGTCAGATTTAATTCAATATCTTTATCTTGAGAATAATTCTCCATTTGTTTTTGAATTGGAGCGCCATATGAAAAGATTTTTTCAATCAGGTCTTGAACAAAAGTGGCAGAGTGATAATTTTCTACGTCATAGCAAACTGCAAATGAAGAATGCACCTAAAATACCGAAATATAAAAAATCTTTTACTATTTCACCGTTTTTGTATCTTGGAATTGGTCTTGGATTTGGAATTATTGTATGTATTGCAGAAATACTTTTTGATAAATTAACGATTTATTTTCATAATAAAGTCCGGGATTTATAATTTTTATTTTAAAACCGCAGTTTTTATTATTTTTCATTTGTAAATTTTAATTCTTCTTTGTTTTCTTTTTATTTAATTTAACTTTGCAATTTCTTTTAATATATGCCTTCTCTAAAATATCATTTAATTTGTAAATTTTCGGCATGACCAAAAGCATTTGTAATTGTCACATGTTTTAATAAAATTTCTCACAATTAATGCCTTGGATCATATTTTTCTTACCATTTCTTAAGAATTAAAAGAATGTACATCCGAAATTTTGTTTTCACTTGTACAATTAGTAACTTTCAACAATTTACAAAAGATTATGATGTTAAATTATATATTAAAAAATTATTGTAAAAATTGTAAAACTTTTGTCAAAATTAAATGAATAAAATTTACTACTGAAAAAAGTAGTGTTTCTAAAGTCTTTATAAAGTGACTGTTAGTCCGTTGACGTCAACCATATACTATAACTTATAGCGAAAAGAATGCACAGAATTGTTATCTTCATTTACTATCAGGTAATTATTTCTAATTGTAATTTTTAACTACTTTGTCGTTCTTCATGTTAATAGAACAATTATCTTAAACAACTGAAATGAAATTGTTAACAAGTTTCATTGATAACAGTTTTCTTAAACTAATAATAAAAAAACGCTCGACTAAGCAGAGAAAAATTCAATTTGCTTGGAGTATCGTTCTTTGTCTAGTTAATTAATATCTATTAACATGTTGAATTTATTTTTAAAGAAATTTTTAGAAATTTGAAGAATGAAAATACGATTATTTGCAATTTTCAAAAATGAAACGGGGTATGTTTTTAAAATTTTAATTTTCTTAAATAAATTTTTTTAAAGTGAACCTCATGTTTGCAACGTCGATATTCAAGCAAATAGTTTATTAAGTATGGATTTTTTTGGAATTACAAGCAATTTGTTTACTGTTTCTAATTAATTGTTTAAAATATCAAGATGACTATCATTCGAAACTTAATTTTATTTTGCAGAAAGTAAAAAACAAGTAGAATTATCTCAAGAACCAGCAAATTTCGAGCGTGCCATTTTAGAAACTGGTAATTATTTTATTATTATATTTATTAACAGTAGGTGATTCCATGTTTTAAATTAGATCCGCTTTGCACTGATATCGATTGGAAAGTGACTTCTCCTCGTTACGCGCTATGCTTATATACTCGTCGACTCGGGCGAGAGTGGGGGAACTTCCTACTCCGGCGACCGGTGGGAAGTTCAGGAGCGGCGCGTGCTTTGCGGTCGCCACACTCACTCGCATTTCTACGAACAAGTGGCGCGAAATTAAAAAAAAAAAAAAAAATCTAATTCTCTTTATAGAATTAATAGAATTAAAATAAATAATTTAAATGATAATATTAATTAATATAAATAATTTTCGTACCTTAGGTTATGGAAAATTCAACTTTCTGTTGATTCTCGCGTCCTTGCCAGCGGCGTGGGCCAGTATTTTTTCATCAACATCCATATCCTACGTGCTAGCTTCTGCAGAATGTGATCTTCGACTCTCACTGTTCGATAAGGGTTTGCTAAATTCTATGCCATTTGCAGGTTGGTTAATTGTCACTGCATCTAAAGTTTTAATAATATATATAATAATATTATAACATAATAATTTAATATACATAAAAGATAATTTTTTTCTGCAACTAATATTAGAAAAGAAGCCATACTTAAGAAATTAATTTTTAGGGACAATCTTAATGGTGTTCGTCTGGGGTTATTTAGCGGATACCGTTGGCCGAAAGAAAATTATGCTTTATGGCTACTTGTGTTCCTCAATATTTAGCTTTGCCAGTTGCTTCTCCCAAGTTTCTTGGCTCTTAATAGTATTCAAATTTCTAAGCGGAGTTGTGTAAGTATTTTTTATCATATGACAAGATTTTTAACTCTATTGAAAAATAACCTCGCATCGAAATTTCCCGACTGAAACAATTATTATTAACCTGTTTTTGCTACTTGACAGAATTTGTGGTCCACATGCAGCACTCATGTCATACCTCGCTGAAATTCATAGCGAAATTTTTCGATCTAGAGTTTATTTGTGGTTGGGCGTTGCATTCTCTCTTGGAAATATTATATTACCGTGTAAATATTCTAAAAATAAAATTATTTTTTTTTGCAATTATTATTATATAATAATAATTGCAAGAAAATGGAATTTCAGGTCTTGCTTGGTTAATAATTCCACAAACCTGGCGATGGAATATTTTCAAATACCAATTGGAATTAAATTCGTGGAGAATATTTTTGGCTGTATGTACAATACCGGAATTTCTTGCATTTATTGCCATGTCATTTTTTCCTGAGAGTCCACGATTTTTTTTGTCGAGAAAAAAATTAGATGAGGCCCTTTTGGTTTTCAGGAATATTATTTATTCTATGAATACGGGTAAACATCCAGATACTTATCCGGTGAGAATATTTTTCTAAAAAATAATTTTAATAATTAAAAAGTTGCTCGAGAAATTGTAAATTAGGGAATAATGTTTTTGGTTTTTAAACACAGGTCAAATGTTTAGTGGAGGAGAATTTTTTTGCTGAATTCGAGAAAAGAGGAATTATGAAGAATATTTTTCACAATTGCCAGCAAATAAAGTCTTTATTTCAGTTGCCGAATATTTATAAACTTTCGCTACTTGCTTCTATTCAATTCGCCAGCACTGTGGGGTGAGTAGAATTTA
The DNA here is from genome assembly GCF_015476425.1 of Leptopilina heterotoma. Classification (NCBI taxonomy): domain Eukaryota; kingdom Metazoa; phylum Arthropoda; class Insecta; order Hymenoptera; family Figitidae; genus Leptopilina; species Leptopilina heterotoma. The sequence goes on along the minus strand of NW_025110867.1, from coordinate 4,164,348 downwards.
TTTAAGGGTTTAGACGATCCTGACAGTATGAAAATAAGGCATTCGGAAAGAAATATTTTTTGAAAAAACTAATAGGGTTGAAACAGCTCTCATGTCCTCTTAACAATTTCAGATCAAATTCAATGAAACTATGGATACCGGAACTATTTTCTATGATTGAAACATACACTGTTATACATCCAAACAGTGAATCAGTAACAGTTTGTAAAATGTTGAATGGCATAAATAGTCATTCTTATTTCAATGGGAATAATTCATCGTCTGTACCAGTTTGCCAGGAGGTATTTTACTGCACGTTTTTTCTTTTAAATTTACCTTCTTTATATTATATAAATTTGAAAATAAATAGAATTTTTTAAAATTAGTTTTTTTTTTGTTTCAATTTTCAAACTAATTATAATAACTCTCGTAAATATTAACTTTACGTGTCATGATTGTAGAGTATTGTAAATGCTACGGTCTACATTAACTCTATTGTAATTTCTCTCACTGGATTTATCGGGTGTTCGTTAGCAAGTAGTCTTGTTCCAATTGTTGGAAAACTGAAATTAATGGGTATGAAAAATAACTATTTTACTATTCTCTTGTGTTCATTAACTCCTGGAATTGGAAAAGCTACTGGAAAAATAAAAGAAATACTATAAAAAATTATTATTACATTATTGTTAGCATAAAGTTTTCGTACTTTTAGTTTTCTGTTTCGTAACCAGTGGAGTTTGCTGTTGTATTTTATTTTGGGCGGAAAAATCGAATGTTATTTTAGCTTTATTCTCAGTGTTTGTGGCTTTATCAAATATTGGAGCTGCTGTTCTTACGCTTATTATTGTCGATAATTTTCCTACTTATCTGAGGTAATATTTATGTTTTCTATGAACAATAAATTAATTTTTTTATTATATTGGAAATTTTTTGATACCACGATTTTTTAAATATCACTGTGAGTTTTTATAGAACAATGGCAGTTAGCGTAACAATGGTATTTGGACGCTTAGGGGCAGTTGTGGGAAATTTGTTATTTCCGGTTTTATTCGCCTTTGGGTGCTTTGGTCCGTTTACTATGATCGGAGCTACATGTCTAGGTAATTATTATTATTAACATAATTATTTATCGTAAATAAATAATGAAAAACTGCATTCTTTTAGTGTGTGCGGTACTGACAGTATTTTTACCGAAAAATACTACAGAGGAAATGGAGACATGAAGAATTCGTTTCTGCTTATGAACAGAAAAATAAAAAATATTTTACTTTTGATCTTGTACAAATCATTTAAAAGAGTAATATTAATTTTTTGTATTCTTATAATAAAAAATATTTTTAATTTAAACAAAAAATATGTTTGTGTTGTTACTTTTATTATGCAAGTCGAATGTGAAGGACATGTTTTAAAAATACGAAATTTTTATTAAACTTTTACATCGTTAGACATTGGAAGAGACACTATTAAAATTCACATTAAATTTTACTATTTTATTTTCTTTTTATTGTTATAAACGTATGAGTTAAAAAAATATGTTTATTTTTTCAATTATGTCATACATTTATGTAAATTTCTTTTTTTCGTTTACATGGAAGAAAAAATTTCATTTTACATTTCCATGGGTTCACTTGGTACAGACCACAAGTCACATTTTTCCCTTGGATTCATAGTTCGTCCTTCTTCGCAATGATATAATTCTGCGAATTCAGGCATATTCATTAATGTTCCAATGACACGTAACATAGGTGGTGAATGAATTGTATCAGTAAATGGAGTGTCACGACTCTCACAATAACCCTAGGGAGAAATATTTTGTTTTAAAAATTAACATTTTTATTTATAATAAAAGGATTATTATACATGTAGTATATATTTTAGTACTTACATTTGCAAAAGACAAAAAGAAATAACGTTCAATTTCTTTTTTTTGTACCACGTCATCAACAATTAATCTTCTAAGCAATTTAAATGCCAATTTTAATCCTTGTGTATCAGCAACATTCTCATTTAAAGTTGTATGTCCGTCAATCTACATACATATATAAATATGTAAATACAAAATCATTTTGCCAACGAATGTGTAAAAATATTTTCTATTACCACTGATCTAGGTAATTATGTAAAAAATGAAAAATTTCTTTAATAAATAAATACCCTGAGATTGTTAAAATGCCGGACCATGCAATCTTTCTTTTTAAGAAATGTTGAATTCATCAGTTCATTATTAGAAATATAATCTGCAATTATATTTAAAAGTAATTACATAAAGCAATGACTATTTTTACAGGTTCCATTAGGTTAATTATTATTATACACCTTAAATAATTATTATAAATACTCACCCCCCATATATTGTATAATACGGGAAAAATCAAAAGCGTGAGAAAGTTCGTGACCGATCTTATGTCCCATAATTCCATATAAATATGATCTATTAAAGTAATATATTATAAGTGAATTGTATAATTCTCTAGTCAACTTTTATATTCTATTTTTAAAATAACAAAATGACTAACATTAAATGTGCCTTTGGTTCAAAAAGTGGTGCGAAAAAAAATCCTGTCGTTACACCTAAAATATTATTAAAATTTTGTAAAAATATGTTTTATTTTTAGTTTTTGTGAATATTTCTTATTTTCTTATTTCTTTTATGATGATATAGTTAAGGTGAACTCCCTTTAACCAATATTTTTCTTAATTTTACTCACATAAAAAATTCGATACACTATCGTAAGCAGCATTAATGTGTATATTTCTTTTCTTTCTTCTACAAAATAAAAATAGATCAATATTATAAAATTATAATTTTTCGTCTCAAAACAATTATTTTTATTTTTATTAACGTTTCTTATTCAGTATTTTTATAAGGTGTTATTTATCTACCTTCTAACGTCCACAGATTGTTGAGATAATTGAATTTTATATAAAGTTTGAGCTTTTCTGAAATTTATTAAATTCTCTAGAGCTAGGGATCCAATATTAAACTGAAAGAGTGTAAAAAGAATGATTAAGATTTTATCAATTTCTGTCAACTTTATTATAACAATCAAAGGCTATTATCCAATGGAGTAATTTGTAATGATTAAAATTTTTGTATTAAAATTTATAGTAATAATTACTTTCTCATTTTAAATGTAAGTAAGAAACATTACCTTGTACGAAATTCTTTCCAACTCTCTTTTAATTAAGGGAAAATCAGTTCTACTTAAACAATACTTCATTTTTCTCACCACTTTTAATGCTTTGTTTTTTGTAGCATTATCGAACCAGCTATTTTTAATTTCACTTTTTAATACACTTTTTAGACCTTCAAATACTATATTGCCCTGATGAATATAAAAAATTATTTATAAAGGAAATATTTAAAAATGTAATACTATATTATTAAAATAAACATTTACTGAATAAATAGCAGTATAATCTATATTTATATTATAAATAATTATCAAAAACGAATAATTTTACTAGTTTATCTCTAAACCTGGATAGCTTACCGTTTCCTCTTTTTCGTAAAATTCATCAGAATCCGCTAATAACTCATAAATCTTTTCTTTTAGCGGCAATCCGTCGATGCATGAATAGGATCTATTAATTTTATTCTAATTATTATTTAATTTAATAATAATTAAAAGAATTCATATTTGAAATTTCTTGTTGAACTTGTAAATGTAATTAAAGGAAACCAAAAACATACGTTTTATTATAATCCAGATGATTTTTATTAGTGCTAAGATAAAAAGCTACTTGCACATCATAGAGAAAATTGTACTGCATGTAACTTACTACAAAATTATTGTTTTTACAAAATTAATAAAATAATTTTATAAATATTGTACTATTTTTTTTAATAATCTGTTTACGTAATTACCGATTACAATACTTGATGTTTGACTTATGATTTCACATAAATTAACTAAATAATCAATATCAATATTCATGTGACTTGAATTTTCAAATACTACTTCACTACCCTCAGCATGTTTCTGAAGAAAATTATACCAATTTACCTGAAATTCAAAATAAGGCATTTATAAATTAATATTCGCATTTCAACATTTATTTTCATAAAAAAATATAATTATTTACATGTGTATGATAATTTTCTGGAGGGCAATAACGATTATAAATTTCTTGCAATTCTGAAATAGTAATGTTCTTCAATTCAGATTTTGGAGAAAACACAAGCTGTAAAATTTTTAATGTAAATCTTTAATTCAATTGAATCAAAAATATAAAAATTAATAAATATACTGATCATTAACAGTTTTTTTACCTGTCTTACAGATACTACAAATTTTTTAAATTCCTTATTAAAAAAATTAATTGATTGTCTTGAATACTCTAACAATCTGGTGTGAGTAATAGTTTTCAAATAATTATTTATATGATTCTCGAATAATTTTCCATTTTTCATTTTGTTTGATCTTGCTTCACGTGGTCTTAGAATCTATGAAAATTTATAATGTAAAATGAAAGCTTGATTAATATAAAGAAATGTAAGAGAAATGTTTTTTTATATAAAAAGTTTGTTATTATTCTAATTTAGAACATTTTACCTGTAATGTACTGGATTTGAGTGCAATATGAAAAAGAAAATTAGAACCAAATTTACTAGCATAATATTCAGCTACACCTTGCCAATTTGTCATTAATTCTGTACTTTCGATTATCATGTCTCTACTGAATTTTCTTGCTGTAGATAGTGTGGCTTCTGTAATAAATAAATTATAATAGCAACAATTTATTTATGTACGTTCTTCAAAAATTTACCTGCGTTCAAACAGGCTCGGTAATATTTTCTCTCCATAGCAAGTTGCACATTTTCTTCAAAAATATCACTTTCTAAAATATCTGGAAATGAAAATTAAACGCTCGAAAAATGATAAAATTAATTTTCTATAGTAATTTAGAATGGAATTTTTATTACTTCTCATCTTTGAAATAATGTTATTCTTTGCAATTTGATTTAGGTTCCAAATATTAAATCCATCTGGTTTTGGATTATTTCGAGCCCAATTACCACAAGCGTAATCGTAAAAATTATCACAAGGGTTCACAGTATCGTCGATTCCACTATCCAAATATCTGACTACATAGGAAAATATTTTATTACGATAAAATGAAATTTATTCATACTTTGATTTGGAATTGTTCGTGTTACTCGAGATGAAGGAACCCAGAAAACTACTACTGGAGTCATCAAGCGATTATTAAAATTTAGAAAATATTAACTTTAATGATAACATTAATTGTAAACTACTTTAAAAATTTATAAGATTTGAAAAACTATATACTTACTCAGCTCTTGAAAACTTTTTTCCTGACAATTAACTACTAACATAAATGTAGATCTAGAGACATATGATTTTATCATTCACAGTTTTATATTAAATTGAAATACGCACGCAAAAATTAACTTACAGTATCTGCAGCAAAAAATTAAATTTGCGTTTACCCATCTTCAAAACGAATCACAAATAAATTCTCTCCTCAAAATTATATGTTTAAAATATACTTTTTGATACACAGTTTTGAACAAAGAAAAGCAATGTAAGCACTATATATGAAAATATATGTCTTAAAAGAAATACCTATCGTCATTTATGTTTAAGATACAATGACATAAAATGTAGATATTAAGAAAACAAAATAAAAAATTGAAGATAATGTAGTACTGTAACATGAAATATTAAGAGAAAAATTTTACTATTTTAAAACTTTGTGTTTTCACTTTCAACTTTAATTTTTAAAAACAATTCAAAGTAAAAATAATGAAAAATATTAGCATTTTACACCAAAATGAATTCTTATTCAATAGAATATTTATTTGTCCGAATTACAATTTGGCAGAAAGTCAAGGTTGATAATAACCAACCTTGTTTTTTATTTTATTTTTTTATCGCTCTACACGTACCCTACGTAAATATAGGTGACCCTCTATCATTTTAGCAGAAGACAATTAAATAATTAAGTTTTAATATTAATTTTCAAAATAATAATAATATTAAATAATATGCAAAATTTAACTTTATTAATTAACACCATAAACTAAAAACAACTCAATAAAATATTTAATATTGAAAAAAAAATTTTAAAAACATAGAATATTAATTTGACAAATCGGTTGATACTGAACAGCATAGTAAATTAAATAATAACAAAAACAGTAGCGTTTTATTAGCAAACGGTGCTATTGAGTCCATTATTGGTGAAAGTATATTGTCAATAATTTTCGCGGGAATAACCAATAAAATAAATGTCCGAATAGTTCCAAAATTAACAGAAAATAATTATATATTAAGCATAGTTTTCTTAAGAACATTTGGAATAATAATTGATATAAATGATAAAAAATTGTGGGCATCAGATAAGCCGGTTGTTAGTGTAGATTTTAGTGAAGGCGAAACGAATAGCGATAGTTCGTGTGCAGGATTAGTTAAGTTAACCAACAAAGAGAGAAAGCATCTCGAAGCACTTTTAAAAAGAATCATTTCTCTGGTCCCCAATAAACTACCTCCAGCTAAGATAGTAGAACATGTAATAAACACCGGTGATAGTGCTCCAAATCGTCAGAAAAATTATCGTATGTCACCTAAAGTATGCAAGGAGTTCATTAAATTAGTTAAAGAACTCATTAAAATAGGTGAATAATGTGACAGTTAAAGACTCATATGAGGCATTTTACGTGAAATGTCTTAAGTTAAAATTTCAACTTCTTGAAAAAAATTGAAACTCAAGGAATTTGTTGTTCTATCAAGTAGAAATGTGACCCAAAAAATATTTTTGATTTTTTCGAAAAATTGGAGGGGGTAGAGGGGGGGTCAATTTGACCAATTTTGCCAACATCGGCTACTTTGTGAATTTTTTCTGAAAAAACCTCAGCTTTCGTTTGCAATAATTTATTAAAAAAACGGACCGATTTTTGGGAAATTGAAAATTAAATAAAAATTATCAAAAATTAGGGTAAATTTTTAAAATATTAAAAAATAAAATACACCATTGGAAAGAGGACGAAAAAACCTTTCAGAAACATATTCTAAAAAAATTTTCCCATTACACACGGTGCGCTAGAAGCAAAAATAGGTTTTACAAAAATGCGGATAAAAACGGTTTGTGTAGCATGTTTTGTATGTATTTACAGGTTAAAAATCCGTTTGAATTAAAATCCTACCTGTTCCCGTTTTCGAGAAATGCAAGTAAAGCTTTTTTATATTTAATAAACAATAAAATCTTTTTAAATTTATAAAGAAGCAACTTCTCGCAGGATAAATTTTTGTGATAAGTAGTTTCCATGGTAATTTTAATGACAGAAAATATTTTTTCTAACACACGCACCGAAAGTACATCATTTCTCACCTACAAAGAGGGTGGAAAGTACGTCTTTCCCGGAGGCAGGGAGAGAATGTTACTTTCCCTCCCCGTGACGTCTTAACGGGGATGGAATGTAATACTTTCCCTCCCCGCTGTGATGTCACGGGGAGAGAAAGTAATATTTTCTTCCTGCTGCTATAATAATTTGTAATTTTTTTTAATAAATGCAAAATATAAAAAGAGCTATATATTTTTTAAGATTAAATATGTATCATATTGTTATTTTTTTAATTAATAATGGATTTTAAATAAATATTACAACAATAATAATTATTATAATTGTGGTTAAATGTATATATTATTATTAATTATTTTTAATTGTCAAACATTTTTATCTCAATATAATAAGTATTGTGAATATTTGTTTCTAATAATCTAATAATAAATTAACATTATAAAATTAATAGTATTTATTTCAAAAAATTCCGCTAAATAATTGCATATTTGTACTTTCGTTTACGTGTGTTAGAAAAAATAGTATGTGCACCACGGAAGGAAAATGATTTTCGCCTCGTGTGTTTGCAGTTCTCGACTTCGCTCGCACTCCCCTGCACTCGCCTTCGGCTCGTACGCTCGCTACGTCTCGAACTACAAACTTCACCCTCGGGAAAATCACTATTTTCCTCCCTAGGTGCACAATATATTATTGTTAGTTGTGTTTGTTGAATACAAATTACATTTAAACTGAATTGTGTTAAAAATTGTCTACTATTATAAAGTTTTCAAGTTTTAGCAGATGTAAAACAAAGGTATGAAACTGAAAAGTATGTAATTAGGGTAAATGTGGGTATATAATCGAGGAATTTTGTATAGATCATACTTCCAAGTGGTTTAAAAATAATAAATGAATATATATGGTTTTGTTTTTTATTTTAAATGAATATTTATACTTTTTTATCTTTAAAAAAAATTGTCAATGTTGTAGAAAATAGTTTTAATATTTAAATAAATAATTAAATAGAAGACTCAAATTCTTGTAATCTCGCGGGACTTGTAATGGCTTGAGGGTATTTTCGCGTGTCAAATATCGTGGATGAGTGTATTATCGCGCGGTAAATATCGCGGATAATTTATTTATTGCTTCTTGGATTTTTGTAATAGTTACTTAATTAAAATGTAGTAATTCTAAAAAATTAAAAGGAATACTAATAGTTTTTAAGAATAAAAATATAAATATCGCAAGATTCTAAAGCAATTATTATCAAATATTTCTAACGTACAGTCAATTCTCATTTGACACTTTTGCTCCTTTTTTACAACAATTAAAAATTTTTTCCTTAAATATACAGATCTTACTTACTTTAATTTTAATTTTTTTATCCCTCCCATTACTCTTTATTTTCTTGCTTGTATTTTGTAACTGTTATATAAGATTTACTAAAATTCTGAACGTTCAAAAAAGAAGAAGAAGAAGGCCGTAGTTGCAATTTCTTCACATTTGTAAAATAATTTTAACAGGAAACAATTACAATTTTTAAAACATTAATAATTGATTAAATGAATTTGGTATGATAAAGATGAAAACCGATTTATATGGAATTCTTGAAAACAGGAACAGGTAGGATATTAAATCAAACTGATTTTTAACCTATAAATGCTTACAAAACATGCTACACAAACCGTTTTTGTCCGCATTTTTATAAAACCTATTTTTGCTTCTAGCGCACCGTGTATCAAAAATTCAAAAATCCAAATTTCTTAAAATTTAAAATTTTTTCTCCTCTCTTATGGGATTTAGCTTCAATATTTTTGGGTTCTTGAAAAATACTTTACTTATTTAATAGTCTCCACCCTTTGGTAACAAATAGAAAATTATCGAAAATTATCAAAATTTCAAAAATCCGAATTTCTTAAAATTCAACATTTTTCCCTTTCTTTTATGGGATTTAGCTTCATTATTTTTGTGCTTTTGGAAAATACTTTACTTATTTAATAGTCTCGACTCTTTGGTAAAAAATCTAAAATTATCGAAAATTATCAAAAATTCAAAAATCCGAATTTCTTCAAATTCAACATTTTTTCCTCTCTTTTATGGGATTTAGCTTCATTATTTTTGTGCTCTTGGAAAATACTTTACTTATTTAATAGTCTCGACTCTTTGGTAAAAAATCTAAAATTATCGAAAATTATCAAATATTCAAACATTCGAATTTCTTAAAATTCAACATTTTTTCCTCTCTTTTATGGGATTTAGCTTTATTATTTTTGTGCTCTTAAAAAATACTTTACTTATTTAATAGTCTCGACTCATTGGTAAAAAATATAAAATTATCGAAAAATATCAAAAATTCAAAAATCCGAATTTCTTAAAATTCAACATTTTTTTCTTTCTTTCATGGGATTCAGCTTCATTATTTTTGTGCTCTTAAAAAATACTTTACTTATTTAATAGTCTCGACTCTTTGGTAAAAAATCTAAAATTATCGAAAATTATCAAAAATTCAAAAATCCGAATTTCTTAAAATTCAACATTTTTCCCTTTCTTTTATGGGATTTAGCTTCATTATTTTTGTGCTCTTGGAAAATAGTTTACTTATTTAATAGTCTCGAATCTTTGGTAAAAAATCTAAAATTATCGAAAATTATCAAAAATTCAAAAATCCGAATTTCTTAAAATTCAACATTTTTTCATTTCTTTTATGGGATTCAGCTTCATTATTTTTGTGCTTTTGGAAAATACTTTACTTATTTAATAGTCTCGACTCTTTGGTAAAAAATCTAAAATTATCGAAAATTATCAAAAATTCAAAAATCCGAATTTCTTAAAATTCAACATTTTTCCCTTTCTTTTATTAAATTTAGCTTCATTATTTTTGTGCTCTTGGAAAATACTTTACTTATTTAATAGTCTCGACTCTTTGGTAAAAAATCTAAAATTATCGAAAATTATCAAAAATTCAAAAATCCGAATTTCTTAAAATTCAACATTTTTTCCTTTCTTTTATGGGATTTAGCTTCATTATTTTTGTGCTTTTGGAAAATACTTTACTTCTTTAATAGTCTCGACTCTTTGGTAAAAAATCTAAAATTATCGAAAATTATCAAAAATTCAAAAATCCGAATTTCTTAAAATTCAACATTTTTCCCTTTCTTTTATTGGATTTAGCTTCATTATTTTTGTGCTTTTGGAAAATACTTTACTTATTTAATAGTCTCGACTCTTTGGTAAAAAATCTAAAATTATCGAAAATTATCAAAAATTCAAAAATCCGAATTTCTTAAAATTCAACATTTTTCCCTTTCTTTTATTGGATTTAGCTTCATTATTTTTGTGCTTTTGGAAAATACTTTACTTATTTAATAGTCTCGACTCTTTGGTAAAAAATCTAAAATTATCGAAAATTATCAAAAATTCAAAAATCCGAATTTCTTAAAATTCAACATTTTTCCCCTTCTTTTATGGGATTTAGCTTTATTATTTTTGTGCTCTTAAAAAATACTTTACTTATTTAATAGTCTCGACTCTTTGGTAAAAAATCTAAAATTATCGAAAATTATCAAAAATTCAAAAATCCGAATTTCTTAAAATTTAACATTTTTTCCTCTCTTTTATGGGATTTAGCTTCATTATTTTTGTGCTTTTGGAAAATACTTTACTTATTTAATAGTCTCGACTTTTTGGTAAAAAATCTAAAATTATCAAAAATTATCAAAAATTCAAAAATCCGAATTTCTTAAAATTCAACATTTTTATCTTTCTTTCATGGGATTCAGCTTCATTATTTTTGTGCTCTTAAAAAATACTTTACTTATTTAATAGTCTCGACTCTTTGGTAAAAAATCCAAAATTATCAAAAATTCAAACATTCGAATTTCTTAAAATTCAACATTTTTCCCTTTCTTTTATTGGATTTAGCTTCATTATTTTTGTGCTTTTGGAAAATACTTTACTTATTTAATAGTCTCGACTCTTTGGTAAAAAATCTAAAATTATCGAAAATTATCAAAAATTCAAAAATCCGAATTTCTTAAAATTCAACATTTTTCCCTTTCTTTTATTGGATTTAGCTTCATTATTTTTGTGCTTTTGGAAAATACTTTACTTATTTAATAGTCTCGACTCTTTGGTAAAAAATCTAAAATTATCAAAAATTATCAAAAATTCAAAAATCCGAATTTCTTAAAATTCAACATTTTTTTCTTTCTTTCATGGGATTCAGCTTAATTATTTTTGTGCTCTTAAAAAATACTTTACTTATTTAATAGTCTCGACTCTTTGGTAAAAAATCTAAAATTATCGAAAAATATCAAAAATTCAAAAATCCGAATTTCTTAAAATTCAACATTTTTTCCTCTCTTTTATGGGACTTAGCATTATTATTTTTGTGCTCTTAAAAAATACTTTACTTATTTAATAGTCTCCACTCTTTGGTAAAAAATCTAAAATTATCGAAAATTATCAAAAATTCAAACATTCGAATTTCTTAAAATTCAACATTTTTCCCTTTCTTTTATGGGATTTAGCTTTATTATTTTTGTGCTTTTAGAAAATACTTTACTTATTATATAGTCTCCACCCTTTGGTAAAAAATCTAAAATTATCAAAATTTATCAAAAATTCGAAAAACCGATTTTTTTAAAATTTAAAATTTTTTCTCCTATTTTATGGGATTTAGCTTCATTATTTTTGTGCTTTTGTAAAATACTTTACTTATTTAATAGTCTCCACCCTTTGGTAAAAAATAGAAAATTATCAAATATTCAAAAATCCGAATTTCATAAAATTCAACATTTTTTCCTCTCTTTTATGGGATTTAGCTTCATTATTTTTGTGCTTTTGGAAAATACCTTACTTATTTAATAGTCTCGACTCTTTGGTAAAAAAATCTAAAATTATCGAAAATTATCAAAAAATTCAAACATTCGAATTTCTTAAAATTCAACATTTTTTCCTCTCTTTTATGGGATTTAGCTTTATTATTTTTGTGCTCTTAAAAAATACTTTACTTATTTAATAGTCTCGACTCTTTGGTAAAAAATCTAAAATTATCGAAAATTATCAAAAATTCAAAAATCCGAATTTCTTAAAATTCAACATTTTTCCCTTTCTTTTATGGGATTTAGCTTCATTATTTTTGTGCTCTTGGAAAATAGTTTACTTATTTAATAGTCTCGACTCTTTGGTAAAAAATCTAAAATTATCGAAAATTATCAAAAATTCAAAAATCCGAATTTCTTAAAATTCAACATTTTTCCCTTTCTTTTATTGGATTTAGCTTCATTATTTTTGTGCTTTTGGAAAATACTTTACTTATTTAATAGTCTCGACTCTTTGGTAAAAAATCTAAAATTATCGAAAATTATCAAAAATTAAAAAATCCGAATTTCTTAAAATTCAACATTTCTTTCTTTCTTTCATGGGATTCAGCTTCATTATTTTTGTGCTCTTAAAAAATACTTTACTTATTTAATAGTCTCGACTCTTTGGTAAAAAATCTAAAATTATCGAAAATTATCAAAAATTCAAACATTCGAATTTCTTAAAATTCAACATTTTTTCCTCTCTTTTATGGGATTTAGCTTTATTATTTTTGTGCTCTTAAAAAATACTTTACTTATTTAATAGTCTCGACTCTTTGGTAAAAAATCTAAAATTATCGAAAATTATCAAAAATTCAAAAATCCGAATTTCTTAAAATTCAACATTTTTCCCTTTCTTTTATGGGATTTAGCTTCATTATTTTTGTGCTCTTGGAAAATAGTTTACTTATTTAATAGTCTCGACTCTTTGGTAAAAAATCTAAAATTATCGAAAATTATCAAAAATTCAAAAATCCGAATTTCTTAAAATTCAACATTTTTCCCTTTCTTTTATTGGATTTAGCTTCATTATTTTTGTGCTTTTGGAAAATACTTTACTTATTTAATAGTCTCGACTCTTTGGTAAAAAATCTAAAATTATCGAAAATTATCAAAAATTCAAAAATCCGAATTTCTTAAAATTTAACATTTTTTTCTTTCTTTCATGGGATTCAGCTTTATTATTTTTGTGCTCTTAAAAAATACTTTACTTATTTAATAGTCTCGACTCTTTGGTAAAAAATCTAAAATTATCGAAAATTATCAAAAATTCAAAAATCCGAATTTCTTAAAATTCAACATTTTTCCCTTTCTTTTATGGGATTTAGCTTCATTATTTTTGTGCTCTTGGAAAATAGTTTACTTATTTAATAGTCTCGACTCTTTGGTAAAAAATCTAAAATTATCGAAAATTATCAAAAATTCAAAAATCCGAATTTCTTAAAATTCAACATTTTTCCCTTTCTTTTATTGGATTTAGCTTCATTATTTTTGTGCTTTTGGAAAATACTTTACTTATTTAATAGTCTCGACTCTTTGGTAAAAAATCTAAAATTATCGAAAATTATCAAAAATTCAAAAATCCGAATTTCTTTAAATTCAACATTTTTTCCTTTCTTTTATGGGATTTAGCTTCATTATTTTTGTGCATTTGGAAAATACTATACTTATTTAATAGTCTCGACTCTTTGGTAAAAAATCTAAAATTATCGAAAATTATCAAAAATTCAAAAATCCGAATTTCTTAAAATTTAACATTTTTTTCTTTCTTTCATGGGATTCAGCTTTATTATTTTTGTGCTCTTAAAAAATACTTTACTTATTTAATAGTCTCGACTCTTTGATAAAAAATCTAAAATTATCGAAAATTATCAAAAATTCAAAAATCCGAATTTCTTAAAATTCAACATTTTTTCCTCTCTTTTATGGGATTTAGCTTCATTATTTTTGTGCTTTTGGAAAATACTTTACTTATTTAATAGTCTCGAATCTTTGGTAAAAAATCTAAAATTATCGAAAAATATCAAAAATTCAAAAATCCGAATTTCTTAAAATTCAACATTTTTCCCTTTCTTTTATTGGATTTAGCTTTATTATTTTTGTGCTTTTGAAAAATACTTTACTTATTAAATAGGCTCGACTCTTTGGTAAAAAATCTTAAATTATAAAAAAATTTCAAAAATCCGAATTTCCCCAAATTCAACATTTTTTCCTTTCTTTTATGGGATTTAGCTTCATTATTTTTGTGCTTTTGGAAAATACTTTACTTATTTAATAGTCTCGACTCTTTGGTAAAAAATCTAAAATTATCGAAAATTATCAAAAATTCAAAAATCCGAATTTCTTAAAATTCAACATTTTTCCCTTTCTTTTATGGGATTTAGCTTCATTATTTTTGTGCTTTTGGAAAATACTTTACTTATTTAATAGTCTCGACTCATTAGTAAAAAATCTAAAATTATCAAAAATTATCAAAAATTCAAAAATCCGAATTTCTTAAAATTCAACATTTTTCCCTTTCTTTTATTGGATTTAGCTTCATTATTTTTGTGCTTTTGGAAAATACTTTACTTATTTAATAGTCTCGACTCTTTGGTAAAAAATCTAAAATTATCGAAAATTATCAAAAATTCAAAAATCCGAATTTCTTAAAATTCAACATTTTTCCCTTTCTTTTATTGGATTTAGCTTCATTATTTTTGTGCTTTTGGAAAATACTTTACTTATTTAATAGTCACGACTCTTTTGTAAAAAAATCTAAATTATCGAAAATTATCAAAAAATTCAAAAATCCGAATTTCTTAAAATTCAACATTTTTTCCTTTCTTTTATGGGATTGAGCTTTATTATTTTTGTGCTCTTAAAAAATGCTTTACTTATTTAATAGTCTAGATTCTTTGGTAAAAAATCTAAAATTATCGAAAATTATCAAAAATTCAAAAATCCGAATTTCTTAAAATTCAACATTTTTTCCTCTCTTTTATGGGATTTAGCTTTATTATTTTTGTGCTCTTGGAAAATAGTTTACTTATTTAATAGTCTCGACTCTTTGGTAAAAAATCTAAAATTATCGAAAATTATCAAAAATTCAAAAATCCGAATTTCTTAAAATTCAACATTTTTTCCTCTCTTTTATGGGATTTAGCTTTTTTATTTTTGTGCTCTTGGAAAATAGTTTACTTATTCAATAGTCTCGACTCTTTGGTAAAAAATCTAAAATTATCGAAAATTATCAAAAATTAAAAAATACGAATTTCTTAAAATTCAACATTTTTTCCTTTCTTTTATGGGATTCAGCTTCATTATTTTTGTGCTCTAAAAAAGTACTTTACTTATTTAATAGTCTCGACTCTTTGGTAAAAAATCTAAAATTATCTAAAATTATCAAAAATTCAAACATTTGAATTTCTTAAAATTCAACATTTTTCCCTTTCTTTTATGGGATTTAGCTTCATTATTTTTGTGCTTTTGGAAAATACTTTACTTATTTAATAGTCTCCACCCTTTGGTAAAAAATAGAAAATTATCAAAAATTCAAAAATCCGATTTTCTTAAAATTCAACATAATAATAATAATAATATTAATAATAATAATAATTGTTATTATTATTATTTATTTATTTATTCAAGAAAAATGACAAACGAAAATAGGATGAATTTATTTTTCGGAAATCAATTCTGCTATTGCCACTGTATATTGACTATCCGAAAAGCATTGATGTCAGTGCATATACAGAGAATTTTGATTGTTTTAATTTGTTTTATAATAAATTGCAGATAAATGTTAATCACGAATATTAAATAAATATATTCAATAGTTGAAACTTTAGTTTATTTCACAGTATATTCTATTTTAATGAAATTTAATGAGACGATGAATTTTTCCCGAAAAGCCAACTGGCAGAATGGTCAACTATCAGGGTGGAGTCCCATGACAGCGTTTTGCGTTGCGTCGTAATGGGAGAGAAAAAGACGCAAATATACGTTTGCTGCAATCTCTCTTATTACAACGCAACGCAAAACGCTGCCATGGGACTGCGGCCTCAGAAAAGAAAACGGCAGAAACCTCAACTAGCAGATGGGTCAATGGTACGAAACGCCATCTGTTAGAAAGGTCAATTAGTCGAATGCTTACTTGTTAGAATGGTAAATGAGTAGAAGCCTCAATCCGCAGAAGGGTCAACCGTCAGAATCGTCAATGTTTAGAAAGATCAACAGGTCGAAACCTAACCTGTTAGAAATGTCAATTAGTCCAATGCTCACTTGTTAGAATGGTAAATGAGTAGAAGCCTCAATCCGCAGAAGGGTCAACCGTCAGAATCGTCAATGTTTAGAAAGATCAACGGGCAGAAACGCCATCTGTTAGAAAGGTGAAGTAGCCGAATGCTCAATTGTTAGGCCGAAGTCCCATGGCAGCGTTTTGCGTTGCGTTGTAATGAGAGAGAATGCAGCAAACGTATATTTGCGTCTTTTTCTCTCCCATTACGACGCAACGCAAAACGCTGTCATGGGACTCCACCCTTAGAATGGTGAATCAGTAGAAGCCTCAATACGCAGAAGGGTCAACCGTCAGAATCGGCAACGTTCAGAATGATCAAAATGCAGAAACCTAACCTGTTAGATTTGTTAATTAGTCGAAAGCTAAATTAGCCAAAAGAAATTTGACAGAATCGGTTGGAAACATTTAAAAAATGTTGCTGCAAGGTTGAAAACCGATTCTGTCAAATTTCTTTTGGCTAATTTAGCTTTCGACTAATTGACAATTCTAACAGGTTAGGTTTCTGCATTTTGATCATTCTGAACGTTGCCGATTCTGACGGTTGACCCTTCTGCGGATTGAGGCTTCTACTCATTTAAGGCCAACGCAGAATAGATCTGTAACCGGAACCGCAATCGTAAGCGTAACCGTAAGAATGAGTTAAAGAAGGATAGGTATATTGTTTATCCTTCTCTAACTCATTCTTACGCTTACGGTTACGATTGCGGTTCCGGTTACAAATCTATTCTGCGTTGGCCTTTACACTTTCCAACCCTAGTGCCTATTGTGGACTCAACCGAATATCGGAAACACGGTCGATGTCGATGCAGAACGAGGCACCCTAACAAAGTTGAGAACCTTCAAATACAAAACACTCATGTTAATTTCTGAGATTTCTGATTTCTGTCACTTTTTATAATTGTAACATAAATAAAAGAATATTAAGTTTTTCCCTTTCGTCACGATTTAATTAAAGTTATAAAGAGTAACAATTCTTCCTTAAAAAATGGCTGGTAAACCGACGAAACAGTAAGTTATTCTTTATTTTTCATTGTCAATCAAAAGTCTAAATATAAATTTGTTTTAAAATACATGTTCTTAAAATATATTTTTAACCCATTTTATTTTATTCAAGAATTAAAGAATTTTAATTTATAGAAAAGCTTATTATTATTACTTTTCTTTATATTATAAAGCTTTGTGTATTTTCTTTTCTAAAGAGAAACATAACCTATACATTTATTTTGATCTAAAATTTGTATTAGAAAAATTTTCAAATCTACTCATCAAATATTTTAAGTTAAAAAACATTTTTCTTAACAAGTTTAAAAGTTGATTTAAAAATCTGGATTATTTTATATTACATTCAAAAAGTTAAATTTGAATATTAAATTGTTATTCTTATTTAATGTTGACTTCACAGTTTACACTTGTTTCAATTTATTTTATTTATTTAGTGTAAATTGTTGTAAAATCTTATTTGTTTATTTATTTTGTGTTTTTAGTTATTCAATTGTTATTAATAATTGATTATTTTTATCTTTTTTTTTAAATCCAAACTCTTAACTTCCAATGTTTGGTTACGTTTTAATTCCTTTGACTTGTAATGTAAAACATTTTATTTTTTGACACCCTGAAGAGGAAAACGTATTGATTTTAAAGTTAGATATTTATATTAAAAACCACTTGTCCGAATTTATTCGTTTATTTTGAATTTTAGAAAATTTCAATTTTTAATTAATTAGTTAAATTTTGTAATATGTATTTAATTAATTTAATTAAAAATAATGTATTTCTAGAAGAATTTTAGCTATGAACACAAATAAAATTGAATTTTGGAAAAGTTACAAATAAATGGAGAGATTCAATTATTTCCAAATTTTTTTTTCTAAATTTCTTCTTTAAAATTTAATTGTTTTCATAAATAATAAGTTTCTTTACAGGAATTCAATTATTTTCATAATTAATTAATTTTAGGAATTCAATTTCTTTCATTAATTAATTGTATTAAAATTAGTCGAAGGAATTCAATTATTTAAAAATTTTTGTGATAAAATTCTTTATGAGAATTTAATTTTAAGAAACATTTAATTCAATAAATTATTTAATTTTGAATTTTTTTAATTATATTTTATTATTTAAAAAAATTTAACGCAATTCTTCGAAAAAATTAAAAAATCTTGATAAATTAAAATAACAAAATTTATTTTCAGGAATTTTAATAAAATTCTTTGCAAAATTCAATATTTTTCAAAAAATTCAATAAAATTCATTTTAGAAATTAGATTATTTTTAATAGAATTTTAAATGCATTCTTCGAAAAATGCCATTGTTCTTAAAAATTTTATTAAAATTCGTCGAAAGAATTTAATATTAAGAAACCTTCAGTAAATTATTTATTTTAGTATTTAAATAATTTAATTCTTGTAGAATTTTCTATTAAAAATTGATTTAAAAATAAATTTTTTTAAATTTTTAGAATTTTTAGAATTATTTTGAAAATTTGAATTTTTTTATACTTTCAACTAATAATTCTGTAGAATTTATTCCTTTTTTTGATAAAGTTTAATTGAATTTTTCTTAAATTATTGCAAGTTTTTATTTTCCAATGTATATTTAATTGAAGAATTTTTTAATAATCGAAATTTTGTAAAATTGAATTGTAAACAAATGTATTTGAAAATTGTCAAAGATCTTTTTCAAAAATTATTAAATATAATTTATTTCAAGAAGAATTTTAGTTAAAGACACTTAAAAAAATTGAATTTTTAAGAAGTTACGAATAATTGCTGGAATTTAATTATTTTCCAAAAATAATAAAATTCTTTGCAGAAATTCAATTATGTTCAAAAATTTTAAAGAAACACTGTTCAAAATTTTAAGTTATCTTTAGAAATAATAAAAATTTTACAAGAATTCAATTATTTACAAAATTTTGATAAATTTTTCGCAAAAAATCAATTATTCTCATAAATAATAAAACTTATCGCAAAATTTCAATTATTTTTAATTCCATTTTAATCGAATTCTTTGAAAAATGGAATTAATCTTTAATAAAAAATGAATAAATAATTTATCAAGATAATAATAAATTTGCATTATTTTAGGTTTGGATTAATAATGCCGAAGAAGGCTCAACTTTCAGCACCAAGAGCAGTGAATGTTTTTGGCAATGACAGCGATCAGGACGATGACGATGGCATCGATAGAATTCAAAAAAGTTGGCGAGCCGAAAGTGGAAAGAGTCAAATAAAAAAGCAAGCTCTCATAAATGCGGAGCGCGCATTAGAGGAGGATCCAACAATATTTCAATACGATGAAATTTATTCCGAAATTCATGTCGACACAGAAAAGAAAAAGGAGGAGAAAAAGAAGCAGGAGCCAAAGTATATTAAAAAATTATTGCAAAATGCTGAGAAACGAAAACGTGAAAATGAATTGAGAATTGAAAGGAGTGTACAAAAGGAAAGAGAAGCCGAGGGCGATATGTTTAAGGATAAGGAAAAATTTGTCACCGCCTCCTATCGTAAGAAACTCGAGGAACATAAAAAACTCGAGGAAGAAGAGAAAGAAGAGGAGAGACTCGAGGCTATTGGCGATGTTACAAAACAAGTTAATATCGATGGTATTTATCGTCATCTTTTTAGTCAGAGATTTGAAATTTCCCCAAAAACAGGAATTCTACAAAAATTCGATAATTCAAAGAAAGAAAATTCCAATGAATCGAAAAATAAAACAAATATCGACGCTGACGATTCTTCTGTAAACGATTCGAGTTCTGATTCTGAGAAAACAAAAGCAGAAGCATTGAAAATTGTTTCGAAAAATAGAAAGGGTAAACAATATCGTAAACGGGACATGAAATCAGAATCTGATGAAGAGGTGCGTGAAAAAGAAGAACAAGAAGAAGAAGCAGTGAAAGTAGAAAAGAACGAAAGTAGAGAAAAAATTAATGAACCTAAAGAGAAAAAGGAGGAAAAAGTGGTGAAGAATAAAGAACCCGAGAAAATGATTTCAAATGTTGAAATTGGCGATTCTTCAAAATCGGGCGTGAAGAGAAAAGAAAGAGATGAGGAGAAAGAAGGTCGAACTAAGGAGGATGAGTCGAATAGTCCGAATAAGAGGAAAAAAGATGATGTTAAACAAAAGGCAAAAAAGTCAGAAAGAAATGTTACAATTTGGATAAAACGAACTGTGGGACCAATTTTCGAAGCCGCTTTACAGAGATATTACGACCGTCAAGCTGCAAAAATATCCAACTCTTAACTCTATTATTATTATTATTATTATTATTATTACTATTATTGTAAATAAATTATTTTTATAATAATTAAAATTGTTCGAGATTAAAAATACAACTCTTAAATTTTCAAAAGTCAAGAATCCTTAGTCATGAACAAATTCTAGATTTTTGTGTCCAGCAATTCAATTATTTTTTTAAAATAGTAAAATCTTTGCAAAAATTCAATTATTTTTAATTAAGAAAGAATTTAATTTTTTTTTCTTAATTCGTTATAAAATTTTTCAAAAAGAATTCAATTAATTTCTAAAATTTTAATAAATCCTTCAAAACAAATCAATTATTTTCAAAATTTTTAAAAAAAATTTCACGAAAGAATTCAATGATTTTCTAAAATTTTAAAAAAAAACCTTCGAAACAATTCAATTATTTTCAACAAATTTTTTAAAAAAATTCAAAAAAGAATTCAATTATTTAAAAAAAATGAAATGAAATAATGAAAATAAATCCTTCGAAACAATTCAATTATTTTCAACAAAATTTTTAAAAGATTTCACGAAAGAATTTAAATAATTTCTAAAATTTTAATAAATCCTTCGAAACAATTTCAATTATTTTTTTAAAATAGTAAAATCTTTAAAAATTCAATTATTTTCAATAAAATTTCACGAAAGATTTCAATTTTATTCTTAATTCGCTATAAAATTTTTTAAAAAGAATTCAAGTACCTATTTTCTAAAATTTTAATAAATCCTTCGAAACAATTCAACTATTTTTTTAAAATAGAAAATCTGCAAAAATTCAATTATGTATTTTCAATAAAATTTCACGAAAGATTTCAATTTTTTTTCTTAATTCGCTATAAAATTTTTTAAAAAGAATTCAATTACTTTGAAAAAATGCAATTACCTATTTTCTAAAATTTTAATGAATCTTTAAAAAAAATTCAATTATTTTTGAATTTTAATAAAAATCTTTGAAAAATTTCAATTATTTTTTTAAATTTTAATAAATCCTTCGAAGCAATTCAATTATTTTTTAAAAATAATAAAATCTTTGCCAAAATCCAATTATTTTCAATAAAAATTTCACGAAAGAATTAATTTTTTTCTTTATTTGCTATAAAATTTTTCAAAAAAAATTCAATTATTTTACTTTGAAAAAGTTAAATTATTTTCTAAAATTTTAATGAATCTTTCGAAACAATTAAAAAATTTTGGAAATTTTTAATAAAATTTTTTAAAGAGAATTCAATAATTTTCAACAAAATTTAAAAAAAAAAATTCACGGAAGAATTTAATTATTTTCTAAAATTCTAATAAATCCTAGGAAACATTTCAATTATTTTTAACAAAAAAATTCAATTATTTTTAAATTTTAATAAAATTCTTTGAAAAATTTCAATTATTTTTAAAAATTTTAATAAATCCTTTGAAGCAATTCAATTTTTTTTTTAAATAGTAAAATCTTCGCAAAAATTCAATTATTTTCTAAAATTTTAATGAATCTTTCGAAACGATTTAATTGTTTTTGAATTTTAATAAAATTCTTTAAAAAATTTCAATTATTTTTATAAATAGTAAAATTTTTTGCAAAAATTCAATTATTTTCAAATTTTGAATAAAATTATTTGAAAAATTCAATTATTTTCTAAAATTTTAATAAATCCTTCGAAACAATTCAATTACTTTTATAAGTAGTAAAATTCATCGTTAGAATTAAATTATTTTTTATAAATAATAAAATTCTTCTCAGGGATTTAATTGTTTTCCATACAATTTTAATAAACTTCAAGAATAAAATATTTAACTATAATTATTGAAAGACACGATTATTTTAGAAAAGTTGAAAAAATTCTTTGTTTAATTGAATTATTTTCAAAATTTTCAATTAAAATTGTTCAAATACTGCATAATTAAAAAAAACTTAAAGAAATTCTTTAAAAGAATTTAATTATTTACAAAAACTCTAATAAAATTATTTAAAAGCGTTTAGTTTTCTCTCAATAATTTTAATAAAATTTTAATATTAAAATTATTAATTAATATTATTAACAAAATCGATTATATTCAATACATTAAAGAAATTTTTTGAAAGAATTCAATTATTGTCAGAATCTTTAACAGTTTCTTTTTATTTTAAAAACTTGAAAGAAATAATTGTTCATAAAATGGAATCACTTTCAAGATTTTCAATTAAAATTATTAAAAAACAACCATTAGATTTATAAAAATTCAAAGAAATTCTTTAAAAGAATGTAATTAGAATTTTGAAAAATTTTAATAATATTCTTCTCGAGAATTCAATTATTTTCATAAATAATAAAATTCTTCGAATGAATTCAATTACTTATTTTTAAAAATACATTTTTTCTAAGGAATTCAATTAAAATTATTAAAAAAAAGCTATTATTTAAAAAAAATTCATTTATTTCCATAAATAATAAAGTTCTTCGCGAGAATATAAAATTACTTTCGATTAAAATTTTGAATTTTCTGAAAATTGTTTTAGAAAAATTGAAACAATTGGAAATTTTTGTAAAATTTCATGTGAAATAAATTTTTTTTTTAAAGAATTTAATTTAGTTTTAAAAATTATTTTGAAATTATAATCATTGAAGTGGTAAAATTAATCGTTTATCAAAGAATTAATGATTAAGTGCGTTTGTCTCAAAGGATTCAAATATAAAAATTATAAAGAAACACAAATTTGTTTTGTTTGAAAATACTTTTATTTATTCAAGTATTTTAGCACAATTCTCTCTCTTTCTCTCTCTCTCTCTCTCATTCATTCATTCTCTCTTTGCCTTTCTCTCTCTCTCACACAATCATTGACTCCAATGTTCTAACGTTACTTTATACATATTGATTTATTTGAAATTATCCTTGAATAAATTCATTCAACATTTTGACAACAAAAAATTCGTCGCTATAACGACTTACAAAATATAAAAACATAATTCATTTTATGCTAAGAGAATTAAAAATAGTTAAATCCATTAAACACTGAAGTCGACACTTGCTCTCGATATTAATTTACTGATAGACTTCATTTCTCTCATTTATAGAGTTTCTCGTCCAAATTTCAAAAACATTTTTTTTCTATTTTCAAAAGAAAAAATAATATAATATTCATAGAAAAAAAAAATGATTAGCGTAAAGAATATTTTATTTTTCCTTTCAAGACAATTCTCGGCTAATAACATTTGAATTGTCAGTTTTATCAAAAACCCTTAATAAAAATTAACAATCATAATAAGCTATAATAAAGTAAACCGCGTCTTCAAGAAATAACATACATTCTTAGCAAAATTACAAGAAAAAAAACAAAAAAAAAAAATGAAGATCTTCGAAGAAAGAAGAAACGATCGTCGAAAGATCATTAACTATCGTATCAAAATTTCAATAACTAACAAACTAATTAAATATATATAATCAGTGTGGAAAAAAAATTAAAAATAACGATTATTGCCCTTTTTTTACAGTTTTATACATAATTAACATAAATCAGTGATAAATGAAAATAAAATAATTGTAAGAAAAAAAATCAGCTCGTTTTTTCCAAATTCGAAGAGTCTCGATAAACTTATTATCTAATTGGTGAGGAATATTTACATTTACGTTTCAAGCCACGTCTTAAATTGCTCCTTACTTCTGGACATACTTTTATTTCTTCCCGATTAGTATCAAGATTCTCAATGATACTCTTATTTTCACACACTAAATTTTTCGATTCTAAATTATCATAAAAATTATTTTGATTTTCACTATCCATTAAAAGCAATTTTTTCTTCCAATTACAAACATTCGTTAAATTTATTTCGTGCGCTTTTAACGTATTATTACATTTAGGCTCATCGTATTTGGAAAAAAGATGCGGTTGGGATTCAACGAGGTCCCAAATTTTTTTCAAATCAATACTGACTTTACAATTAATACAAGTGTCGTCGACAGGTATTGTTGTTGTTGTTGTTGTATTATTCGCCGAATTGTTACTACGATGATGCAAGAGTCGTAAGTCGTCATTAAATTTTGATGAAGATGATGATGATGAATTATTTTCATTATCATCAATATCATCAATTATTGATTGTATTGGATGAAAATGTTCTTTGGCAACTTTTGGCGATATCTCCCTGGCAATCATTCCATTAAATGATAATGTATTATTTAAAATGCTGCCATTTTTTGATGTGGCTGGAAATTCTTGCAATGTATTTTCCTCAAATTCAAAATCACGTATTCGTTTCCTTGGTAATTCGTGGCCCAATTCGTGCGAATCATCAAACTCATCGGTGAAACTTGGACAAGGCAGTGGTGATGAATCGGAATCGCGAGGACTTCTTGAACCAGAATTGTCCATCTTGATGTCGATTCGATATTTATCGTATAAAATCACCTGTAAACAAATTTTGTTCGATTCAAAAAAAAAAAAAATGTACAACTTTATAATTATTATTAGCTAGTTAATTGTTCTATAGCTTATTTTACTTATATTATATTTCGAAGAATTTTAAATGCAAATTTTGAAAATAATTTAGTTCTAAAAATTATAAAACATGAAGACATCGAGTCTTCGACTCTTCAATTCAATTTATTATTTTCTAGAATTTTTAACTAAAATTCTTCTATGAATCAATTATTTACAATAAATTTTGAAAAAGTTCTTGTTGAGAATTTTCAAATCCATTTACTTACAATACAATTTTACAAAATTTCGACTATTCCTGGTCTAGGAATAGTCAAAACTTTAAGGTGCAAAAAAAGTCGCTTTAGTCGATTTAAAATAGAAAAAAAGTCGAAAAAATCGTTTATTTAATTCAGTGTCGTCACAAAACTTTTATTTTTTTATTCTTCTGATCTTTCACTAATTTATAAATTTAATTATTTAAAACTTGAGTAATTTCGTTGAATAAATATTTAAATACTTCTTGTTTGTTTTAAAAAGGGAATAAAATTTAAAAAATTTCTATTTAAAACCTTCTGAAATTTAATAATTTCTAAAAATTACAACTTTAAAACTCTTAAAATTCAATTATTCTCTACAATTTTTAATCAAACTTCTTCTCCAAATCAATTATTTGTAATAATTTTCCGATTAAGTTCTTAGAGAATTCAATTATTTAAATACAACTTAGAATATTTTCAGGATCTTAATTTTTGTCAAATAAATCTGTTTATATTATGACCCACAATACAAACAGATTTATTATTTAAATACAAAAATTCAGTTCTTTATAATGATTCTAACTGACCCATGTTTTTTAAGTTATTAATTAATTTTCAAAAAATTATAATAAAGAAATTCTTAAAATTAATTTTTCAAAAATTTTTTAAAAATAATTTATGAAAGATAATAGTTTTTCAATTATATAGAATTGAAAAATTTCTAAACAATTGAAATTTGGTAAATTCTATTAAAAAAATAATTGAATTTTTAAAGAATTAATTAATTAATTAATTTAATTATTAATATAAACGCGATTTCTCTAAAATTTTAATAAATCTAAAAATGTCATATGTTGTTAAAATGTTAAAAATAATTGTAAGAAATTTTAATGTTATTATTTTTTGTATGTATTTGAATTTTTGGAAATTTGTATTTAAAAATATTAAAAATAATTGAATTTTAAAAAATTAGAATGCAAAAATTCTAAGAATTATTTTTATCAAAAATATTTTAATATAATGTTTTGTAGCTATGTAAATTTTATTAATTACCATTTATAAATTAACACTTGAAGATTTTTCATTAAAATTTTTGAGAAATAAATTAATTTCAAAATTTGCAATTAAAATTATTTTAAAGTTTATTTTCAAAACTTTTTATCAAACACTTTGAAAAAAATCAATTATTTTCAATTAAATTTTACAAAATTTCAATTATTGAAAATCTTTTTTATTGTAAATTTCGAAAATTTATTTAGTAATTTATAAAAATAGTTGAATTGTTTCGAAGAAATTATTATTAAAAATTTTAGGAAATAATTGAATTTTATGGAAATAATTGAAAATTTTTGAATTTTTCCGAGAAATTCAATTAAATATGTTTTGAAAATAATTAAATTCCTGCAAAGAATTTTACTAATTATAAAAATAATTTAATTCTTGCTAAGAATTTTACCATTTATAAAAATAATTGAATTGTTTCGAAGGATTTATTTTAAGATTTTAGAAAATAATTGAATTTATTCGAAATATATTAAAAATTGTTTTAAAAATTAAATTCTTCCGAGGAATTTAATTTCAATTATTTTCAAAATTTGCAATTAAAATTCTTCAAATGTTGATTTTCAAAAATTTTTAAAAAACACTTAAAAAAAATTAATTATTTTTAATTAAATTTTAAAAAATTTCAATATTTATTGAAACTTTTTTCAATTCTAAATTTCGAAAAAAAGTTGCATTCTATACTAAAAATTATTGCAATATTCGGAAGAAAAGTCGAAAAAGTCGTAATTTTTGAAAATAAGTCGAAAAAAGTCGCATTTTTTGAAAATAGTCGAAAAAAGTCGAAAATGTTATAATATCAGAGACCTGCTATTCGGAAATTCTTAAATTAAATATTTATTAGAAAATAAAACCAACAAATAATTTTAAAAAAAAATCCAATTAAACTTTTTCAAACAAAGTAATAAATTCTACAGAATTGTTAGTTGAAAGTATAAAAAAAATTCAGATTTTCACAGTAATTCTAAAAGTTCTAAAAATTTAACTAAAATTTATTTTGAAATCAATTTTTATTAGAAAATTCTACGAGAATTCATATATATTTAAATACTAAAATAAATAATTTACTCAAAGTTTCTTAATATTAAATTCTTTCGATGAATTTTAATAAAATTTTTAAGAACAATGACTGGATACCGTTTATGAGAATAATTGAATTCATGAGAAGAATTTTATTGATATTTTTTAAATAATTGAATTTAAGTGGAAATTTGTATTATTTGTTAAAAATAATTGAATTCGTGCGAAAAATTTCATTAAAATTTTTTAAAATAATTGAATTTCTGCGAAGAATATTAATACTTTTAAAAATAATTGAATTCTTATGGTGAATATAATATTGTTATTTATGACAATAATTGAATTTTGCAAAGAATTTTATTAAAATTCCTGAAAATAGCTGATTTTCGGGAAATTTTAATTATTATCTACTACGAGTTTTAATATTTATAAAAATATTTGAATTCCTAAAAAGAATTTTATTATTTATGAAAATAATTTAATTTTTCTGAAGAAATTTATAAAAAATTTGTTTTTTTAAAATTGAATTCTCATTAAAGAATTATATCAACAATTTTTTAAATTTAATAATAATAATAATGATAATAAAATATACATACTTGAACTATGTCTGATCCACAGACTCGGAATTTGACGTCACTTAATGACACATTATCCGGAATCAATCCAGTTGAATCACAGGAGCTTGAATTTTCGTAGAGTTCATGATTGGCTTCTGAGTTGTTACACTGGAGGCCGCTAAATTTGCTGCAATAAGGAAAAATATTTTATTAATTTAATAAACAAATTTTCTTACACATCTTCATTTTTATTCTTCTAAATTCTATTCAATTAATAATTAATTTTTTTTTCTTATTAAGAAACTAAAATGAAACATTAAAAAAAAATGAAGAAAAAAAAACACAACTAAACTTAAACAATAATCACATTTTTCCAAAAAAAAGACCAAAAATCTCTTTTAATTTCATTATAAATGAAAATAAATAAATGAAAATAATAAAAAAATGGACATGCATATTAGGTCTGTGCGAATACCAAAGTATTGGAATCTTTGCTAACGAATGAAATAAAAATCAATTAAAATATAACATATTAATTAACTCAACCGTGAGGAGGAAGAGTTAATAAACAATTATGTAAGGACAACAATTTATAAATAATATTTGATATTAAAAATAATTCATCTGTAACAATTAAAAACTTCACAACATTAAAATTCAATAATAATAATAATAATAATATAATAAATTCCAAAAGTAGACAAAACAATAATCTCAATATATAAAATTAATCTGTAACAATAAATAAAAACTTACAAATTAATTTTCCAAAGTAGAATAGAAAATAATCAATGAAAAAACAAATCAATTAAATCATTCAACATTAATAAATTATCATCCAACATTAGTAAATTATCATTCAACATTAATTTAATTATCATTCATCATTAATAAATTATCATTCAGCATTAATAAATTATCATCGAATATTAATAAATTATCATCAAACATTAATAAATTATTAATAAATGAAATGCCATTAAACTAGAATAAATTAAAGCAATCAATATATTAATATAATTATATGTAAATTAGACCATTCAGCGACAAATAAACTGAAAATTAACAAAGTGCACATTAAATAAAAAATAACAAATACGACACAACAATTTCAAAAATAAAAATTCAAAATTACTCTGAAACAATTCCATTTATTTCACAGTCATTGTTATTGTATCGTTTCAAACGATTTAAAGATATTTTAATTTGAATAATCTCATTTCATTAACATAATAATTAACTTTAATACTTTATTTTAAAAAATAATTTTAATAATAATAATTTTAATAACTTAACCATTAAAATTTTTTTAAAATTAATTATTAATAAAAATATATTTATAATTATGTAATTTATACGTATATAATAATTAATAAAAAAAAATGAAAAGAAACAATTTAAAAAATTTTAAAAATCGAAAGTATGAAATTAAATTTATTTCTGAAAATTTAGTTGGAAATAAATTCAAGAATGAAACTTTTAATGAAAAAATATTGTTCATAGCAACAATTTTCAAGCTTATCTTATTAAATAGTAAACAAATTATTAATAATTAAAATTAAAATTTAATATAACAGGGATCACAGAAACTTTTTCGCTTAAAATTGTTGAAATTTTCTAAAATCTTTCTAAAGATGACAAAAAAAATGATAAAAGAATACATAAAGTAAATTTTTATTTATTAATTTATGTATTTTCTTTTTTCTATAAAATTTTATCTAAATTCCTGGAAAAAATTGTCATTTTCTTCGAAATTCAATTATTTTCAAAAATTTTAATAAAATTTCTTGAAAGAATTCAATTATTCTCAGTTTTGCAAATTTTATTTATTTATTTATTTTTGTTGGTTATTTTTTTAAATAATAAAATATTTTACAGGAATTCAATTATTTTCAATACAATTTTAATAAAATTTCTCGATAGAATTTAATTATTTAAAAAAAATTTTGATAAATATTTTACTAGAATTTAATTATTTTCAATATATTTTAAATGAAATTTCTTAAATTATTATCATTGTCAAAAATGAAATTCTTCGAAACAATTCAATTATTTTCCAAACCTTCAATAAAATTCGTCTACAAGAACTGAATTATTTTCATAAGTTATGTAATTCCTCAGAGAAATTCAATTAAATTCAATACAATTTTAATTAAATTTCTTGATAGAGTATTGAATTATTTTCAAAAATTTAAATAAAATTCCCTGAAAGAATTTAAATAGTTTCAAAAATTTTGACTAATTAAACTCATAGTCGACTAAAGTTTTCAATGAATGAAAATTTTAAGAAATTTAAAATTAAGATTCACTCAAATCACTAAAAATTTTTTTTTAATTTAAAAACATTTTTAGAATTTAAATTTTTGATAAAAAAAATGTTTCGAAAATTTATAAAATAAGAGAAATAGATGACAAAGTTTGAAAAAAAAGAAAAGTTGAAGTGGTGACAGTCTTTGATCCCTGTAAAAAGTACAAAAAGATTATTAATAATTAATAAAAAATAAAATTATTCTAATTTTAATAATAATTTAACTGGGTTCAATTTTCTTAATAAATAATTATGACAATATTTAACAATTTTTAATAATTTTAACAATTGAATAAATTTAAAACCAAATTTGAAAAAGAAATTCCAAATAAAAAATAAAAGTGTTAATTTTGACTTAATAGAAATTTACACAATTTCCTTTAGATACAATAACAGTAAATGTTTCACGATAAATAATCTATTTAGAAAAAAAATATTGTCAACTAATAGTTTTTCTTTAAAAAAAAAAAAATTTGAATAAAATTCAAAGAAAGGAAATTTTTCTAATTTTTCTAATTAGGACAAAAGTTCCAATATACAAAATGGACAATTTAGAAAAATTCCAATGTTCTTGCCATTGGAAGAAATTGTTTTTAAAAAATATCATCATTTAATTCCGTTTAATTTGGAATTTAGACGAATTATAAAATTTCAAGTGGATCAGCTGTTTTATTTGTCCGCCGCCATTTTGTTTCTCGTAATTCTTAGAAGAGGCGGAAAAAGTTTCTAAATTTGAAGTTTGAATTTGAAAAAAATGTTGGACCTTTTGGTATTTGGTACAAAAAATTATTGGAACTTTTGCAATTTTTTTCTTTCTTTTTTTTTCTTTGTAGGGGACTTACAAGTCTTCGATTGTGTCGTTTCCAAATTGTGAGTCTGCTTTAGTGGTGATTTGATTTTCTGCTTGGAATCCGACTTTGCCGATGGCATTGATTGTGGTAAGACAATGCTTTGGGGAAATAGTCGGACTGTTGACTGCATCCCTTTGACACTGTTAGAAGAATCCCAAGAGATACACTGTCGAGGACGTTAAGGGACAACATTTATAGACACTTATTTTTTTCCAGCCATACATCTAAGAATTTTCTTTAATTCAATTGTAATTAATTTTTTTTTCTTTTCTTGTTTTTTTTTCTCTCGTTATTTTTCATCAAGATAGACAAAAAAAGTCACCGTTACAACTTCGTCAGTAATTTTTTTTTCTCTCTCACATTTATTTTCTTTCTCTCTCTCTCATTGAAAAATCGTTTCCAAAAATATTTAGAGAAAAAAAAATCAAACTTCTTTATTAATTTTTAACGGAAAATATTAAATTTAAAAAAAACTTTCTATTTTTTGATTGGAATTTTAAATAATTAATTTAATTTAATTTTTTTCTTTTAATTTTCCCTTTTTTTCTTTTTATTTTATTTCTATTCTATCTTTTTATTCATTTATTATTTTGATAAATGACTGAAATTGAATTGAAGAATGTAGATTGCAGGAGCTTGAAAAAAAGTGTTTAACAAGCTTGCAAAGTGCAAATATTGCAATTTTAATTTCCATAAACAATATTTATTAATTTTTATTGCTGCTGTTGCATTGGCTTTTTTTTTTAATTATGAGTGCAACATTTTGTGAGACAATTAATTGAGAAGTAAGTGACTTGAATTTCTTCTTGATTAATAACATCGAAATTATCAATAAAATGAACGATTGAAATTTATTTCAAAAACAAATTATACTCAATCGCATTTTATTGATGAGCCTTTTTTCAATTTTCCGCATTGAATAAAATCGGAGTTGCATTAATAATCAGGGAAATTAATTAAAATCTTTATAATATTCCTTCAATGTGTTTAATAAAAACTTTTTCTTTCTCTTTTTTTTGGAAAAAAAATAAAAATTCAATTTCAGGAAATATCGATTATTTGAAAATTTTTGAAACCTATTCATGTTTTATAATAAGTTTAAGATGACAGAGTGATAAAATCATTATTTTATATCATAAGAATATTGTAACTATAAATTCAAATTTTCAAGGATTTTAATTTTAACCCTTTTCAAAATTCAATTATTTCTAAAAATTCACGCTATTATAATGCTTTTAATATTCAATTATTATATTCTAAAATTTTAACTAAAATTCATTTTTTAATCAATTCTTATTAGAAAGTTTTCCGATAATTCAATTATTTAAATACAAGAATAAATAATTTATTGAATAATTGCATATTTCTTAAAATTGAATTTATATGAAGAATTTTATCAAAATTTTTAATAATAATAGACTTCTTTCAGCAAATTTAAAAAAAAATTGTAAGGATAAATGCATTTTTTTATCATTTTATTTAAAATTGTATAAAAAATAATTGAAATTCTCTGATAAGTTTTGTTATTTATGAAAATAATTGAATTATTGCAACGAATTATAATAAAATTTTTTTTAAAGAATTGAATTCCAGTGAAGAATTTTATTTGAGAAAATAATTGAATTCCAGAGAAAAATATTATTATTTATGAAAATAATTAATTTCTTGTCAAGAATTTTATTCAAATTTTTTTAAATAATTGAATTTTTCAGAATTTTTTAAAACTTTTTAAATCAAATTAAATTCCATCTAGAATTTTCATTAAAAAATTTAAAATAATTAAAATTTGACAAATAATTTAAAAAAAAATTTTTTTTTAAATAATTGAATTCCTGTGAAAATGTTTATTTTTGAAAAGAATTGAATTCTTGGGAAGAATTTTATTAAAGTTTCTTAAATAATTGAATTGCTTCGAAGATTTTCACCAACATTTTTGACAATAATTGTATTCCTAGGAAGAATGTTGTATTTTACGAAAATAATTGTATTCTATGACCAATTTTATTATAATTTCTCAAATTTATAAAGCATTTTGTCAAAATTTTTTAAAATGATTGAATTCTCAAGAAAAATTTTATTATTTATGATAATAATGAAGATATTAAAAAATAATTGAAATGAGGAAAATTTTTGAAAATAATTGAAATTTTGCGATGAATTTTATTAAATTTTTTGAAAATTCTAATTAAATTCTTTTGAAGAATTTCTTTGAATTTTTTTAAAATAGTCGAGTTTCCTTAATAACTCTAATTGAAATTTTTTAAATTAATTGAATTTAATACCAATTTTTTGAATTTTTGCAAAGATTTTACTATTTTAAAATAATATTGAATTGTTTCGAAGAATTTATTAAAATTTTAGAAAATAATTGAATTTGTTTTGAAAATTTATATAACGAATTAGGAAAAAAATTTAATTCTTTCGTGATTGGAAATAATTGAATTTTTGCAAAAATTTTATTATTTTAAAATAATATTGAATTGTTTCGAAGGATTTATTAAAATTTTAGAAAATAATTTAATTTTTTCAAAGTAAAATAATTGAATTCTTTTTGAAAAGTTTTATAGTGAATAAAGGAGAAAAATGAAACCCTTGAAATTCATCTATTTATAAAGATTGTAAACGCAACTCTTTTGAAATATAATTAATTTTGAAATTTTTAAGTAAAATTATTCATTAAATAATTTCTAAGTAATAATTTTGTGATAATAATGCTTCAAGAATTAAGTTATTTAAAAAGAAATTATTGTCAGAAATAGAAAAAATTGAAGGGTTTTGATTAGATTTATTCTTATAAATTCTAAAAATTTAATTTTTTCCAGTACTTTTAATAAAAAAATCCCTGAATTCCCTGACTTGTGGGAATCCTGCTATCTGTCGACTTTTAACAAGAAAAAAAAAGAATATTCTCCATTTAAAGAGAATGTATTTTAATGAACTCCGAATTATTCAAAAATATGTGCGTGAAATATTACAACTAATAATGATACCAATAATAACAATAATAATATTATTAATAATAATAGAAATCAATAAAAGTATCAATGTACTCACGGCACCATTATTTCCTCCAACTTTTAAAACATCTTGCGACTTTCCTCTATCGACATAAAATCCAGCATTATTAGAAGGAGGCGTGACATTCATTTTCTTCTGAATATTACTCGTCGACGGTTGTTCTTCCATAATTCCAGCATTATCATTAATAACCTTTCCTTTAACAATTGTCTGTTCAATTAAACTTTTTAAAATCGGATGTTTCACATTTTCCCTATTATCATCAATAATAACATCATTAGAATCAATTTCTCTTCTCTCCTTCCATATTGTTTTCGTTTCCTTCCAAATTTCAACAGTTTTCCTCCAATCACTCGAAGTTTGTCTGTTCGGTTGCATAAATCCTTCGACATTCATTTCCTTATTCATAATATTCATATCATTCGTATCATCGGAATTTTTATTTTTACTCTTAATCATAGCTTCTCTATTTCTCAATTTTTCCCGCCATTCATTGAGATAAGTTAATGCCGGTGCATCATTCGCGAGTCTCGTTCGTTTAAATTCCACACTATTATTAACATCAAAACATTGCGATGTTCCCGGTGTTGTTTCGGCTTTTCTCTTTAATCTTGTCCCCTCGTCTTGTGATTCTAATTTTTCAAATAAATCCGGCGCCAATGAGCAAACATTTAAAATTTTAATTCCCATCGAATCATTTTCGTTCATTGAAATTTTTGGTAAATTGTTCATTGTTGTGGAATAATTTTTATTTTTCTCATTACTATTTGAGGGAATGGACATTTGATTTGATGAATTTTCCGTTATCGTAGTGCATGGTATTAGACCAAGTGGTGGACAATTTTTTAATTTTATTGATTCTCCAACTGTTGGAATTCTATTTTTCAATACTTGTGATTCAATACTTCGTAAGTGAAAAATTTGCGGTGGCACATTATTATTATTATTATTATTATTGTTACTACTACGAGAAGTGAAATATTGTTGTGGATTAAAATTTTCCGTTATTTTCTCTTGTGACGATGAATTTATCGATATTTTTTGATTAAAATTACCAGTAAATTGACTCATTTCTTGTATATTACTTCCTGACATTGTTAATCTCGAAAGATATTGATTGCTAATTATTTGTGAATTTTTTATTGAATTCTGTGAATTTGGTGAAATTTCAAATTGATCCTTAGGTTTGTTTTGTGCTGATTTATTGATGATTGGCGTGAGAGGTGGCATTTGAATGGGATACTTTTGATTGAGAATATTATTCACTGTTTGAATACTGGTGATAATTGGCTTTGAATCCTTAGACAATAATTTCGATGGTTCATCAAGTTTTTCATTTTTATTTGTCGTTGCAAGTTTATCAATTTCTCTCTTCTCGAGAATTTGAATTTTTTTACCATCATTCGTTGTCAACACTTTGGGACTCTGTTTTTCGCTAATAATCTGTCGTACAAGAAATGAAAAAAAAATTTTCGATATTTTTAAATTCCCCTTGACACTCGACAACGCACTTAATTATCAGAAATTAATTTTCCATCATTTTATTAATCTTGAAAAAAATTGACAATTTTATTTAAAAATTCTATTCAATTATTGTTCATACAATTTTTTTTCTACACTTTTTTTGTTGATAATATTAAAAAATAAATTTAAAATTAGTTTTAAAAGAACTAATCGGGTTTTAAATTTTTAATGTTAATTAGCCATTAAACAACTCCAAGAAAAAAGCAGTTTTAAAAATCAAATAAAACTATAAATTCAAATATGAAAATTAAATTGAATTAAATTAATTTTAATTAAGTTAAGGGCATTTGAACCTTGATGACGTCACACATTCTTTGCACAATCTGTAACGTCATCAAGGTTCAAATGCCCTTAAAATCGTAGAAAATTTTATTTTTTATTATTTTACTTTTCTTGAATTGTTGCAAAAATTTGACTATTTTAAAAAAATAATTGAATTGTTTCGAAAGATTCATTAAAATTTTTTAGACAATAATTGAATTCTTTTTGAAAAATTGTATAACGAATTTGAAAAAAAATTGAATTCTTTCGTGAAATTTTGTGGAAAATAATTGAATTTTTGCAAAGATTTTACTAACTAAAAAAATAATTGAATTGTTTCGAAGGATTTTTAAAAATTTTAGAAAATCATTGAATTGTTCCAAGGATTTATTAAAATTTTGGAAAATAATTGAATTCTTTTTAAAAAATTTTATTAAAAATTTCAAAAATTATTAAATTGTTTCGAAAGATTTATTAAAATTTTAGAAATTAGTTTAATTTTTTTAAAGTAAAATAATTGAATTCTTTTTGTTAAAAATTTCATAGCGAATAAAAAAAATTTAATTCTTTCGTAAAATTTTATTGAAAATAATTGAATTCATTCGTGAAATTTTATTTAATTTTTGTTGAAAATCATTGAATTGTTTCGAAGGATTTATTAAAATTTAAGAAAATAATTTAATTGTTTCGAAGGATTTATTAAAATTTTGGAAAATAATTGAATTCCTTTTTAAAAATTTTATAACGAATTAAGAAAAAAATAATTATAATTCTTTCAAACTTATTTTCGATTGAAAAACATTTAATTTTTGCAAAAATTTTACTATTTTAAAAAAATATTGAATTGTTTCGAAGGATTTATTAAAATTTTAGAAAATAATTGAATTCTTTTTGAAAAAATTTTACAGCGAATAAAGAAAAAAATTGAAATTTCTTTCGTGAAATTTTATTGAAAATAATTGAATTTTTGCAAAGATTTTATTATTTTAAAAAAATTATTTGAATTGTTTCGAAGGATTTATTAAAACTTTAGAAAATAATTGAATTCTTTCGTGAAATTTTTTTCAAATTTTGTTGAAAATAATTGAATTGTTTCGAAGGATTTATTAAAATTTTAGAAAATAATTGAATTCGTTTTGAAAAATTTTATAGCGAATTAAGAAAAAAATTTAATTCATTCGTGATTGAAAATAATTGAATTTTTGCAAAGATTTTACGATTTTAAAAAGATAATTGAATTGTTTCGAAGGATTTATTAAAATTGTAGAAAATAATTGAATTCTTTAAAAAAAATTTTATTAAAAATTTCAAAAATTATAGAATTGTTTCGATAGATTCTTTAAATTTTTAGAAAATAGGTTAATTTTTTTGAAGAAAAATAATTGAATTCTTTTTGTGGAAAATTTCATAGCGAATTAAGAAAAAAATGGAATTCTTTCTAAATTAAAATTAAAAAAATTTTATTGAAAATAATTGAATGTTTGCAAAGATTTTACTATTTTAAAGAAATATTTAATTTGTAATTTATTAAAATTTAAGAAAATAATTGAATTTTTGCGTGAAATTTTTTTTAAATTTTTGTTGAAAATAATTGAATTGTTTCGAAAGATTTATTAAAATTTTAGAAAATAATTGAATTCTTTTTCAGAATTTTATTAAAAACTTAAAAAATTCTTTTGAATTTCTTTCGTGAAATTTTATTAAAAATAATTGAATTTTTGCCAAGATTTTAGTATTTAAAAAAAAAATAATGGAATAGTTTTAATTATGTTAAATATCGAGTTATTTTCATTTTGAAACAAATAATCATTATGTTAATAAATTGTTTTCTTCTTCTTCTTTTTTTTTGGGCGAAAAGAATTCAGGAGGAAAATAAATTTCTGACAATTGAATGAGAATGCAGAGTCGAAAAAAAGGACAGACGTACCTCAATAACATCCGCTTCCTCGTCACTGTCAATTAAAATCACTGTTTTTGGATCCTTGTCGTTTTTATTACCATTTTCACATGTCGGCAAGCTGCTCGACGAATTCGTCCCCTCGAGACTACTCGAAGAGCCTTTCGTCATTGGTTGACTGCAATTAATCAAACTCAATTAAAAAGACTCATTATTCCTGTAATTCATTCTTGTTACCAAATCGCAATTTTTATAATTTTTCTTTTTTTCATTCCTTTTTTTCTCGATAATAATCAAAACATTTTTTTTTTTCACTAAATGAAAATTTTCTGACTCTCGTTCTCTGTCTCTTTTCTTTCTTCAAAAAACCTGCTAAATTTCTAGTCCAAGTTGGACTTGAGACTAAAAAAAGCTGAAGCAAAGAGCCAAAAACGAAGGTATTTGCACAGGCCTAGAAAAAAAATGGATTTTCACCCCCCCTCCCCAAAAAAAGGGATTTATAGAAGAAAAATCACTTTTACGATAAGCGACACATTTTTCTTTTTTTTTTTTTTATTCACTGGTCCATTTATTTAATTTGTCAAGTTTCGCGGTTTTTTTTCGATATTTTATTTTTTTAATAATTATTTTTTGTTTATAAGAAAATTTTTGCTATTTAACTAACCTTTGAGCGACTTTCATGACTTCTTTCATTTTGTAAGAAAGAGGACCGGGACGAACTCTAACAATTGGAATATTCGTTTCGAGAAGTGAACATTTTTCAGAATGATCGTGTGAATCGTGTCCAACGGAGAGATCGCTATCGCTGTCAATATCCTTCGTGATTGCTCGATTTCCAGTATTTCTGTTAATTAGAAAAATTGTCAATTTTAAAAATAATTTAACATTGTCTTCTTCTCTTTTTTTGTTTAAAAAAACAAAGAATTAAAAGTGAAATTTTTAACTAAAAAAATCGTAAGAAGCAAAAAAAAAAAAATTAATTAAAAAGATTTAATTAATAATTAATTTACTAATTTAGGGTTAATTGATTAAAATCTCACCTAAACTAAAATAAAATAAAGAAATTAATTAATTAACTAATTAGTTTAAATAAAGTATAAAAAAAGTCATAAATAAAAAATTACGAAAGAAGAAATTAAATTATTTGTAAAAGAATTGAATATTAAATTTTGTTTACCCTCCAGCACCATCTGATTGGTTTTGTCTATTTACAAGGGAAGATTTATCTGAAAATTTTAACAAAAATTATTTATTCAAATAATCAAAAATTAGACATTTTTAGAAAATTGTTTCAAATTACTTTTAAGTTTGAATTAGTGAAAATGTTTACTTATTTGAATT
Organism: Leptopilina heterotoma; assembly: GCF_015476425.1. Lineage (NCBI taxonomy): Eukaryota > Metazoa > Arthropoda > Insecta > Hymenoptera > Figitidae > Leptopilina > Leptopilina heterotoma. The sequence continues at coordinate 4,125,191 of NW_025110867.1, read as the reverse complement.
AGTGACTGACATTTTGCTTCTGAATTAGTCAATTTTACTAATAAATTATTAGAAATTAGTAAAATTAGAAATTGGAAATTAGTAAAATTTACTAATAAATTAGTAGAAATTATTATTTATTAATAAACTTTACTAATTCAGAAGGAAAAAATCAGTAATTCAAATCAGTGAACATTTTTACTATTATCATATTCAGAGTGTACGAAAGCAAAAAAGAACATTTATTTTTTCTCAATAATTTCTCACCTAGAATTAATCGACAATCGTCACATTCCCACAGCGATGTTGTCCATTTTAAATGTCCGCAATGCCTGTGAATTCCTTGTGAGCCACACATTTGACAAAGAACCAATTCCCATTTACTGAAATTTTAAATTTTAAATGAAAGTGTCGATTTTTGCAAAATTTTACTTTTCCTACTCGTGTAAAAAGTAATTAAAACAAAAAAAAAATTAAACAAAATATATTTCTAAGAGAAAAATGGACAATTTGAAATTAGTAAATTTTTCCAGAGAATTTAAAGAATATGAGTTCAAAGTAAACAAAAATTTTGTTCTTTTTTTAAATATAACCAAATGTTTTGTGAGATATATTTCTTCTTTTTGTATTTCCTTACTTTGACTGCGCCCTAAAACATGAAAGCGATAATTACACTACATTTTTTATTTCTAACACAAATCACATTTATATATTAAATAATGAATTATATTTTATGCTAAAATTAGAGAATTTTAAAATTATAATATTTTTGATTAAATGTGAAAAAGAAATTATTTCTTCGTTGCATCCAAAATGAATATTTTGGATGCAACGAAGAAATAATTTAAAATAAATAATATAAATATATTTTTTATATAATAATAATATAATAAATATAATAATATAATAAAACATATAATAATATGTTTTTATATAATAATATAAAAACATTAGAGTTAAAATATGTTGAAATTTAAATAATTTAAAATTTTTATGAACTAAATTTAAAATCAATTATAATTTTTAATTAAAAAATACTTGAAGTAATTTAAATTTAAATTCATAAAAAATTGAACTATAGAAATTTTAAATAGTTGAACAATTTTGATAAATTGAATCGTTTATAAATAATAAAAAAAGATTAAATAAAATTGCAAAGTTTGGACAGAATTAAAAATTTTCTGAAAAAAGGCTTTAGATTAATTGATTTTCTTCAATGTTTCACAAAATCAGAAATATAATTATTCCTAAAATCGTTAAAAAATGTTGATTTTGTACTAAAAATACAAGAAATTAATTAAAAATTCAAATAATAAATAATAAAAGTATTAAATTAACCTTATTCTTGTTATCATTTGATGATGAAGATCAAATACAATTGTAATTTCAAAAAATAGTTCAATTACGCCTAGGATCGACTTTAAGTTGCAAAAAAAGTCGCTTTAGTCGATTTAAAATAGAAAAAAAGTCGAAAAAGTCGTTTATTTAATTCAGTGTCGTCACAAAAATTTAATTTTTTATTCTTCTGATCTTTCACTGATTTCTAAATTTAATTATTTAAAACTTGAATAATTTCGTTAAATAAATATTAAAATACTTCTTGTTTGTTTTTATACGGGAATAAAATTTAAAAAAGTTCTATTTAAAACCTGAAATTTATTAACTTCTAAAAATTACAACTTTAATTCTCTTGAAATTCAATTATTTTCTACAACTTTTAATCAAACTTCTTCTCGAAGTCAATTATTTTTAATAATTTTCCGAAAGTTCTTAGAGAATTCAATTATGTAAAATTGAAAAATTTCCAAACAACTGAAATTTGGTAAATTCTATTGAAAAAATATTTGAATTTTTAAAGAATTAGTTAATTAATTAATTTAATTATTAATATAAACGCGATTTCTCCAAAATTTTAATAAATCTAAAAAAGTCATAAACGTTGTTAAAATGTTAAAAATAATTGTAAAAGATTTAAATGTTATTATTTTTTGTATGTATTTGAATTTTTGGAAATTTGTATTTAAAAATTTTGAAAATAATTGAATTTTAAAAAATTAGAATGCAAAAATTCTAAGAATTATTTTTATCAAAAATATATTAATATAATTTTTTGTTGCTAATTTTCATTAATTACCATTTTTAAATTTACACTTGAAGATTTTTCATTAAAATTTTTGAGAAATCAATTAATTTCAAAATTTGCAATTAAAATTCTTTTAAAGTTTATTTTCAAAACTTTTTATCAAACACTTTGAAAAAAATCAATTATTTTCAATTAAATTTTACAAAATTTCAATTATTGAAACTCTTTTTTATTGTAAATTTCGAAAATTTATTTAGTAATTTATAAAAATAGTTGAATTGTTTTGAAGAAATTATTAAAAATTTTAGGAAATACATAATTGAATTTTATGGAAATATTTGAAAATATTTGAATTCTTCCGAGAAATTCAATTAAATGTTTTGAAAATAATTGAATTCCTGCAAAGAATTTTACTATTTATAAAAATAATTGAATTCTTGCGAAGAATTTTACCATTTATAAAAATAATTGAATTGTTTCGAAGGATTTATTGAGATTTTAGAAAATAATGGAATTTATTCGAAATATATGAAAAATTGTTTTAAAAATTAAATTCTTCTGAGGAATTTAATTTCAATTATTTTCAAAATTTGCAATTAAAATTCGTCAAATGTTGATTTTCAAAAATTTTTAAAAAACACTTAAAAAAATCAATTATTTTTAATTAAATTTTACAAAATTTCAATATTTATTAAAACTCTTTTCAATTGTGAATTTCGAAAAATAAGTTGCATTTTATACTAAAAATTATTGCAATATTCGGAAGAAAAGTCGAAAAAGTCGTAATTTTTGAAAATAATTTGAAAAAAGTCGCATTTTTTGAAAATAGTCGAAAAAAGTCAAAAATGTTATAATATCCGTGGCCTGTTCAATTAAATTTTTTCAAAAAAAAATTATTTCTACAGAATTGTTAATTTAAAGTATGAAAAAATTCAAATTGTCAAAGATTTTAATTTGAAACATTTTCAAAATTTACTCCTTCAATGTTAAAATATTATCTAAAATTTTACCTGAAATTTAATTTTAAATCAATTTTTATTAAAAAATTCTACGAGAATTCAATTATTTAAATACAAAAATAAATAATTCATTGAATAATTGAATTATTTCGGCGAATTTTAATAACATTTTTAAGAATAATATTGTATTTTTAGAAGAATTCATTTAAAATTGTATTAAAAGTAATTGAATTCCTAAAAAGAATTTTATTATTTATGAAATAATTGAATTCTTGAGAAGATTTTTTTTCAATAATTTAATTCAAGTAAAATTTTTTATTATTTGTGAAAATAATTGAATTCGTGGGAAGAATTTCTTAAAAATTTTTTTAAAATAATTGAATTTTTGCAAAGAAGTTTAATACTTTTGAAACCTTTACAAAATTCAATTATTTCTGAAAATTCTCGCTATAATGCTTTTAATATTCAATTATTTTCTATAATTTTAACTATGATATTCACTTTTAAATATCAATTTCGGTTAGAAAATTTTACGAGAATTAAATTATTTAAATAGAAAAAAAAATTGAATGTTTCTTAAAATTGAATCCTCATAAAGAATTATATCAACGGATTTTTAAATAATTGAATTCTTTCGACGAATTTTAGTGAAATTTTAAAGAATAATTACATTTTTCGAGGAATTCGATTAAAATTGTATAAAAATAATAAAAATTCTGCAATGAGTTTTATTATTTTTATCAACAAAATTGAATTCTTGGGAAATTTTGATTATTTATGAAAATAATTAAATGTTTGCGAGAAATTTATTAAAAGTTTTTTTTTAAATAATTAAATTCTTTTGGAAAAATTTATTAAAATTATTGAAAATCATTGAATTGAGGAAAATTTTTGAAAATAATTGAAACTTTGCAAAGAATTTTTATAAAATTTTTTGAAAATCATTGAATTTTGGAGAAGAGTTTCTATTATTAATAAGTATAATTAAAATTGTAAAGAGAATTTTTTTTAAATTCCTGAAAACAATTAAATTTTTATAAAAAAAAAAATCTAGGTGCTATCCTTTGGCACTATTGCACCTATTTTTTAACGCACGTAACCATCATTAATCAAATGTTTATCAATCTTTTTACATTTTACTAATAATATTAAATAATTAAAATTTTTTTATTTATAAAATAGTTTTAAACTTACGCATTGCTGCCTGAATGATTCCTTCCCTTAGGACAAACACAAGTTTCTGCATCACATTTATTATGTCGATAGAGTAACTCCTGAAAAGCGTTCGGAACTAATTCCCAAGACGCGTCCCTAAATGAAACAAAAAAAAATGTTATTAAATCCTTGAAAACTAATTTAAAATAAAAATTACTTTTTTTAACAAATAGACATTTAAAATAAACAGAAACTAATTTTCATATAATTTTTATTTTTATCGATGTAAATAATTTTCAAATTATTAATAATTTGTTAATATTAAATTAACTTACTGAGAAGGAATGAAAATTCCGTGTTCTAGCATTGCTTCCTGAAATTCTTTTTTATTGTTGCAAAGGGGACACTTGAAAAAATATCCCGAACTGTTTGCCAATTGCTAGTGGAAAAGAATTTTAATTAAAACAATTATTAAAGTATAAATTTTTCCTTTATGTATAAAGATTAGAGAATGTGATTTTAATTTTATTTAAAATCAATTATAGAAAAACTAATAAAGAAATTTTTTTGATTGGTAACTTACTTGAACACATTTACGATGGAAAAAAGCATTTTTCTTACAGCAAGGAGCCCATAACATTGCCAAAATATCGCGATAGTTAACATTATCATAGCAAATGTAGCACAATGTGGTTTCTGCATTTTGAACTTCCTCCAATACTCGGCCATCGATTAATTGTTTTGGACGATGATTTATACAATAGGATCTAAAAAATATTTTAATTTCCCTTGTAATTTACTATTTATATAACAAAATAATTAACTTTTATTTAGTTAATTAAAATTAATTTAATAATCTGAATTCAATAATAATAAAAAAAAATAAATTTCTACCTAAATTCACTATAAAATTGATGTAATGATCCTGCTTTCAAACCACAGGGAAGATGAAATATTCGTTTGCATTTCGTGTTACAGCATCCTAAAGTTGCGCCATTCTTTTTACAATGATAGCAAACCTAAAAGTAAGAATCAGAAAAATAGACGATTACAGTTTCGTTTAACAAAATTCCCGGCTTTGTCCTAATTTTTCCCTGTTATTTTTCCTCATCAAATTTAAATTTATTTGATTTCGAACATAAATAAATCTACAAAGGTCTACATTTGGAAAAAAATTACAATTTCGAGATTATTAAAATTAAAAATTTATAAGACTTACAAGTCTTTTTCCTCTTTTCACTTCCTTTTCAATGTCCGCCGATAGAAAACCCAAAATCCCTTGATCATCGCGTCCTTTTTGTTGCATCATCGAGGACAAAAGCTGTAAAATTAAAAACAAAAAGTAAATATAAAAATTGTTTTTTTTTCCAAAAGAAAAAAAATAAAAATATTATTCTCTTTAAGAAAAATAAAATCTTATTCTCTTTGGGAAAAATTTTTAATGTATTTTTTAAATGTATTTCCTTTAAGAAAATTAAAAAAAAAATTGTATTTTTCTTTCTAAACTTACTAGACAGTAATAATGTGTGACGATATTTCCAAGTTCGTAAATTTTTCCATATTCGAGTTCATTGATGTCAGCAAGACCACAGAAACAACAAACTTTTCCGGGAGTTGCAACTCGGCAAGAAGTAGCATGTGATCTCCTTCGAGACATTTTCGATCTCTGATAAGAAAAATATCAATTAGCAAAATTGTAAAATAAATTATATTAGCATTAATAATAAAAATAAAAATAATAATAATAATAATTTTCATACTATATATTAAGATATTAAGAAAAATTTCCAATTTCTCCTCTAAAAAGAAGAGACAGACGAATTTAGGTTGTTTATGTTCGAATTATCCTAATTAATTCTTTTTTAATTATATGCAAATTTTAAAACCAGTTTTTTTACTCCAAAAATTATAAAATAATTATTTTATATTCTAAGAACTTTATTACTGTAACTCCTTCAAAATTATTTCCATCATTTCAATTTAATTATTATTTTCTACAATTTTTAAATAAAATTCTTCCTTAAATCAATTGTTTTTATAATTTTTGAAAAAGTTCTTTGAAAATTTTCAAATTCATTTGTTTACAATTCAATTTCACGAAATTTCGTCGATTATTCAAAAATTCTTCAATTGTAGTAATAAATAAATAAATAAATAAATTGTATATTTGAAAAAAAACTACAAATAATTTAAAAAAAAAATTCAATTAAACTTTTTCAAAAAAAATTAATTCTACAGAATTGTCAATTTAAAGTATGAAAAATTCAAATTTTCAAAGAATTTAATTTGAAACATTTTTAAAATCCAATTATTCAAAACCAAATCAAATAATTAAATGTTTCTTAAAATTGTATTAGAAATAATTGAATTCTTGAGAAGAATTTTATTGCTTTTTTTAATTAATTGCATTCAATTGCAAATTTTTATTATTTGTGGAAATAATTAAATTAGTGCGAAGAATTTAATTAAAATTTTTAAAATTTTTAATCTATAAATTAAAATCAAATTATTTTATTTCTATTCTCATGGATATACAAAATTATTTAGCGATGATGTAATCAACAATCAAAATTAATAACATTTTTCAATAAATAAAATTATTCTGAGAATATATAATATTTTTAGGCAAACAATACATATAATATTTTCAATTAAAAAATTTTAATTAAAATAAATGAAATAAATTAACAAAAAAATTTCTTTTTGTAAATATTTTTCATAAATTAAAAAAAAATCATACGAAAATAATTTTTCAAATTAAAAGAAAATCGATTGCAAAGGAAAAATCAACAATTGTTGAATAATTGAATTAGCAAAAATGCTGGTTAAAAATACAAGTCTTGTTCAACATTACGATCTATACCCTCAAGAAAAAAAAAGATCAATACATATGATTTTTCTTCAAGAATATAAGAAATAAAAGAACAACGAATAATTGAAAAAATATTCTTTAAACAAAAACAAAAATGTATTTTATTAAAAATAGGAAAATACTGATTTTAAAAATAAACATTTCATGAAAAAAAACTCCAATATCTATTCTACAGATAAGTTAAAATCAAAATCTGTAATATTCCGCGAAAATTTAGCCAACAAGTCATCAATAACAATACATCCCAACGTGCGTATAATCACAAGAAAAAAAAATAAAAATACATCCCCCTCTCACTTCTAAAAAAACAATTTTAAATAAACATCATCTAAATATTTTCATTTTACGAGAAATAATTTTCAGAAACTATTTAAATAAATAAAATATTACAAGACACATACAGACACGAGAAAAATTTAGAATCTGACATTCCAATGAAATAGGTTGGAAAGGAAAATAGATATTTAAATAATATTACTTACAGTTTACATTACTGTCAAATTATCACGACCTCCGCTTCGATAATCAACACTAAATTCACTGGATTTTTAATAACACCTTACACTTTGCATTAAGAACGCTAACAAGTTGATAAATTTCGGCAAAAATCGGCTTTTGACTACTCTCACCACTTATAGCCTCCGACGACGCCATAATACGACGCCATTTTATATCGAAATTTCGATTAATCGAACAACAGTTCGATATTCATTTGCGATAATTCTCAACAAGTGTCAACGCGCGTTATTTAAAATCTTTCATTATTTTTTCAATAATTAATGAAAAAAAATTATAAAAAGAAAATAAAACTAATAAATTATCATTAGTAATTCATATATATGCAATTATTACTCTCAACTGATAATAGAATTCGAATTTTTATAATATTTATAAACAAATTTTTAAACTTTTTTTTGTAAAAATTTTGATCTAAATTGTAAATTTTGACATATTTTCAAATTTTTTTCTAAATCTTCATTTTTACACTTTATTTACACTTTACATTACACTTTAATATTTTTTTTTCTAAATTCTAAATATTTTCGAAGAAAAAAAATCCGGTTTCCTTAATTTTTTAACCGATTTGAGAAGAATAATGATTATACAAATTGAACGAAGGTAAATTTATCGACTCTGTTATTTATTAGGTGGGAATAATTATTTATTTTACGAATAAATATTACGACAATTAGAAGACTTTCAAAATTGGCGGGTTTACTTCCTCGGATATTGACGAATCAGAAGCACTTCATGTTTCCCGCCAATGAAAATCGATTCTCTTTTCGAGATATTTCTCTTTTCTCATTTTCTGAGAAATGAGAAAATTTCAGTTTAGCAAATTACGGAAATCAGTTAAATAAATTTAGAAAATAGAACAAATATTTATTTTCATCAGTAAAATGATGACAAAATAATAAAAAAAAAATTATGCTTTCCTGATAAAGTGTCGCACTTATATTATATTTGCATGTATTTGTTTGTATGCGCAGTAAAGTTGCGCACTTATTGTGTTTTTTTCTGATCTTTCTGATGCAGTGTTTATAATTTATATCGTGTTTAGTCTTGTTGAAAATTTTGTTAATTACATTTAAATCTTCTGAAAAAGAATTCGACAAAAAAAAATGAGACTTCTTTTTAAAAGACCGGACGGATGTCCGATGAAATTTCATTTGGCAAAATTGAGTGATTACGATTTATATAAATATACAAAACTAATCACAGTAAGTAAATAACCTCAAATGTTTATAAAATTCTTCGCAAACATTCAATTATTTTCGTAAATAAACAAAATTTTCACACGAATTCAATTATTTCAAACCGAATTTTCCTAATATTTAAAAAAAAATCAATTATTTAAAAAGATTTTTATAAAATTCTTCGCAAGAATTCAATTATTTTTATAGATAAAATTCTTCGCAGGAATTAAATTATTTTTTTAAATTTTAATAATAATCGTTATAAGAATTTAATTATTTTTATAAAAAATATTAAATCTCATCGCAGAATTTCAATTATTATTTTTAATACAATTTTAATCGGATTTGGCGCGGTATCAATTAATAAAATTTTTTGAAAGAATTCAATTAGTTTCATAAAAAATTTTCTTTAAAATGATTTTTTTTTAAATTCTTCTCAAGAATGCAATCATTTTAAAAATTATTATTTTTATTATAATTTAACGCAATTATTCTTAAAAATTTAAATAAAATTCTTCAAAAAAAAATTCAATTATTTAAAACAATTTGACATAATTTATTTCTTGCAATTATTTTAGTTTTACTCTCTCTATTCTTTTAGAATAATTAAAGTTTTAATAATGAAGATTATTTTTAATTTTAAAATTATTTTAAAAATGAAAGTGTCAAGTAATAATTTTTGCGAAATTCAATTTTCTTCGTACAACAAGAAAGTTTAGCAGCAATAATATACATAGTAATTTAACAAAATTTATCGGATTCACTTGAAATTTGTTTTTAATGACGAATTTGACGTTAAATTTTAGAAACTAAAAATAAAGCATCCAATTTGTCGGACTATTTAACAGAATTTCAATTATTTTTTTTTCTAAAAAATTTGCCTAATTTCTTATTCTTTAATTACGATTTTAAAAAAATTCTTAATTGTTTAGAAATAAATGGAAAAAATAATTGTCAAAATAAATTTCTATTTGATAATCACAAATTCACAATGTTTGTTAATTAATTTGTCTACGTTAATTAATTTCTTCTTTAATTATTTTTTAAATTAAACTTAATAATGAAACAAATAAATTGTAAACTCTTAATTAATGATGAATTGTATTCTTTTAATAATTAATTTAAAATTTGTTAATTTAATACGCTAGTGGTTAATTAATTTCTTCTTTTTTTATATAATATTCAAGAGTAAAATATAATATTAAATTAAATTTTCAGTTGAATGGAGGCGAGGTTGAAGAACAAGGTAAAACCAACGTTCTTACTTTTGCACCTAAGGTTCCATTTCTTGATTACGAATACCTCTTTGATATAAAATTTATCGACGATTGTATAAAATTCAAGAAAATTTTAGATGTTGATAGTTATTAGTAAGTAATTTTCAATTTTGATTTTCATGTTGTTTTTTCAATTTTTCTCAATAAAAATTGTTCTTAATAATTTAATTCTATTTAATATTAAAAGTAAATATAAATAAAAAGATTTTTGTTATTATTATTATTTTATTTATTTATTTTAGTATATAGATAGACAATAATTTTCATTATTATTATTTTTCATAAAAAAAAATATTTAAAAAAAGTCAATTATAAAATGAAAAAACAATTTATTATTACAGACGAAAAAAAATTTTGTCGAATTTAAAAAAAAAATGATTAAAAAATGTAATTTTCTTTTTCAGTATCGGCGATTCGCGATTCTATCAAGGTTGCCCAATGAGTAAATTGATTATGCAAACAAAATCTTGTTTATTGTAAGTAATTATAATTATTATTATAATTACAGTACCATAAATAGAATATGTAGGGAAGGTAACTTTTATAGCGATTGCCTGAACTTTTTTGATTCTAATTTAAATCGGTTTATTGCTACTTTGCGCAAAACAATACTGAGATGTTAAATTTATTAGGTTATAATTATAAAAATGTTTAAAAACGACAAGTTTTTGTCCTCATCTTTATACTTTGTAAAGGGTTTATCGCCCGTTTATACATCTAAATAAATAAATTATTATTATTAAAAAAAATTAATAGAAAACCACTGCAAAGTATTTTCTTTATGGTTTTTAAATTTAAATATAATTTTTAAGTTTCTGAGGTCAGGAAACGTAAAAATCAAAATTTTTAAATTTTCTGTAAAGAAATACTTTCATGAAGCAGCAATATTATATTTTTTAAAAATAAAATATAGTTTTAATTAATTGTTTTTCGCCTTTTTCAGAAATCAAATATTATTATATCCAAATAAAAATGATATTATTGTCACGACTTTCGATGACATTTCTAAAAGAAACACTCAAACTATGGATGAGGTAATTTATATAAATAAATCCCTAAAAAAATTATTTTATCATTTTATAAATTTTCATACATTTTTTTTTGTTTTTTTGTCTTTTTCCAGGTACTAGAAAATAATTCACCATTACCAACAATCGCTGGCGAAATTCAATTATCAGATGAAGCAATTCAAAGCATTGAAAATAATTTAAATGAAAATTTAAAAACCTATCAAAATGGAAAGAAAAATGATGATGATAATAATACAGATCGTAATTTACTTGAATATTTGGATATAAACAGAAGAAAAAGTGTGGAAACGAATGAAAATGAAAAGCTTTTAAATGAGAATATAAAAGCAAATGAAATTGAAATAACAATAAGATATAGAAATAATAATTTAAATACAAATGAGAATGAAATTATTGAAATTAATGAAAATAATGAAAGTAATGAAAATAATGAAAGTAATGAAAATAATGAAAGTAATGAAAATAATGAAAATAATTTGAATGGCATTGAAAATGAAAGCACGCGACATAATGAAATCGTTTTGAATGGAAATTTAGTGACAATGCAAGAGGATAATGAAGTTTCGAATAATGTTGAAAAAAATTCAAATGAAAATCAAAAGCGAAAAACAAGGAAGAATGAAAATAAAGAAAATAGTGCGAATATTAATAAATCAAGTTCAATGGAAGTAGAAATCTTATCGTCAGATAATGAAAGCGATCATGAAAGTCATGAAGCTGATAAAAAACCCCGTGAACGACACCTGTAAATATTATTCAATTTTTTTTTTTTTTTGATTTTATTTTCATGTACCTTTGAATTAGTAATTTTTACTATATTTCCCATATTTAAAAAGAAAAAAACCATAATTTTATTTTACACTTTTTTAAAAATACTATAATCCTATTTTTTTACAGGACATTAGCAATGGTAAAAGAGAAGTTTGACAAATACGATTTAGAAAATTGGATAAAAGATTTAAATAAAGACAGACCAAAAGATGCTCAAGGATATCCAAAAAAATACGGGTTTGTTAATTTAATTTTTATCTAATAATAAATTCACGATTTTTATAAATAAGAAATATTTGAAATTTTGATAATTTTTTGTTTTTTAGTCGTACTTACAGTTCATGGGAGACCAGGAATCTAATTTTGTTAATAGCTAAAACTGATACTTACCAGTACATGTATAGTATGAATCTTTGGAAATATATATCAACGCTAAAAGTAAGTTTTCTTTCATTTTTCGTTTATTTAAATTGAAAATTGAAAAATTAAGTAATAAACATTTTTTTTTAATTTTAAGATAGTGGATCAGAGCAGAAAAGAAAAATCTTTGTACCGACACATGTATTTGCGAGTTTTAAAAAGTATTGACCAATTGAAGTTCATAACCGATAAAATAAAAGATAAATTCATTGCAGTCCGGGAACAGAAGCTGAAAGAATAGAAATGTTACTAGTATCCTTAAATCAGGTTAAAGAAACATTGTTTTTTTTGAGAATTCGCACAATTTTTCATCATCTTACAGAGATACTTGGTTGTTTTCGAAAAATAAAAAAAAGGAGATATCGATCATTTTTAAGTCCTTCACTTTGCAAAGTGATTATTTACACACATTCAATGTGAAGATCAATATTTTATTAAAAGAAACGAGTTTAGAAGAATGAATTATAAATTAGAAATTATATTAAAAATGAATAATTATAATAAATTATTTTTATATTATTCTTGTTTTTATAAATATTTTTTTACGTATTAACCACTTTTTAACTATATCAGGCTTCGCACTCATCTACTAAAACCTACTACATATTTACTACTTTTTTACGTTATGCTACTATTTGGGTACTTTTTTCAGATTTCAGCCACTAAAAGCTACTATTTCTGTTTTTTTTTAAATTTCCACTACTTTAAATTCGCTAATACCAGAAATCAAAAAACTATTCTCAAAAATTCTTTAAAACAAATTCTTTAATTCTAAATTCTAAATTCTTTAATTCTTTAACAAATTCTTTAAAACGATTCAATTATTTTCAAAAAACTTTCGAAATTCAATTATTTTCAATATCTAGTATTTTCATAAAATTTCGCAAAACAATTCAATTATTTAAAAGAAATTGATAAAACTCATCCAAAATTCATTTATTTTCATAAATAATAAAATTTTCCCAAGAATTTGCAATTAATTTTGAATAGCATTTTCAACAAAATTTCGACAAAATCAATTATTTAACAAAATTTTTATACAATTCTTTTCAATAATTCAATTACTTTTACTAACAATAACATTTGTCATGGAAATTCAATTTAAAAAAAATGTTTGATAAAATTCTAAGCAAGAATTCAATTATTTTTCATATTTATAATAAAAATCATCGAACAATTTCAATTATTTTTAATACTATTTTCAATTAATTAATCGAAAAATTTCAATTATTTCCACAAATAAAGTTTTCCACAAGAATTCAATTATTTCAAATAAAATTTTGATAATATTTATTATCAGGGAAAAGTCAGGGAAAGTAAAATTGGTCAGAAAAAAGTCAGGGATTTTTATTTAAGTAACTGGAAAAAATTGAATTTTGGAGAAGTTACAAATGATTGCAGAAATTCAATTATTTTCAAAAGTAATAAAATTCTTCGCAGAAATTCAATTATGTTCAAAAATTTTAAAAAATTCTCATAAAAATTCAATTATCTTTAAAAATAATAAAATTCTTCTCCAAATTTCAATTATTTTCCAAAAAATTTAATAAAATTCTTTTCAAAAGAATTCAATTATTTCAAAAAAAAATTTTGATAAAATTCTAAGCAAACTTCGCAATAATTCAATTATTTTCATAAATAATAACATTTTTTTTACAAAAATTCAATTATTTTCATGAATAATGAAATTCATCATAGAATTTCAATTATTTTTAATACAATTTTAATTGAATTCCTCGAAAAATTTAATTATTCTTAAAAATTTTATTAAAATTTCTCGAAAAAATTCAAATTTGTTGATAAAATTCTTTATGATAATTTATTTTCGAAAAACATTCATTTATTCAATAAATTATTTATTTTTTTATTTAAATAATTGAATTCTTGTAGAATTTTCCAATAAAAATTGATTTAAAAATTAATATTAGTTAAAATTTTAGATTATAATTGAATATTAAAAGCATTATAGCATGAATTTTTAAAAATACATAATTGATAAAATACTCAATTGAATTCTTTCGAAAAATTTTAACAAAATTTTTGAAAATAGTGACATTTTTCGAAGAATTTACTTAAAATTGTATTAAAAATAATTCAAATCCTGTGAAGAATTTTATTAATTTATGAAAGTAATTGAATTCTTGCAATGAATTTTTTCAAATTTTTTTTTAAATAATTGAAATAATGTAAAGAATCTTTTTTTTGAATTTTTTTTTGAAAGAATCTTATTATTTATGAAAATAATTGAATTCCTGCATCGAATTTTATTACATTTTTTTAAATAATTGAATTATTTTGAGAACTTTTATTAAAAAAGTAGATTGTGAAAATATTTGAATTTCAACGAAGAATTTCATTATATTCGTGAAATGTAATTAAATTCTTGCAAAAAATTTAAGAGAATAATTCCATTTTTCTAGAAATTTACTTTAAATTGTACCTATTATAAATAATTGAAATCCTCAGAAAAATTTTATAATTTATGAAAATAATGGAATTCTTACAACGAATTTTATCAATTTTTTTTAAATAATTGAATTCATGTGAAAAATTATATTACTTGTAAAAATAATTGAATTTATTCAACGAATTTCATTACATTTTATTTAAATAATTATATTCTTTTGAAAACTTGTATTAAAAATGTAAATTTTAAAAATTTTTGAATTTCAGCGTAGAATTTCATTATTTTTGAAATGTACCGAATTTAATTCTTGCAAAAAATTTTTGAAGATAATTTTATTTTTCGAAAAATTTATTTAAAATTGTAATAAAAATAATTGAAACCATGTGAAGAATTTTATTATTTATGAAAATAATTGAATTCTTGCAATGAATTTTATTATAACTTTTGTAAATAATTTAATTTTTTTTTGAATACTTTTATGGAAATTAAAATTTTTATATGACATGAAGATATCAATCACTCCGAGTCTTTTGACTCGGAGTAATTGATATCTTCATGTTTTTATAATAATATTCTTATAAGTTGTTGAATTTTAAAAATGTTTGAATTTGAATGTTTTGAAGAATTTTAATTCCTATGGAAAAATAATAATTAAATACTTATTTAAAAATTTAGTTATTGATGTTTGCGAATAATTTTACAATTTAAGAAATTCGTAAGTAAATGTAATAGAATGCTTTTTTGAGTATCTAATAATTTTTAGAGTGAATCAGAATATTCTTTATGGTCAGGGAAAAAGTGAAAATTTTGTCTGGAAATCAGGGAAAAGTCAGGGAAGAATAAAATTAAATATTTGTGGCAACCCTGTATTAACTATAACCATACTATCTCTTAAGTAAAATTTTCTACTTTGAAAAAGTTCACATACTTTTTTATTGAATTGATTTAAATTAAAGTTGAGTGAAGAAGTGAAAAGCAATTTTGATAAAAATCTAAATGTTCGTTGCTAAGAAACAATGTGGAACTTAAAAATTCAAAACATAAGGAAAAGTTGTGGAAGAAATTGTACAGAATTTGATAAGTTACTTCTTATATAAATGAATATGAAAAAGTAAAGAGCGGAAAATTTGGTAAGTTCTATTTATTTGAAATGAAATTGTTTAAGTACATATAATAAAGTGACCATTATTGTTTGATAGTAAAACTTTCGAAAAACTTTTTTTTTTCAGGCAAAAAAAATATCGCAATGAAATTTCACACTACTTTTTACTATTGCTTCGTAAGCATCGTGATTGGTGAAATTCTCCAAACTTATGAACCAAATCAATCAAATTTGCCTCTAGAGATCATACACTCAATAAAAAGGGATCATAATTATCACCAGATTATGTTAATCACGAAAAATGAGAACCACAAAAATTCCCTGCTAATTCGAGAATTTTCCAAAAACCTACCGATCTTGCATTTCAACTCCTCTGCTTTAACTGAAAAAATTGAGTATTTCAATCAAATGAATTCCTTCAAAAATCCACGAGCCACGACATTATTTCTAATTATCGAAACAGCGATAAATAACAATTATCAATGGACTCAAGAAATTATGAATTTGATCAAGAAATTATCAACAATAAAAATTCGACCAAAATGTTTAATTCTTCATTTATTGGAGAGAGAAGAATTAAAGAAGAACGTTACAATACGAAAGGATGTGGAATTTTTGCGAAAAATGTGGAAATCTCTATTTCTCGATGTCACTATCGTGAAAGTATTGAAGAAAAATGTTACTATTTATCATCTGAATCCTTTTGTTTCGCATAAAGGAAAAATGTTCCAAAACTTGTTTCCCCTATTTCCGGATAAATTGCAAAATCTTCATGACTATCGATTGGAAATTGGTATTTTTCAAAGACCACCTTTCACTCTAGTGAATCGAAATTCAACAAAACATCCTATTCACATTTTTGGTCCGGATGCAATTACAGTGAAAATTTTCTCCGAACTTATGAGATTTAAATTAAGTTTTCCAGCATCGAATGAGGAATTTTTTGGGAAACACTCTTGTTTGCCAAGAGAAAGGAACTGGATTTATGAAACAATTACTCGAGAATCGAATAAATCTCATTGGAGTTCGTTCATCTACAACATTTTCTATTTGTCCACAAGAAACCAATGAGAATGTATTTATTGAACTAGATTATTATGTGGCCGTAATTTCTATTCAAGAATCTGAATCATCTGGAGTCATTCTTTTATTTGGTCATAAGTTTTATTCATCGATTCTAATTAAAATACCCATAAGAGTTATAATTTTATTATAAATAAAAACATACACTTTATTTGTATAATTGCATTGAGTCATTCACTTTAAAGTTAATTGAATAATAATCATTAATTTCTATTTGAGTTTCAGGTTCTTGTTTGAGCTATGGGCACTCTTGTTGGGGTGGTGAGTTCTTTATGACTTTCTATTTGCTAAAAGAATTTAATAAAAAAAGTTTCAAAATTATAAATTATTACATTCTTATTTTTTAAAAGATACTATATTCTAAATGAAATCGAATAAAGTAAAGCTTATTTACAGTTATGAATTTCATAATACCAAAGATATACGAATTTGCAAAAAAAAAAAAAAAAATTTACAGCTCACGGAAAGCGGAGTGGCAGTAATTTTGGTTCGAATAACTTACGAGTAAACGAAGATAACAAAAATATTGTTTTACCATTGGTAAACGATCAGTGGATGTTGTCTCCATTGATTAATAAACGACATCCGATGCCGTCGACTGGAAAATATCGAGTTAGATGGATGAATATATTCAAGGGTAAAAGTTTGCCTCGCGACTGGGATAGTAACGAATCAATTGCTTCGAAGGAGGAAAATGATATTACGAGGTAAAGAGCATATTGAAGTATTTAGATTTAAACTGAGATATAAAAATATCGAACAAGATATATTCGCATATATTGATAATATTTATTTCCCGATAATAGTTATATTATTAATTTTTGAATTAAGGTCGTCATTAGACGGTCTGAACATAGAAGGATTCCTAAAATCATTGCTCAGGAGTTTTTGGGGTCTCTGATTTTGAATCTGAAGTTAAATTTTTAAAACTCAAAATGATGGCAGACTGTTGGATTTCTAAGAAACTTGGTATTAGGCGGTTTTTAGGATCCCTGATTACGAATCTAATTATGAATAAGATATCAGACTTGAAGTAATAAAAGCAGCGGACCTGATAATGATGATCATAAATATTGAAAATTAATCGAATTCATTGTCTGGGGTTTTCGAGATCGATGGAATGCATCTGATTTGAAATATTCAAAATTTCAAAATTAAGAATGACGTATTCAATAGGGTGTTTGATTTTTAGAAATCGGTATAATCAGATTCGTAATCAAGGACCCGAAAAATTGCCAAATACCAAGTTTCTCAGAAATCCAACTGTTTTTAAAATTCTCGTCCGTCATGTTGTTGCCACCTGTAAACGCTAAAAAAACACCAGTTTTCCAGAATGTTTTTTTAATAAAAGGAAAGGGAATACAATTATAATAATGTAGTATGTTATTAGTCACTGCAACTAAATGTTATTAAATAGAGAAAGAAAAAAGACAGACCTACTCCTTAGTACGGGTATTAGGGAACTGAGAGCGGACATCGAGCGGACGTGGCTTTTATAGTGCCGAGGGAGGGGGCAACCGCCAATCACCGCGCGCGAGTCTCCCTTCCACTCACTACTGCCGATATAAAAGTACCGATTCCGCTTTCTTGCGATCAGATCCAATCGAACGCTGATGAGTAACGGATGAAAAAATATCTAACCTTTTTAATTTTTAATAACAGGATTTTTAGGAAAGGAACTTTTCTTATATGAAACGAGTAGATATGCAAATTAGGTAAAGAAAGAAATTCTTATTCTTTATTTTGAAAAGAGGAACAAAGAAATGTTATTACAGATTATTAGTATTATCATTATAAAAAATTATTTTCATTGAATCCACAGAGATGGAAATGCATTAGATTTTCAACATTATAATAAATCAA
Organism: Leptopilina heterotoma; assembly: GCF_015476425.1. Lineage (NCBI taxonomy): Eukaryota > Metazoa > Arthropoda > Insecta > Hymenoptera > Figitidae > Leptopilina > Leptopilina heterotoma. Next base: position 4,106,492 of record NW_025110867.1, on the reverse strand, counting down.
TTTCTGTTATTTGTCTAGAAAAGAAGAATCAATCTTTCTTTTTCTCACGAACAGAACGAAATAGTAAAAATTAAAATAAAAAACAGAATTAAACAAACTTTTTCAAAAATTAATATTAAAGTAAAATTAAGAAAAAGGATTTTCCAAAAAACAATTTCGAAAATGGTAGCAGATGTTTAGTAGTGTCTTCTTTTCTGCAAATTGAATTTGTGAACTTGTATTTGAACAGGAAAGTACGTGATGTACATTATATCCTGAGAAATTGTAAATTGTAGTTAAAAACAAAGGCGCAACATATATTTGAGAACGTGTTTTGCACTTTCGATGCATTATTTCGTTATAGTTTTCAAGAGAGCAACATCATCATTATTTGTTGGATTTTTGATATATAAAATTTATAAATACATGTATATACGCGGATATGAAATTCAGAAAATGCATTGTTCTCGCTTCGATTCTTTCATCTCAGCTGATCCTATATCGGCACTTGACTCCTACATATCAGAACTCTCAATTTTCGCCAAATAGACATATTTCCTGTATCATTCGCGTCATATCAGTAGAATGCATTGCCAAAGTCCCTTAAAAATCAATATTTTCTTTTAAAAAAAAAAAAGGTTCACATAGACTTTGAATTCTTGTTATATTTTCTGGAAGGAAACCACATTCGAGTGTTTTTAAAAATTTTTTTTAAAGGGAAGAAATTATTTAAATTTTAATTAGCAACTTAGAAGTTTTATCTAAATTGATTTTTCCTCTTAAGGGTCATTATTTTTACAAAGAAAATGTATTTCTACTTGTTTCTTATTAAAGTATATACAGCATCTCAGAAATTTTCTTCTGAAACTTTGAATATTTGACGGAAATTGAAAAATAAATTGCAAAAACCAATAGCTAGGAGAACTAGGTGGTAACTTGTTACGCGGGAGGTAAGAATTCTTTGCCGACAGCAACAATGTGACATATTGGACTTTGGCGAGTTCACTGTTTTTTTTAGCATTATTCTCTTGCAAATTTGCTTTTCACTATTTTGCACTAGCTTCAAATGCAGTTTAGCACTCCTTAGAATATTTATTATAAATAATGAAAATTAATTTTTATTTCTAATTTATGAAAATCTTTTTAATTCACTTATAATTATTAACAAAGAAGAAAAATATTTTTTTTTAATAATCAATTTACGATTAGATTTCTTGCATTGAATCGTTGTTAATCTATATGATGTCTGCGGATGGAAATTAAACGGAGCCTTCTGTAATTGAGGCATTCATTGATTACTGATTAGTCATTTACAGCGTTTGAATGCGACCAATATAACAAAGGAATTATTTAATAATAAATTTAAATCGTACATTACAACGATATTCATTGATTGAAAATCAAGTATTAATAGTAGTAAAACTGTTATTAAAAGCTTTTATTAATTTCTTTTTTAGTATGCTAATTATTATTATTTTTAGACAAATTTTGTCAAGTTCAGCTAGCTTCTATCTTCTTGATAATTATTTAGATACACAAAGTAGAATATCATTAAATTTTATATTAATAAAAGCAGCAACAACAATTTTTCGTTGCAGCCATGTAATGATATGATTTTTATTTGCTGAGAATTTGTTCGCTGGATGGAGTCCGGGTTCCCTTAATTTAATTAAATTTTATTTATTAACTGCGTGAAGCGACATGTAGATTTAGTTTTATATTTAATTTTTTCATATAAGCAAGATGGTACCTTATCTAAAAATCCTGTTATTAAAAAGTAAAAATTTGGTTAGATATTTTTTCATCCGTTATTCATCAGCGTTCGACTGGAACTGATCGCGTGAAAGCGGAATCGGTACTTTTATATCGGCAGTAGCGAGTGGAGGGGAGACTCGCGCGCGGTGATTGGCGGTTGCCCCCTCCCTCGGCACTATATAACCCACGTCCGCTCGATGTTTGTTCTCAGTTCATTAATACCCGCATTAAGAGCAGGTCCTTCGTTTTCTTTCTGTCTCAATTTAATAATATCTAGTGAAAATTTCTTTCTCACTTCCTCTATTCTAGACAAATAACATAAATTGGTTTTTTTTATATCAGAACTATTATTATTATTACTATTTTTATTGTCACTCTTGTTAATATTTATTATTATTATTATTAATATTATTATTATTTTAAAGTAACTGTTCTAATTAATTTAATCATAAACGAATTAGAAATTATTTTTTAATTTTTCCATTCGCGTTGGCTGTTTCGTTAAAAGAATCATGTTGACATTCATCATGAAGGATAGTTTCGTAGTAAAGTTCCTGTAGTATTTATATTTTAAAGTTACACATACTCAGAATGCGCGGATTCATTTAGGAAGTAAACACTTTGCCAATTAAATTTTTAAGCAAATTGCACGAGCAACATTGGCTGAATGTTTTTCTTCCATCGCCTTTAATTAGAATTGACTTCAAGAAACTCGGGAAATCCAATAATTAAGTGCGATTAAAGATGCCGATTCACTTCCATTTTACCTTTTTTCCAGCATTATTAAATTCACGAAATTTTTGAAAATACACGTGAATAAAATTATTATTAATAGGTACATAATAACAATAGTTAATAAATAATTATAAAAATAATAATTAAAATGTCAACAATAAAAATAGAAGTTCAAATTGTATTATTTTTGAAATTACTAATTTTATTTAAAAAAAGGTAGTAAAGGAGTAAAGTTGTTGCTATAGTGAATTTTAGAAAATGAATTAATAACAATATTTTTAATCAAATATATGACTTTTAGAAAATTAAAGTTCGAAATTTTACACCAACTCCCGAAAAGTTTAATGATGCGGAAATTTTTTAACATTCTGAATATGAAATTTCCAAATTATCGTGTATAGTGGGTTAGAAGTGAATTTTACACGCTTTATTCAATTATAATGCCCATCAAGAAAATTTCATTAAATGATAGTTGCAACAGTTTAAATTTGTAGCAGATCTCTTCAATTAATATGTGAATTTAATTCCTTTTACTATTCTCTAAATAATTATTTTGGTAATAAAAAATCGATTTTCGAATTACAAAAAAATAGTTCGACAGTATTCTATTGTCAATTGTATTATTAAAAAAGTTTATTATTAAATTTATTATTAAAGTTGTTGAAATTTTTTTTGAAATCAGTATCCAGAGAGAAAATTAATTATTAAATTTGTTAATATTTAACTAGATATTTTTTTGTTTATTAATAAAAAATTGTCATACGACATTTTGTTTTAATTAAAGTATTCAACATTTTAATCAATTAATGTTTTGCTTGCTTGTAATGTCACTATGTATATGGATTGGCGTTTATGAATCAGGACTGTTGACGATAGCCTCCGGTGTTTTGAAACAAAATAAATTCAATTCAGTTCATGCCGAGGAGCTTGTCAATGAAACACATTGCATTTCCGTCTATGTTTGTATACAGGAAAAATATTAAAAATATTTAAAAAGGATCAAAATAGTCTTAATGATGGTTGGATACTTATAACTTTTATGATTAGAGACAAAACTGATAGATTACTCCTCTGTTAAGGTCAATGCCTATAGATAAAAACTAGAGGCCCGAAGGCAGTGCAGAAATATTTATAAAGACAATAATTGAAAACTGCAAACTTCTTTGAAAGTTTCTTTCCAAGTAATTTTAAGAAAATTAACAATATATTTCTAGTCGAAAGTTGTAATTCAGTTACTTATTGTGTTCAAGGAAAAAAAAATATCAGTCTGCAGTTACCTTTTTGACAGAAATGACTAAACTGTTTGACAATCGTTATTTTTATTTGATTAAATTTTTATTGACATGCCTCGGCCAATGGCCTTTTCACAATCAAAAACGAAATCTTTGCATTCAGTGGTTCATAATTTTAAATATGTCAATGTTTATTATAACTTTGGTAATTTTTTTTTATACGCAACTAATATACATAGTTAGAAAATGAAATAGATTTACTTTGGTAAATTTTTAAAAACTAATGCCTTCGTTTTCAATTTTATCTTTTTGAATTCAAATAAACCATTAGAATCTTTTTACAGACTTCGCACTCGATAATTAATTTTAAAAAAGTATCTTTCAAACTAAAAGAAAAGGAGTAAAAAAGTAGCTATATCAAAAAATTACCACCTTACCGACCAAAAAATCTCATTTTAGATACTTCCCAAAATGACAAGAATTCAATTCCATATTTTTTATTTTCCAGACTTTTTCCCTAATTTGCATTAAAAATGTTTACATCTTTCTTATTCTGCTAATAAATTGAATTCCTGCAACGAATTTTTTGATTCATGAAATAATTTAAATATTTATATAAAAATAGTTTCTAATTCTTAAGAAGAATTTTATAAAAATTTTTGAATAATTGATTTCTTTTAAATTATTTTTATGCAGATTCTAATTTAAATAATTGAATTCTGGGAAAATTTTTATTATTTATGACAAGAATGGAATTCTTACAAGGATTTTTACAAACATTTTTTTAAATAATTAAATTCTGTTTGAAATGTTTATGAAAATTGTAGATATTGAAAATGATTGAATTGCAAAAATTTTTTAAAAATAATTAAATTTTACAAAGAGTTCTATTAAAACTTTGTAAAATAATTGAATGTCTGTATATGGCTTTTTATTAAATTTATGAAAATAATTGAATTTTGCAAAGAATTTTATTAAAATGCCTCAAAATAATTGAATTTTCGGGAATAATTTCGTTATTTACCTTTAATAATTCAATTTTTTCGAAGAATTATTTATGTAAATAATTAAATTCTTGGGAAGAATTTTATTAAAAGCTAAAAGAATAACTTAATTATTTCAAAAAAATTTAAATAAAATTATATTTAAAATAATTGGTTTCTTTCGAACAATTATATTAAAATATTTAAAAATAATTGAATTACTGTGATTAATTCTAATATTTTTGTGAATAATTGAATTCTTCCAAAGAATTAAAAAAAAACATTTTTTAAATAAATGATTTTTTCGAGGAATTGAAATTAAATTTTTAAGAATAATTACATTTTTTTAGCAATTTCTGTAAAAATGTATTAAAAATAATTGAAATCCAGCGAATAATTTTATTATTTATAAAAATAATTGAATAGTTTCAAAGAGTTTTTAAAAAATTTTCAAAAATAATTGAATTCCTGAGAAGAATTTTAGTATTTATGAAAATAATTTTATTGTTGCGAAAAATTTTATTAAAATATTTAAAAATGATTGAATTTCTGTAAAATTTTTTTTTGATTTTTGAAAATAATTGAATTTTTTATGAAAATTTTAAACATTGTTTAAAAAAATTGATTTTTTTGGAAATATAGTAAATATTATGAAAATTTATTATTTTTACAAATTAATTGAATTCTTTTGATGAATATTGTTATTTATGAAAATAATTGAATTTCGCAAAGAAAGTTATTAAAATTCCTCAAAATAATTGAATCTTCAGGAATAATTTTTTATTTTTCGACATAATTGAATTTTTTGAAGAATTATTTATGTAGGGGAGAGGGCCCTAAGGTGGTCACCCATCTTTTGAACGACTGTAGATTTCAAATGGAATTATATATAAAGGTCAATAATACGGCGTTTGAAACTTTATCTTATTACCTAACTTTCTATCATAAAGTTTTTTTTATTTCATTAATAAAAAAAAAGTTATGGCACTTTTTAAAAAAAGTTGAAAATTCGACTTTTAAAAAAGTGGCCCCAAGGTGGTCACCATACAAAAATTCACTAAAAAAGTATTAAAAAAATGTAAAAACGTATTATTAGGTTGTTTATTTAATATTAATTGTTTTTCAGGATCACAGAAACATATTGCATATTTTTTTTTGCACTTTGTCCTTTCGTCAAAAATGATACTTTTTGTGTATGTATTAGACAGGTAAAATTTTGAAAATAATTCTATTTTATTATTATTCATCATAAAACTTAAAAATTGATAAAATTCACATTCACAGTGATAAATGTTGATAAATATGGCGTATAAACATATTTTCATAAAAAATCAAAAGTGACCACCTTGTGGCCAAAAAAGTGTCCACCTTAGGGCCAAGACAGAATTTTTTAAACGTTAATGAAAAAATTTTTTAAAGCACAATATTAATTATATTCATTTAGAATATTATTGTACGATATATACAGATAATTTTAACGATTTTTACTAATTTAAAATGGTTAATTTCGATGATTTTAACACCCTGAGAAAAAAATTTCTCGATCATTTAAAAACAGAAATTTTACGACGTTCACGTTACAAAGAGACTCATACGACTATTTACCTCAAAACTTTACTAAAATCTTTGTCTTCTCAAATAATAACAATAACAAAAAACATTTGAAGATACTAACTAATATACAAAAATTTTCTTAGGGTGACCACCTTAGGGCCCTGACCACCTTGGGGCCCTCTCCCCTAAATAATTGAATCCTTAGGAAGAATTTTATTAAAAGCTAAAAAAAAGAATAATTGAATTATTTTAAAAAAATTTAATTAAAATTGTATTTGAAATAATAATTGGTTTCTTTCGAACAATTATATTAAAATATTTAATAATAATTGAATTCCTGTGATTAATTCTAATATTTTTGTAAATAATTGAATTCTTCCAAAGAATATTAAAAAAAGCATTTTTTTAAATAATTGATTTTTTCGAGAAATTGAAATTAAATTTTTAAGAATAATTACAATTTTGTTTAATAATTCCTGTAAAATAGTATTAAAAATAAATGAAATCCTGCGATGAATTTTATTATTTATGAAAATAATTGAATGGTTTCAAAGAATTTAAAAAAAAATTTTTTAAATAATTAAATTCCTCAGAAGAATTTTATTATTTATGAAAATAATTGAATTATTGAGAAAAATTTTATTAAAATATTTAAAAAGAATTTAATTTCTGTAAAAAATTTTATTATTTTTGAAAATGATTGATTTCTTCATAAGAATTTTATAAACATTGATTTAAAAAATTAATTTTATTCGAAATATAATAAAGATTATGAAAATTTTATTTTAAATAATTGAATTCTTATGAAAGTCTTTATTTGTGAAAATAATTGAATTTTTCAATTAATTAATTTAAAATATTATTAAAAATAATTGAAATTCTTCGATGAGTTTTATTAATTATGAAAATAATTGAATTCTTGCTTAGAATTTTATGAAAATTGTTTTAAAAAAAAATTGAATTTCCATGATAAATGCTATTATTAGTGAAAGTAATTGAATTATTGTAAAGAATTGTATAAAAATATTGTTAAATAATTGATTTTTTGAAAATTGTATTCTAAATTAATTGAATTCCTGTGGAAATTTTATTATTTATGAAAATAACTGAATTTTTTCATATTTTTTTTTTAAATAATTGAATTCTTTTGTGAAATTTTATGAAAATACTAGATATTAAAAATTGAATTTTGAATATTTTTTGAAAATAATTTAATCGTTTAAAAAAATTTGATTATTATGATTATCATTTATAAATTATAATTGTTAAATAAAATAATAACTTTCCCTTTAGACGGCAGGTTGCTTTGTAGTATGGGGTGATATGGAAAAATTGATCGAGTGTATTGCAATAAATTTTTCAGCAGTCACTGTTTTATGTATAATTGTTGTTTTCTTTTTTAAAGAGAAAAAGGTGAATTTACTTCTGGACATTTTTTTTATACTCCTATTAGTTCTTAAGATGATAATTAAGAACTGAGCAATTAAAAACTAAATTATAAAATACCGACTGTTTTCAAAATACTATATATTCTTTTTGTATAGATTAAAGAATTGTTCATTGAACTGGAATCTATTTGGAAATTTTGGTCATCTGTTCAGGAGAAGAAAATAATTTCCACCCATGCCAATTATGGGAGGCTTGTTACTATTATCTGTATAGGTCACTTTTTTATTTTCTTCTTCTACTTTCTAACCCGAAAAATTACAATAATAATTTACTAATTTAGAAAAATAGTAATTTTTTGAATAGATAATTTTTGAGCCCTTTTTTATAATCTCTATATTTTTAATTAAATCTTAACACGGTTGCCACAAGATTGACAAAAAAAAATTGAATAAAAAGAAAAAATTTATTTTCTAGGAAGTTTAATTGGATGTTTGATTGGTTATGTAATGCCGCCGATAATTCCACAAATTCTTAATATTATTGTTCCTCTAAATGAATCAAGACCAAGGGATTTACCATTTCCAGTGTATTACTTTGTTGACTATTCTGAAGATCATTTCTATTGGGTTGTACTTTATGTTACATTTAACATATTTTGGATGATTATTATTTTGATTACTTTTGAATCTGTTTTGGCTACTAGCATCGAACATGCATGTGGATTATTTAAATTAGTTAGGTAATTAAGTGTATGGCGTATTTTTTTTAAATATATTACTCAATTCAGAAACTTTTCTGAATCATTTTATTAATTACATGTAACATTGATTTTCAATTATATTTTTCAAGTCCGAAAAGACATTCTAATTCTCACTCTTTAATATTATAAAAATTGAAAATTGCAGGAAAGATTCTTTTTGTTTTAGTTTTCATTTGAGAATGATTAAAGTTAATGAGATGGAAATGGAAAATTTGAAAACGGTTCATTTTTGCGTCAGGCAACATAATCGAGCTATTGAGTTTGTATATTTATGAAAATTGATTTTAGGATAATTAATATAAAAATTGTTCCAAGTTGCAAATTTTTATGCTTTACTAGATACTACAACATCGTTGAATCGATTTTTAGTCCTTGTCTTTTCTTTATAGTATCTTTGAACTGTATGTTCTTTTCTCTTTGCCTGATTGAGGTGCGAATGAAAAGTTTGCTTCTAACAAATTCTTTAAGAATTTATTTTCTCTAGACAAATAAAAACTTCTTCAATATAATTTGAAATAGATGCTAATAAAATTTTAATCAATTAAAAATTTTATTTAAATTTCAGTTTTAATTTTTTAGTTTTTATTTTTAAATTTTTAGGTTGTTACACATCTTGATGACTTTGAAATAGCCTTCAAGTTCGGAATATTTCTTATCGCTTCCTCAACGAATCTTTTGGTTCACAATGTTTTTTCGCAAAGATTAATGGACCACAGTACTGAAATAACAGATACTATGTAATATCTTTTAAAACATTTAATGACAATCGTTTCTCAATTATTACTGAAATATTAATTTTTTCTTGAATAACGAACTAGATACAATATTTCTTGGGATGAGCTGCAATTGAGTGTAAGAAAAAATTTCTTATTTATTATGATGAGATGCAGAATTCCCTGCAAAATGACAGCGGGAAAAATGTTGGATTTATCATATAGAACTGCAACAGCGGTAAGAATTTTTCTTGGAGAATCTTAATAAAGATTTGAAGATTTTAATTATTTTATATTATTTCAGACTCTTCAGGCTTCCTTCTCGTATTTTACTTTGCTACTATCAACCACTACCTGAAGAAAATATTTTTATGAAAAATAAATTTAGTAATTTTTTTAAGTTTGTCTATAAGATTTTTTCTACAGATTCCAATCACAATTTTCTTGATAGCGTCAAATTTATACTAAAGTAGGATCAAATTGATGACAAAAATGATTAATTTTTTATTTAATCCATATTTTTGGTATCAATTCGTTGCAATGCGATACTATTAAGTGATTGCAAAAAAGCAAATAGATTTATTGAAATAAAAGAATATTTGAATTGCTAGTTTTATTGCTAGAAAGTTTTAGCTTTTCGTTTTAGAAATAATAGTGAATCTTATAGTTCCTCTTTGCTTGAAGATTGAGAGAGGACTGACGGAAAATTTTCCTGCGAAGACTGTATGTTAGAAGGGTGGAAAATCGTAGCGTGAATGTTGAACAAGAATTATTTATGAAGATAATGACGAAAAAGTGCTATCATGTTAGAGATATAATTATATAACTATAGTTTATTCTGTTAAAAGAAGATTTGAAATTAATTCTTGTAATTTCACAGAATACTTTGTTCTTTTCTAAAAGGGTGAAAATTTAATAAATAATTACGTTGAACATTGATTTTATCACGAGTCAGATTTTCACCTCTTGTCAGTAAAGAAGTAGTTGAGTTTTATCCGATCAAGTTTTGAAAATAATGTCGAACACCTTTGACAATCATTATTTTTATGTTAATAAATTCTTCCTATCTTGCATTGGCCAATGGCCTTTTCATAATCAAAAGCGAAATCTTTCTATTCAGTGCTTTATAATTCTACATCTATTCATCTTCTTTATTCCAACGGTAATTTTTTTCCATTTTCAAATTCTAAAAAATTGTTCACCACTTTAATGCTTCATTTTCTGAATATCAAAAAAAAAAATTATTTTCTAGGCAAATGGTTTTCTTAAAGCATGCGGAAATATGAATAAATTAACGGAGTGTATTCCAACAATTTTTTCAGGAATCACTTCACTTAGTTTTAGCATTATTTTTCTATTTAAGCAAGAGGAGGTTAATTATTCTTTTTACAGTTATTTATTTTATGGAAAAATTTCCAAATTAAAAAAGTAGTGCAAAAATATAATTATTCCATTTCTAGTTGATGAAACTTTATCAAGAAATCAAATTTGATTGGGAATGTTTGTCCTCCGATCAGGAGAAATTAATTATTTCTAAACACGCCAATCATGGACGACGTTTTACAATTTTCTTTACAGGTCAAAGATTTATTTATATGAAAAAAAAGAAGAAAAAAATTATTTTTTAAAAAATTTCGAATATTCTAGGATGCATAATTGGCTCATTAATAACTTATATATTAATGTCATCAACAACACAATTTCTCAATATTTTACCTCTCAATGAATCGAAATCAAGTGAACTGCCATGTCATGTTTATTATTTTTTCAATTATTCGGAAAAATATTTTTATTGGATACATTTTTCATTTAATACACTTTTGGAAACGGTTATTTTTATTGTTTTCGAATCCATTTTGGCTGTATCCATTGAGCATGCATGTGGATTATTTAAAAAAATTGGGTAAATTTTAGATTATAATTCGTTATAAAAATTGTTCATTTTTATGACAATTGTCACATAAAAAAATAAAAGTGGTCTGTTTATTGAACAAGGCTCTATCACCCTCTGTTTTTTCTAACTTAAATGTACAAATACAAAGTTTAATGTAAAAAAAATTAAATAACAGATTGTGTTGCAAAACATAATCTGTTTAATAAAAAGACCATTTTTATTTTTTTCTGTGCTTGTGTAATTATTTTGTTTATTTTTTTATTAAAAAGATTATTTTGAATTGTGTTTCAGTTTACATGTGCAAAAAATTAATTGCAACGACACCGAAAGGGATAATTTGAAAGCGCTGATTTATTGCGTTTCGGAACATAATCGAGCATAATTGAGTATGTTCTTTGTATGTTTAAAAATTTGATTTCAAAATAAGATTATTGAAATATTTTTTAAAAAATGATTCATTTTTGAAATTGAATTTCTAATTAGATTTTGTGGCAGTATTAAAGCTCTCTACTTGCCTTGCTTTATGTTCTTAGTGACTTTAAATGGCATTTTTATTTCTGCTTCTTTGATTCAGGTGAGTATTGTTAAGTTCTATGTCTAACATTATTATTCTGTATCTAGGGAAAAATATTATTAGTTCATTAGTTTTCTAGACTTTTGCAAATTAAATTATTTTTTAGAAACTTAGCTTCTTACTGAATTCAAAATTATCAATTCCCATCTTTATTCTTTACAGATTGTTGCACATTCGAATAATTTCATAGTAACTGTAAAATATTGTGCGTTTGTTGGGAATTCTGTGGCTCATCTATTTTTTAACACACTTTTTACGCAAAGAATAAGGGACTATAGTACTGGTCTTACAGATACTGTGTAATATTTTTTTTTTAAATAAATCAGGGACTTGACTGTAAAGAAGATATGTTGAAAAAATTTTTGAACCTTATGTGGTATACAGAATTTATAGTGACCTGGTGTTGGTAATAATAGTCCTGTTTGGTCTATTCTTACACTAATTATTTTTTTTCTAATTAATTATACTCTTTGAAGAAAATGATAAATAATAAGTTGCAATCAGTATTTTAATATTTTATAGGTGTTAAAAAAATATTTTTAAACATAAATTTTTTAGGTTCTCACCATAAAAGTTTGATTAATTTACAGATACAATTCTTTGTGGTATGAAAAACCATCTGGAATAAGAAAAATTTTGTTACTTATTATGCTGAGGAGTAAAATTCCTTGCGATATATCTGCTGTGAAATTGTTAAATATATCACTAAGAAGTGCTTGTTGGGTGAGAATATTTAAAAATTTATAATCTAGTAATTATTTGTTGAGCATTCCATGAATTTATTTGAAATATTCCACTAATGAAGACATTCTTTTAAGATCTATTAAACAACTCTTATTTAGCTCTGATGATATCAACAACGAATTAAAGAGTTAATAGTCAAAGAATCAAAGTGGCTCACTTTCTTCTGAAATATTTCATTATTTAATTTAGCAATCACTTGTTAAACAGTTGGAAAATAAAATTGTTTATTAAGAATTAGAAAGTATTTTTCTAACTCATTTTATGCGCATTCTCTGGACTGCAACTCTTGTATGTTGTGCGAGTAATCTAATAGTATGGGCGTTTCTCATTTTGCGCAGTAGACGAATTTAAGTACACTGCGCATTCCGACCCATGTGTCAGTATGCGCAGAACACTCAAATTCGTTATCTGCGCAACGACGATACAGTAACACGATTTTCCTAAATACAGCAATTCAAGAACTTTGCATTGAAACGTTATAACATCTTTCATTATTGAACATAATTTCTAATAACTTTCTTTATTAAACATCTTTCTAAAATGTTCAGAAAATATTGTGCTAGGGGAAAAATTATTATTTCTCTCTCTCATCAAATTAATTTGGTATTATTATTTCTCTCACCAAATAATATTTTCTGAATTATAAATTTTTTTTATAAAAATTCTAAAGAGTAATTTAAAATTAAAACTTACAGCACATCATAAATGTACGTATACACTAAATAATTGCCATTTGCAGAATAGAATAATGGCTCTCTTCTTCACGGTGATTGACAAGCATTCAGCCAAACAGTGACTCAACATTTCATACTTTTAATGATAATAGCAACAAAAAAAATAGTTACAATACTTACCAGTAATTAACTGAAAAAATAATATCAATAAAGAAAAAATAATAAATAATTCTCATTTTTAATCATAAAATTTTAAATGAGGATCATTTTAAATTTTACAATTCTCATTTTAAATTATAAAATTTAAAATGAGAATTGTTAATAATATAAATATAAATAATAATTAAAAATTATTATTATTAATTATTAAGCTTCTGAAAAAGCTGAAAATTAAGCTGAAAATTAAGCTTCTATAGAATTCATAAGAACATTCTGAATATTTTTAGTGTCTTTTTTGTTTGTCTCATAAACTATGAAACTACCATAAATTCTAATAAAAGACCTTCAAAATTTTTTTTTCTACAAATTTGAACGCAATTATCTTGATAAATAACAAAATTCTTCACAGAAATTTAATTATTATTTTTAGGAATTTTAATAAAATTCTTTGCAAAATTCAATTATTTTTCTAAATAATATTTATCACAAGAATTCAATTATTTTCAAAAGTAATAAACTTCGAGCTTACAAGAAATTCAACTATTTTTTTAAATTTTAACGAATATTTCGTCAAGAATTCAATCATTTATCTTTATAAATAGCAAAATTTTTCCCCAAAAATTCAATTACTTTAAAAAATTTAAATAAAATTCTTTGCAAAATTTCAATTATTTTCAAAAAAAGTTCTTCGCAATTCAATATTTACTATTTTTGTAAAATTTATCAAAAAAAATTTAATTATTGAAAAAAATTTTTGATACAATTCTACGAAAACAATCAATTATTTTCATAAATAACAAAATTAAATTCGTTAAAATTTTTTTCATCGCAGAATTTAACAAATTTTTAATATAATTTTTAAAAAATTCTTTGAAAAATGCAATTATTCTTAAAAATTTTATTAAACGTTGACGAAAGAATTCAATTTTAAGAAACATTCAATTATTCAATGAAATAATAAAATTCGTTACAATAATTCAATTATTTTCATAAATAACTTTTAATTCGTCGCAGGAAATCAATTATTTTCAAAATTTTTTTTAAGTTTTTCTGCAAAAGAATTCAAATATCTTGATAAACAAACAAAATTTTCCCTATAAAATAAATTATTTTAAGGAATTTTAATATAAATTCTTTTCCAAAATTCAATTACTTTGATAAATATCAAAATTCATCACAAAAAATTCAATTCTTTTGAAAAGTAATTCTTCCCATGAATTCAATTATTTTCATAAATTCTTAGTATAAAAATTAAATTTTAAAAAACATTCAATTATTTGATAAAATAATAAAATTCGTTTCAATAATTCAATTATTTTCATAAATAACTTTTAATTGGTCGCAGGAAATCAATTATTTAAAAAAATTTTTTTAAGTTTTTCTGCAAAAGAATTCAATTATCATGATAAACAAAAAAATTTTCCTTATAAAATCAATTATTTTAAGGAATTTTGTCGACAGTATGAAGTATGAGTGTGTATTGTAAAGAGTGGGGACGAGTTCACAGTCCTTTAAAACTAAAGCATAAGCAGGTGTGGTCAGATTAATTAGTCGCTACTCAAAGTGATAGCACGTTTGTCTTCCAATAAGGCTCAGTGAAGAATTGGAAGGATTGATTATCTCCAAGTTTTTGTACTTTTACTTGTTAAATAAATAAAGTAGAGTTGGCTCTCAGTTGAGTAACCAACTCACCAAAAATAATAATATTAGTTGTTTCTTACGGCGACAACAATTTTAATAAAATTATTTTTTAAAATTCAATTTTGGAATTTTAAATTAAATTATCTTTATAAATATGTAGCGAAGTTCTTTGGCAAAATTTCAATTCTTTAAAAAACATTTAATAAAATTCTTCGCAGGAATTCAATTTATTTTTATAAATTATTATTTAAATTCTTCTCAGAAATAACAATTATAATTAAAAATGATTGAATTTAATTAAAATTTAAAAAAATTTTAATAAAATTCTTCAAAAAATTTTTCAATTATTTTCAAAAATTGTTATAAAATTCTTTAATATAATTAATTCCAGTAAAATTTAAATATTTTCAAAAGTTGCTAATAAAATTTTTTGTAAAAATTGAATTTTAAGAAACATATTCAATTATTAAATAAATTATTTATTTTTCTATTTAAGTAATTATTGAATTCGCGTAGAATTTTCTAATAAAAATTGATTTAAAAATAAATTTCGAAGAAGTTAATAGGTTATCTTTAATTGTTATCGAAAACAAAGTTAAATTTTTGTGGCAACCCTGCAGTAATATAATAATAATAATAATAATAATAATAATAATAATAATAATAATAATTAATGATATTTATTCTAAGAATGATATGGCTCTATAACTATCGTCAGAGTAAAATTTTATAAATATACATATATACATATTTTGAAGCTCTGGGAAAGCATTTGGTGCATAATTGAGGAGCTGGATCGAAGAACCGGCTCTTCGCTCGAACTCACGCAGAAGATAGTCCCCTCGTCAGTTATGTCATGAAAATTTAAAACTCAAAAAAAAAAATATTTAAAAATTATGACGTTGTAGAGGAGAAAAAAATACATCTTTTTTCTATTTACAATTTTTTTCTAGAATGCAAGTTATTAATACTAAAAAATAAAAACTAAAAAATTTTTTTCTGAAAAATTAATTACCTTTTGATAAATATATCGTCATTTCTCAGTCAAATATTAATGAAATGAACCGATTTTTTTTAGGCTTGCACAATATACCTTACCGAAGCCCACAGGCCAAAGTAAAGTCCAAAAAAACAAATTGTTTATTAATTATTAATTTTGAAAGTTGTTATTTACAATAACAGGAATTTCAATTTTCAACGAGAAAAAGTATGCGACGAAATTTCACATTATGAAAACTTCTCGCGAGAAAGTTTTTCCTTTATTATTCAGGAAGTTTTTCCAAAAAGAATTAAACCGATTCGATGAGAGAGAGAGAGAGAGAGAGAGAGAGAGAGAGAGAGAGAGAGAGAGAGAGAGAGAGAGAGAGAGAGAGAGAGAGAGAGAGAGAGAGAGAGAGAGAGAGAGAGAGAGAGAGAGAGAGAGAGAGAGAGAGAGAGAGAGAGAGAGAGAGAGAGAGAGAGAGAGAGAGAGAGAGAGAGAGAGAGAGAGAGAGAGAGAGAGAGAGTAGAATCTTCTTTCATGAATTATACACTCGTATTAAAACTACCGATTTGTAGTAAACAAGTAAATAATTATCATTATCCTATTTAGTTGGATGATAAAAAATCTTTTGCAATTTGATAAAGAAATTTGGAATTTCACAATGACTGTTCAAATAATTTTCGGAGTAACAGTAGCCGAACAGCCGCGGAAACTAAGGGAACGAATACTCTTTGGACTCTTATTGATAATCTACATTTTTTATTCCACCAACATTTTTACGGCTTTAACAGAAATTTATCTTATTCACAGCAAAAATGAAGTACAAATCAACAGCTTACGTGTATTGAGTGAATTGAATTTTGATTTAGCTGGAGAAACAAATTTCCCATTAATCTTGAAAGCATCGGGAGAGGAAAATATATTGCGAATGTGGAAAAGAAAAAATTATACAATAATTGTCGGGGATTTATGTTTAAGAAGTTTGATTCAAACAAAGGATAGAATTTGTTTTGTGAAGAAATCAATAGCTGATTGGCTTGTGAATAATCTTTTGGATGAAAATGGTTATTCATTGATTAAAATTGTACCGGAGTATTTGAATACAAATGCTAATGCATTTCTTCTTGAGCCTGGATCGCCGTACGTTGAGAAATTTCAGAAAATATTTCAATTATTGATTCAGTCTGGAATCAGAAGTCAAATGGCGAGAGAATTCTCACTACAGAATAAAAGTCGTCAATTACATGAGAAAAAGGGAAACGATGAGAAGGTTACGAGTGGATTTGTAATTTTTGGATTACTTATATTTGGATTTGTTGTATCGACTTTTGCATTTATTGGGGAATTATTGTTGGCAATGTTCTACAAGAGACGCAGTTCAAAACAATTATAAAAAATTAAATTTTTTAAAAATTTTTAAGAAAACAATTCTAAAATTTTAATAAAATTCAGTAAATAAATGTTCAATTTCAATTATTAACAAACACGATTATTCAAAATCAAAAATCAAAATTTTTAATAAAAATTATTAAAAAAAGATAAGGAAAAAATAATGGATTATTAAAAATAAAATTCAAAGAATTTAATTCGAATTTTAAAAATGTTTTTAAAAATTCTTCGCGAGAATTCAATTATTTTCCTAAATAATAAAAATTCTTTGAAGGAATTCAATTATTCTCAAATTTTTTGTCAAAATTCTTCGCAAGAATTCAACGATTTTCAATAGATACATTAATTTTAAAATTGAAAATATTTAAAAAGAAAAAGAAAAAATTAGTAAACAAAAAAGCAAACAACAACAAATTTCTTATTGTTACGCAAATTACAAAATTTTTTATTTTCAAATATAAATTTTTTAAATAATTTCATAATCAAAATTTAAA
The DNA here is from genome assembly GCF_015476425.1 of Leptopilina heterotoma. NCBI lineage: Eukaryota > Metazoa > Arthropoda > Insecta > Hymenoptera > Figitidae > Leptopilina > Leptopilina heterotoma. Next base: position 4,088,841 of record NW_025110867.1, on the reverse strand, counting down.
AAATTTACTTATTAATTACAAGATTAATTATTATACTGTTCATATTTTCAAAATTTTTAATAAAATTTAACGAAAGAATTCAATTATTTTCTAAAATTTTAATAAATCCTTCTAAACAATTCAATTATTTTTTTAAATAGTAAAATCTTTACAAAAATTCAATTATTTTCAAAACAATTTTAATTGAATTCCTCAAAAGAATTCAATTTTTAAAAAAAATTTTAATACATTTCGAAAAAATTCAATTTTTTTCTAAAATTTTAATAAATCCTTCGAAAAAATTCAATTATTTTTATAAATAGTAAAATTCATCGCAAGAATTCAATTAATTTTATAAATAGTAAAATTCTTTGCAGGAATTCAATTATTTTCAAAACAATTTTAATTGAATTCATCAGATCAATTCAAATATTTTAAAATATTTTCATAAATTTCAATTATTTCCTAAAATTTTAATAAATTCTTGGAAACAATTGAACTATTTTTATAAATACTAAAATTCTTTGCAGGAATTAAATAATTTTGTACATCCAATATAAATAAAATTACACTAAAGAATTTAATTATTCTCAAAAATTTCCATAAAATTCAATTTCAACAAGAATTTAAAATTCTATAAAAATAATTCAATTATTCTCAAAATATTTTTAAAAAGTTCTAAGTAGATAAAAATTATATTACTTTTAATGCAATTTTTAAATATATTTGTGAAAAAAATTGAAAAGAATTCAATTATTTTCAAAAAACAATAAAATTCTTGTGATGAATTCTATTATTTTGAACATACTTAATTTTAATAAATTTCTTTAAAGAAATTCAATTATTTTCGAAACAACTTTAATTGAATTTCTCGAAAAAATTTCATTATTTTTAAATATTTTCATAAAATTCTTCATAACAATTTAATTATTTCTTGAAATTTTAATAAATTCTTCGAAACATTTCAATTATTTTTATAAATAGTAAAATTCTTCGCAATAATTCAATTATTTTTATAAATAGTAAAATCTTTTGAAGGAATTCAATTTATTATTTTCAAAACAATTTTAATTGAATTCCTTGGATGAATTCAAATATTTCCATAAATTTCAATTATTTCCTAAAATTTTAATAAATTCTTCGAAACAATTCAACTATTTTTATAAATACTAAAATTCTTTGCAGGAATTAAACTATTTTTAATCCAATTTAAATAAAATTACTCAAATGAATTTAATTATTTTCAAAAATTTCCATAAAATTCAATTTCAACAAGAATTTAAAATTCTCTAAAAATAATTCAATTATTCTCAAAATATTTTTAAAAAATTCTATATAAAAATTAAATTACTTTCAATGCAATTTTTAAATATATTATATTCGTAAACAATTGAAAGAATTCAATTATTTTCAAAAAATAATGAAATTCATTGTGATGAATTCAATTATTTTCGAAACAACTTTAATTGAATTTCTCGAAAAAATTTCATTATTTTAAAATATTTCTATAAAATTCTTTATATTATATAATACGATTCCTCGAAAGAATTTAAATTTTCAAATATTAACATAAAATTAATTTATTTTCTAAAATTTTAATAAATTCTTAGGAACAATTCAATTATTTTCATAAATAGTAAAATTGTTTATAAGAATTCAATTATTTTCAAAAATAATAAAATTCTTGGTAGAAATTCAATTATTATCAAATTTTTTGATAAAATTCTTTGCAACAATTCGATGATTTTCAATATATTAATTTTAAAATTGAAAATATTTGAAAAGAAAAATTATTATAAAAAAGTTAAGAAACAGAAAAGCAAACAACAACTAACTTTAAACTGCGAACAGATTACCGGAAAATATACTTTATTATTATTATTATTATTATTATTATTATTATTATTATTAATTATTTATTACATTTTTGTTATTTGTTAGTTACACAATATTTAATATTATTATTACAATCTTGTTATTTATAATTAGATATTTGTTATTATTTATTATTACAATTTTGTTATTATTCGTTAATTAATCATTGTTTGGTATTATTTTTGTTATTACAATTTCGTTGATTATTTATATATAAAAAGTTACAATTTGTTATTATACAACTGAACTATTATAATTATTATTATTATAACTATTAATTATTTATAATTTGTTATTATATATTATTACACGGAGAAAAATATAAAGTACATAACTTTTACTACTTTTATAGTAAAAAATTTCCGGTAAAGCATTTCTGGTAATTTTTACTACTTTTGGAGTAAATTTTGCTACGTTCAAAGTAAATTTTACTAATTTTTACAAATATGTACTTCAAACGTAGCAAAATTTACTCCAAAAGTAGTAAAAATTACCGGAAATTTTTTACTATAAAAGTAATAAAAGTTACTTTATATTTTTCTCCGTGTACAATTGTTTGTTGATTTTAATTTGTTTTTATTTGTTGTTATTTGTCAAATACTATTTGTTATTATTTATTATATTATTACAATTTTGTTATTATTTGTTATCAGGCCCCATCGTCCCATCCCTGTCAGTTGATTTTTTGTATTACCTTCCCAACCCTGCTAACACTGTCAGTACCATCTATAATGAAACGAAGGAAACTCTTCGCCAAATCGAACCTGGTGCAAGACTGCTCTGAAGGAGTGAAAGCAAGACGACGAGACACCCGTCCCCATCAACCCCTTTCGAACCCCACCATCAAATTACAAACTTACGGCCCTGCGCGGCATTTTTACATTCACGAGAACGGGGCAACGGGCTAGTTTTTCCGCCCGAGGATGGCCGCGATGCTGTCCAATTGTTCGCGTCTTACGCCTCGTGCTTTGACACGTCTAACTCATTCTCAATCTAAGGTAAGATTTTCATAATTTTCATTCAAAAAATTAACGATCATTTTAAATGATGATCTCTCTCTCTAGGTTATAATGATAACTTCTCATACTCATAAACATGAATCTATTTTTCAATTATTAACCTGAAGACAAGGGACCTGTCTCTCTGACCCATTTCTATTTCTTTTTATTTTTTGAACAAAAAAATTCAACACCGGCAAAGAGGTTAATTCAAAGTTAAACATTATTCTCACCTTCAGTGTTATATAATCGAGAAAAAAAAATTCACCTTCACCTCATTCAAAATCCTGTCAGAATGACTTTTGCCGTTATCTCATCATCCACAAGGAATTATAACCTCTTTGTTACTTTTTTTCTCCTTTTTACAACCCGCCCTAAAAAATTTTTCTTTATCATGTGATCTGACAGATCTTATTTTTTTGAATTTTTTATTTTTCTCACGAAAAACTGAGTTATCGTTCGTTGTTTTTTTGAAGATAAGACCTAATGTGATGTCATTTGCGAAGAGATATTTTTAAATTTGACTGGATTTCTTTTTCTAAATACTATTTAAAGAATTATTTTTTGTACCTGGATATTGAACTTTCTAGAGATTAGGTACTTTAAAAAATTTTTAAAAAGTAAAAGAAATAAAAAAAAATCTTCGAAATTTTTGAAAATTAAACATTTTAAATAAGAGAAAATAACGAATTTTTGCAATAAAAATGCCAAATGGGTAATTATTATCGAAATTCGCGATCTTGCTTTGAAATTTAGTTATGCATTCGATCAATTATAATTTCTGTCACAAGACTTGTGTTGTACCTGGTCGATTTCGCAAGAGAAAAATGACTTAATTTTTATTTATCTTTGGCACAGAATTTTTATTCTAAAAAATTATTTGTTACAGAATTTTATTCTCCTCTTAATTCAGATTTAAAAGTTTAAAACTGAAAAACATTAAACACATTTTACACATTTAACATTTGTTTGTAAAAAAATTGTTAATTAACATTGTTCGAAGAAATTCAATTATTTCCAAAAATCACGATAAATCTAAGAATTCAATTATTTTTAATAGAATTTTATAATTGAATTCTTCGAACGAATTCAATTATTTTTAATAGAATTTTAATTAAATTCTTCGAAAGAATTCAATCACGATAAAACAAAGAATTCAATTATTTTTAATAGAATTTTAATTAAATTTTTCGAAAGAATTCAATTATTTTCAAAAAACAGAATAAAACTAAGAATTCAATTATTTTAAATAAAATTTAAATTTTTTGAAAGAATTAAATTATTTATTAATAGAATTTTAATTACATTCTTCAAACGAATTCAATTATTTTTAATAGAATTTAAATTCTTCGAAAGAATTCAATTATTTTTTAATAGAATTTTAATTCCATTTTTCGAACGAATTCAATTATTTTTAATAGAATTTTAATTAAATTCTTCAAAAGAATTCAATTTTTTTTTTAAAACTCACAATAAAACTAAGAATTCAATTATTTTTAATAGAATTTAAATTCTTCGAAAGAATTCAATTATTTTTAATAAAATTTAAATTCTTCGAAAGAATTCAATTATTTTTTAATAGAATTTTAATTAAATTCCGCGAACGAATTCAATTATTTTTTAAAAGTTTTGTTAAAACTACAAGAATTCAATTACTTTTAATAGAATTTTTAACAATTTGCTGAAAAGAATTGAATTATTTTTGAAAATTTTAATTGAATTCTTCGCAACAATATGAAATTATTTTTAATTACTTTACTAATGGTAATTATTTCTTTTTTTTCAAGATTGTGAGATCCTTTCATCGTGTATTTATTCGAACAAAATCTATTCACGATTCGAAATCACTAAAGTAAGTTGAGATACAAAAAGAAAAAATATGAAACGATATAATAATCACTTATGGTTGTAAAAACAAATTCTCATTCTTATCTTTCTTTTTTATCTCCAGGTACTTAAATACCAATAACAATCAATGCTGGAAGATTCAACAAACAAGATCTTTTCGCTCAGCACCTGCGCTATGTAATGGAAAAAAAAATTTCTCTTTTCTTCGATATTAAAGAAATTTAATATTTTAAAAATTATTTTGAATAAATTATAAAATTAATTTTCAGGGGATGTAAAGGACATTGTTGTCCCTCCTTTTGGAGCGGAAAGTGTAACCGAAGGCGACGTGAGGTGGGATAAAAAACCCGGCGATCAAGTTAAGGAAGATGAAGTACTTTGTGAAATTGAAACCGACAAGGTATATAAAAATACAGATTTTTATTAAAAGTACAGAAAAAAAATTTAATTTTTAGAATTCATAAGAAATTTCTAAATATTTTTGAATTTTTTGTTTGCCTTATAAACTGTGAAATTAACACGAATTGTAATACAAATCCCTCAATTTTTTTCTATTTCTAACAATAATTTCTTTTTAAATAACATAATTCTTGAAGAACTCTCATAAAATTATTACATATAAATTATTTCATAAATAATTTTATTTGAATATTTCAAAATTAATTGAATTGTAAAAGAGTTGCGTTTACGATTTTCATAAATAGATGAACTTCAAAAGGTTTTAATTTGAAATTTTAGAAAATTTCAATTTTGAATGAATTAAATCAGAAATTTTAAAGAACGTAGATTTTTAAAAAATTTTAATAATTCAAATTCTTAAATTAGTTAAATTTTTAATATATAGAAATTTAAGTTAAAAACAATAAAAATTATTGATTTTTGAAGAAGTTATAAATTGCAGAAATTCAATTATTTTCAAAAGTAATAAAATTCTTTGCAGAAATTCAATTGTGTTCAAAAGAAATAAAATTCTTCTCCAAAATTCAATTATTTACAAAAATAATCTTCAATTCAATGCTTTTCAATACCTGATTCATATTTTAATAAAATTTTCCAAAAGAATTCAATTATTTAAAAAGAAATTTGATAAAATTCTACGCAAACATTTAATAATTTTCATAAATAATTATATTTTGTGAATTTTTTTTGTCTTGTACATATTTTTTTATACTTTTTTTCACTTATTGCTTCCTCATAGAGAGGAAGAATTGTATTTTGTTTTTTTCAGTAATAAGAAATTTTTTTTCAATTATAGACCTCAGTTCCGGTGAACGCGCCAGGAAATGGAGTATTGAAGGAAATTTTTGCCAAAGATGGTGAGACGGTGAAACCTGGACAGAAATTGTGTTCATTGGATATTGGAGCGACAGGAGGAGCGGCGCCAGCTGCGGAAAAAGCTGCACCACCTCCAGTTGTAGAAACTAAAAAACCTGCAGCAGCAGCAGCTCCACCACCGCCTTCTGCTCCTGCTGCAGCGGCTCCTCCATCACCAACACCTCCGCCGCCGCCACCACCTCCTCCTCGTCCTCAACCACCTCAAGCACCCGCGACTTCAATGCCAGTTGCCGCGATTAAGCACGCTCAGGTAAAAAAATCAAGCTCCTAAATAACGTTAATTAAATATTTATCATTATCTTTTATTACAATTTTTAATTATCTTTTATTATCATTTATAGTCCTTGGAAGGCGCGAAAGTTCAACTTCCACCAACTGACTATTCACGTGAAATAATTGGCACTCGAACGGAACAACGGGTAAAAATGAATAGAATGCGTTTGCGAATTGCCGAGAGACTTAAAGACGCACAAAATACAAATGCCATGCTTACGACTTTCAACGAAATCGATATGAGGTAATTTTTGTTTTTCTAGGCAAATCGCAAGCTTTGTACTTATTCACTAAAATTCAGGGTATCTACTAACCGGGAAAACCGGAAAATAGCCGGGAAAAACCGGGAATTTTAATAAAATTCTACGCAAACATTTAATTATTTTTAGAAATAATAACATTCTTTGGAAGGATTCAATTACTTTTATAAATATTAAAATTCTTTGCAGAAATTCAATTATGTAGTATCAATACATTTTAATAAAATTGAATAAATCAAATGTTCAATTATAATTATGAACAGACAAGATTATTTTAAAAAATTGAAAAAATTCTTTGTTTAATTTAATTAATTTTTTAATTTTTAATTAAAATTATTTAAAAAAAAAACATTATTTTCAAAAAGTTTAAAGAAACTCGTCAAAGGAATTTAATTATTCTTAAAAACTCTTTTATGAATATATTTTATTTATATTTATTATTTATTTTATTTTATATAGTAAATAAATTTGTAAATTTATTTATGTTCAAAATCAAATAAATTTAAATTTGATGAGAAAAAAATTAGGACAAAGCCGGGTATTTTGTTGATCGACAATTGTAGACACCCTGAAAATCTATTATTTATTACTTCTTTAGTTCTTTTAAGATTAAAAAAGATCTGATCGTAAAAATTAAGAATAGTTTTAAAATTGAGAAATTATTATTTCAGTCGTTTAATGGAATTCAGAAAATCAAGTCAAGAGCTCTTTATGAAGAAATACGGTCTGAAATTGGGCTTCATGAGTGCCTTTATTGCGGCGAGTGCTTATGCATTAAAGGACCAACCGGTGGTGAATGCAGTGATTGACGGCAATGACATTGTCTATAGAGATTATGTCGATATAAGTGTTGCCGTTGCGACACCAAAGGGCCTCGTCGTTCCCGTTCTTCGTAGTATAGAAAATAAGAATTTCGCTGAAATTGAAATTGCCATGGCAGCGATAGGCGATAAGGCAAGAAAAGGAAAAATTACTGTCGAAGACATGGACGGCGGTACTTTCACGATAAGCAATGGTGGAGTATTTGGCTCACTAATGGGAACTCCCATTATTAATCCACCTCAAAGCGCAATTCTCGGTATGCACGGTACCTTTGAGCGACCAATTGCTGTTAAAGGACAGGTAAAACGATTGTTTTTTATTTAAAAAATACCTTTTCTAACTACATGAAAAAAAACTTTCAATTTACAGGGTTACCATAAGTTCTTTTTCAATAACTTTATATTCTTGAAGAACTAGCATAAAATTATTACCTATAAATTATTTAATGAATAATTTTACTTAAATATTTCAAAATTAATTGAATTTTAAAAAAGAGTTGTGTTTACAATTTTTATAAATAGATGAACTTCAAAAGGTTTCAATTTCAAATTTTATAAAATTTCAATTTTGAATGAAATTAATTAGAAATTTTAAATAATAGATTTTTGAAAAATTTGAATAAGAGTAAATTCTACTGAAATTAGTTTTTTAATATACTTAATTAATTATTAAAAATAGTGGATTTATAGAAGAATTTTAGTTAAAAACACTGAAAAATTGAATTTTGGAAAAGTTAAAAATGATTAAATGAATAAAGAAATTCAATTATTTTCAAAAGTAATAAAATTTAACATAGAAATTCAATTATGTTCGAAAATTTGAAAAAAAAATTCTCATGAAAATTTCAATTATTTTTATAATTAATAAAATTCTTCTCCGAAATTCAATTATTTTCAAAAATTCAATTATCTTTGTAAATAACAAAAGTCTTTAGAGGAATTCAATTATTTGTAAATAATACAATTTTTCACGGGAATTCAATTATTTAAAAACAATAATATTCTTCGCAAGAGTTCAATTATTTTTACAAAAATAATAAAAATTCACAGTGTGAAATCAATTAATTAAAAAAATTTAACTACGATTGGTGATAAAAATTCAATTATTTTCATAAATAATTAAACACTCATTACAGAATTTAAATTATTGTTAAAAATTTTATTAAAATTCGTCCAAAGAATTCAATTAATAAGAAATTTTTTGATAAAATTCAATTTATATAATTCAGTTTTAAGAAATATTCAATTATTTAATAAATTATTTATTATTGTAATATTTTAAATAATTGACTTCTTGTAGAATTTTCTGATTAAAATTGATTGAAAAATGAATTTCAGTAAAATTTTAAGTAATAATTGAATATTAAAAGCATTATAACATGAATTTTTGAAATAATTGAATTTTAAAAAGGTTTCAAATTAAAATCTTTGAAAATCTGAATTTTTCAAAATTTTAACAACAATTCTGTATTTTTTTTTCTTTTTTATTAAAAAAAGTTTAATTGAATTTTTGTTTTTAATTATTTCAAGTTTTTATTTTCTAAATAATTAATTGAAAAATTTCCAAATAATCGAAATTTCATGTAAAATTGAATTATAAACAAATGGATTTGAAAATTCTCAAAGAACTTTTTCAAAATTTTTTTAAAAATATTTGTTTTAAAGAAGAATTTTAGTTAAAAGTTCTATAAAATAATAATTAAATTGAAAAGATGAAAAATAATTTTGAAGAAGTTACAGTAAAAATATTCTTAGAAAAGAATATAATCCTGTGATAAATTTTATTTTTTATGAAAATAATTGAATTCATGTGGAAAATTTTACTTTTCAAAAGCATTGAATTCTTGTGATGAATTTTAATATTTATCAAAATAATTGAATTTTGGAAAAGAATTTTTATTAAAATTCCTTAGAATAATTGATTTTATGGGAAGAATTTATGCGATTTTGTTGTTTATCAAGTTAATTGAATTCTTTTGCAAAATTACTTGAAAATTTTTGTAACTAATTGATTTTCTGCGACGAATTAAATATTATTTATGAAAATATTTGAATTATTGCAACGAATTTTATTGTTTTATTGAATAATTGAATGTTTCTTAAAATTCAGTTCTTTCCTCAAGTTTTCATAAAATTTTTAATAATAATTGCATTTTTTAAGGAATTTATTTAAAATTGTATTAAAAATATTTGACATTCTGCGATGAAAATAATTAAATTCGAAAATGAAATTTTATTATTTATGAAAATAATTGAATCTTTTCGTAGAATTGTATCAAAAAGTTTTTTCTATAATTAAATCTGTTGATAAATTTTGTGAAAATAGTAAATATTGAAAATTATTGAATTGCAAAAAACTTTTGAAAGTAATATTGAACTTTTGCAAATCTTGACGAGATATTCGTGAAAATTTTTGAAAATAATTGAATTTCTTCAAAGAATTTAATTATTTTTGAAAATAATTGAATTCTTGGGATGAATATTGTAACTTACGAAAATAATTGAATTTTGTAAAGAATTTTATTAAAATTCCTAAAAATTATTGAATTTCTTTGAAGAATTTTGTTATTTATCAAGATAATTGCATTTAAACTTTTGTAATATTTAAATAATGTTAAAAAATTCATTCTTGTCAGAAATAGAAAAATTTTTTGAAGGTTCTGCATTAAAATTAGTGGCAGTTTCATAGTTTTTGAAGCTAAATTTGGTGTGAATTCATCATTAAAAGATAAAAGAAGAAAATAGGGGAAATTTAGGGTAAATTTTCAAAATAGGGTACGTTTAGGGGCCAAAATTAAAAAAAGGGGACTTTAAGGGAAATAGGGGACAGACTGTGAAGCCTGCACAGTATCTAATCATTTTTAGAGTGAATCAGAATATTTTTCAGGTTCAGGGAAAAAGTAAAAGAATTTTGTCTGAAAATTAGGAAAAAGTTAGGGAAAAAGAAAATTTTGTGGTAACCATGATTTACATTTTTTTTAAATGATAGTTTTAAAATTTTCTTTTTAATTTTATTTCAGGTTGTCATTCGACCAATGATGTACATTGCCCTGACCTACGATCATCGATTGATCGACGGTCGTGAGGCAGTTATGTTCCTCCGTAAAATCAAGGATGCTGTCGAGGATCCTAGAATTATTTTAGCCGGTCTTTAAAGGAAACGAAAATAAAAAAAAAGAATCACTAAAAGCGAAAATTGGAAAATACGCTTTTGAAAGAAAAATACGCCTCTTGTCCCGTTAAATAAACCATTATTATCTGTACAGAAAAATGAGGTCGATTTTTCATTGCTAATCGCTGATTTTCAAGAACACTTTTTAATGAAAAATTGACTCGAGTTTCCCAAAGTCAACTGAGTGTGCATGTGCGAAAGAAAGAGAGAACGAGAACAATCGGCTTGGACAAGTGCTGTAAATAATGTATTAAGAAAATTTATACTCAGTGATGGGAGTTCAAAGAGCGAGACAAATGCGGCAAAGTCAAGAATTTTAATATTAAAACGATTAACATTTAATCATTAAATTCTTGACTTGGTAATTGTATTATTTAAACGAAACTACAATTTTTTAAAAATAATTTTCATTTGTTTTTGTTTTTTTTTTTTTTTTAAAGAGTAACAATTTTTTCGAATAGATAAAAAATTGATTTTTATGAATTATTTTATTAATGAAAGTCTGCTACGTCTCAAGATCGTTGATCGAAGAAATATTTAGTAATAATTTTTTTTTTGATGTAGTTTATAATTTATTTTTATCCCGACACGACTTTTGCACGAACAAGACGTCACTGAGAAGAAAAAGAAAAACTAAAATAATTTAAAAATAAAAATCTTACAACCGACCGAATTTAGAAACTGTTATTTGTCACTTATTAGATGTATCTGAAATAATAATAATAAACACGCCGATCTATAAATTATTGAATTTAGTTGAAATTCTTTCTTGTTTATTGAAAAATAATAATTTCTGTTTATTGAATAGCAAATTAAGGCTTTGCACTCGGTAATTAATTAAAAAAAAATCAATTCAATTATTTTCCAAATTTTCAGTTAGAATTCTTCAAAAATACGATATTTCAAAATAATTTTTAAAAGTAAAGAAAATATAATAAAATTCTTTAAATTATAAAATTTATTTCAATGAAATTTGATAGAATTTTCAATTTTTATAATTATTTTCGTGAATTCAATAATCTTTAAAAAAGTTTAATTAACTAAGTAGATACATTTTTTCTTACAATGAATTTTTTCAGAATTTCAAAATTATTAAAAACTTCAATCATTTTTGTTAAACAAATATTTAGAAACTTATTGTTATTTATTTGTCCGCAGGAATAAAACTTATAACGCTTCAAATATTCAATTATTTTCTAAAATTTTAAATGACAATTTTTTTTAAAACAATTCCTATTAGAATTCAACTCCGAAAATTGAATTATTTAAATGGAATAATTTTTGTTGAAGTCAATTTTTAGTTTTTAATAATCTCAAATTATTGTTTTAATTTTTTAAATTATTTCCGTGAATTAAACTACCTATCTTTAAAAAATTTTAATATTAATGTTTCAAAAACCTAATTTTTTTAAGAAACTTGAATTAAAATTTTAAAATACTTTTAATGTAAAACTTTTCGAAATTTAATTATTTATAAAAATTTGAACTGCATTTCTTCCAAAATTCAATTTTTGTTAATAAATAAAATTTGAATTAATAGGTATTCAATTATCTAAAATATAAACTGAAATTCATGTTTACAAAATTCTACGAGAATTCAATTATTTAAAGACAAAAGTAAAGAATTTATTGAATAATTGAGCATTTGCTCAAATTGAATTTTCATAAAGAATTTTATCAACAAATTGTTGAATAATTCAATTCTTTTGACGAATTTTAATAAAATTTTGAAAAATAATTACATTTTTCGAGGAATTCGATTAAAATTGTATTAAAAATAATTGAAATTCTGCGATGAGTATTTATGAAATTGAAAATAATTGAATTCCTTAAAAAGAATTTTATTATTTATGAAAATAATGAAATGTTTGAGTAGAATTTTATTATAATTTTTTTTAAATAATTGAATTCTTTTGGAAAATTTTATTAAAAAAGTACATTTTGAAAATCTATGAATTGAGGATAATTTTTGAAAATGATTGAAATTTTGCCAAGACTATTTAAAAATTCTTGAATATAATAGAATTTTGGAGAAGAATTTTATTAATTATAGAGATAATTAAAATTTTGCACAGGATTTTCTTAAATTCTTGAAAATAATTAAATTTCTGTAAACAATTTGATTATTTATGGAAATAATGACATTATTTTAAATGAAATTCATTCTTAAATCAATTTTTATCAGGAAATTCTGCGAAAATTAAATTATTTAAAAACAAAAATCAATAATTTATTGAATAATTGAATATCTAAGAAGAATTTTTGTTATTTATCAAGTTAATTGAATTCTTTCGAAGAATTACGTTAAAACTTTTAAAATAATTAAATATTCATTTTTAAATAATTGAATTCTTTCGAGAAGAATTTTATTTATTATTTATAAGGATAATTGAAATTTTGACGAGAATATTCTTAAATTCTTAAAAATAATTAAATTTCTGTAAACAATTTGATTATTTATGGAAATAATGAAATTATTTTAAAAGAAATTAATTTTTAAATCAATTTTTATCAGAAAATTCTACGAGAATTAAATTATTTAAAAGCAAAAATCAATAATTTATTGAATAATTGAATGTTTTTTAAAAGTAAATTCTCATAAATAATTTTTTAAATAAATTTTGCAATAATTCAATTCTTTTGACGAATTTTATTAAAATTTTTAAAGAATAATTACCTTTTTCGAGGAATTTGATTAAAATTGTACTAAAAATAATTGAAATTCTACGATGAGTTTTATTACTTATGAAAATTGTATTATTTATGAAAATAGTTGAATGTTTGCGTAGAATATTATCAAATTTTTTTTTAAATAATTGAATTCTTTTGGAAATTTTTATTAAAATAGTAGTTTTTGAAAATAATTGAATTTCGGAGAAGAATTTTATTATCTATAAAGATAATTGAAATTTTTATGAGAATTTTTTTTAAATTTTCCAAAATATTTGAATTTCTGTGTAGAATTTTATTTCTTTTGAAAATAATCGAATTTCTGCAAATCTTTTGAATTTTCTCTAAAATTCAATTTTTTTAGTGTTTTGAACTAAAATTCTTCTATAAATCTACTATTTTTAATAATTAATTAAACATATGTGACGCTCCACGAGAAAAGGGACCTTATTTACTCTTGTCATAAGGTCCCTTTTCTTGTGGAGCGTCACATATTAATTACAAAGTGAACTAATTTCAGAAAAATTTACTCTTATTAAAATTTTTCGAAAAATTTGTTCTCTAAAATTTCTAATTAAATTCATTCAAAATTGAAATTTTCTAAAATTATAAATTGAAACTTTTTGAAGTTCATCTATTCTTCATAAAGTGTAAATAAATAAATAAATAGATAAATATTTATAAAAATTGTAAACACAACTCTTTTAGAATTCAATTAATTTTGAAATATTTAAGTAAAATTATGCATTAAATAATTTTTAAGTAATAATTTTATGATAACAAATAAGTTAAGAGGTCAGTTTTTGATTTTTCAAAAGTCTTCACCTTTAAACTTTTTTTATCCTTAAGAAGAAGTTTTTTCTTTAGAAAAAATAGACTTTTATTCAAATTCATTTGAATTTTATAAAAAGAAATAAAATTATAACTTTACAAAATTTAAAACATTATAATTATTATAATTAGAGATTAAAGATCACGATCGGGATGTGGAAGCTCTTCAATTTTCATTGGATCCAATGTAACATTGTGTTCTTTTAATAATGGTACAAAATAATCGTACAGCATTTTTATTATATGCGCTGAATGCTGACGTTGTTCTTTTAATATTTGTTCTAATGTTTTCTCCTCTGTTTTACGTCTTGACGAAACACTGACTGTGTTTTTGCATAAAACACAAGCACCAGTGTCGGAGGTTCTTAAAATTTCTTCAATTTCCTTTGAAATTTCCACTGTTTTCGGTAATGCTTGTGCCATTGATTTATAAATGCCAATGGCAAAAGATGTTTTAAATGCTTCAACGTATCCTAAATCGAAGCCTTCCTGGAGGACATCATCCGATCCATCGTCCATACCTTCACGATAACCTGACTTTAAAATTATAGTGAAAAAAAACAGTTTTTTAAATATTAACGTCTTAATTTTCTTTTTCTTTGTAAGTTGAATGTGTAAATGATTAAATGATACTCATAATTATATAAATATGAATGTGTGATTAAAAATATTTTACCTTTCCTGCCGTTTCCACTGCTCTTTTCCATGATCTCTCGCCGATTTCTAATTCATCGTTATCGTTTGTCTCTTCCATTGATAAACTTTTCTTCTCTTAAATTTATTAAAACTTAAAAGTGCTATTTAATAATAAAAAACAATCTTTAATATTTAAACCGATTTTTATGCTTTTTATCGTTTTTATACTTTTCAACCTTGACAAGTTCTCAAGTTTTTTAAATTTCAGATTTCAAGTTTCAACATGTGACATGTGAAATGTGAACAAAAAAGTAAGGTTATGTAAACTTTGATATCAACATTCCGAAGCCGCGTGAAGTATTTTATCATTTTTTTTTAATTTCACTTAATAATGTAAAATTCGTAATAGATAATATTGAAGTTAAAGTATTAGAGTTAGAAATTAAATATAATTTTGAATAATCGAATACTAATTTAGAAAACATTTCAAATTTAGGCGCCATTTAGTAGCTACTGCAGCGCCGAGAAACTGTCAAAATATTTTTGAGGTTATGTTTTTCAGAGGAGAGAAAAGTATATAAATGCGTGGAAAAAGTCTTTTGAGTTAAAAGTTTTCAAGTTTTTTTTAATTTCAGTTATTAATTATCAATTAAAAATATGGACAACCAAGAGTCATCTAGTAAACAAAGCAAAAGTGATTTTATTGGTATTGATGAACAAAAGTAAGTTATTCTTTTTTCGTAATTTTTCGGTTTTCTAAACACTGAATTAGGTTTGAAACTTGTTGTTCAATTATATTTATAAAGAATTTAATAAAATTCAAATAATATGAATAATAAAATTTTCGCAGTAATTCAATTATGTGAAATAAAATTTTTTTGAAAGAAATCAATTAATTTAAATATTTTAATCAAATTCTTTAAAAAGAAATTAATTATTTTCTAAAAATTTGTTTATAGGAATAGAATTATTTTCATAAATATGTAATAAAATTCATCACAAGAATACCATTTTAATTGAATTTAATTTAAATATAATTTTAATAAAGTTCTTCAAAAGAATTCAATTATTTTCATAAATATTAAAATTTTTCAGAGGATTTCAATTATTTTCAATACAATTTTAATTCAATTCTTTGAGAAATATTTAATTATTTTCGAAAATTTCCACAAAATTTTTCAAACTGATTTACTTATTTTTAAAAATTTGATAAAATTCAAAGTAAAAATTAAAATAATATCATGACTATAATAAAATATTCAAAATAATTCAATTGTGTGAAATACAATTTTCAAGAAATTTTTTCGAAAGAAATCAGTTGGTATTTAAATATTTTAATAAAATTCTTTGGAAAAAATTAAATAATATTCTAAAATTTTGACAAAATTTGTTTATAATAGTTAAATTATTATTTTCATAAATAGATGAACTTCCAAAGATTATAATTTAAAATTTTGTAAAATTTTAATTTTGAATTAATTTCATTAGAAATTCTAAAGATCTTAAATTTTTGCAAAAATTTTCAAAATTTAAATTTTTCTGATATTAGTTAAATTTTTTAATATATATATATATATATGTTATTATTTAATTATTAAAAAATAATGAATTTATCGTTGAATTTTAATTAAAAGCACTAAAAATATTTGAATTTTGGAGAAATTTTAAATGATTGCAAAAATTCAATTATTTTCAAAAGTAATAAAATAATTCTTCGCAGAAATTCAATTATTTTAAAAAATTTAAAGAAATTCTCCTCAAAATTTCAATTCTCTTTATAAATAATAAAATTCTTCTTCAAAATTCAATTATATTCAAAAAATTTAATAAAATTCTTGTAAAAAATTTTAATTATTTTCAAAAATTTTCCTAAAATGAATGATTTTCAATATCTACTATTTTAATAAAATTTTCCAAAAGAATTCAATTATTTAAAAAATTTTTTATTAAAATTCTACGCAAACGTTTAATAATAATGATTAAATATTTTTTTTAAAAAAGAATTTATTGCTGTTTTCGAATAATTTTACAATTAAAGAAATTCGTAAATAAATGTAAATAGAACATTGTTTTGAGTATCTAATTATTTTTAGAGTGAATCAGAATATTCTTTAAGGTCAGGAAAAAAGTCAAAATTTTTGTTTATTATAATTTAAAAAACTGTATAAAATTATTCATAAAAATATAAGAATTAATTTTCCAGACTATTGGAATTGGCTCAATCGAAGCCAAAAGGCTTCTCCCATAAAGACATTACAGCAACGTTGCCAAATTTAAATCCATCGCAAACGGCTGAATTAATAAATAAATTACTATCGCATGGTAATATTGAATTATTTACAAGTGGAGCGAATAAAACTCTTCTCTATAAATTAAAGGATCCAACGAAAGAAAGATTTGCCAAGGGCTCTGATAATGAGGAGAAAATTGTTTATTCAATTATTGAAGAGGCTGGCAATAAAGGAATTTGGATAAGGGACATTAGATTTAAATCAAATCTCAATCAAATAATATTAAATAAAATATTAAAGAGTCTTGAGAATAAGAAAATAATTAAATCAATAAAATCAGTTGCGGCCGGTAAGAAGAAAGTTTATATGCTCTACGATTTACAGCCAGATAGATCAATAACTGGTGGCGCATGGTATCAGGATCAGGATTTTGAAGTTGAATTTGTCGATGTTTTGAATGATTTTTGCTTTAAATATTTACAAAAGCAAAAGGGGAAAATGTCCGATTGTAAGAATGGACCATTATTGGCGCGTAATGTTTCCTACGTTAGTTCAACTGATGTTTGGAAACATATCACCGATTTGCATATTAGTAAGGTAAAAAGTGAAGGAAATTGATTTTCTTTTTATTTTTACAACATAAAATACAAACTCGGAGCGAATTTTTCGTTATCAAATTGATGAATGAATTTTAATTTAAAAATTTTAATATATTTTTCTTTCTTTAAATGAATTTTTTCATACATTTCAATTTAATTTAAATAATATACAAAAATTTCGTCTGAATAACTAATAATAAATACTAATTTCAGGTCGATCTCACAGTTGAAGATTTAGAAATGATTTTAAATACGTTAGTTTATGATGGAAAGGCGGAAAAACTTGTTACAAATGACAGAACAAATATGTACAGAGCTGTGGAATCTTTGCTCGATTATCCAGGATTAATAGGAAGTCCTTGTGGTGTTTGTCCGGTTTGTATTAAAACGAAAATTAGTACAACTTTGAAAAATAATTATTTTGGAAATATGTTTTTTATTTTAATTTATTATTTATTTATTTAAATTATTAAATAAATTTTAACATATTTGCCACAAGTCAGAGAAAAATAAGGGATTTGGAAAAAATTTAATTCATAAGAAAATTATGAATTTTTGTGTCTTTTTCGTTTGCTTTATAAACTATGAAATTACCACGATTTATAATACAAAATTTTCAATTTTTTCTATTTCTGACAATAAATTCTTTTTAAATAACTTAATTCTTGAATAACTATCTTAAAATTATTTCTTATAAATTAATTAATGAATAATTTTACTTAAATATTTCAAAATTAATTGAATTCTAAAAAAGTTGTGTTTACAATTTTTATAAATAGATGAGCTTCAAAAAGTTTTAATTTATAATTTTAGAAAATTTCCATTTTGAATGAATTTAATTAGAAATTTTAAATAACAGATTTTTGAAAAATTTAATAAGAGTAAATTCTTCTGAAATTAGTTCACTTTTTAATTAATTATTTAAAAATAGTGGATTTATAGAACAATTTTAGTTCAAAACACTAAAAAAAAATTGAATTTTTGAGAAAATTCAAATGATTGCAGAGATTCAATTATTTTCAAAAGAAATAAAATTCTACACAAAATTCAAATATTTTCTAAAATTTCGAAAAAATTTTCATAAAAATTTCAATTATCTTTATAGATAATAAAATTCTTCTCCGAAATTCAATTATTTTCAAAAACTACTATTTTAATAAAAATTTCCAAAAGAATTCAATTATTTAAAAAAAAATTTGATAATATTCTACGCAAACATTCAATTATTTTCGTAAATAATACAATTTTCAGAGGAATTCAATTATTATCGAAAATAAACAAATTTTCCTTCAAAATTGCAATTAATTTTATAAATTTTAATCAAATTTCTCTTAGTATTCAATTATCTTTGTAAATAACAAAAGCCTTTAGAGGAATTCAATTATTTTTAAATAATGCAATTTTTCACGGCAATTCAATTATTTAAAAACATAATAATATTCTTCGCAAGAGTTCAATTATTTTTACAAATAATAAAATTTTCCACTGTGAAATCAATTAATTTAAAAAATTTATTTACAATTGTAAAAATTCAATTATTTTCATAAATAATAAAACTCATCGCAGAATTTCAATTATTTTTAATACAATATTTTAATCAAATTTCTCTAAAAATGTAATTATTGATAACATTTTTATTAAAATTCGTCGTAAATAATGAATATTCTCCATCAGAACTCAAATATTTTTAAAAGTAATAAAATTCCTCTTCAAAGTTCAGTTATAAAAAAAATTTTAATTTGAACAAAAATTTTATTAAAATTTTGTCAAAATTTAAATTTTTTTCATAAATAATAAAACTCAACGTAGAATTTTAATTATTTTTAATACAATTTTAATCGAATTCCTCAAAAAATGTGATTATTTTTTAAAAATGTTATTAAAATTCGTCAAAATAGAATTCAATTATTGCAAAATTTGTTTAAAAAATTATTTATGAGAATTTAATTTTAAAAAACATTCAATTATTCAATAAATTATTGATTTTTGCTTTTAAATAATTTAATTCTCGTAGAATTTTCTGATAAAAATTGATTTAAAAATTAATTTCATTTAAAATAATTTCATTATTTCCATAAATAATCAAATTGTTTACAGAAATTTAATTATTTTTAAGAATTTAAGAAAATTTTCGGAAAAATTTCAATTATCCTTATAAATAATAAATAAAATTCTTCTCGAAAGAATTCAATTATTTAAAAATTTGTTGATAAAATTCTTCATGAGAATTGAAATTTTAACAAATATTCAATTATTTAATAAATTATTTATATTTGCATCTAAATATATGAATTCTTGTAGAATTTTCTAATAAAAATTTATTTAAAAATGAATATTTAATTATTCTAAAAGTTTTAACGTAATTCTTCGAAAGAATTCAATTAACTTGATAAATAACAAAAATTCTTCTTAGATATTCAATTATTTTCAGGAATTTTAATAATATTCTTTGCAAAATTCAGTTGTTATCATAAATAATAATATTCTCCATCAGAATTCAATTATTTTCAAAAGTAATAAAATTCTTCTCCGAAATTCAGTTTTTTTCAAAAATTTTAATAAAATGCTTGTCAAAATTGTAATTATTTTCAAAAATTTCCCTCAATTCAATGATTTTCAATTTTAATAGATATTTGTTATTTTAATAGAATTTTCCAAAAGAATTCAATTATGTAAAAAAAATGTTGATAAAATTTTTTACAAACGGTTAATTCTTTTCATAAATAACAAAAATTTAACGGGAATTAAATTATTTTTTTTAAATTTCTTCGCAATAATTCCATTATTTTCATAAATAATAAAACTCTTCGCAGAGTTTCAATTATTTTTACCTAAATAAAATTTTAATCGAATTCCTCGATAAATGTAATATTATTCATAAAAGTTTTATTAACATTCGTCAAAAAGAATTCAATTATTGCAAAATTTGTTACAAAAATTTCTTTATGAAAATTCAATTTTAAGAAACAATTAGTTATTCCATCAATTATTTATGTTTGCATTTAAATAATTGAATTCTCGTAAAATTTTCTAATAAAAATTGATTTAAAAAATGAATTTCAGTTAAAATTTTAGATAATAATTGAAAATTAAAATCATAAAATAAATTTTTAGAAATTTATTTATTTATTTTTTCAAAATACATCAACACGGGAAATAATTGAATTTTGAAAAGGTTTCAAATTAAAATCTTGAAAATTCAATTTTTTTGAATTTATTATATTTAATTATTTAAAAAGTTATAACGCAATTCTTCATAAGAATTCAATTAACATGATAAATAACAAAATTCTTTCCAAAAATTCAATTATTTTCAGGAATTTTAATAAAATTCAATTATTTTCTTAGAAAATTATATTCATCATAAGAATTCAATTACTTTCAAAATTAAAAATAAAATAAATATAATAATAATAGAAATAATAAAGAATAAGTATAATAATAATAATAATACCCAAAATATTTTGAAAAAATGTGTAAATAAAAATAAATTATTATTTACATATTTGTAAAATTATTTTTGTAAAATATAATCTATATTTAAAAATTAAGGTATTTGTCGCGTAAATTCGTTTTCGACAGAATTTTTTTAAATTTCACATAATTATTCTTTGGATATTTATCTACAAAATAAGGCCTATTAAAATAAAATTGACCGTCTGTAAGTCTCAAAAAATGAAATCAAAGTTTCGATTTTTAACATGTACGGTATAGGAAAACCATATGAAAACCACAGATTTTTAATTTTTGCACTTATACTAATCGACAGATTTTTTAGAAAAACTAAAGTTTTATTTATTGAACCAAAATGAACTTTTATAAAAAAAAATGAAAATTTTTCACCGTCTTAATTAAAAGATATTTAACATCAAACTTGAAAAATTATTTTAACATTTACTGTAAATGACAGGTGAATTTGTAAACGTGGCAATAGCGCTTGTTAAATACTACAGCTTGTCTGCTACTTTTGGAGCGAAATTTTAAAGACGGCCATATGCCAAACTTGCGACGTTGCCACGATCGTTTTTCATGCGAGAGGTTATGAATATACATTTAGAACATCTGTGTGTCAAACTGTACGTCCGCAAAAGTTTTTCGGAAACTCGCATTCATAATCGTTTCATAAGTACAGTCAACGGATACAAACTTTTGACAGTGACCAGTCGCGCGACAAATACCTTAAGATGACATATTAATAAATTTTTTTAATTAATTCAAATTTTCTTTTCCAGGTGAGAAAAAATTGTTGTGACGAAGGAGAAATTACACCTTCAAAGTGTCTTTACTTTACTCAGTGGTTAGAATTTTAAATTCAATTTTATCAACTTTTAGTAAAAAATTGTATTTCCATCGAATTTCAATAATTTTTTAAGTTTAAATTATAATTAATTTGTTTTTTTTTACAGAAAGTGAAATATTTTTTTAAGAATACACTTTTTTGTCATTATATTGAAATATTAAATCGTTTATGTTACAATGCGAGTTTTATTTTTCATAAAAAACGAGGACAAAACTCTTTTACATTCTTTAATTTAATTTACATAACGAACAAATTATTTTGTTTTTTGATACTCTCTTATTTTTGACTTATTCTTAAATTTATGTTTATTAATTAAACATTAAATTAATCATTTTTATTCATTCATATATTTAATTAACTTGAAAAAAATTAATCTAATTATAAAATAAAATATTAAAATTTTAAATTAATTAATTTATTTAAAAATTATTTATTTTCGCGCCATTTGTCACGTGACTGTCGATCGACATTTATTGCCATTCCCGCCAATATTCGATTCCCGCATATAAATGAAAATTATCCTTCTAAAATTTATCTTGATTACTTAAAAAAAGCACCACTCAGAGATGCCATTAGGCGGAGGAATTTCATCCCCACTCTTGCGCCATTTTACATTGACTTAAATGTAAAATGGCGCAAGAGTGGGGATGAAATTCCTCCGCCTAATGGCATCTCTGGCACCACTTCGTTTCTTAAAATTTAATATCACACATCATTTTGTGTCAATAACTTTTATTCATCTCCAAATTAACGAAATCGTCAAATTGCAAACATAACCTAAAAAGTAGTTTTTATTTTAAAAATGGCGACCATACCATTTGCGCATGTGTCGGTAATTTATCACTTTTTCCACCATTTTCGTTGTGTAAATGTCCACTTGCAAGTTAAAAAGTTATTTATTTATAAAAAATTCTCGAGAAATAGTCACAAAAAGAACATTGACAAAAAGTTTTAAAACAAAAGTGAAAAAATTAGAGATAAAAGTTTATTATTCAAATTTACCGCTTAAAAGTGAATACACTCTGATTGGATAAATCGATTTGTGTAATGCGCAATATACAGTGCGCGGTATGAATTAAATGGAAAATGGTGTCAGGTGTGAATGCGCGCTTCTTTCCCAGAGAGTGAAATAGAAGCGTAAAAATCGCTCTTTGTCATGAGTCGAAAAAAAAACGCTCTTGTCGCGAGTAATTGTGTATTTAACGTACTTTGAGAAAACGTTAAAGTGAATCAAGTTATTAAAGTGCAGTGGGAAAAGTTATAAAAAGTGTCGAAAAATACAATTGTGTGTTATATATACATATACATATAGTGTTCATAGAAAGAGGGGGGTGAATTGTAATTTTTTTTTCAGCTGCATAATTTGCAGGTTTTGACGATAACGTGGTCGCGGCACACACTAGAGAAAGAGAGAGAGAAAAAAGTTGAAAACGTAGTTTTTGAAACGCGGTTTTTTTTGTGTGTGAAAAAAAGGCGTCTTGCGGCAGCTGGCAAAAAAAAGGGACTTGAAAAAATGCCGCTGCTACGCAACGAACCCTTTAAAAAGCTCCACGTCTCCACGGATTATAAGGCCGACGACGAAGTCTATCATTGCGAGGCGACCAACGAAATCTTTAAGGATTACAAGTAAGTATATATACACAATTGTCACACACACTCTTCGCTTTTTAACTCCGTTACTTGGCCCTCTTTCTGACATTCCCTCCATTAGTTTTTGCATTAGGTTTTTCTTAAATATCTTTTTAAAAACATTTTCTTTTTCTTTCGCTTTTCGTTTATTTTCTTCGAATCTTATTTTGGGTTTCATAATATTATTTTCCCTCTTAATTCGGCCAACTCTGAAAATTACGCTTTCCTCCTTTTTGTCATACCGCGTATCTGAAATAAATTTGTCATTGCTATGCCGGAAAAAATTTATTTCACGATTCTTTACAGTTTTCAATGTTGTTTTTTTAATAAAATTATTCAATTTCTTTTTTCTCGAAGCGACTAAATAATTTTTAAATGCAATTTTTATTGTTTTCTTAATTGACGTAACGAATTTCCGATTGTGTCTAGGAATTACAATATTTATTATTTATATTTTACTTTTGTATATTGTTTAAGATAATAGTAATAATAAAAAGAATGAAATAAATATTTTTCTCTACAAAAAAGTTTGGTAAAGTTTAATTATTACATGTTTTTAAGTACAATTTTTTAAAAGAAATTTTGAGTTTGTTTCGTTTGTTTTTAAAGTACTACAGAGAAAAAACTAGAAATTTTTTTATTTCTTTTTGCTTTTGCATAAAAATGTAATTTGAAAAGAGTTTTTTTTCTCATATTTGATTATATCAAGTGCGTATTCTCTATAATGAATTATTATAAATTCTTGTTAAATAATATTAACTGCAATTATTATAATTAACAAATTATAAACTTGAAGCAATAAAAAAATAAATGCAATAAAATATAAGTTTCCTAATTTTTTATAGGTATTTTTCTTTTTAATGCTTTTATTTTAAAAATTAGTGAAATTTTAATTTGATGCGCTTTGAAGATAAAAAAATAATAAAACATAATTAAATCAAATTGTTTTTAATTAAAAATCAAACATTTAAAATACTTATACTAAAAATAATTCAATTCTAATACACACAAATTTAATTAAATTTTTTAAAAATAATAATTTGAATTCTTTTGAGAAATTTAATTAAAATTATTGTATTAAATATAATTGAATTCCTAAGACGAATTTGATTATTTATTAAAATATTTGAATTCTACCGAGAATTTCATATTAAATTTTTTTAAAATAATTCAATTAATTCGAAGAAAATTTAAATTCTTTAGAGGAATTTTGTCAAAATTTTATTAAATTAAAAATAAATGAATTTTTATTAAACAAAATTGCGTAAAAATCTTTTAAAATAATTAAAGTTTCTCTACGAATTTTTATACATTTTTTTTTAAATAATGGACTTGCTTCGAAAAATTTAATGTAAATTCTATTAAAAATAATTAAATTCCTGCAAAAAATTTAATTAATTTGGAAAATAATTGAATTCTTGCGAAAAATTTTATTATTTTTAAAAATAATTGAATTCTTGTCAAAAATGTTATTATTTGCAAAAAGAAATAATTCAATTCTTTGCAAAGAATTTTATTATTTAAAAATAATTGAATTCTTGCTAAAAATTGTATTACTTTTGAAAAAATAATTGAATTCTTGCGAAGAATTTTATTATTTAGAAAAATAATTAAATTATTGCGAAAAATTTTATTATTTACAAAAATAATTGAATTCTTGCTAAAAATTTTATTACTTTTGAAAAAATAATTGAATTTTTGCGAAGCATTTTATTATTTAGAAAAATAATTGAATTCTTGCAAAAAATTTTATTATTTATAAAAAAAATAATTGAATTCTTGCGAAGAATTTTATTATTCAGAAAAATAATTGAATTATTGTGAAGAATTTTATTATTTGGTAAAATAATTGAATTCTTGCGAAGAATGTTATTATTTATAAAAAAGTAATAATTCAATTCTTTCAAAGAAATGTATTATTTATCACAATAATTGAATTCTTGCGGATAATTTATGAAAATAATTTAATTCTTCCTATAAATTAATGATTATTTATAAAAATAATTGAATTTTTGCAAAGCATTTTATTATTTAGAAAAATAATTTAATTCTTGCGAAAAATTTTATTATTTTTGAAAATTTAATGAATTCTTCTGAAAGATTTTATTATTTATTAAAAAAAATAATTGAATTCTTGCGAAGAATGTTATTATTTAGAAAAATAATTGAATTGTTGCGAAGAATAATTGTACTATTTTTAAAAATCCTAATTGAATTTTTGGCGTAGAATTTTATTAAAATTTATTATTTACATTGACTTTTAATCGTTATCAGTAATTTTTTTTTATTTTTATTATTTTTTTGTTTTTATTATGATATTTATTAAAATTCAAATAAAAATTTTAAAAAATATTTGTAATTATTTTTTTAATGTAATTAATAATGAGCGTAATATTTTTGTTATTTATAATTAATTTGTTAATTTCAGTGAATTTTGCGCGAGGATCATTCTCTGCAATTCACTTGTCTGGTCGTGCAGCACGACGGGAAAATCGGGATTAACTTACGCAGAAGCTTTGGAAAGCGAAGAAAATGCCGAGCGAAGCTTCAAAGAGTTTCCAATGGAGGTAATTTGTGATTACTTTTTTCCAATTTTCATTTTCTCGGAAACATATAAATTTTTTTTTAAATTTAATAAATTTATATACGTATAATTACAGTTAAATCAGTTTTTTAAAAAATAATTTAATTTACTTAAGAAAATGAAAGAAAAATTGAAAATTTGCACACAGCAATATTAGAGATAAATTTTTTAATTAAAAAAAAATGAGTTTTTGATTTTTCTGTTTTTAAAAACGTTGCGGACTCGTAAAAGGAAGATAAGAAAAAGAAAGAATAAAGAAAAGAAAAGAAAAGTGGTAATTTCTTTTCTGGAAAATTGCTTTATTTCGAGGGAGAAGTGTAATAATTTTTCCTTTCCACATTTTCAGCTCCGCATTCCAATTTTATATCTCGCAAATAGAACACACAGAACTTCTTTCAATGAGATGCTCGAAGATATTTACCAATACGCGAGAGATCGATATTTTGTGGGCGAAATGGTCGAAGCAAGTTTCACCGAAGATTCATGGTGCGATTGTCATGTTCTTCAAGTTATTGCGCCAACTGAACAACAAATTAAACAATATATCCTCGAGAATGGAAGGTAAAATAAATATTTCAATATTTTTTCTATTTCTAACAATAATTTATTTAAAAAAAATTTTTTTTATTAACAAAATTATTATATTAATAAAATTACATATTTCCGAAAATTCAAATTAATATATAAAAAAAATAATATTATTGATTAATTTTTCCCAGCAATCCACAAGAGAGAAGTCCAAATCCTCCAGCAAAATTGTTTCACTACGAGGTGGAGCAATTGGATTGTGGCGATTCAGACGAAACACAAACAATGACTGTCGAGGCTTCTCAAGTTCGAAGGAAGAAACAACAGTACGGAAGAGAGAGGAATAAGATTTTTCTCAAACATCTTTGCGAGCAAAGTACAAATGGCGTTTGGGTCGTTAAGGTGAGAATATTATTCAAAATAAAAATTAACATTCATCAAATTTTTCTTAATTTAAAAATTCTAATTAATAATAATTATGTTATTAATTATTAATTTATATTATATATTAAATATTATTAATTTATTATTTATCAAAATAATTGAATTCTTGTGAACAATTTTATAGATTTTTTTGAAAATAATTAAAGAAAATTTTAAATTTCGAATAATTTTACTTTTGAATAAATTTACAAATAAATGTAATAGAACTTTTTTTTGTGTATCTAATAATTTTTAGAGTGAATCAGAATATTCTTTAAGGTTGGGGGAAAAAGTAAAAATTTTGTCTGGATAGCAGGGAAAATTCAGGGAAAAACAAAATAAAATTTTCGTGACAACCCTGTAATTTTAAAAGTGTCGTGAACGAGAAAAAAAGAGAAAAATAAGATTGATTTATTTTTTTATTTTCAGGAAAGTATTTTACAACAATATGGCGTTGGAAAAGTGCGATTCGATACGATTTTCGATGGTTCTTTACCCGATTTTACTCCCCGACCAAGAAGAATCGTTAAACAATCCACCATGGATAAATATGTCACCTCAGACGTTTCGAAGCATCGTAAATTCGATAAGCCAAATCCACTGAAGAAAGTCAATAGAGGCGTTGTTGAGAAAAAACAGAGAAAGCCCAGGTTTGTTTGTTTTTCATTAAATTTATATTCAGCTCCTCCTTTTTAAATTCTCGAAAAATATCACTTCCGGCAGGAAGAGTACAGACAAAAGTTTCTAATATATTCGAATATGAATAATTATTTATTGTTAGAGATGTGCAATTGAAATATAAAGAAAATGGAAATAAAATATAAATAGAATTTGAAATAAAAGTAGAAACAAAATACAAAGAAAGTACAAAGAAAATATATAGAAATAGAGAATCTTCCATATTAATTATCGTTGTATTCCGGTAATCTGTTCGCAGTTTGAAATTAGTTGCTGTTTTCTTTTTTGTTTCCTAACTCTTTAAATAATTTTTAAATAAATAAATAAATGTTTAAATTTTAAAATTAATGTACTGAAAATCATTTAATTCTTGTAAACTTTTTATAAAAAAATTTGAAAATCATTCTTTAGTCAACTTATAAATAATAAAAATCTTCGTAAAAAAATTCAATTACTTTTATATAAATAATAAAATTCTTATTAGGCGCAGGATTTCAATTAATTTCAAAACAATTTTAATTAATTTCTTCGAAAATTTCAATTATTTTTAAAAATCTTGTAAAAATTCTCCGAGGAAGTTAAAATATTTTTAAAAAATAATTGAATTTTTCACGCAGGAGTTCAATTATTTGAAAAACTTTTAATAATAATTAAATAAATGTGTAATCATTTAAAAATTGATCAGGATTGCCACAGGTCAGGGAAATCAGGGAATTCAGGGAAAAGTCAGGGAAAGTAAAATTGGTCAGGGAAAAGTCAGGGATTTTTATTTAAGTAACTGGAAAAAATTGAATTTTGGAGAAGTTACAAATGATTGCAGAAATTCAATTATTTTCAAAAGTAATAAAATTCTTCGCAAAAATTCAATTATGTTCAAAAATTTAAAAAAATTCAATTATCTTTAAAAATAATAAAATTCTTTGCAAAATTTCAATTATTTTCAAAAAAATGTTCTCCATTCAATGATTTTCAATATCTACAGTTTTAATAAAATTTTTCAAAAGGGGCCGTTCATAAATTACGTAACGCTTCAGGGGGTAAGGGGGGGTCAAGATATTTGTTACACTCATTATAAAAATATCTCTAATGTATGTAAAAGTTTACATGGGGGAGGGGGGGGGTCTAAAATGACCAAAAAAAGCGTTACGTAATTTATGAATGGCCCCAAAGAATTCAATTATTTCAAAAAAAAATTTTGATAACATTCTAAGCAAACTTTGCAATAATTCAATTATCTTCATAAGTAATAACATTTTTTTACAAAAATTCAATTATTTTCATCAATAATAAAATTCATCATAGAATTTCAATTATTTTTAATACAATTTTAATTGAATTTCTCGAAAAATTTAATTATTCTTGAAAATTTTTTTGAAATTTCTCGACAAAAATTCAAATTTGTTGATAAAATTCTTTAGGATAATTTAGTTTCGAAAAACATTCATTTATTCAATAAATTATTCATTTTTTTATTTAAATAATTGAATTCTGGTAGAATTTTCCAATACAAATTGATTTGAAAATGAATATTAGTTAAAATTTGAGATCATAATTGAATATTAAAAGCATTATAGCATGAATTTTTAAAAATACATAATTGAATTCTTTCGAAGAATTTTAACAAAATTTTTGAAAACAGTTACATTTTTCGAAGAATTTACTTAAAACTGTATTAAAAATAATTGAAATCCCGTGAAGAATTTTATTAATTTATGAAAGTAATTGAATTCTTGCAATGAATTTTTTCAAATTTTCTTTTAAATAATTGAAATAATGTAAAGAATCTTTTTTTTGAATTTTTTTTTGAAAGAATCTTATTATTTATAAAAATAATTGAATTCCTGCATCGAATTTTATTACATTTTTTTAAATAATTGAATTCTTTTGAGAACTTTTATTAACCCTTTGAGGACCAAATTTTTTCTTAAAAAATCGCGATTTTTCATTTTTAAGCAAACTTTTCAGGGAAAGTTATTGAAGTTCTTTACTTAAAGAACAGTGTCTGTCATACGAAATTTTTCAGACTATGTGAAAATTATTGTTTCAATATTCAGTTTTGAAAATTAAGAAATTTATGCACGAGTTAATAAAAAAATGTTCATGTTGCCTGAAAGCAACACTGGTCCTCAAAGGGTTAAAAAAGTATATTGTGAAAATATTTGAATTTCAACGAAGAATTTCATTATATTCGTAAAATGTAATTAAATTCTTACAAAAAAATTAAGAGAGTAATTCCATTTTTCTAGGAATTTACTTTAAATTGTATTATAAATAATTGAAATCCACAGAAAAATTTTATAATTTATGAAAATAATGGAATTCTTACAACGAATTTTATTAATTTTTTTTAAATAATTGAATTCATGTGAAAAATTTTATTTCTTGTAAAAATAATTGAATTTATGCAACGAATTTTATTACATTTTATTTAAATAATTATATTCTTTTGAAAACTTGTATTAAAAATGTAAATTTTGAAAATTTTTGAATTTCAGCGAAGAATTTCATTATTTGTGAAATGTACCTAATTTAATTCTTGCAAAAAATTTTTGAAGATAATTTTATTTTTCGAGAAATTTATTTAAAATTGCATTAAAAATAATTGAAACTATGTGAAGAATTTTATTATTTATGAAAATAATTGAATTCTTGCTTAGAATTTTATTATAATTTTTGTAAATAATTTAATTTTTTTTTGAAAAATATTATGGAAATTAAAACATGAAGATATCAATCACTCCGAGTCTTCGACTCGGAGTAATTGATATCTTCATGTTTTATAATAATATTCTTATAAGTTGTTGAATTTTAAAAATGTTTGAATTTGAATGTTTTAAAGAATTTTAATTCCTATGGAAAAATAATAATTAAATACTTATTTAAAAATTTAGTTATTGATGTTTGCGAATAATTTTACAATTTAAGAAATTCGTAAGTAAATGTAATAGAATGTTTTTTTGAGTATCTAATCATTTTTAGAGTGAATCAGAATATTCTTTATGGTCAGGGAAAAAGTGAAAATTTTGTCTGGAAATCAGGGAAAAATAAAATTAAATATTTGTGGCAACCCTGATTATTATTTATGAGAATAATGAAATTCTTGTGGAAAATTTTAATAAAATTTTTGAATAGGATAATTAAACAAGAATATAATTAATGTTAAATATTTTCTCTAGGGTTAATGGAAAAATCAAGGAGGATTCAAAAGCCCGCGCTCTTGAGGAGAAGGAGAAAAAGGAGCAGGAACGTCTCGAGCGTAAGGAGAGGAAAAAGGAGGAGAAACAAAAGCAAATTGCATTTGCGGCTTATACGAAAAAATGGAATACATTGAAGGATGATTTAGAATGCGAGGATTTGGCGCCACTACCACTGCCAGTGCCAGTTAATTGTGGAATTCCAAATGAGAAATTTGGCGATTTTGCCATGATACTTGAATTTTTGCAATTCTTTTACGAGGAACTTGAAGTAAATACTTATTTCACTGGTGGTTTGAATTTAGAGATACTTGAGAAGACAATGATGATGAAGGATACTGCCGGTGGTTTCAGTGATCTATTACAACTTCTTCTTGCAAATATTTTTAAATTTCAAGCCGAGGAGGAGAGTGAAATACACGCTGACGCGGCTGATTTGACGGACGATATTAATATTGAACAAGGCGGCGTTCCATCGATGGCGGAAGCAACAAAATTGGCGACAATGGCGTCAACATGGTGTCAAAATCATCAGGGATGCTCATTATCCGAACTCGCTCTCGATCACGTCACATTGAGTGAAATTCTTCGATTACATCTCTTAAGTTCCGGTGGGAGAATTGGTGAAGTCGCGTCTAAATGGAGATTCTCACAAAGAGGTGAGTAGAAAAATTCTCTATTTCAAAAAAAAAAATCGGGTTAAATATACATTTGACACTTTTTTTTTACTTTTAAATAAAAAAAAATAATACAACCCTCGGATATTATGATTTTTTCTATTTATTTTCAACTATTTTCAAAAAATTTGCCTTTTCTCGATTTATTTTCAAAAATTTGCGACTATTTCGACATTTCTTCCAAATATTGCATCAAAATACTCCATAAAATGCAACTTACGTATTTCGAATTTTATAGCCCAAAAAAATAGTCAAATACTTCAAAAATTATTTTTGAATAACTTTTTTAATTATATTTTTAAAACTTATGCAGTTAAACAGATTTTGAATAATTGAAATTTGGTAAAATTTAATTGAAATTAGTTGATTTTTTTTTTCAAGTATTTCATTACAATTTTTGAAGAAAAAATTATATTAAAATATTTTTGAAAAAAATTAATTCTTAAAATTTTCTCATTCTAATTTTTTTAAATTCAATTATTTTTAATTACAAATATCCGACAATTCAAATACATAAATTAAATTTTTAATTGAAAGTCTTTAAAAAATTAATTTGTCTTTTTTTTTATTTATTGTACAAAAATTCTAGAAAATAATAATTTAATTGAAATGAGAAAAATAATGTTGAAGAAGTCACAGAAATAAAAAATAAAATTTAGGTGTGACAACATTAAATTAAAAACTTTTTTTTTTTTACTTTTTTCTGAATTTCTAATTGACTAAAGCAATTTTTTTTTGCGTCTTAAAGTCGATTCGAGGTCTGATGATATCTTTTCTTTTTAAGGTGGTTACACGAATCACGATGATCCAGCACTTCTATTGAGAATGAATGAGGCGCGAATTTTACGAATATTGAGTCACAGAAATGTTTGTGAATTTGAACTTGACGATAGACTGAAAATCATCACATGCCTTATTAATCAATTATTAACATTTGCCTCGATACGCGACGTAATTGAGGAGAGATATGAGAAATTAATTCAAGCAAAACGTGAATTAAAATCATTTTTAATTGCCGAACAAAAGAAGGAGAAGGAGGAGCGTGAGAAAATGAAGGAGCGCGAAAAAGAGGGTAAAGTTGAAGACGATACAGAGCAGAAGCCAAAAAAAGTGACGCGCGGCAATTGTGAGGAGGAAAAGAAGCGCGAGGAATATGATAATAAACTCAAGGAACTTCAACAAGCATCAAGGGACGATCAAATGATGGTATTACTCGGTTCGGATCGTGCTCATCGTCGATATTGGAGATTTCTGTCAATTCCTGGTATTTATTATTTTATCTATTTTCAAAATAAACAAAATAATCTTCTTATGGAATTTTAGAAAGTAAAAAATCACTTTTTTTACTCTATAAGTATATTAATTAACTTAAGAAATGAATTAGAATACTTTTTTTTCTGTTCAAATAAAAATAATAATTTTCAATAGGAATTTTCGTGGAGTGTGACGAATGGTGGCCGGGAACGTGCATTCCAGAGGGGACATTTTTAGTTCCCGAATTACAAACACGCGAGGGAACTTATAATTATTTACGTAATAAATTTGACGACGAATGCGGCGATAAAGAGAATAGTTTTAAGAAATTGAAAAAATCACCGAAAAAAGTTGGTTTCGTTGAGAAAAATGGATTAAAATCGCCCCGCAAGGATGGAAGTCCAAAGAAGGAGATTAAAATTGAAATGCACGAATTGAGAAAATCATTAATGGCATGCACTGGCGATAAAGAATGTCCCGTTCATTGTAAACGTAACGAATCAAAATGGAATTTTTACGGTACACGCGAGGATATTGATGCAATTATTAATGGTCTTTGTAAACGTGGTTTTCGCGAGTCAGAACTACGAAATAATCTTATTATGGAAACGTCAAATATCGTCGAAGTCATTGAGGAATGTCCCAGGCATAAACTCAATCCAGAAGTTGTAAGTATAACAAAATATAATATTTTTTCAAAACAGAGAAATATTTAATATTTTAATTAATAGAAAAATTCATTCATTCATTGCAAAAAAATAAGAATATAAAGTCAGGATTATCACAGGTCAGGAGAAAACCTTCAAATTTAATTATGTTCAAAAAATTTTTAAAAAATCTGGTAAAACTTTCAAATATCTTTATAAATAATAAAATTCTTCTTCAAAATTCAATTATTTTTAAAAGATAATTTAATTCTTCGCAGAAATTCCATTATTTTCAAAAGATAATTTAATTCTTCGAAGAAATTCAATTATTTTCAAAAATTAATCAAATATATAAAATATTTAATTAATTATTAAAAATAATGGATTTACGGAAAAGAATTTTAGTTAAAAACACTAAACAAAATTGAATTTTTGAGAAGTTACAAATGATTGCAGAAATTCAATTATTTTCAAAAATTTTTTTTAAAATCTGGTAAAAATTTCAATTATTTTTTTATTTAAGAAAATTCTTCCTCCGAATATCAGTTGTTTTCAAAACATAATTTAATTCTTCGCAGAAATTCAATTGTTTTCAAAAGTAATAAAATTCTTCGCAAAAATTCAATTATGTTCAAAAATTAAAAAAAAAATATCTGGTCAAAATTTCAATCGACTTTATAATTAAGGAAATTCTTCTTCCGAATTATCAATTGGTTTCAAAAATTTAACAAAAATCTCTTCAGAATTTCAATTATTTTTAAAAATAATAAAATTCTTCTCTAAAATTTAATTATTTCAAAAAAATATTAATAAAATTCTGCGCAAACATTTAATAAATTTCATAAATAATAAAAATTTCACAGGAATTCTATAGTTAATAAATTATCTATAAATTTCTTCGCAATTGTTAAATTATTTTCATAAATAAATAATAAAATTTTTTACAGGGATAAATTTATTTTTAAAAATTTTTAATAAAATTGCTTCAAAGAATAATTATTTTCATAACTAATAAAATTTATAGCTGAATTTCTATTACCATTATTTTTAATACAATTTAAATAGAATTCCTCGAAAAATGTAATTATTCATAAAAATTATTTTCAAAAATTGTAATGAAATTTTCCAAATGAATTCAATTATTTAAAAAAGAATTAAATAAAATTCTACGCAAACATTTAAATATTTTCATAAATAATTATTTTTATAATACAATTTTAATCAAATTTCTCGAAAATTGTAATTATTCTTAAAAAATTTATTAAAATTTTTCGGATGAGTTCAATTATTTAAAAAAATTTTGATAAAACTTTTTATGAAAATTCATTTTCAAGAAGTAATCAATTATTTAATAAATTATTTATTGTTTTATTTAAATAATAACTAATAAAACTTATCTCAGAATTTCAATTATTTTTCGTACAATTTTATTGAATTTCTCGAAAAATGTAATTATTTAAAAAAATTTTATTAAAATTTGTCAAAAGAATTCAATTATTTAAAAATTTGTTGATAAAAATTTTTTTTGAGAATTTAATTTTAAAAAACATTCAATTATTCAATAAATTATTAACTTTTGTATTTAAATAATTGAATTCTCGTAAAATTTTCGAATAAAAATTGCTTTAAAAATGAATTTCAGTTATAACTTTTAGATAATAATTGAATACTAAAAGCAATATAGCGTGAATTTTTATAAATAATTAAAAAAAAATTTTTTTTATTTTAAAAAGGTTTCAAATTAAAATGTTTGAAAATTTAAATTTTTCATATCTTTAACTAACAATTTTGTAAAATTAATTTTTTGAAAAAGTTTAATTGAATCTTTTTTGCAATTATTGAAAGTTTTTATTTTCCAATATTATTTAATTGAAGAGACATTTAATTATTCGGAAAACTATATATTTTTGTATTTAAATAATTGAATTCTCGCAGAGTTTTCTAATAAATTTTTTTTTAAAAATGAATTTCAGTTGAAATTTTAAATAATAATTGAATATTCAAAGCATTATGACATGGATTTTTGAAATAATTGAATTTCAAAAAGGTTTCAAATTAAAATCTTTGAAAATCTGAATTTTTTCAAACTTTAACGAAAAATTCTGTAGAATTAATTTTTTTGTAAATTCTCAAAGAACTTTTTCAAAAAGTATTAAAAATAATTTATGGAAAGTATTCAATAGTTTTCGGAAAGTTTTTAAAAAGAAAAATATTTATTAATTGAAAAACAGAAAATATTTGTAATAATAATTCTAAAATAGAAAAATATGTGTAATTATAAAGTAGAAAAACATGTGTAATTTTAAAGTTAGAAAATCATATAATTGTAATTTTAAAATTGAAAATTTCAATTTAATTTCAGTTTACAGAGCCAATAAAGGAGTTATCAAATAAAAATACCAAGAAACCAAAAACAGAAAGTACAAATTTAAATTTCCCAATGGATATGCAAGTTGATAGTGTAATTGAATTGACGTTGAGAGATTATGTTCTTGATTTGGAGGATAAAGTGAAAATTGGTTGTTTAGGATTTTTGAAAGTAATTGATCGTGATTTGTGGAGAAAATCAATACAAGAGGGTCATTATGATAAGCAATGCGATCGACTTGTTTATGGAGCAAATGAAATTGAAGTTGACGTGGGTGCGGTTCATTCGACTGTAGATAAAATTAAACACGAATCACGTAATAGTCGGCCAAATACGCCGGACTCTGAAGTTGGTAGTGTTGGTACAAAAACGTATCGCGATCCTGGAAAATATTTGGGACAACCTGGTGAAGATGAAATGCATCCCGACACTAAACAACAAATGACAATTCGTCAAATGTCGTGCGCTATTTTGCAGGTGAAAATCTTTACTAATCTATTTTATTTTCTACTTCTTTTTTTAATTTTATTTCTATTTATTTATTTTTTTTTTATTCTCATTTTAATATTTTTTTTTACAAATAACAGGCATCACAGTTGGTCCCCTTTTTCCCCTTATTTCAATTTTATCACCTTTTTATTTTTGACGATTTGTCACCTTTTTCCTCTTTTTTTGTGATTTGTCCACTTTTTCACCTTTAAGGTCATCGAATAAGTCGAAATTTTGTCTGGAAATTAGAGAAAAGTCAGGGAAAAACAAAATTAAATTTTTGTGGCAACTCTAATTAAAATCGAATCATTTTTAAAAAATTTTATAGAAGCTATATGATAAAAAAAATTTGAATTATATATGCAAGTTTTATAAACAAATAATTATTTTTATCCCCTTTTTGAAAAAAAATCACCATTTTTGAGGAAAAAAGGTACTGCGATGCCTGAAATAATTTTCAGTTAGAATTTTTTTTAAATATAATTGATTATTTTATCTACTATTTGAGTTTTGTATTTAAATAATTGAATTCTCGTAAGTTGTACTATAAAAATAAATTTCTATGCTTCTAAATAGGTGTATCTTGCAATTGAACCAAAGTACCTGAAGAAGCCTCTTGGTTCCGATGACAAGGATAAAAAATGGTCGAGCGAAGAGGCGAGAGATCGTTGGGAACATTCATTGATGACATCGACAAGTTGGTCGCAATTATTTGTTCATTTGAGCACATTGGACAATAGTATTGCATGGGGTAAAAGTGCATTGAATGCTCAGTGTCGAATTTGCCGAAGACGCAGGGACGCTGAGAACATGTTACTCTGTGATGGATGCAATAAGGGACATCATCTTTATTGTTTGAAGCCCAAATTAAATGTCAGTATAGTACACTATTAAAATAGGATTATATTCTTGAAATAAAAATTAAAAATATTAAAAATTTAAATTTAAAGATTAAAAATAGAAATTTAAATATTAAATATTAAAAATAAAAACTTAAATATTAAAAGTAGAAATTTAAATATTAAATATTAAAAATAGAAATTTAAATATTAAATATTAAAAACAGAAATTAAAATTCCGTTGAAATTAAAAGAAAGAAGAAAATTAACATTTTGTGAATAATATTTTAGAGTATTCCTGAGGGCGACTGGTTCTGTACGACGTGTAAACCGAGGGAGGTGAAACCAAAGGAAAAAGCTAAAAAGAGGCGAAAGTTCGAGGACGAACCTGAGGAGGACACAGTATTAACCAAAGAAACACGACACAATCGCGCCAAGAGGGTGCCAGGAAGTGAGGATGAAGTGGCAGAAGAGGACACCACGAACAACGATGAAGCTATCGAGGAAGATACTGACGAAGACTCGTACGTTCATTTTTCTTTTATTGTCAATATAAATATTGAACTTTCTATTTTCATTTTTATTTTTATCAGGGTTGCCACAGGTCAGGGAAGTCAGGGAAAAGTCAGGGATTTTTATTTAAGTAACTGGAAAAAATTGAATTTTGGAGAAGTTACAAATGATTGCAGAAATTCAATTATTTTCAAAAGTAATAAAATTCTTCGCAGAAATTCAATTATGTTTAAAAATTAAAAAAAATTCTCATAAAAATTCAATTATCTTCAAAAATAATTAAATTCTTCTCCAACTTTCAATTATTTTCCAAAAAATTTAATAAAATTCTTTGCAAAATTTCAATTATTTTCAAAAAATTTTTCTCAATTCAATGATTTTCAATATCTACAGTTTTAATAAAATTTTTCAAAAGAATTCAATTATTTAAAAAAAAAATTTTTTTATAAAATTCTAAGCAAACTTTGCAATAATTCAATTATTTTCATAAATAATAACATTTTTTTTACAAAAATTCAATTATTTTCATGAATAATAAAATTCATCATAGAATTTCAATTATTTTTAATACAATTTTAATTGAATTCCTCGAAAAATTTAATTATTCTCGAAAAAATTCAAATTTCTTGATAAAATTCTTTATGATAATTTAGTTTCGAAAAACATTCATTCATTCAATAAATAAATTATTTTTTTATTTAAATAATTGAATTCTTGTAGAATTTTCCAATAAAAATTGATTTGAAAATGAATATTAGTTAAAATTTTAGATAATAATTGAATATTAAAAGCATTATAGCGTGAATTTTTAAAAATACATAATTGATAAAATACATAATTGAATTCTTTCGAAGAATTTTAACAAAGTTTTTGAAATTAGTAACATTTTTCGAAGAATTTACTTAAAACTGTATTAAAAATAATTGAAATCCCGTGAAGAACTTTATTAATTTATAAAAGTAATTGAATTCTTGCAATGAATTTTTTCAAATTTTTTTATAATAATTGAAATAATGTAAAGAATCTTTGTTTTGAATTTTTTTTTTGAAAGAATCTTATTATTTATAAAAATAATTGAATTCCTGCATCGAATTTTATTACATTTTTTTAAATAATTGAATTCTTTTGAGAAGTTTTATTAAAAAAGTAGATTGTGAAAATATTTGAATTTCAACGAAGAATTTCATTATATTCGTAAAATGTAATTAAATTCTTACAAAAAAATGAAATAAATAATTCCATTTTTCTAGGAATTTACTTTAAATTGTATCATAAATAATTAAAATCCTCAGAAAAATTTTATAATTTATGAAAATAATGGAATTCTTACAACGAATTTTATCATTTTTTTTAAAATAACTGAATTCATATGTGAAAAATTTTATTACTTGTTAAAATAATTGAATTTATGCAACGAATTTTATTACATTTTATTTAAATAATTATATTCTTTTGAAAACTTGTATTAAAAATGTAAATTTTGAAAATTTTTGAATTTCAGCAAATAATTTCATTATTTTTGAAATTTACCTAATTTAATTCTTGCAAAAAATTTTTGAAGATAATTTAATTTTTTGAGAAATTTATATAAAATTGTATTAAAAATAATTGAAACCATGTGAAGAATTTTATTATTTATGAAAATAATTGAATTCTTGCAACGAATTTCATTATAATTTTTGTAAATAATTTAATTTTTTTTTGAAAAATTTGATGGAAATTAAAATTTTTATAAAACATGAAGATCTACTCAATCACTCCGAGTCTTTCGACTCGGAGTAATTGATATATTCATGTTTTATAATAATATTCTTATAAATTGTTGAATTTTAAAAATGTTTGAATTTGAATGTTTTGAAGAATTTTAATTCCTATGGAAAAATAATAATTAAATACTTATTTAAAAATTTAGTTATTGATGTTTGCGAATAATTTTACAATTTAAGAAATTTGTAAGTAAATGTAATAGAATGTTTTTTTGAGTATCTAATAATTTTTAGAGTGAATTAGAATATTCTTTATGGTCAGGGAAAAAGTGAAAATTTTTTCTGGAAATCTGGAAAAAGTCAGGGAAAAATAAAATTAAATATTTGTGGCAACCCTGATTAAAGCTATTTTTTTAAATTTGAAGTAACGAGTGCAAAGCCTGTTATTATTATTTATTTTTATTATTTAATATTATTATTATTATTATTATTATTATAATTGTTATTGTTATTTTTATTTTGAATGATGTTGATAACTTAATGTTTTTCCCTTTATTTATACAGAGAGAAATCTGAAGTTTGTCAGGCATGTTCACTCGGTGGAAAGTTAATAACCTGTGAAACGTGTCAAATGAGTAGGCATTGGAAATGTTTCGATCCACCATTGCCCAGATGTCCACGCGGGAAGTTTTGGTGTAAAAGTTGTAAAACGAAGAAATACAATACAAGTTTGAAGCTCGGTAAGTAGAAAAAAAATGTTTAAATCATTCTTTTTTTTACATTCTTTCTTCCTTTCGTAAAATTCTAATCAATAGAAATAGATTTTTCAAGAAACGAAAATTATTACTAATCAGGAAAAATTCTTATAAATTCTTAAAAAAAAACTTTGTTGGCCATATCTTTTTAAAATTAATATCCGTTTTGACGAATGTGCGAGTTTTATTCTATTTTAAAAAAAAACTGCCTATTTTTACTCGATTCTCCCAATTGGTACTTTATTTCCCTATGAGTTTTAATTATTAAATTAAACTATTATAATATATTTATTCATTTATTGATTATTATTTTATTTATTAAAAAATCGAGTTTAAATTGTTCAGTTTGGTGAGAAATGTAAAATAGAAAAAAATTCTTATTATTTTGAAAAATCGAGTTCAAATTATCCAGTTTGGAGAGAAATGAAAATTAGTAAAAATTAAAATAAAGTAAAGAAAAGAAAGAAAATTAGCTGTAGCTTTGGGTGTGTTGTTAGTGAGGGGGCGAGAAAGGGATAAAGACACGGAGAGGTCGTCTGCAGCAGCAGCTCGCTCTCGAATCCACGGATTCGCCAAGAGCCTCCTCACTACTGATTCAACAAATTGGGACGGCTGTATGTCAATTTTCTATTTTGCACAAACAAACAATAATATATTTCTTTTTTTTGCCACCTAAAAGAATTATTTAACTTTTTCCTTTTTTTTTTTTTATTTCAGTCTTCGCACTCATCTACTAAAACCCACTATTTACTACTTTTTTACGTTATGCTACTATTCGGGTACTTTTAGATTTCGGACACTAAAGCCTTATTATTTCTGTTTTTGTTTGAGAAATTCCATTACTTTAAATTCGCTAATACTAGAAATCAAAAAACTATTCTCAACAATTATAATCAAAGTTCTTTAAAACGATTCAATTACATACATATCATCAAAAAATATTCGAAATTCTATTTTCAATATCTAGTATTTTCATAAGATTTCGCAAAAGAATTCAATGATTTAAAACAAAATTGACAATACTCATTCAAAATTCAATTATTTTCATAAATAATAAAATTCTTCTCCGAAATTCAATTATTTTCAAAAATTTCCCTCAATTTAATTATTTTCAATATCTACTATTTTAATAAAATTTCTCTTAGAATTCAATTATCTTCGTAAATAATAAAAGTGTTTAGAAGGAATTCAATTACTTTTAAATAATACAATTTTTCACGGGAATTAAATTATTTAAAAACATAATAATATTCTTCGCAAAAGTTTAATTATTTTTACAAATAATAAAATTTTTCACTGTGAAATCAATTAATTTTAAAAAGTTAATTACAATTGGTGATATAAATTCAATTATTTTCATAAATAATTAAACTCATCGCAGAATTTCAATTATTTTTAATGCAATTTTAATCAAATTTCTCTAAAAATGTAATTATTGTTAAAAATTTTATTAAAATTCTTCGAAAGAATTCAATTATTTAAAAATTTGTTGATAAAATTCTTTATAAAAATTCAATTATTTTCATAAATAATAAAATTCATCGCAGGATTTCAATTATTTTTAATATACAATTTTACAGGAATTGCTCAAAAAATATAATTATTCTTAAAAATTTAATTAAAATGCCTCGAAAAAATCAATTATTTAAAAAAATGTTTTTTAAAATTCTTTAGAAGAATTCCATTATTTACAACTGTTTACAATAATATTAGAATTTTTCACATGAATTTAATTATTTTAATAAAATTGTTGAAAAGCAATCAATTATTTTAATTAAATTTTTTTTTTATATAATTCAATTATTCTTTTAGATTTTAATAAAATTCTTCCTAAGAATTCAATTATTTACATAAATAATTCTTCGAAAAAATGCAATTATTAAAGGTAAATAACAAAATTATTCCCGAAAATTCAATTATTTTGATGCATTTTAATAAAATTCTTTGTAAAATTCAATTATTTTTAAAATCACTAAACTTCTTCCTGGAAATTTAATTATTTTTAAAAATTCTAATAAAATCGTTCGGAAGAATTCAATTATTGTCAAACATTTGAATTGAATTCTTTGTAAAATTTAATTATTCGCAAGAATTAAATTATTTTTATAAATATTTAAATTTTTTCATGAATAATAAAATTCGTGGCAGGAATTCAATTTATTAGCAGGTGAAGAAAGAAGTAAATATTTTTGATGAAAATTAGGAAAAAGTGAGGAAAATAAAAAATATGAAATGGAAGTTTTGTCAGTTTTGTGAAGTGTCTAAAACGAGTTTTTTTCGTCGTCAAGTTTAATTTTTCGATAGCTACTTTTTTTACTACTTTTTCTTTAGTTTGAAAGCTACTTTTTTTAAAACTAATTATCGAGTGCGAAGTCTGTTATTTAAATCGTATTTCAAATTAAACATTCAACTCCATCATTTCACGTGATTTATTTTCATTTATGCAATGTAATAATAGTTTATCATGGTGTTCATTTGAAAGAATTTTTTTTAACTTCTTAAATAAAAAAATTTAAAAATTGTAGTAATATAATTATCAAGTGTAAAGTCTTTATAATAATTAATATTTTTATTATTATTATTATTTCTGTTTGTATTAATATTATTATTAATAATTGACTAATTAATTAATATGGTGATGGAAACTTTTATCATTAATATTTTTAAGCCCTCAATTTAAAAATTTAGAAAAATTTCTTCTTTTATAAAATTTTCGTTTTTTTAAAATTTGATTTTCTTTATAATTTTGGGAAAATTTTTTTTTTTTGAGATAATTTTCCTGTAATTTTCTTTAACAAAGTAAGCATCCCCCCTCTCCAAAAAAAGAAATAAATATTTATTGCTTTTTATACATAATCGTTATAATGGCAGATTATCTCCTAATAAAATTTTTTTTAATCTATTTTATAAAAATTTCGATTTTCTGATATATTTTTCTAACCTATTATGATAATTTTTCACAGAATTATTAATTTATTGTGTAAAATATGTATTGAAATTAATACTGAATATTCATAATCATTTTATAATTTTTTTACAATCACATAGAATGCATTATTTTTTGCATCTACTCACGATTAAATTATGTTTTTATTTATGTTTAATTATTATTGTTTCTATTATTTTTATTATTATTTTTTTTAATTATTATTATTATTATTATTATTATTAACATTATGAATTAATTAAACAACATAATTCATAGTTGTTGCTTGTTAATGATCACTGCTAATAGTTTTATATACTAGTTTTGTTGATTTTTATTTTAAACGAGCTTTTAGAATTTATTTTTTAATAATAATCCAATTTTGCATTCTAATTTTTCTCTTATTTGCACGGTGATAGGGTTCGAAGATTTTTGTACATAAAATATAAATTATTCACTGTATAAATACTGCTTACATATTAATATATAAATTATTGGTAAAAAAAATGGAAATAGAAATTTAAATTTTCGAAACTTTTGAGTTTTTATACAAAAAAAAAATGTAGAGGAAAAAATGTTTCTTTCTTAAAAACTAACTTACAATCTTTAAATTCTTCTGCTTCTTCTTCTTCTTTTTCTTATGAAAAAGAAAAATATTTTCTTTTTTCTTTCTGTTTTCTTTATTCTAAATGATTATTTTTTTAATCACTTTTTTTTGGTGAAGAAATTTTATTAGTAATTCTACTGAGAGAATTATTTTTCTACTGAAAAAATATTTTTCTATTGAAAAACTATTTTTTTA
This sequence comes from Leptopilina heterotoma, assembly GCF_015476425.1. NCBI lineage: Eukaryota > Metazoa > Arthropoda > Insecta > Hymenoptera > Figitidae > Leptopilina > Leptopilina heterotoma. Next base: position 4,045,001 of record NW_025110867.1, on the reverse strand, counting down.
ACTGCAAAAAATGTTTTTTTAGTAAAAAAATTCTTTTTTTAAACATAAAAGACTTTTTTATTGAAAAAAATTTTATATTATAAAATAATGTTTCTTATAAAAGTTGCTTTATTTTTTCACTACTTCTATTATTAAATATAATAATATTGTCACAATACATCAAATTTATTTATTGACAAATTTTGTTTATTTACAAATAATAATTGTCACTGTGCAATGATAATTGTTTTTAATTAATAATTTTACAATATTGTTCGTAGATCTAATTAGCATGATTTTTATTACATAATTTATAGATCAGTGAGTAGTGCCTTGTGAGTATTTTTATTAATAATTTTTAAAATTAGTATAATAATTCACTTTTGTCATTACATTTTTTGAATTTCTGTCTCTCTTTTTCTCTCTTTCTTTTTTCATCTCTCCTCTCACTTGTGATTTATCTTCAATAATAATTAATAAATTTTCAATTAATAAAGATTGATGAATAATAATTCAAGGCTCCCTATCGAATTTCTCGAAAATTCAATTACGAAATTATCAAGTAATGCGATTAATTTTTACAAAAAAAATTGCAAATTTAAAAAATAGGCAGACAATAATAATTTAAATATCTAATCGAATTAAAAATAAAATAAGAAAACATAAATAAAAAGATTCAATGAAACTTGAAAAGAAAATGGAAAATTTTCGAGTTTTTGCTGTTAAAAATTTACTGAAAAAATTTTCTTGTTTTTGATATTGAAAATTTTAATTTAAAAAAATGGTAATTAATTAATTTCAATGAAATTCTAATTATAACAGAAATTTATTATTATTGTAATTGATATTAAATATTTAAAGATATTTAGATGGAATCTAACTTTAGTTTAGAACTAAAATATATTTACTTGATTAACTTTCTTGAAAAATGTAAATTTTTCAGTAATTTGATATTAAAAATTAAACAAAAATTAAATAATAAGAATAATGAAAGTAAAATAGAAATTTATTAAATGATATTAAAAATTAAAGACTAAGAATGTTTAGCAGAATCAAAATATATAATTACTTAATTTATTTAAATGAGTGAAAAGAAACTTTTCACTTTTTGGATATTAAAAATTTACAAAAATTGAAAACAATTTAGTTAATTTAGTTTTCAATTTAGTTTCGAAGAACTAAATATTAAAGAAAAGGAGAAAATATTTTTCTTTAAGAGCTGAAAATTCATTTAACTAAACAAATGTTTTTTATTTGCAAGAAAATGATGAAACTTCTTTGAAAGAGTGTAGAATTTGGTTTGAATAAAATTAAATTCTATGAAAATAATTTTGTGATTTTTATTACGGCAGAAAACTTTGAACCTTGAACATCTTGCGGATAAGAAGCTTAGGTTTTATTTTCTTTTTCCTTTGGGTTTTTGGTTTTAATTCTATTTTTTTCTTGTTTCTTTTTTTTTGTAAGTGAAAGAAAAATGTTTATTTTAATATTTAAAAAATACAAGTAGATTTTTTATAAAGAAAATTGAAACGCTGTTTAAATAGACATTAGCAACATGGAAGATGGTGAGCCACGACAAACGAGACGAACGTCAAAACGAAGCGCCGAGGAATCAGTGGACATCAGTGAGAAGAGTACATTGAAAAATGTTAAGGCATCACTACAGGAATTACTCGCTGATGTGACACATCATCGTGAATCGTGGCCATTTATGAGTCCAGTCACTAAGGATGAGGTGCCCGATTATGAGGATTTCATTAAAAATCCAATGGACTTTGGCACAATTAAATACAAACTTGGCAATGGAGATTACAATGAACTCGATGAATTCTTTGCCGATTGTTTACAAGTCTTTGACAACTGTAATGTTTATAATGAGGAGCACAGTACTGTTTACAAGTGAGTTTTATTAGTGCAACTTGACTCTGGTTTGGGTTCGGATGCCAGAGATCATCTTATTCGCACGTACACAATATGGCTAACCGAAAAATGTCTCTCTTTTTTTGTTCTTTCTAACAATTTTTTTGTTTTGTTTTTTTATTACATATTGAGCTTTTATTAATTTTTTAATTTAATTTTCTATTCGTCAATTTTATTCGCTTTCTTTTGTTTTTATTTTATTCTCTTCAAAATTTGTCTTCTTTATTTTTTATCAATTTTCAATTTTTAAGTTACAGTGTATTTTTTACTCTCATTACTTTTCTTCTACTTTTGGCTTTGTTTTTGGTTTTTTTAACTGGATCGACAACTGTTATTTTTTAAATTGAAGATGAATTTGTTTACAATTTTCAAAAATTGGTGAACTTCAAAAGATTTCAATATGAAATTTTATAAAGTTTCAATTTTTAATTATATGAATTTAATTAGAAATTGTGAGAGAACTTAGATTTTTGACAAAAAATTTAATAATTCAAATTCTTCTTCAAAATAAATTTTTTAATGTATATTTAATTAATTATTGAAAATAATGGATTTATAGAAGAATTTTAGTTAAAAACACTAAAAAAATTGAATTCTGTTAAAAAATTCTTAAAAATTCTAGTCAGACTTTCAATTATTTTTATAAATAATAAAATTCTTCTTCGTAATTCAATTATTTTTAAAAGATAATTTAATTCTTCGCAGAAATTCAATTACTTTTTAAAACTAAATTTAATTCCTCGTAAAAATTCAATTATTTTCAAAATTAAATTTAATTCATCATCAGAATTCAATTACTTTTAAAAATTAATAGATTTATTTACAGAAATTCAATTATTTTCAAAAATTAATAAAATATTATCAAGTATTTAATTAATTATTTTCAAAAATGAAATTTAAAGAAGAATTTTAGTTAAAAACACAGAAAAAAAATTGATTTTTGGAGAAGTTACAAATATGATTTGCAGAAATTTAATTACGTTCGAAAATTTAAAAATATTATCGTGAAAATGTCAATTATCTTTCAAAAATAATAAAATTCTTCTCCAAAATTCAATTATTTTCAAGAATTTTAATAAAATTCGTGGCAAAATTTCAATTATTTTCAAATATTTTCCAAAAGAATTCAATTATTTAAAAAAATTTGTTAATAAAATTCTTTATAAGAATTCAATTTTAAGAAACATTCAATTATTTATTTTTGTATTTAAATAATTGAATTCTCAAAGAATTTTCTAATAAATTTTAGTTGAAAATTCTAGAAAATAATAATTGAATTGGAAATGATGAAAAGAATTTTGAAGAATTTTACAGTAAAAATATACTTATAATATAAAATAATTTCAAACAATTCAATTAATTTCAAAAATTAATAAAACATTCTCAAGAATTCACTTAATTTTCACAAATAATGCAATTCTCCGAAAGAAATCAATTATTTTAAATAATTTTGATAAAACTTGTTTATAAGAATTGAATTATTTTCAATACAATTGTAAATTTTTCAATTATTTTCAAAATTTTTAATTAAAAATTCTTCATAAAAATTTGATTAGGTATTTTTAAAAAATTTTTTAAATAAAATTTTTCGCATGAATTTTATTATTTTTAATAAATAATATAATTTCTCTCAGGAATTCAATTATTTTTAATATCTACAGTTTTAAATGAATTCCTTCAAAAAAAATATATAGGTATAAAAAATTTTTTTTAAAATTATCCTAAAGAATTGGACTATTTTCAAAAATTTTGATAATATATTCAAAAGAAATTTCTCAAATATTATGAAAAATAATTGATTTCAAGAAGCATTTTAGTTAAAGATTCTGTAGAAAAAAATTTAATTGAAAATTCTAAAAATAATTTTGGAGAAATTGAGCTCCCGCGTCCAATAACTCGATCTGCGCTTGAACTGAAAAATTCAAGCCAGTCAAGCCGGCAGAAAATGGAAAAAAATAAAAGTCGGAATTTTTAATTTTAAAACATACTACCGTATAGAGCATAAAAATGCCCAACTTTTTTGTCTTTGAAATTTTTCTGTAGAACTTTTATTTTTAATAATAATGGACAAAAACTGAATTTTTTTTATTCTTCAATTTCATTGAATTTCAAAACATAAATCGACTTTTCTCAAACAAATCTTAATGAAATTAATTAAAAATTGATATACTTACTTATCAGGGTCTACCGAAGACGATGAAGTGATTGAAACATTAAAAAAAGTTTATTGAAAAATTATTTGTTAATATAAAAACAGACCTGTCAATAAATACGTTTTCTCAACTTTGACGAGAAAAAGTGTGCGGTGAACTTTCGAGTTGACACAACTTCCAGTGAGACATTTGTTTATTAACATGTGAAGAAGTTTTTTGGAAATTTTTATTTAAATCGGATGAAAAATAAAGAAAATACATAATGTTTAAAAAAATATGCGTCGTGCGGTGTTTTGACATTTCGACGCAAGAGGAGAAAACTATTGGAAACTATTGCTATTTTCTGTTGATTTATTTAAAAATAAGTTTATTCATGTATTATATTTAAAATAAAAACAATTCTATACATTTATAATATGATAGGCAGTAAAAGATTTATTTAGATTTACAACGACAGGAAGAAAAATAGGAAAAAGTTAAACAAATGCGCGATGCATAAAATTACCACCAGAGGGCAGCACCTAATGGGCATATCTAATTCTCATATTTTACTTCCTAACGTCGTGTATTATATTGGATTTTCAATTTCTTGTGTACAAATGAAAAAGCAAATTTTCAGGATAACTGGTTTTTTTCTATTTTGCAATAACTGTCCAAATTAGGAGAAAAATCCTTTTGAAATTACGTTTACGTTCAAGCAGCCATTTTTAAAAGGCGACCACTGTTAGTTTCCAATAGTTTTCTCCTCTTGCGTCGAAATGTCAAAACACCGCACGACGCATATTTTTTTAAACATTATGTATCTTCTTTATTTTTCATCCGATTTAAATAAAAATTTCCAAAAAACTTCTTCACATGTTAATAAACAAATGTCTCACTGGAAGTTGTGTCAACTCGAAAGTTCACCGCACACTTTTTCTCGTCAAAGTTGAGAAAACGTATTTATTGACAGGTCTGTATTTATATTAACAAATAATTTTTCAATAAACTTTTTTTAATGTTTCAATCACTTCATCGTCTTCGGTAGACCCTGATAAGTAAGTATATCAATTTTTAATTAATTTCATTAAGATTTGTTTGAGAAAAGTCGATTTATGTTTTGAAATTCAATGAAATTGAAGAATAAAAAAAATTCAGTTTTTGTCCATTATTATTAAAAATAAAAGTTCTACAGAAAAATTTCAAAGACAAAAAAGTTGGGCATTTTTATGCTCTATACGGTAGTATGTTTTAAAATTAAAAATTCCGACTTTTATTTTTTTCCATTTTCTGCCGGCTTGACTGGCTTGAATTTTTCAGTTCAAGCGCAGATCGAGTTATTGGACGCGGGAGCTCAATTGCATTAGCAATTTTTTTTATAAATTATTAAATTTCAAAAGGTTTGAAATTTGAATTTAACATTGTGTAATCTATCAAAAATTTTATTTTTAATCTAAATCCTAATTAAAGTTTTGCTTTAAAATATTTGTTTTTTTTCAATGATACAAATTTAGGAGGAAAAATATTCTAGTTATGGATCCATTAAGATATTTCTGTCATTCTCTCTAAATTAGTCAAAAAGAAGAAAAAGTTTAAAAATAAAAATTTTAGACTTTTTTTCTTCTTTTTGACTATTTTTTTTTTAATTTTCGCATTTTACGAACTTTTTCATCAAATTGTTTTTAAACATTTCTCTATATGTTCGTTTTATATGTAATGTTCGGTTTTATATGTATATCGGCTTTTGCTTTTAATTTCCTGAGATATAAAATTTTCAACTTTCATTCAATTTAGTAGTAATAATTTTTGTCTACATTTTTTTTTTCTTTATGTGCTCTTCATCTTCTTTGGCTTTTCGGAACTTTGTCTACAATATTTATTATTACACTTTATTTTTATTTTCTCTTTCTCTCTCGCTCTTTTCGTCTCTTTTTCTTGTGAAATTGTTTCTTTCTTTTTCACTTTCATTGTATGTTTCAAACCAATATTTTTTAAAAAATTTTTTTCAGCTATAGGTAATTTTATTTATTTATTTATTTACATTATAAACGAGCTTACAAAGAAACATATGAAATACTTATTTTATAATTTTTTGTTTCGTCGAAAACAGATTTATTTATGAAAAGAGTTCACAAAAAAGATAAATATGTTCGAAAAACAATTTATAAATTTTTTAGTTTTTACAAAAAAATTCTAAAGTAACTACTAGAAATAGTTTTGACAATATTTTTTGTATTTTTTTCCCAAATTTTTCATTTATAAATCTGTTTTCTCTTTTCGAATATCGTCCCCAAATAGTAATTTTATTTTGTTTTATATTTATCGACAACTAGATAGGAAATTATTTTCTAAATTTACGTTTATTTATTAATTTTTTTTTGTTGGAAATATTCACTTTAGAAATGTATCGATATACACGTATTAGACATTTTTTTAAATGAAATAATTTCTTTCTATGTAGTTACTTTTTTCTGTAGATTTAATTTCTCTTTTTCTTTTTCAAATTAAGTGATAGAACACTTAAAAATAAAAATTAAACAAAAACCAAATTAATCTGGAAATTTTTCAATTTTTTTAACAATTTAAAAATTTACTTTATTTGCAAAATATGACATAAAAAAATTCTTTATTCTTTTGAATCTGAATTTTTTTCTCAATTTGTTATGAATTTTATTTATAAAATCTATTAAAGAAAGTTTACTTTTCCAAAATATTTTTTTCTTGACAAATGTCAAGAAAAAAATTTTTTTTATTTTATTTCGAACTTAAAAGAATGAATAAATTGTTGAAATTTGAATTTATTTTTTGTTTTGCAAACACTAATCACTAATTTCTATTTAATTTTCAAGAAACTTTTTCTTTTTTTCGAATTAAAAGAATTAATATTTTTATATGTCATTCTTAAAAATCTTTTTCTCTTTATAATTAAGAATGAAGATTACGACTGAGTTTCTCTTTATATTTAAATATTAATTTAAAGAAAAAAAAACAACAGTAAATAAAAATAATTGGTGGAGGTCCTTAATTTTAACGAAAACTTAAATTTAACGAATTGTATTGAAAATTTTTAAAAATTTGAAAATTCTTTAAAAAAAATAAATAAAAGTAAATTTAAAAGAAAACAATTTTTTTTTAAATCGCGAATTTTGTAATAATCTTTGGCCTCCGAACACGTGATTATAATAACCGTGAGCATTTCGACTGCCTATTTTTGATTAGTTCGGTTTTCAGGGCCGGCGTGAAATTACTGAAATTCTTTGAGAAGCGCTGCAAGGATCTTGGTTTAAATTACGACGAGACTAATGTTCGTAAAGTGAAGAAACCACGACTCGATGTCAATAGCGAAACCAATGGCAATAATGATGAGGACGAGGAAGTCGACGATGAAGAAGAAGAAGATGAAGAAGAAGAAGAAGTAGAAGAAGATAATGAGGAAGAGGCAAGCGACAATGACTCCGAACAAAGCTAGAAATAGATTTTTTTTTTTGAAATCACTCGGAAAAAAGAAAAATTGCCTCTAGTACTTACACGCTTGATCGATGCAAATATTCTCTTGAATCAAAAGAAAAAATTTTTTCCGAACTTTTTTCCGTTTTACAAAAAGAAAAAAATGTCCATACTTTATTCTGTTTTACAAAAAGAAAAAAATTTGATTACTTTTTTCTGTTTCAGAAAAAGAGAAAAATTTAATCACTTTTTTTTTTAAATACTTGAAAATTCTTTTTTCATTTTAAAGGCTTCTTGTCGATTAATTAATAAATGGTAATTATTTTTCTTTTTTTTTTTTACATAAATAGTGTTCAGAAACTATGAAAACGATCAATATCTCAAAATATAATTTTTAAGAAACAAAAACAAAAGTTTCCATAATTTTTGAACACTGTCTTTTTTGTGACAAAATGTAAAATCAAAATAAAAGTGTCAAAACGGAAGAAGAAAAAGTTTAATAAAAATTTGATCAAGCGAGTAGAAAATTAGATTGGCTACAAATTATTTAGGAATAAAGTTTATTTAGTTGATTTTCAATCGGGACACCAATGCAGTATTTTAAAAAAAAGCGAAACTTCTTTTACTTGTTTATATAGAGAATTTTTTTTTCTTTTGCATACAAGGCGAAATTGTCAGCATTAATACTCCAGTGCAAGTTTATTGTTTTTTTTTTTTTTTTGTTAACACTTTCGGAGTTGATCAATTTTCCCTTGTAATGTGTCCCGTTATTTTTATATTATAATCGATATTATTATAATATTTAATATTATTATTATTATAGTTGATATTAATAATTTTAATAGTAAATTAATATAAAATTATTATTATTATTATCAATATTATTATAATTCTTGATATTATTATTATAATCAATATAATTATAATTTATATTTAATATTATTATAATTATAATTCTTAATATATATTATTTTAATTATTATAATTATTATTATTATTATTATAATTATTATTGCACATTTAGTAATAATTTAGAATATTCAAGATATATCTTGCATTGCTTATTATATTATTGTCTATTTATTATAATTTTTTTTTAATCAACATTCGTCAGCTGATCGTTAAAAAAAATTTGTATGTCTAATATTGAGGAAATTTTTATTAACGTGAAGAATCGTTATTTTTAAAAAAGAAGGAGGGGAAAGAAAAAAAAAGAAGTTAGGTATAGTTATACTTTTTTTTTGTCAAACTGTTTCTTTAGAAATATAGAATAATAATAAAAAGAGAATTAATTTTTTATTCTCTTCGAAGATTAAAGAGAACAACCTTTTTGTTTAGTAAATTTTTTTTTAATAAATAGAAGAAGAAAAAATAATGATAAAAAAAAAGAAAAACGAAATACAGGCTGGACCTACGCAGTTGAAATACAAGACATTACTCATTCACATGTACAGCACAATCGAGCCGATCATTTATAACGATGTATGTTTTATACTTATTAATTTGGTAATAAAGAGTATTGAAAATCAAAAATGAAGTTTTTAGTTCTTTTTTTTATATAAATATATGAAAAAATAAAGAAATACAAAAAAAGTAAATAAATTAAGTAATGTTATGAATTTCAAAGACAATATTTTTTACATGATAATTACGAAGGTAGCCTTGAATTAAAAAAAAAAAATTCGATCTATTTTAAAATTTCATTTCATTGGGAAATTTTTACATTCACGTCATTCATATTTTATTAAATAATTAAAAACTTTGAAGATATGATGAATAAAAATAAATTCAAATAACAATTTAAAGATAAATTTGAAAAGTACGAATATCAAATAAAAATTTTGACTATATAATTGGAAAAATTCAAATTCATAATAAAAATTTAAAGATATAATTAAAAATTTCGAAATTAATTGAAATAAAAATTTTGACTATGAGTGTGAAAAAAATTGAATTTTCAGAATAAAAATTTATAGTCAATTTTAATAAAATTGAACTTCAAAATAAAAATTTGAAAATAATATTGAATTTAAAAAAAAATACTTTGAAGACATATTAAAAAAAAATTATTTTTAAATTAAAATTTAAAGATAAATGTTAGTTGTATTCAAAAATTTGAAAACATTTGATTTCGAAATAAAAAAGTTATAAAGATAATTTGAAAAATTAAACTTTAAAATAGTTAAATTTTTAAATAAGAATTTGAAGATATATTAAAAATTTGATAAAATTGAACTATAAAATTAAATTTTTAAAGTAATTGAATTTCTAAATAAACATTTAATTTAAGAAAAGAATTGAATTTGAGAATTAAAATTTGAAGATAATTTGAAAACAATGGAATTTTCAAATAAACTTTGAAAATTGTTTAAAACTTTTTTTTCTTCTTTTGCAAATAAAAAAAAATAATTTGAGAAAACTTTATTTCAAAATAAAAATTGGAAGAGAATTCGAAAAAAATAATTTTCAAAAAATATAAAAAAAATTTCAATAATGTAAATAAAAATCAATTTTTTGATACAGAAAAAAAATATAAAAAATATCTTTTCAATATTCACAAATATTAATTTCTATTGAATATTTTTTTGAACATTTCTCTTGAATATTTATGTTTCAATGCCTATTAAAAATTATACATTGTTCACATTGTATTACATTTTATTCATACTTTGCAATTTACAACAACAGAGAAATTAAAAAAAAACAAAAAAAAATTTCAGAATACTCCAAAATTTTGACTGTAATTTGAGATCTAAATAACTTAATGTCCCTCATATGTTTTTCTATCGATTTCCTCCCATTTCTTCACATTGGCAGGAGCGAAGGCTGTAAATAAATTATTTCCAAATAATTAATTGCCGAATAATAAAATTATTTTCATAATTTTACGTAAAATATCAGAATAAATAAATTATTAATCGTAATTATTTTGATATAAAGATCAACTCTAAAAAACTCTATAAAATAATCAAAATATTTTAATAAAATTTTTAATTTACTTACACATCTTTTGGAATTGATAAATAATTGGCGCAACAACAATTGCTGCATAACAACAATACCTAATCATCCAAGAGTGTTTGAAATAATATTGATAAGGGAATTGTGCTATTTTTGCAGAATAAGTGTAAGGATATTTCATCTTTCTAGAATTGTCTTCCATATTTACTGAAAAAGAAAAATATTTCCATCTCCAAACATTTTTGTAATCACCAAAATTTAAATCTCCTTTCTTTCTTTAATTACAATCTTCATTAATATTCCTCAAATAATTGACATGTGTCAAAAAAAATTCATGTCAAACATATTACATAAAAGTAGACAATTTTGAGGTTAGGTTCGAAAAAAAAATTTGACATATCAAAAATATTAAAATTTGACACAAATTTAAGATAAAATTTCGAAAAAAAAGACTGAGAAACTAAACTAAAAAGTAGTATTTGCAATTTTATTTAAAACATTAAAATTACTCGAAAGGAAAATATTTAAGAGTAAAGAGTAAAATTACGATTAGTTGAAAGATAACACTTAATTATAATTTTGTAAATAATATACATTTGTCATTATTCCTATTCTTATTCTTACCTTTTTTTTAATATTCTTTGAAAGAAACTATTTTCCAAAAAGCACTTAAATTTGAGGAGTAAATTTAGAGAATTTGGAGTAAATTTTCTCACTACTAGAGAGAAAAATGGTCGCGTTGATTTCACAGAATTATGTAACAACTTCCGGTGTTGATGGGGGGTGCGTTCAAATTTTCAAATATAAATTATTTTTCTCAATAAAAGCAGCATACTCATTATACAGACGAATTTTATCCATTTTCGAAACATTTTTCAAAATTATTCTATTAACGAAAAAATGAATTATTATTTTAATAACAAATGGGAGAAAATAAAAAGAAACCGTAAAACGGAAGTGCGTCAGGCGTCACTAATACAGGAACGTACTTAACTTATGTTCAAATATCTGTTCATTTTGTATTTTGTTTATAATTGTCAGTTATAAATTATCATATCAATTATCAATATTATTAATATTATCGATATTATTAATAAGAAAATAGAAATATTCTCGAACTTTCTCTCTAATTTTATTTAGAATAATAATAATTTTTATTTCTTTGAAAGTATTAGGTGAGGGGGTGGAGAATATTTGTGTACGCACCTGAACGATGTTCAAATTTTTAAACAGAACAAACAACAGCGCCTCTGATGACAGAATAAGGAAAGAAATTCCAATCAGCGCCTCTCGATCGACGGTTTTAAAAGGAGGCATAAGCGCGGTTGTTGTTTGTTGAGTTGTTGTTTCTGTTATAACGTGACACCTAATAATTTTAGAGAATTTTTGTAATATTTTGTGTGTTAGTGAGAATTTTCTCCCGTGGTGAAAATATCAAAAGCGTGAATAAAGAAAAGAAAAAATGTCGCCGAGGAGAACCCGGAGAGGTGAGAGAAACATAACCCCAATTGACGGTTAATTTTTCATATATTGTATTTTTTTGTATATATAAAAGAGTGAGAAATATAGCGCACATCAAAGAGGAGAGCTGGAAAAATCTTTCGTATGCTGCTGACGAGCAAAACAATGTTGTTTAGGCGGGATGCGTTCCCACCAGAAATGGCGTCTGCTTTCGCGCCTTCGACAATAAAAACATTGTTTTGTAAATGCCAGTAGGGAAAAGAGGATTTTTACCTATTATAGGATTATATTTTCATAATTTTCATGACAGAAATTATTTATTAAAAAAAATATTACACCATTCTTTATTAATTTCGTTAATTATAATTGAGGTTTTAAATGTTTTTTTTTAGTTATTTCGTCTTTTTTTAATTAAAAACAAGAAAATAGGATTACTTCCCTTTGGAATGTTTATATTTAACGTTATTTTTTTTCTATAGAAAGAATGTCGACTAGAAAAAGTTTCCTTTATTTTATTTTTCATCTTTTTGACTCTTTCGTATTTTTTTAAAAAGTTTTTTCTTTAGGTAGTAGAAATAAGGAAAATTTTTAGTTTATAAAATTTTGACAGTAGAAAAAAAATTGAATTCTATTTTTTTTCCAGGGGTTATTAAACATGATAATTCCACTCCAGATACAGCAAAAAAGACAAAGAAAAATGTTATTTCTCCGAAAGAAACGCCTCCGAAAAGACGACGAACGACTCGTATGTATTTGGATTTTTCAAAATTTTTTATATCGTTTTTTATTATTTTGAATTCAATAAAAATTTATTTTAATTCTTAAAAGTAAATAAAACAAGAAAAATTATTTTTGATACATATTTTATTTCTATTTTACAAAAAATAAATATTTATAGGTACAAAATGAAGGAATAAATATTTATTTATTTTTAATTTATTTGAACAAAATTTTTGCAAATTTTACAAATTATAAGAACTGCAGGAAATAAAATTTAAAAAATTTAATTTCTCTAAATAAAAATTAGAAGATAAATTTAATTTCAGTTGAATTAAAAAAATGGAAAACATTTGATTTAAAAATAAACATTTAAAGATAATTTTTAAAAAAATTTATTACTAAATAAAAATTTAAAGAAAAATTGAATTAAACATTTGAAAACATTTGCTTTTAAAATAAAAATTTGCAGATAATTTGATAAAATTGAAGTTTAAAATTGTATTTACAAAATAATTAAATTTATAAATTTTTGCAAATTGTACAAATTATAAGAATTCAGGGTTGCCACAGGTCAGGGAAATCAGGGAATTTATGGAAAAGTCAGGGATTTTTATTTAAGTAACTGGAAAAAATTGAATTTTGGAGAAGTTACAAATGATTGCAGAAATTCAATTATTTTCAAAAGTAATAAAATTCTTCGCAGAAATTCAATTATGTTCAAAAATTAAAAAAAATTCTCATAAATTTTCATAAATATAACATTTTTTACAAAAATTCAATTATTTTCATGAATAATAAAATTCATCATAGAATTTCAATTATTTTTAATACAATTTTAATTGAATTCCTCGAAAAATTCAATTATTCTTGAAAATTTTATTAAAATTTCTCTAAAAAATTCAAATTTGTTGATAAAATTCTTTATGATAATTTAGTTTCGAAATCATTCATTCATTCAATAAATTATTTATTTTCGTATTTAAATAATTGAATTCTTGTAGAATTTTCCAATAAAAATTGATTTCAAAATGAGTATTAGTTAAAATTTTAGATAATAATTGAATATTAATATTATTTAATATTATTACATACTTGAATTCTTTCGAAGAATTTTAACAAAATTTTTGAAAATAGTGATATTTTTCGACGAATTTACTTAAAATTGTATTAAAAATAATTCAAATCCTGTGAAGAATTTTATTAATTTATGAAAGTAAGTGAATTCTTGCAATGAATTTTTTTAAATTTTTTTTTAAATAATAGAAATAATGTAAAGAATTTTTTTTTTGAATTTTTTTTTAAAGAATCTTATTATTTATGAAAATAATTGAATTCCTGCATCGAATTTTATTACATTTTTTTAAATAATTGAATATTTTTAAGAACTTTTATTAAAAAAGATTGTTATAATATTTGAATTTCAACGAAGAATTTCATTATATTCGTGAAATGTAATTAAATTCTTACAAAAAAATTAAGAGAATAATTCCATTTTTCTAGGAATTTACTTTAAATTGAATTATAAATAATTGAAATTCTCAGAAAAATTTTATAATTTATGAAAATAATGGAATTCTTACAACGAATTTTATCAATTTTTTTTAAATAATTGAATTCATGTGAAAAATTCTTTTACTTGTAAAAATAATTGCATTTATGCAACGAATTTCATTACATTTTATTTAAATAATTATATTCTTTTGAAAACTTGTATTAAAAATGTAAATTTTAAAAATTTTTCGAATTTCAGCGAAGAATTTCATTATTTGACTCGGAGTAATTGATATCTTCATGTTTTATAATAATATTCTTATAAGTTGTTGCATTTTAAAAATGTTTGAATTTGAATGTTTTGAAGAATTTTAATTCCTATGGAAAAATAATAATTAAATACTTATTTAAAAATTTAGTTATTGATGTTCGCGAATAATTTTATAATTTAAGAAATTCGTAAGTAAATGTAATAGAATGTTTTTTTGAGTATCTAATAATTTTTAGAGTGAATCAGAATATTCTTTATTGTCAGGGAAAAAGAGAAAATTTTGTCTGGAAATCAGGGAAAAATAAAATTAAATATTTGTGGCAACTCTGGAATTGCAGGAAATAATATCAAGAATTTTTTGAAAATTTTTTCTAACTAATAAAAAATTTTCTAAGTAATAATTAAAGTATTTTGAAATATTTAAAAAAAAATTTTTCTTTCTCTATATTTTAAAGGCAACACAGACACGGTGAGTCTCGATAAAGTTCAACCCAAAAGTCTTTCCACTAAAAATTTTTTTACAGATATTTGTTCACACGTGAAATTAGAATATTTTTCGCCTAAAATGAAAATCATCTGTCGAGGGTTTTTAAAATGAACTCGATTTTTTTCGTTTTTTTTTTGTAGGTTAATTGCTGTTATTTAATTAAAAATTGAGATATTAAATTTATTTTTTTTATTTCTCTCCTTTAAAGTCTCGTGAACAATTTCCCATAGACGAAGATTTATTTTTGTTATTAATTGTGTTTTAAAAAAATTCTCAAAAAATCTTGTTTTTTTGCGACTTTTGGGTTATTTCTTAAAATTTTAAGATTTAAATTTTAAATTTTCATCTATGGGAAATTGTTCACGAGACCTTAAAGGAGAGAAATAAAAAAAATAAATTTAATATCTCAATTTTTAATTAAATAACAGCAATTAACCTACAAAAAAAAACGAGAAAAATCGAGTTCATTTTAAAAACCCTCGACAGATGATTTTCATTTTAGGCGAAAAATATTCTAATTTCACGTGTGAACAAATATCTGAAAAAAAATTTTTAGTGGCAAGACTTTTGGGTTGAACTTTATCGAGACTCACCGTGCAGAAATTAAAAATTGTAAAATTTCCAGGTGCTGCAAAAGCAAAACCAACAAGTGACACGGAAGAAAATCGAACTAAGAGTGTGACGAAAAAATCAACACGCAGAAAGCCGGTAAAATCCGATGATTCATTATTAACAGAAGACGAATCATTTTCAACGAGTGTGAGCTCAAAAAATATAACAAGACGAAAGAATAATTCACTAATAAGCGAAGACGATAGTCCAGTAAATTCATCGCAAACTGTAAATTCACTGAAACGAATGAATACAACACCAAAAAGTAGTCCAATCGCAGTGACATTATCGCCTCACAGATCAAAGAAAACACCAAGACGTTCACCTGTTAATCTTGGTTCACCAAAAACTCATTCCAACACACCAATGAAACTATTAAAAACACCACGAAAACTTGTCATTAAAAATTCTCCCACATCATCATCATCATCATCGTCGTCCGATGATTCAAAACTCATTTCATCAAAAACAAAACCAAAGACACCGACATCACCAAAAGTTTCGGCATTGGCAAAACAAAAATTCACCTCACCACCAAAAAAGACACCGTCGCCGAAAAAAAATTCACCAATCGTCAAAAAATCAATTAAACGAAACACAAGAAGAAGTATTGCTTCAGCATTGAGTGTAAAGAAAACGGCAATTACACCACGATTAAAACAGACGACAAAAAGGAATTCAATTTCACCCGTAAAAATATCGCCTGTTAAATTAATAAAATCGCCAACGAAAAAATTATCATCGCCAATGAAAAATTCACCATCGCCGAAAAAATTACTTTCACCAAAAACAAAGACTCCTTCGCCGAAAGTAAAATTAATTTCACCGAAAAAGAAGACGCCATCGCTGAAAATCAGATTAGTTTCACCGAAAAAGAAGACGCTATCGCCGAAAATCAGATTAGTTTCACCGAAAAAGAAGACGCTATCGCCGAAAATAAGATTAGTTTCACCGAAGAAGAAAACGCCTTCGCCATCGAAAATAAGATTAATTTCACCGAAGAAAAAAACGTCTTCGCCATCGCCGAAAATAAGATTAATTTCACCGAAGAAGAAAACGCCTTCGCCATCGAAAATAAGATTAGTTTCACCGAAGAAAAAGACGCCTTCGCCGAAAACATTAATTTCCCCGAAGAAAACGCCAATTCCTGTGAAATCACCAAAATCGAGTACAAAAAGGAGTTCAGTTTCAAAGGTATTTTTATTTTAATTAAAATATTATTATTGAACAAATTTTCACTTCCAAGTTTGATTTGATTAGAATAGAAGGTAATAAATTACACGAATACATTCGGTTTTTTAAAACAAAAAAATACTCCTACTTTTCGAAATCAATAAGATTTCTTCTTCAGGAGAGTCTATAAAAAAAATACAGAAAACAATAATTAGAATACACGAAGAAGTTAAATAATAATTTTAAAATATTAAATAATACAATATTAAAAACTAGCAAATATTACGCGCGGAACGTGGTGTTCAATTTATTATTGTTATGCAAATTACAAAATTTTTTACTTTCAAATATAAATTCTTTTGAATAATTTCATAATCAAAATTTAAAAAATTCACTTATTAAGTACAAAATTAATTATTACTGTTCATATCTTCAAAAATTTTAATATAATTTCACGAAAGAATGCAATTATTTTCTAAAATTTTTAAAAATCCTTCTAAACAATTCAATTATTTTTTAAAATAGTAA
Source organism: Leptopilina heterotoma (assembly GCF_015476425.1). NCBI lineage: Eukaryota > Metazoa > Arthropoda > Insecta > Hymenoptera > Figitidae > Leptopilina > Leptopilina heterotoma. Next base: position 4,027,819 of record NW_025110867.1, on the reverse strand, counting down.
AATCTTTACAAAAATTCAATTATTTTCAAAACAATTTTAATTAAATTCCTCGGAAGAATTCAATTTTTAAAAAAAATTTTTTAACATATTTCGAAAAAATTCAATTTTTTTCTAAAATTTTAATAAATCCTTCGAAAAAATTCAATTATTTTTATAAATTAATAAAATAATTTAATTATTCTCAAAATATTTTTAAAAAATTCTATATAAAGATTAAATTACTTTCAATGCAATTTTTAAATATATTCGTCAAAAAAATTGAAAGAATTCAATTATTTTCAAAAAATAATAAAATTCTTGTGATGAATTCAATTATTTTCGAAACAACTTTAATTGAATTTTTAGAAAAAATTGCATTATTATAAAATATTTCTATAAAATTCTTCATAACAATTTAATTATTTCTTAAAACTTTAATAAATTGTTTGAAACATTTCAATTATTTTTCTTAATAGTAAAATTCTTCTCAATAATTCAATTATTTTTATAAATAGTAAAATCCTTTGCAGGCATTCAATTATTTTCAAAATAATTTTCAAAAGTAATAAAATTCTACACAGAAATTCAATTATGTTCAAAAATTTTTTTAAAATGCTACGTCAAAATTTCAATTAACTTTAAAATTAATCAAATTCTTCTCCAAAATTCAATTATTTTCATGAATATTAAAATATTTTACAGAGATTCAATTATTTTTATAAATTATAAAACTTATCGCAGAATTTCTATTATTTTTGATGCAATTTTAATCGAATTCCTCGAAAAATGTAATTATTCTTAAAAAATTTATTCAAATTCGTCAAAAGAATTCAATTATTTACAAATTTTTTTATAAATTTCTTTCGCAACAATTAAATTATTTTCATAAATAATAAAATTTTTCATAGGGATTCAATTATTTTAAAAAAATAATAAAATTATTTTTATGAATTCAATTATTTTCATAAATAATAAAACTCATCGCAGAATTTCAATTATTTTTAATACAATTTTAATCGAATTCCTCGAAAAATGTAATTATTCTTCAAAAATTTTATTAAAATCCGTCAAAAGAATTGAATTATTCAACAATTTGTTGATAAAATTCTTTATGAAATTTCAATTTGAGGAAACATTCGATTATTCAATAAATTCTTTATTTTTGTTTTTAAATAATTGAATTCGCTTAGAATTTTCTAATAAAAGTTGATTTAAAAATTAAGTAATTAATTTCTGTAGAATTAATTTTTTTTAAAAAAGTTTAATTGAATTTTTTTTTTAAATTATTTTAAGTTTTTATTTTCTAATATATATGTATTTAATTGAAGAATTGACAAATAATCGAAATTTTGTAAAATTATTAAATTTAAAAGGTTTTAATTTGAAATTGTATAGAAAATTTAAATTTCAAACAATTTTAATTAAAAATTCTGAAAAAATTAGTCTTTGAAAACTTTTTATTCAAATTTTATGACATCAGTTAAATTTTTGAATATATATTTTTTTAATTAAAATAATTGAATCATTTATAAATGATTCAATTTCAAGAAATTTTAATTATTCTCAATTTGTTTAATTAAAATAATATAGAATATAAAATAGTTAAGAGGAATTGTTTTTGACCTCATGTATTAAAAAATGAATCTTTAATCAAAGTGAAAACATTTCTAAACTATAATTTTACATCTTTCATTTTAGAAAATCTCACCAAGACCAGCGAAACTTTCATTGCCAGTCTCGAAAATAAGAAAATCGCCAGTAAAAACGTCGAAAGTTGCTGTTGTGATTTTAGAAAAAGTGAATTCATCAACTCGAAGAAGTGGTGGTGGTGGTGGTTCACCAAAATCACCCAAAAGCCTTGGCAAATTAAGTCCAAGACGATCAAACTCAATTGGCAGTGTGATAAATACAACAATCACTTCACCAAGAAATCGTAGCAGTTCGGTGAAAAAAATTATTCTCGATTCACCAGTGGAAAATAAATCATCTTCAAAACGAAGATCAAATAAGGACAATAGAATACTCTTATCTCCCTCAGTGTCATTACGTCGTTCTTTAAATTTGACAGCAAGCCTCGAGGAGTCAACGGCTTTATTGAGAAAAAAATCCTCAACACCAAAATACAGGGGTCGGAAAAATCGTTCTGGAATTGAAAATGAATCGGAACCTGAAATGAGTGACACGTCACTTATTAATATGAGCGATGTTTTCGAATCGGATATTTCGCAGGTGGATGATAAGGACAAGGATGGAACTTATGAACTTGACGAGCCAAAAACACCGGGATTGAAGGCTAAAAAAGCAATGAAGAGATCATCACCTGCCAATGCAAAACGGTGAGAATTTTTTTTTCTTTGGTTTTTAATTTTAAATTTTTAAATAATTTTTCTTTAAAATGTTTTCAATTTTAAAATTAATGTACTGAAAATCATTATCCGGATAATTGAATTTTATATAAATAATAAAATTCTTATCAGGATTTCACATATTTTCAATACAATTTTAATTGATTTCCTTGAAAACTTCAATTATTTTTAAAAATCTTGTAAAAGTTCTACGAGAAAATTCAATTATTTTAAAAAGTAATTAAATTTTTCACAGGAGTTCAATTATTTAAAAAACTTATTAATAAAATCCAAGTCAAGAATTAAATTATTTTTAAAAATAATGAAATTTTTGCTGGAATTCAATTATTTTAAATACAATTCTAATAAAATTCTCCTCAAAAATTTTTTTTCGCTGGGATTAAATTATTTAACAAAGTTTTAATAAAATTCTATTCAAGAATTCAATTATTTTCAGGAATAATTAAATTGTCGATTTACTGAAAATCATTGAATTTTTGTAAAGTATTTATAAAAAGATTTGAAAATAATTGAATTCATTTCGAGAATGTTATCAACATTTTTTTCAATAATCGAATTCTTTCGAGAAAATGTAATTAAAATTGTATTGAAAATAATTTAATTCTTGACAAGAATTTTATTAAAATTCTTTATTTAAAATAATTGAATTGTTTTGAAGAATTAATTTCAATTCTCTTGAAGATAATAAAGCTTTCTTCAATAATTTTTATTGAAAATTTTGAAAATAATGAAATTTTAAGAAGAATTTCTTTTAACTTTTTAATATAATCGTGATTATGTATTATTAATTGTAATTAGCGATTTTCCTATTAAATTATGTTAAAATTATTCATGAAAAATTAAATTCTTTTAAACAATTTTATTAGAATTTTTGTAAATAATTTTATTTTTTTTAAAAATTTATTAAATTTCGTAAAAAATTTAAATTTACTAAGAATTTTATTCAAAACTTTTGAGAACAATAATTGAATTGTTTAGAAAAATTATATTACAATTTTTAAAAATAAATGAACATGTTTGAGAAATTTTATGAAAATTATCTTCAATATAATTTTTTCCTAAAAATTTAATTAAAATTGTAGTTGAAAATAATTGAATTTCTTATAAGAATTTTATTATTTACAAAAATAATTATTGAATTCTTGACAAGAATTTCAAAAAATGTTATCCAAATTTTTTAAAATAACTGAATATTTTGAATGTATTTTACTAAAAATTTGGAAAATAATGATTTTTTTAAAAGAATTTCATTAAAATTATTGAAAATAATTAAATTTATACTAAAATTCTTGAAAATAATCGAATATTATTAATATTTTTAAAAATAATTGTACTTTTTCGAGAAACTTTATTAAAATTGTATTAAAAATAATTAAAATGCTCTAAAGAATTTTATTATTCATGAGAATAATGAAATTCTTGTGACAAATTTTATTATAATTTTTAAATAATAATAATAAAAAAAATGTAATATTAAGTACTTTATTTTCAAGAATAAACATCAATTTTCGAATGATTACAGATTTAAAATTTAGAGAATTCACTTATTAAGTACATAATATTAAATTTTCTTCTTTATTATTATTCAAAAATTTTAATAAAATCTGTAGCAATAATTTCCTTATTTTCATGAATAATAAAATTCTTTAGAACAATTCAATTATTTTCAATGCAGTTTTAATTAAAATTTCTCGAAAGAATACAATTATTTTTAAAAATATTATTTAAATTCAATTACTTTTTTAAAATTCTTGGTAATAATTCAATTATTTTCAAATTTTTTTTAAATACTTTACAAAATTTCAATGATTTTCAGTAAATTGACAATTTAATTATTTCTGAAAATAATTGAATTCTTGAATAGAATTTTATTAAAACTTTTAAATAATTGAATCCCTGCGAAAAAATTTATTATTTCTACAAATAATTAAATTTTTGCAAAAATTAGTAAAATAAGTAAATTTTTGAGAATTTGATTAAAATTGTCTTTAAAATAATTGATTTCCTGTGAAAAATATAGATACTATTTGTTGATATTATTGAATTCTTTCGATGAATTGTAAAAAAAAGTTTTAAAATAATTTAATTTTCCTTGGAATTCAACTAAAATTGTGTTTCTTTAAAATAATTGAATTCCGGCGAAAATTTCATTATTTTTAAAAATAATTAAATTTTTGAATTGGATTTTATTAAAAATGTTTTAAATAATTGAACTTCTGTGAAAAATTTAATTATTTTTTAAAATAATTGAATTTTTTCGGAGAATTTTTACAAAAGTTTAAAAATAATTGAAGTTTTCAAGGAAATCAATGAAAAATGAAATTGAAAATAAGTGAAATCCGGATAAGAATTTTATTATTTATATAAAAATAATTGAATTTTTTTCGAAGATTTTTATTATTTATAAATTGACTAAAGAATTTTATTACAATTATTGAAAATAATTAAATTCTTCATAAGATTGAATTATTTTCAAATTTTTTTTATAAATACTTTACAAGAATTTAATGATTTTCAGTACATTAATTTTATAAACATTTAGAAAGAAAAATATTATTTAAAAAGTTAGGAAACTGAAAAGCAAACAGCAACTATCTTCAAACTGCGAACTGATTACCGGAATACAACGATTATTAATATAGAAAATTTATAAAATATAAAATTTGAAATCTGTAATCATTCAAAAATTGATGTTCATTCTTGAAAATATAAAATTTTCTAATTTCCAAAATAATAAGTGGAATACCGCGTTTCGCGCGTATCATTTGCTAGTTAATTAATATTAACTAACAATATTTTCTATAAACAAAATAATTTGCTTTAATTTTTTTTATGAACTTATTGAATAATTTAATGTGTACAGGAACGAAGTGGAGAATAAAAAAGTGCGTTTTGCCGAGAGTAATGATCCAAGGGAGAATACAGTGAAATTCAGAACAGGAACACCAGGTCATAGATCTTCATTGAGAAGGAGTTCGGAAGTGAGAAGTAAATCAAAATCACCCCAAAGAGTAACAAAATCATTGATGGATCAAAATCAAAGACGAAGATCGAGTTCAGTTTCAGTTATTGAAGGAACGCCAAGAACGCCGGCAAACAAAAGAACATTCAATTCGAATGTCAACTCGAATGTTAAATCAGATCATAAAACACAAATGGCTTCAGTGAATCGACTCAGTCGACCGAGAATGTCCGTTGCCTCCGAGAAGAAAGCTGGTAATTCTTTACTAATCGCAAATTCAGTATTTTATTTTTATTATTTTTAAATAATTCTTATTATTTAGACTTTTATTATTTTCGTTTTTTTCTGTTCATATTTTCTGTTATTTTTTGAATTTTTAGACACAAAAACGCCGGTGCCGAGAAAAATTCCCAATTTCGCTGAAATTCATAAAAAGAATTTCGAAAAAATGGAATCACTTGTCGATGCAAAAAAAAGAGTTGCCGATCGACATGTTGCAATGGTTAATCCCATACTGAGTGGCACAAAATGTAATATTTTTGTTTCATTTTCTGTTTCTATTTCGAATTTTTTAACAAAAATCGCATCTTTTATCTATAATTTGTATGATTCAATTGGTATTTATATATTTTTATTAACTTGAATTTCCTTTTATTCACTTTATTAATTTCAATATTTTACTTAATTTAAAAATATTTTTTACTTTCTACTAGAACTTTTATTTGAAATTTCTAATAATTTATTAATTTTTTGAAAAAATAAACTTTTTTTCTTAAAATTTTTTCCATATTTTTGAATTTTATAATTTAAATCGACTTTTTAGATAATCTAAAGTTTTAAACGATTAAAATTAATTCAAACAATTTAATTTCTATGAATTTTAGTATTTTAAAATCGCTTTTTATTGATATTTGTACAAAAAAGTATTGTATCAAATTTTTATTTATGTTAAGCACATTTTTTAAAATTGTGTTTTAAAACATTTTTTTTTCGTTCTTTATTTTTGCGTTTTTGATGTAAATTTTTTTTCTTTATTTTCAGCAATGCCGGAACTTGCGATGGGAAAACGTCTCGAATTACGAGTGCAAAACGGTGTTTACAATCGTTTTGGATTTAAATTGCGAAAAAATGAAGCTGTGGCAACTATGAGCAAAAAACCAGTATCAATGACAAGGTGAATTAAAAAAAATTTAATATTTATTATTTTTATTGTAACTGTAGGTAAAAAAAAATTTTTCCTATAGAGACTTATTTTTTTGTTTTGTTTCACATTTTCTTTTTCTTTTTCAGTGAGAAGAAAATGAACGCGAGGAGAGAAATTTTAAAAGGTGTACGAACAAATCGACGCTTTGAATTGCAAATGAAGTCACGAAAGTGAATTTTTAGATAGTGAATTAGAACATAATATTTCCCATTAGCCTTAACATTCGAAAAAAGCAAAACTTAACGAAACAATGTTCACATAATTCCTAGGACTTTATATATAAAAAAAAAGGTTTCATTTCTGTTAAACTTTTCTCTCGCCAAGAGGAAAAAAAAGAAAGAAAGTTTGTGAACTTATTAAAATGAAAAATGTTTTAAATGAAACAAAAAAAAAAACAGATCTTCAGTTGTCTCCAGAAAAAAAGGAAAAAGAAACGAGACGGAAGAAATATTAAACGCAAGACAAGAAAAAAAACGATATTTTACAAATACAAATGAATAATCATTTTTTGTAAAATATTTTATAGACTTTAATGATACGGGAATCAACATTTTTTTCTTCTTCAATGAATTTAGTCTAGTGAAAAATACTAGTATATTAATGACTATTTTATTAAGTTTTTTTATATAAAGTAAAAAGAAAATTAAATTAAAGAATTAATTTAATTTACGATATAGTCAAAGTCTTTTTTTCTCAAAATATATATGCGTTTGCATGTTGATACGTTTAAATTTAATGAATTTGGATTGAAAAAAATTTTATTTTTTAAAAAGAAAAGAAAACTGGACGAGACTATACTTAGAAGTTTGTAAATAATTTATTACGAGACACATATCGCTGAAGTGAAAATTATGTTTTCAATCATTTTTTGCAATTATATTCAGCGAAGTCATTGTAGGTACCATATTTCTTGTAACGGTACACCCTTTTTTTTTAATATTATATTAACCAATTTTTTTTTTTATTTTAATTTAAATATTCTTTGGAGTTCTGTCTTAAAACGGTTGTTTCTTAAAATTTCCTTTTTAAAATGAATATTTTTCAACTTCTTATCTTATATACTTAATTATATAATTATGGTGGTTTCTTATTAAATTTTTTTCCTATTTTTATTAAAATTGCTTTAAATTTTCAAATTGTTTATCCATTTATAAATTTTTTATTAGTTTGTAAAATTGTTTTCTTAATTTTTAATGGTTTTTGAGAGAAGAATTTTCATTAATTAATTTGCTTTTCATATTTTTATTGTATTTTTTTTTTGCTAGAATTTAATTTTTCTTTCTATATCTATTATTTTTTATTTTTAATGTTTTTTCATTGAAACAGAGCTTTATTCTATTTTTATTACTTAAAACTTTTTTTTTTACCATTGATTAAATGATTGTCAAATTATTTGAATGGTAATGTAGTAGATTTAAGGAAATAAAGAACGTAAATAATAATTAACTGCAGTCTTCATTAATAGTTCGTACCTTTTTTTATTTAATTTTTTTGATACTGATACTAATAAAGATTTGATCCCCTACTCGTTTATTTACAAGTTTACCTTTTTCCTTTACGATAATTTTCGATATATTCGACCTATTGTCGCAATAATGTCTTTTAAGAAAGGAAAAGAACTAAATTTCATTTGGAAATGTGAGTCCGCCTTTTCACATTTTACATTGTCAATGCTCATTTCCTTTTTCGATATATTCGACCTTTTTCTCGCAATGTCTTTTTTAAGAAAGGAGGAAATATGTTCTTGTGGGATAAATAATAATTATACATATAATACCTATATAAATCAGAAGGTTAATGATTCCCACTGTTATTAATTAAATTAAGACTCCATAATTAACTTGTTACTAATTTATTAGCTTAGTAATTGAAATACAATTTGTAATCTTATACCGGTTTAATAATACGACTGTACAGTTCAGACTCTAGTCTCTATATTATGCTGTTTGTTACAAGTCTTACAACGACGAGAGCGGTTCACGTTCCGCGTCTGCGCAACTTGAAACTTCCTGTTTTCATCTCAGAGATTTTCGCTTTAACCCGTGGGAAATATTATATAGAATTACCAAATTGTTTATATTTATTTATTTATTAAAATTTAGCGCTTTTATCGCAATTCCATATATCGAGAATGTTCGAGTGAGATAAATAGTCGCTCGTCACAAAGGATAAAGACTAATTCCCCACATTCTAAGTACAATGTGCGCCATCTGTTTTCCTCTCTCAACAGAGTGTGACAAAAGTAGTGTAGGTAAGTAGAAACTATAGAATCGGAAGAATTTTTTTCATGTCCGACGTTTATGAAAAAACACGTGTTTGAAAAACATCCCTTTAAAAAGAACGAACCGTTTGGCTTAGCGTTTGGTAAAAAAATTGCTATTGTTTGTGCTTTCCGATACCTTATTATTTTTCTTTTTTCACTTAATTTTTCTTTCAGAACCTTGTTCACAAGAAAAAATGTTTTACGTTATTGGATTAGGCCTTGGAAATGAAAAAGACGTTACTGTCAAAGGTTTAGAAATAATCCGTAAATGTCAGAGGGTTTATTTGGAAGCTTACACGTCAATTTTAACTGTTGGAAAAGAAACCCTGGTGAGTAATTTTAAAATTAAAATTTTATTATTTTTTTTTATCTTTCATTTGTATACGTACACTTTATGAATAAAACCAATAAAACTGAGGTTCAAACTTATAATTTTCTTTCTTTTAATATTTCCTTATTATTAATTTTCAAAATAATTATGCATTTACATTATCTTTGCATTTAACATAAATAATATTAAAGAATAAGAATTTGTTTAAATATTGCGAATTTTTTGGATAATTCGTTTTCAAATGTCTTTCATGTGAGTGCTTGGATACAACAAGGGGACGTACGCTCGGCGAGCCGCTTTAAAGTCAGTCAAAGGTACCGTAAAGTGTAAAAAATGAAAATTCAAAATTTTGAATTTTGAAAACTGCCATCTTATAGGAAATAAAAATGCGCATCTTTTTTTTCTTTGAAATTTCTTTGAATAATTAATATTTTTATATGATAATGGAAAAAATGTGATTAATTTTCAATGTTAAATTTCATTGAATTTTAAAATATAAATCGTCGTATCTCCGACAAAAATGAATGAATGCTTTTGATTTTTGGTATACAAATGCATTTGGACCTATAGAAGACGACAATATCACGAAAATGTTAAAAGCAATTAATTGTTTATTGATTTTTAATTGTTAATACTGACCGGTCAAAAATAATTTTTTCTTATCTTTGGCTGCAAAAAGTATGCGGGGAACTTTAAAATTCAAACAACTTCCAGTGAGACATTTGTTTATTACGATGTGAAGAAGTTTTCTGTAAAATTGCAGAAAGATTAGTTTTATATTTACAGAAATACAATAGTTTTAAGAAAAATGCTCGCGCCGCCAACGATCCCTACCGCACAGATTTTAAGGTTAGTTGCACGGTAAAGTTTTATTTATGTATAAATATATGTGTGTAATATTTGCATTGAATTATTTATTAACTATTACATACTATACAACATAGGTATACACTTTTTTAATAATTTTGTAAAATATTATGTGTATGAATAAAAATATTACAAATAATTCTAGCAATATTTAATTAAATTAAGATTATTTCTGATATTTATTTTTGTTAGTATATCGTTTATTTACAACTCAATTTTTATCGACTCTATAATGTATTAAAACTATTACTCAATATGCTGCAACAACACTTAATGTCCTTTTTAATTACATACTATGTTGAATCTAGTATAATCTAATAATATCTATTAAAATATAATAGTTCAAAATATCACAATTGTCAAAAATTGTTTAAAATAAAAATTTTTCCTAGTTTTTAAACAATAATATTAACATCTAAAAACGTTTTATAAATTTAATAATGTTTAAAATAAAAACATTTCTTTTAACACAGATATTAATCTTAATTTAATTAAATACTGCTAGAATTATTTGTAATATTTATATTCATACACATAATATTTTACAAAATTATTAAAAAAGTGTATACCTATGTTGTATAGTATGTAATAGTTAATAAATAATTCAATGCAAATATTACACACATATATTTATACATAAATAAAACTTTACCGTGCAACTAACCTTAAAATCTGTGCGGTAGGGATCGTTGGCGGCGCGAGCATTTTTCTTAAAACTATTGTATTTCTGTAAATATAAAACTAATCTTTCTGCAATTTTACAGAAAACTTCTTCACATCGTAATAAACAAATGTCTCACTGGAAGTTGTTTGAATTTTAAAGTTCCCCGCATACTTTTTGCAGCCAAAGATAAGAAAAAATTATTTTTGACCGGTCAGTATTAACAATTAAAAATCAATAAACAATTAATTGCTTTTAACATTTTCGTGATATTGTCGTCTTCTATAGGTCCAAATGCATTTGTATACCAAAAATCAAAAGAATTCATTCATTTTTGTCGGAGATACGACGATTTATATTTTAAAATTCAATGAAATTTAACATTGAAAATTAATCACATTTTTTCCATTATCATATAAAAATATTAATTATTCAAAGAAATTTCAAAGAAAAAAAAGATGCGCATTTTTATTTCCTATAAGATGGCAGTTTTCAAAATTCAAAATTTTGAATTTTCATTTTTTACACTTTACGGTACCTTTGACTGACTTTAAAGCGGCTCGCCGAGCGTACGTCCCCTTGTTGTATCCAAGCACTCATGTAGCTAAAAATATAAAAAGCCGGGTTGGGTCCAGTTGGATCTCACGATTCTTATACTGTAATTTTTAATTTACATTTGAAAAAAACAAAATTTAAACAATTTCTTATAGAAAATAAAAAATTTGGGATTAAAATTACAACCAGATAAGTGTGAATACCTTCGACCAGAATTAGAATATTATGTGACGCGCTTCAAATAAAAGAGGTGCCTAAACAGAAGCAAAAGAATTATAGGTTATGTTTGTATTACATTTATCTATTGATTAAAATTTCATATTTAAGAATGTGGATTTGAAACCACCTTTTATGGAATATTTTCGATGTAATGAATAATTGAACATCAATGATTTGCAATAGTAATTAATTTTTTTTGTATTTTTATTCTAAAAATTATAAACATAACCTAAATTTGTTGCCTCTTAGGTACGAATCGAAAGTAGCTAACTTTCGGAGTTAAAATTATTTAGAATAAATTAAAATTTTTCTTTCTTCAGGAAAAATTTTACGAACGTCCATTAATATTAGCAGACCGTGAACTCGTTGAAAATGAGTCTGAAGAAATTTTATCGAATTCCGAGAATGAAGATGTTGCATTTCTCGTTGTTGGCGATCCTTTTGGTGCAACCACTCATACTGACTTAGTACTGAGAGCCCGGGAAAAGGGCATAAAAACCGAAATTGTTCACAATGCGTCAATTTTGAATGCCATTGGCTGTTGTGGTCTTCAACTTTATTCATACGGCGAAGTGGTGTCAATTCCATATTGGACCGAAACTTGGCAGCCGGACAGTTTTTACGAGAAGATAGGGGAAAATCGAAAACGCGGTCTTCATACACTATGTCTGCTTGACATTAAGGTCAAGGAACCGACTTTAGACAGTATTATGAAAAAGAAGAAGGAATACATGCCTCCAAAATTTATGACTGTTGCTGAGGCCGCTAATCAGTTAATTCAAATTATAGAAAGAAAAAGAAATGCCGAGACTAATTTAGGTAAGTATTTCATTTTTCTTCATTCTGTGTAGTAAGTAACTAACTAACTTACTAAGTAACAAAATTAACTAAACTATCTAGCTAATGAAACTAACGAATGAACTAAATTAACTAACTAACTTACTAATTAACTAAACTAACTAGCTAAAGAAACTATAACGAACTAACTAACTAAATTAACTAAGGAACTAACTAACTAAACTAATTCAACTAACTAACTAAAGAAACTAACCAACTAAGTAACTAAATTAACTTACTAATTTACTAACTAACTAAATTATCTAAGCTAACGAACTAATAGTAACTAAATTAACTTACAAGCAAACTAAATGAACTAAACGAACTAAACTGAGTAAATAACTGAGTAAACTAAGTAACTAACTAATAAATTAACTAACAAAACTAACTAACTAAACTAACTGAACTAACTAATCTGACTAATTAACTAACTAATTAACAAAATAAACTATCTGAATTAACTAACTAAATAACTAACTTATTTACACACAAAATTTATTGTGTTATTTTCGTGTTTACTATTTATTAACTTATATATAATTTCCAAAGCAACCTTCGTCAATAAATGAAATACATTTATCGACCACTGTATTTTTTAATTATAAATCTTATGAAAATATAAAATGTTATTAAAAATGAAATTGTTAGTTACAATTATAAAAACATCCAACATGCATTTCCTCGCAAGGCGTTAGGGAAAACGTTATGTACAACTCGTGGTGAAAGAATGATTTTACTCGAGTGATTGCTGCTCGTAAAATCACTCACTTTCACCACTAGTTGTACAATGTACTATTTGCAATAAATAATTTTTTTATCAATAGAATAATTTTTTTTAGAAGCTCAAATCTTCATTAATTTTATGTTAAATTTTCATCAAGATCCGACAGTCCATTTCTGAATTGCCTTGCTTTCATTGAGATAATTAAACAAATAAATATGAAATCTTTAATTTTTTGTCAAAAACTATTGATTTCAGCTTTTGATGAGGAAAGTTTAGCAATTGGCTTAGCTCGAGTTGGATCCGAGGATCAAAAAATTGTTGCCTGCAATATTTTCGAGATGAAAAATGTCGAATTAGGATCTCCACTTCATTGTCTTGTAATACCTGGAGAAAAGCTTCATCCACTTGAAGCCGAATTTCTCGATCAATTTTTAATGAAAGAAAATGTGAAATAATTCAAGGTCGCTATTTTAGAATCTGGAACTCGGAACTATTCCAGAGGCTACAATTAGAAATTGCCAAGAGAGAAGGAGAGAGGAAGTAACGAAGGAAGCAGAGAAACAATTTCATGGAATAAACGTTTTCTCAGGGTCAAGATACAAAAATATTTTAATACATCCGCCCGACAAGAAACAAAATATGATGCACCTTGCGTCATTTATTCGAGAAGAATAATGGGAAAATCTGATGATATATTTTTTATAAATGGAGATGTAATTGATTAACTAGATAATAAAAATAAAATGTGTACATTTATCTTTAAGGATTGAGGTTTGTTTGTAACTTTTTTTTGATTCCTTTTTGCTTCCTTAGAAGCCCTTCTTTTTGCAAGAATATATATATTTTAATATATATTTTTTCTAAAAAATTTATTTGTTCTGCGGAGGATGAACCCTCAGAAACTGTAGCTATTATGAATATTCTTGAAGATCCACAGAGAGACTCATTAAAAATTTTACCAATTTATTGAAGCAATAGCAATCGAAAGAGAACATTTGTAAATCAGCTTATATTATTCAATATGGTGTGTCGTTTTAAAGGAGATTCCTGTAATTGTATGTTTAGTTATGTTTCTACTTTAATTTTGTGAAGTATGAGTTTTTTTATTTTTGAAAGTGATGTCATAATTTTCGCAATCTCTTTGTATGGACTAATTGTCTTTAACAAATAAACATATTATTATATATTATATTTTTTCTATTATTCTTTCGGTTATACTGGTTATAGAAACTTAATATGAAAAAATCGTGCTTTGTAACTATTATCCTCGTAATTATTAAATTTTTTATAATTGTTACTGTTAGCACCTAATCTTTTACTAAGATTTCAAAGGTAATTCATCGCACTGAAAAGAACTTAAAAATACAAAAGTTTAAAGAAGATTTCTTTAGACAAAGATTTTTTTTTCGACAAAATAGTTGCTATTATGACTGCAAAAAAGTTAAAAAGAAGTATTGAACTACGAAAAGCACTCGAAGATTTATTTGCAGGTCATCAATCTCTTGGTGTTATGTGTGTGGTTATTTTATTGTGATTGTCTGCAAGTCGCGGAATCTAATTTAGGATAGACTTCAACTTAAAAGGTTAAGAACGTTTGTTGCATAGCATTTGACGCTGACGATCCTCTCGTATAATCTATAAATAACTAAATCAATCTGTTTATTTCACGATTAAATGTTTCATTGATCTGGAATTCATAGTATCGGGTTCTTCTGGTAGAAAAAAATTTAGATCGTCTCGATATTGTGTCTTGGAATTGATACAAAAAAGTCCTCTTGCCAAATAGACTTTGTTTTATTTAGTATATATATAATTAAAAAAAGAAATTCTAAAGTTCTATTGTTAGTAAATATTTCGATATTCGAGTAGAGTTAAAGGATTTTTTTTTTGTGAATTCTTATTTATTTTTATTCATTTTTCTTAAAGTTCGTAATTTCTTTTCGCCTGAGTAGATTTTTGCGTGTCTTTTCTTTCTTGGCGTTCATCACAATTGGTCGTAGACCTCTCGTGTGACCCTTTGAGATAGCATCTTGCCAAAGAATGGCTTCGTGTTGGCGTTGGTCATGGCCGGAATTAAATTGATGTCTCTTCATTCGCCTCAATTCTTTAGTGAAAAAATAAAGTAGTTCTCATAACTCACACTTTATCTTAACATTCGGTTATATTTGAATCAATAAGCTAGACTTTCGCATAATTAAGATGAATACCATAGCAATGCATCAAACTCTTATATTAAAAATTTTCATTCCACTTTCATCCTCAGTCATCAGAACCACATCATCTGCATATATGCTAACGTACATATTCTTTCTTCATTGCTAACCTTTATGAAAGAGAACCTTTAAGTAATTATTTTTTAATTAAGAAGAAAGCAAAGTGAAACACAAACATTTCTTCTATTTTTTGTCATTTTCAAAAAGCATGAGAGCTTCAAGGAATCAGTTTCATCAGATTAATAAGTTTGCACAGTGAGGGTTCACCTGCAGATTCTTTGAGATATGGTATGTACATAAATGCATGTATACATAAACGTCTCGCCGTCAACCCCTTTGAAATGAAATCTCAAACTTGTCGAAAGTGTATATGTATATATATATATGTATAACATTTGCATCGACTATAGTACTTCTTCTTTCTTATAGTCACGTGGCCATGGAACCCGCACCTAATCGATGGAAAACCATCGACCGCCCCCTGACGAAGGTGAAAACCGTTGTCGTTGTTCAGTCAAACGGTGAACCTCCACCTGCAACTTCCCTTCAAACCTGTTTTTTAATTTCAATTTCTTTTGTTTATCAGCTGCAAATCATTCAAATTGTTTTCCAAAAGAAACTTCTTCTAGAGGTATGTTCTTCATTTTTGATATAATTAACAATTTGGTAGAATTGTAAAATTTCTTCTTAATAATACGAAATTATACTTTTTTTTGTATATATATGTACATATCTATATTATAGTTTAATTACTTATGTCAGAAGATGAACCTTCCGTGTAAAAATTTTCAACATAGAAACCGGCATAAAAATCTGAAATAAAATATTTGAAAATTTGTTTTATAGGTTTTATGTAAGAAAAGAAAATTTATCAATATAGAGTATAATAAAAAATTTAATAAAATTATAAAATATTAATACATTAGAAATACATTACAATGGAGATATAAATATGTATATTTAAATATCATAGTTTTATTAATAAACTAATGATTTATTTAATGAAAAATGTATTTTTATCAATAATTTTTATGCAGTTTCTTCTCTATTGGTTTTTTCGATTTATTTTTAATTTTCCATTTTCTAAATTTTACACCCTTGTGGATATTTTTAAAATTCGTCGAAGGTTTTTATATATTTGAAGTTCATATAGATAAAAGTAAAACTAAATACTTTTTCCAGGAAGTCTGAAAATGTAGAATCGATACTGGAATGCGATTTTTTACAGCATCATTTAAACTCGATTTAAATTTATTCGTTTATCCTTGTGCATTCTTTCCTTCCTGATAATTTATTAATTTTAAATTATTAATTTTTTTCAAGTGTGATGATCAATTTTTTTAAGTAATCTTTAATTTATTACAAATATATTAATTACAAATTATTTAAAAAAAATTTTTTGCTCAAAATTTGATTCAATGTTGCTAAAAAAATTTATATTTTATGTATAGTGCAAAAATTGACTCAATGGATAGAAATTAACAAGAATTAGAATAAAATTATAAATTAATTAAAAAACCCCGTATATAACCTCAAGTAGAAGTTAGGCCACCTTTCTAATCTGCTGGTGATTGACACAAGTCACACTCGATGGGGTTGTCGAATTAGATTTTGAACTGATTGCGGTTCAAATTTTGAGCTCTTTTATACATATAGAAAATATCCATTCAACGACGTCATATAATCAACTATTTTTTAAATATTTTAAATATTTTAAATAGTTTAAATATTTTAATTAATAGTTTAAATATTTTAAATAGTTTAAATATTTTAAATATTTTAAAATATTTTAAATATTTTAAAATATTTTAAATATTTTAAAATACTTTTTTAGTTACAATAAAAATTCATTAAATTTCAAACGTCAAAATTTAGCTCACCAAATAATTTTCTTAAATTACAACTGCGAACTTGTTTCGTAAAACATTTACAAAATTTGAAATATTCAAAAAGTAAATTTGCCTTAATTTATGGACAATAATTATCTGAATAAATTGTAAACCATATTGACATTGACAATTTTCATTTTTATAAAATTTGGCAATATGCCGTGAAAAATATGAGATTATTATATAAATCTTTTTTCAACAAATTGTAAGTGCTATGTGTCCCCATTTTTGTTTTCTTTAAGAGATATATGGAACATAAAATATTTTAAATAAATAAAATTTATTTTGTAAATTTTTTATTTACGAAATATTTCAATGAAAATAGTTATTAAATTCTAAATCTGTGAGTCATAACTGATAAAGTTTATATACTCGTGCCTTTTTCGCCCCCCTTATTTTCCCCTTGAAGTAAATATAAAAGATCATAAAATTCACTAGTATAGTCACTAGCAAAATAACGATGAAAGAGATTTCCTCAAAATTCCACAGCTAAAAATTCATGCAGTAAACATTTAATCAAAGGCCTTTTTCGAAATTTAATTGTAATTTATTTTTTATTTTTTAGTTGCAATAAATTTCAATTTTTTAAAATTTTTATCGAGTTTAGTTAAATATTAATTATGTTTATAATTTTTAATTAATATTTAACTTCTTAAGTAATTAAGTAATAAAATGTATAAGTTAATAATTCAAGAAATTGTTATTGTTTAAAAGTTTTATAATTAAAAAAAGTCGTAGAAAAGAATTTTTTAATTACGAGTCAATTTATATATTTTTAAAATGCAAATTAAGATTGACAAAAGGAATATAGTTACACATCATAATTAAGATTTTTAATTGATCGCATGTTTACTTGGTTTTTTATTTCGCAGTTGCGGTTAAAATTGATTGGTAATAATTATATTGTTTACTTCTTGAAGGACTTCTTCTTCCTTTATATCCGTCACGAAGATAGAATTTCTAAACCAATTTGGAAAAAAAATTTGTCAATTTGACATTGATTTTTGTACAGTTTAATTTTATCAAAATGTTTTGATTTTATTTTTAAACTTATTTTCCATTTTTACCAGGGGAAAATTTATTCAAATGACTTCGAAAATAAAAGAATTTTTTTTTTCGCTTCTTGTTTCAAACAAAAAATTGTTTAATGTTAACGAACCCTTTTAAACGCAACAATTAGAAGAAAAAAATATGAAATTGAATTTTCGTAAACATATTTTGCAGTAAAATCTTTACATGATTGGTGACGAAGAAACTAAATAAACCTGTCATTAAACCGAAAAATTATTTTTAGCCAAATGACGTCAATAAAATCGATTCGGGGCAAAGATTAGCATTTTAGAATCATCTATAAATAATTTTATAAGCTGTCTAGGATTTTTGATTTATCAGAAACACTGTTCAGGTGACGTACTGTTTGTACGTACGTATTGTTTTCGATTTAAAAAAAAATTCACTTTGTTGTCTAACAAAATATTTAACTTGAAGGATGTAAATTCCAAATATGTACATAAAATATTTAACAATATTTAATTTCATTTTTTTAAAATTTATTTATTTTAATAATAATAATTTAATTTCTAAAATAAATTTAATTTAGGTTCTTTAACAGTAATTTAATAATAAATTTAATTATTCAAATACTAATTTTTTTTAAATAACAGATAGAATTTAAAAAATTTATTTTGGTTCTAATAATTGTAAGTATAATACAAAATGAAAACTCGTGATTTTAATAAAGTTTTGAAAATTAGAATCTTATTTTCTTTAGTGATTTACTTTTGAAATGAGAAAAGTCAAGAAAAAATGTTTAAAAATGAACTACAATTGATTTTTATGTTAATGAAGAGGACAAGAATATATATGAAAATTTGCAGAGCATATTAGATACATTTTAAGTGACATCTTAAAGTGCTGAAAGGTTTAAAATCTATGAATAACTAAGGGGACAGGGGGGATGGTTTAGCTCTATGTACCTCTCATGACGACAAGAATGTTTTTTCATGCCGTCGTCAAGGTCTGATGACTCTTTGCAAACTTTACAGTCCGCAATATATACACATACAAGAAGATGCGCTTTAAAAGTATTATTTATATACTTATGAACTGTCTCAATAGTTGCTATATTAGTATTCATTCTTATATTCTTGAGGAAAAAAAAATCTAAAAATAAAAATATTCTAAATAAGTCAGAAGGCAGAAGTTTTAGAATATGGTAGCAATAGAAACATATAATTATAGAATAATTATATTTATTATTTATACCCACGTCGAAGAATTCCATGGAAGTACCTCCGGGAAATTCCATGGAACTTCTCCATGGAATTTCCATGGAGTTTCCATGTAAATTCTGCAAGTTTTTTATTTTAAAAATATTTTGACAATTCCAGTTTTGTCATAGGTCAGGAAAATCAGAGAAAAGTCAGCGATTTTTATTAAAGTACTGGAAAAAACTGAATTTATAAGAAGTTACAAATAATTGCAGAAATTCAATTATTTTTAAAAGTAATAAAATTCATCGCAGAAATTTAATTATGTTCAAAAATTTTTAAAAAATGCCACGTAAAAATTTCAATTATTTTTAAAAATATTTAAAATTCTTCTCCAAAATTCAATTATTTTCAAAAATTTTAATGAAATTCTTGTCAAAATTTCAATTACTTTCAAAAACAATAAAATTTTTACCGAGATTCCATTATTTTCATGAATTAAAACTCATCATAGAATTTCAATTATTTTTAATACAATTTTAATCGAATTCCTCGAAAAATGTAATTATTCTTGAAGAATTTATTAAAATTCATCGCATAAATTGAATTATTTAAAAATTTTTTGATAAAATTCTTTATGAGGATTCAATTTTGAAAAACATTTATTTATTTAATAAATTATTTATTTTTGCATTAAAATAATTGAATTCTCGTAGAATTTTCTATAATAAAAATTGGTTTAAAAATAAATTTCAATTATAATTTTACATATATAATAATTGAATATTAAAAGCATTATAGCATAAAATTTAAAAAATAATTGATTTTTCAATATTTTTGAATTGAATTTTCATAAATAATACATTTCTTTACAGGATTTCAATTATTTAAAAAAAAATTTATTAAAAATTCGTTGCAAGAATTGAATTTTATTTTCATAAATAATAAAATTCTTCACAGGATTTCAATTATTTTTAATACAATTTTAGGTAAATTCTTCGAAAAATGTTGAAGAATGAAAAAAGAATTTACCTAAAATTGTATTAAAAATAATTGAAATCCTATGAAGAATTTTATTATTTAGGAAAAGAATTCAATTCTTGTAAAGAATTTTTATTACATTTTTTTTTGTAATAATTGAAGTCCTGTGAAGAATTTTATTATTTATGAAAATAGTTCAATTTTTGCAATGAATTTTTAATAAATTTTTTTTTAAATAATTGAAATCCTGTAAAGAATTGTATTATTTATGAAAATAATTGAATTCATGTGAAAAATTTTATTACTTGTAAAAAGAATTAAATTCTTGGGAGGATTTTATTAAAATATTTGTAAATGTGACTCATAATAGAATTTCAATTATTTTTAATACAATTTTAATCGAATTCCTCGAAAAAAGTAATTATTCTTGAAGATTTTATTAAAATTCATCGAAAAAATTGAATTATTTAAAAATTTTTCTATAAAATTCTTTATGAGGATTCAATTTTGAAAAACATTTATTTATTCAATAAATTATTTATTTTTGAATTTAAATAATTAAATTCTCGTACACTTTTCTAATAAAAATTGATTTAAAAATGAATTTCAGTTAAAATTTTACATAATAATTGAATATTCAAAGCATTATGGCATGAATTTTGAAAATAATTGATTTTTTAATATTTTTGAAAATAATTACATATTTTGAAGAGTTTACCTAAAATTGTATTAAAAATAATTGAAATACTGAGAAGAATTTTATTATTTATGAAAATAGTTCAATTTTTGCAACAAATTTTTATTACATTTTTTTAAATAATTGAAATCCTGTAAAGAATTGTATTATTTATGAAAATTGAATTCCTGCAACGCATTTTATTACATTTTTTAAAAATAATTGAATTCATTTAAGAAATTAAGTTCTTTGAGGTATTTATTTAAAATTGTATTAAAAATAATTGAAATCTTATGAAAAATTGTATTATTCATGAAAATAATTGAATTCATGTGAAAAATTTGATTACTTGCAAAAAGAATTGAATTCTTGGGAGGATTTTAGTAAAATTTTTGTAAATAGTTTAATTTTTTTTTTTGAAAAATTTTATGGAAATTAAAATTATTACAAAACATGAAGATATCAATAACTCCGAGTCTTCGACTCGGAGTGATCGGTATCTTCATGTTTAAAGATGCGATGCGATGCGAGTTATAAAGGTTCGTAGAGTGAGTGGAGGGGGGAGAAGACAGGCGGCGCGAGCTTCGTGCGCTGTCGTCAGTCTCTCTCTGCCTGCGAGCTATGCGCGACTACGATGGCTGTGCTATATAACGTATACCCCATTCCTATTTTCTATAACTCATCGTTACATTATTAAAATTAATTTCTCCTACTTGAGGTTATACACAATTGTAGATTAATTTATTATTTATATCCTTCTATTTTTATTTACATTTATTTTATCACAGTTAGTAAAAATTCGTACATAGAACCAAACATTAGAGAAAGATTAGATATTTTCGATTAATTAGATTTCAAAAATTGTCGGAATTAGAATTTAAAGAATCTTTGGTACCTTGGATTTTTAGCTCGCAGTAAAATGGCGACCTCAACAGAGGATTTAAACATTCCGGAAGGCTTCCTGGTGGCACCTCGAGTACCTCAGGGATTGGCAGCAGCCGTGGAAGGTCTGACTCGTGAGGTGATTCGCCAAAGACCGGAAGATATTTACGTTTTTGCAGCTCATCATTTTGAAAAACTTCTTCATCTTCGTGAGGCGTACGGTGTCTCTAGAAGTCTCTCGGTCGACGAGAGAAATTTACAGGCACTGCGTGATATGAGTGAGGCACTAAGAAAAAGAGATGCATTCAGAGATGAGAGAAATGCACGTGATTACGCCTATCAAAGTGGATGGTCACTTAATGAGACAGCTAAAGTTCTCGAACGGCATAGGAGTATTTTTGGTGATGAGGGACGAAAAATTTCCACAGACGAGATACGGCAATTGGCTTCTGAGAAAGAAAGGGAACATTTCCGACGACATCGTTCAATGGAGAAACGATCATCATCATCATCAAAAAGAAAAGAGGAGTTTAAAGAGAGTTCGGGAAATGGGAAAAATGGCTTGAAATTGATTTCACAAATTCCAAATTTACCTGGGAGTAGTGTTAAGGATATTAAGAGTGAGTTGAGAAAAAATCGAATTAGCAGTCGCGAGAGGCGTAATCTTTTGGACAAGACGGAATCAGAGAGTTTGAAGAGTACCGGGAGGACTTTGGAAAGAAAGGAGATGGGTAATAATTTTAATTCTATACTTAGCTTTTTTAGGATGTTCAATAGCCGTAATAGATGTTTGTAAGATCTTAATATTTTTATATTTTATTTGTATTCGGTACTTCTGGGTTTAATTCCTATTCTCCGAATCTAAAATTTAGTTTGAATTACGGAGGCCATATGTATTAATCGTAGCACTCCATTTGTATTTCTCTCCCCAATAGAATCAAGACAAGTTGAAGAGATGGAGCAAGCAGGGAAGAGGAAACGTTTAGACAGGAAGTCAAAGGGTCTCAGTATGGATCGTGTCAAAGATTACGTGGTGAAAAAGTTTTCAACAACAAAAAGTCTTGAGGAACTTCAGTCACCCACTTATGTCGAAAAAGTCCAGGAAGTAATCGATGAGACAGCGCCAATCATCAAAGAAAGAGTCGAGGAACTCAAGAACTCTGTGAATTCAAAGAAGATCCGAAGTCTAGAATCCGAGAGATCGAGTTTCTCCAGCGAGAAGTCGAAATCCAAGGAATCTAGTGGTAGGTCCACGATCGAAGAGTCAGGAAGAAGGTCCCGAAGTGAAAAATTGAAATCTACAGACAAGTCGAAATCAAAGGAGAATAGAGAAGAATTGAAAATGAAAGAATCGAGAATCGAGCAAAAATCGCGAAAGAGTATGAAGAGTACTTCAAAAGCTTCCGAAGTGGAGACGCCAAATGACTCCCTCGAGGATGTCGATACTCTAAAATCTGAAGTAGAATCAATTGGTTCGAAGAATGGATTAGAGATGAGATTAAACGAAACCCAGACACTTTTGGAGGGAATCTCTTCTGCTTTTACAGTTCCAGTGAGAAGGTCCTCTTCTGCCAAGGATCTTCGGAATCGAATGTCAGAAGCGTCAGATGTTTCTCTTCCTGTTGTTAGACCGCTGTCTTCTAAAGCTCATTCAAGAAGTGTTTCGAGAAGTGATTCTGACAATTTAGTTCTACCTCCAATTTCTCCAGATGCTCCTAAATCTATCAAAGTTAAGGAGGATTTAGTACTACCGGTACTCTCACGTCCTGGAAGTTCTAATCCGGAAAAGGAGGCAGATGTGACGATAAACGATGGTGTCGACGATGGAAATCGAGAAATGAAGATTCTAGACGAAGAAAAAGCTGAGAAAGAAAATATTAGTGATACTAGTAAACATAGTGCTAATAGTGATAGTGGTGAAGAAAGTAGTAATAAAATTGAAGAAACTGAGAGTCCTAAAGACGACGGTAGTACCTCTACAAATAATGCTAAAACCAATGGTGATTCCTTACCACTAAGTCCTAAGGAGTTAAATAATATAGAAGCAGAGATAGAAGAGGTATTTAGGGATAGTTTAAACGTAACACCAGAACCTTCCGAAACTCCGTCAAGACCAGATTCCCTAGAGCCAGAAGTACAGAACCAGGTACTTCAGGACAGTTCATCAATTCTCAAGGAACAATTATTAGAAATCGAGGAAGTCGAAAAGAATATTCAAAATCTTTTAGATCCCAATCAATCTCAGAAGGAAACAACAATTCGTGACAAACTTCAAGAACTCGAAAATTCTGAGCGAAGAATTGATGATATTTTGCAAGAAGCAGGAAAATCTGAAAGTGTTGCGGAAAAGTTAAAGACACTTGAGGAAGTAGAGAAAAGAATCGATAGTTTTTTGGATGAACCCCAAAGTTTTATGAACGAACAAGAACTTGCAATACAAGTGGAAGAGGAATTGAATGACGGAGATTCAAAAACCGAAGACAAGAAAAAGCAGGAGGACGAAAAAGAAGATTCCGAAGATAAAGAAGATAGTACAGCAGATAAATCTGAAAAGCAAGAAAAGGAGCAAGGGAACACTAGTTCATCTAGAAAAGAGGAAGCAGGAGGTATCCCTCAAATTCCGGATTCCTTTGTTCTGACAGAAGGTTCTCCCTATGAAATTCCAGATACAGTAACAACCGTTATTATACCGGATAGAATTTCAACTCCAGATTCCGATATTCTTGAGGTGGAAGTTGAGAATGGTGAGGTTCGATCAAGAATGACTCCTAATACATTCAAAATTGAAGATCAAGATGAGGAAGATGAATTGGAGGATGATTCGAACTTGAATGTTTTTGGAGAAGTGATAGAACCTGAACCGAGTAATACTGTGCAAGATATTGATTTGATTTCGAGCACAAAGAGCGGATTCGATATTCTGATTCCCCATCAAGATCTCGATCAAATTAAGGAAGAGGATGACAAGGATCTGGATAGGATTAAGGAAGATGAAACAGTCTTCACTGAAAGAGAAACGGAGTTACAGCAGATAATAGAGGAGGTTGTTGATAAACTAGAGGAGGACAAAGAGATTTTGGAGAAGGTGGTTGAGGAGGTAATAAAGGACGAAATAAACGAAAACGACGATTCCAAAATAGAGGAGTTTACGGATATTTTGGAGAAAGTAGTTGAGGAGTCGATAGAAACGGAAACAAACGAAAATGATGATGATAAAATAGAGGACGTTGATAAAATAGAGGAGGCTGATAAAATAGAAGAGGTTGATAAAATAGAGGAGGATGTTGATAAAATAGAGGAGGTTGTTGATAAAATAGAGGATGTTAGTAATAAAGAAAACCTTCAGGAAAAAATAGAGGAAACGGAGAAAAAAGATGAAATTGAGGAACCAGTCGAAGAAGCTCAAATAAAAGTAGAAGAAGATACTGATCAGAAGGTGGAAATAAATAAAGATAAAATAGAAGAGGTGGATAATGAAACTGTAAAGAATGTAGTAGATATTGATGAGGAGGAATTAAAAGTCCTTCAAGTAATGACATCATCCCTGAAAGAAATCCAAGAAAGTGAGTCTGGAGAAAAATTAACGGAAGACGATAACAAAACTAAAGAGCTTCTCGAGGATTTGTCACCGGAAATGCAAAGAATAACAGATTCAGAATCGACAGACGAAACAAAAGAAACTAGCATCACGGATGGAATCCAAGAGACGACAGACATTGTCGAAAATTCCTTAGAGATTGAAGAAAGTACTGGAAGGTCAATTGAGTCTACAAATGAGGTTAAGGAAACGACAATGTCAGATCAGTCGAACATGAGTCTTTCCCTAGATCCAGGTATACCTATCGTTCCCGAGTTGAATTTGGATTCACTTCAAGATATAACTATTTCTTCCTTTAAGATGACTGATGAAGAGGTGGAGAAGAAAGAGAACGAAGAGACTGAAAGTATTTTTTCTACGACAGAGCCGGAAATGTCGGTAACAAATGGAAAGTTAGTGGAAGAGGCGGAGGAAGAGAAGAAAGAAAAGAATAGTTTAAAACGAACAGAGGAAGATACTGTGAAAGTTGCAGAAATTCAAGAAGATTGTCAGAAGATTTTAGTTACTCAATTGGAAACCAAAGGTGATGAAGAAAAGGTAACAAATAGTTTCATAAGAGAGGAGAATGAAGATGTTGATGTTGACAAAGAAAAAGTGAATGATTCTGTAAAAATAGATAAAATCGAGGATGAAACATATCCTGATGATTCGGAAATACAAGAAGTTATTGAAGAAATGGTGAAAGAACAGGTAGAGGTAAAAGAAGATCTTTGTGTAAAGGCTAGTAGTTACGTGACAACAGGTGATGAAGATGAAGTTGATAAAGACAGTGAAGACCAAATATTAGTTCAAAAAGAAACTGACAAAGAAAGTATTGATGAACAGAAACAGATAACAGAAGAAACAACTAAAGATGAAGAAAAAGAGAAAAAAGACGTTGATGATCAGGAAGAAGCGAATAAAATAGATTTTTATGAGATAACAGATTTAACTGAACTTGATGATGAGAAACAAACATCTGACCCAAAAGTTGATAAAGAAGTATCTGTAGCACAAGATGATGAAGAAAATTCAAAAACAGTTCCAGGCAAAGATGAAGAAGCAGAAATAAGTAATAGGAAAAAATCTACAGAAGAAGAAAAATTGATGCAAATAGTAGATGAAAAGATTTCTGCATCCTCTGATGCAGAAACAGAAAAAACTGGTGAAGAAAAAATTGAGGACGAAGGCAAAACTATAGTCTTAGCAGGAGAGGAAAACAAAACTAAAGACCAAACAGAAGCTGAAGAAGAACAAAATGTTAAAGTTGAAGAAAAAGATACCTCTGAACAAGAAGAGGAAAAAGAACTTAAGGAGACTTCTCTAACTAAGGATGCGGAAGAAATTTTCACTGAAAAGAAGAAAGAAGCTATAATCGAAATTGAGAACGAACCTTCTTTGGAGGAAACAATTGAACCCAAAGTTGAAGAGGTAGAAAAAGAAACAACAGAAACCAAAACTGAAGCTGAGAACGAGTCTAATGTTCTAAAAGAAGTAGAAGCAACAATCCTAGGAGAAAATGAAGAACAAGAAGAAAAAATTGGAACCGAGAACAAAACGATTGACATTAAAATTGAATCCGAAATTTCTCAAACAGACGCAGCTATTGAAAAAGATGAATCAGCCGATATTGTTGAATCAAGATCTGCGAGTCAATGTACAACGAGACGACTTAATTCTGCCACTAATGCATCGAAGGAGGAGAACTTGACAAATAATGATGAATTTCTTGATAAACACGCTGAAGACAATAAAAGTGAATTAAAAATAAATGAAGAAAATGAATATTCTAAAATTGAAGAAACAATAAAAGCTGAAGTTGTTACTAATGCAATTAACGATGATAATTTTGAAGAAAAGAAGCAGTATCATATTTATGTACCTGAATTAAACGAAAGTGAGAATAGTGTCTCAGATACAAGCTCCTTTATCACTGCTGCAACGAAAATTCAAGCAGGTAAGCGAATCAATTCTTAATTTTCATTTTACTTTACATTCTGTTAGGTAACGTTGCCAAAATCACAAAAAAAAAATTCTTTTGAATTTAATCTGCCTAAAAAATCTTGAACTTTATTTTCGGGTAAACAGTAATAAATAGTATCGTCTACAAATCTATAACAAAAAAAAAAGAATCTCGTAATCAATTTCATTAAAAATTTGGTTTTCACAATGTTGCATAACTATGTCAGGGTATCCGGACAAGAAGTCCAAAACAAAAAGTCCAAACCAAAAAAGTAAAAAAAAAATTTCACTTTGGACGTTTATATTTTGGATTCTTTGTCATGGTCAAAAAGTCCAAAGAAATTAAAAATGCAATGAAAAAAATTGAGATATAAAAACAGGGTTGCAATAAAAATTTTAATTTGTTCTTCCCTGATAAATAAAACTCTTCCTTAAATCAATTATTTTTAATAATTTTTGAAAAAGTTCTTCTTGAGAATTTTCAAAGATTTTAACTTGAAACCTTTACAAAATTTAATTATTTCTAAAAATTGCAATTAATAGTAAATTCTCAAAAATTTAATTATATATTAATCTAAAACTGTAACTGTAATTAATTTTTAAATCAATTTTTATTAGAAAATTCTACGAGAATTCAATTATTTAAATCAAACATAGATAATAATTTATTGAATAATTGAATGTTTCTTAAAATTAAATTCTTACACATAATTTAATCAATAAATTTTTCAATAATTTGATTTTTTCAAAAAATTTTATGTCAATTCTATTTTTAATAAAAAAATGGGATTCCTGTGAAATTTTTATTTTTTTTTTTTTTTGGAAAATAATTGAATTCTTGTGATAAAAAAAATAAAAAAAAATTAATATCAGACTCGGAGTTATTGATATCTTCATGTTTTGTAATAATTTAAATTTCCATAAAATTTTTCAAAACAAAAATTAAACTATTTACAATAATGTTAACAAACTCCTCCCAAGAATTCAATTCTTTTTACAAGTAGTAAAATTTTTCACATAAATTCAATTATTTTCATAAATAATACAATTTTTCATTGGATTCTAATATTTTTTAATATTAGAATAATTTAGAATATTTATATTTATTTATATATTTAGAATATTAATATTAATATTTTCTAATATTTTCAAAATCTACTATTTTAATAGAATTTCTTAAATGAATTCAATATTGAATTAATTATTATAATTAATTATTTAAAGAAAATATAATAAAATGCGTTGCAGGAATTCAATTATTTTCATAAATAATGCAATTCTTTACAGAATTTCAATAATTTAAAAAAAAAAATTAACAAAAATTCGTTGCAAGAATTAAACTATTTTCATAAATAATAAAATTCTTCACAGGATTTCAATTATTTAAAAAAAATGTAATAAAAATTCTTTACAAGAATTGAATTATTTTTCTAAATAAGAAAATTCTTCACAGGATTTCAATTATTTTTAATACAATTTCAGGTAAATTCTTCGAAAAATGTAATTATTTTCAAAAATATTCAAAAATCAATCATTTTTTAAAATTCATGAAAATATAATGCTTTTAATATTCAATTATTGTGTAAAATTTTAATAATTTAATAATAATAATAATTTAATAATTAAATATAATTTTAACTGAAATTCATTTTTAAATCAATTTTTATTATAGAAAATTTTACGAGAATTCAATTATTTAAATACAAAAATAAATAATTTATTGATGAAATAAATGTTTTTTAAAATTGAATACTCATAATAATTTTATTAACAAATTTTTAAATAATTCAATTTTTTCGACGAATTTTAATAAAATTTTCAAGAATAACTACATTTTTCGAGGAATTCGATTGAAATTGTATTAAAAATAATTGAAATTCTATGATGAGTTTTATTATTCATGAAAATAATTGAATTTCAGTAAAAAATTTTATTATTTTTGAAAATAATTGAAATTTTGCCAAGAATTTTATTAAAATTTTTGAAAATAATTGAATTTTTGAGAAGAATTTTATTATTTTTAAAGTTAATTAAAAATTTTGACTTGGCGTTTTTCAAAAATTTTTGAACATTAATTAAATTTCTGCGTAGAATTTTATTACTTTTGAAAATAATTGAATTTCTGCAATTATTTGTAACTTCTTATAAATTCAATTTTTTCCAGTATACTTTAATAAAAATCCCTGACTTTTCTCTGATTTTCCTGACCTATGACAAAACTGGAAATGTTAAAATATTTTTAAAATAAAAAAACTTGGAGAATTTCCATGGAAATTCCACGGAAATTCCATGGAATTTCTGGGGGGTATACTTCCATGGAATTTATTTATAGAATTTCATTATTTTTCCATAAACATTTTGATCGTCGCTAAGCATTTACTTTACTTTATTTATATAATCATCTTTTGGTTGTAAAAATGTAATTTTACTAAAATTATATCAGCCTTGGTTACTAGAAATGTTTTGGTTTTCCTTTAGAAACATTCTTGTTTCTTCAAATTTTTGTTCTAACGATCGTAAGTTTGGGTTCCATTCTTCTTTGGAATTTAGAAAATATGTTTAAGATGAAAAGTGATATTTGATCGCAGCAGATTCGTAACTATATCAGAAAACTTAAAATTTTTTTACTCTTCATCAGTTATAAATCTTTGTACCGGAATTGATGATTTCCTATAATTTTTAGGAAATCATCAATTATAACTGATGAAGAGTAAAAATTTTTTAAGTTTTCTGATAAAGTTATGAATCTGTTGCGATCAAATATCACTTTTCATCTTAAACATATTTTATTATAAACCTTTGTACCAGAATTGATGATTAGGAAATCATCAATTCCTATAGGAAATCGTCAATTCCGGTACAAAGATTTAAAACTGATGAAGAGTAAAAAAATTTTAAGTTTTTATAAAAGTGAATTTTCCACCCAAACTCAAAACTGACTTTAGACTCAATTTAGAATACCAAGTATTTAAAATACGAAACGTAGGCAATTGTATCTTATACGTGATATTTCTATATACGAGGAACGGGATTCACCTTCAGAACTCACCTTCTTATTCATTTTTTTTTCTCTTTTAAACGAAAGGTTATCTAAGAAGAATAATAATTTTTCTCTCTCCATTTAAAGGGATCCGAGGGTTTTTGATTCGAAGACGTCTGCAAAATTCGCAAGGTCGCAGTTCAACATTAGACAGTGTACCATCGATCCAAGAGAGTTTTGTGGTGAGTAATTTATTCTCATTATAATGCATCAGACTATTTTATGTATACTACCTTCCTCGTTCTTTTTTTTTACAAATTAGACTTGAAATCCATTCACGGTTTGCACGCACTGCAAATTGTAATATGTAAGTATAATATTGTCCACACGCTGTAATATTGCATTTAAAGAATATCAATTGACTATTCTATAAATCCTACACACAGCTAAGAAAAAAAGTAATAAATACTGTAAGCTGATGTACATCACTTATTCGCTTAATGTGTATTTTAATATTTACAAAACGTTTATCAATCAGATTCTTGATTTGTATAGTTGTATATATAATGATAGTGCAGATTTATGACTTTTGTATTATATCGAGGTCTATAAGCTATGTACTTATAATTAATGGTCAAGGACGTAAAGTTATAATATAGTAAAGAATTTATGGAGAAGTGGTTCCTGTCACGATTGTTGTACTTCTTTTCCTTATTTATCATTCGCAAGTTACATTGTATTTTGTTATAATAAAAGTTTATTATTTTGTTGTTTCAATGTTAGATTGTAATTTTTGTTTCAATTTCATACTAGCAACAATTCTTACTACCTTTTTTAAATAAAATTAGCAATTTTAAAAATAGAATTTAAAAATTTTCTAATTTGCATTTTTGTCAAAAACACTAAAAAAATTCAATTTTGGAAAAATTACAAATAATTGCAGAAATTCAATTTAAAAAAAAAATAAAATTCTTATAAAATTCAACTATGTACAAAAATTAAAAATAATTTCCTAAAAATCCCAATTATTTTTATAAATAACAAAATTCTTCTCCAAAGTTCAATTATTTTCGCATAAATATCAAAGACATTCTTGTCCTACTTTCAATTATTTTCAAAAATAAAATGCATTTTTCTAATTTAAATGATTTTCAATATCTACTGTTTTAATAAAATTTCCCAGAAAGAATTGAATTATTTAAAAAAAATTTTAATAAAATTGTATGTAAACATTTAATTATTTTCATAAATAATAAATTTTTTTTAAGGAATTCAATTATTATTCTTCTCAATTAAAAAATAATTTAAAATTCTAGAAAATAATAATTGAATTAAAATAATGAAAATAATTTTGATGAAGTTACAGTAACAATATTCTTTTAATATAAAATAATGATTTTATCCCTCGGTCATCTTTAATTATTATAGAAAACATGAAGAAATCGATCACTCCGAGTCTTCGACTCGGAGCAATCGATATCTTCATGTTTTATAACAAATACTTTTATAAGTTAATTTAAAAAAGGTTTGAATTTGAAATTTTTGAATGTCTTAATTTCTGTGGAAAATCCTATTCCAAAAATAAGATTAAAAATAGGAATTGTGCAAATATTTATCTTCCTTTTTCTAAAACAAAATGATAATTTTGTTAAAAAAATTGTGATTCATAAACAGAAATAATGTAAAATAAATAAATTTTCTATTTCTTAATCACAGTTGTTTAACAATTTTCTAATTTTCTTTAGAAGTAAAGAACAAAAATAATTTCAATTTGACAAAACATAATATTTAACAAAATTTTAGTCTTTAATGAAAAGAAGTGAAAAAAATTCTGATGATTTCTATTTGTCATTATAATTTTGATTTAATTATAAAATAAAAAAAATTATAATATTAATTAATTAATAATAACAAAGTACAAGTTCCTGTAATCTGTTTGCAGTTTGAAGTTAGTTGTTTGCTTTTTGATTATGAATTTTTTTATAATTTTTCTTTTCAATTTTCAATTTTAAAATTAATGTATTGAAAATCATCGAATTATTGCAATAAATAATTTTATCAAAAAATTTCCTTCAAAGAATTTTACTATTTAGAAAAATAAATGAATTATCGCAAAGAATTTTATTAAAAATTTAAAAAATCCTAATTAAATTCTTTTGAAGAATTTCTTTGAATTTTTTTTAAACTTAATGGAGTTTCTTTAACAAGTTTAATTGAAAATTTTGAAACCAATTGAATGCTATTAAAATTGTATTGAAAATAATTGATTTCTTGCCATGAATTTTACGTATTTATTAAAAGAAAATTGAATTGCTCCGAAGAATTTATTAAAATTTTAGAAGATAATTGAATTTTATGTTAATATTTGAAAATATAAATTCTTTCGAGGAATTCTATTAAAATTGTTTTAAAAATAATTGAATTATTGCGAAGAATTTTACTATTTATAAAAATAATTGAAATGTTTCGAAGAATTTATTAAAATTTTAAGAAATAATTAAATTGTTATAAAGAATTTTATAGAAACATTTGAAAATAATGAAATTATTTCGAGAAATTGAATTAAAGTTGTTTCGAATATAATTGAATTTCTTTAAAAAATTTAATTAAAATTAAGTATATTCAAAATAATTGAATTCATCACAACAATTTTATTATCTTTTGAAAATAATTGAATTCTTTAAATTTTTTTATTTAAAAATTGCACTGAAAGTAATTTAATTTTGATATAGAATTTTTTAAAAATATTTTGAGAATAATTGAATTATTTTTAGAGAATTTTAAATTCTTGTTGAAATTGAATTTTATGGAAATTTTTGAAAATAATTAAATTCTTTCATGTAATTTTATTTAAATTTTATTAAGAAAAAAACTTAATTGCCACAAAGAATTTTTGTATTTATAAAATTAATTGAATTCTTGTGAAGAATTTTACTATTTATAAAAATATTTGAATTTTTTCGAAGGATTTTATTAAAATTTTTAGAAAAAAATTGAATTTTTTCGAAATGTGCTAAATTTTTTTTAAAAAATTGAATTTTCCCGAGGAATTCAATTAAAATAGTTTTGAAAATCATTGAATTTTTGTAAAAATTTTACTATTTAAAAATATAATTGAATTGTTTAGAAGGATTTATTTAAATTTTAGAAAATAATTGAATTCTTTCGTGAAATTTAAAAAAAATTTTTGAAAATATGAACAGTAATAATTAATTTTGTACTTAATAAGTAAATTTTTTAAATATTGATTATGAAATTATTTAAAAAATTTATATTTGAAAATAAAAAATTTTGTAATTTGCATAACAATAATAAATAATATTATTAATATATAAATAATATTCTCTTTAAAATTTTAATTTGTGGTACCGTTATTAAGGATAAAACTTGGCAGCAGTTTTCTATTTTTACTTTTAATATCAATTAAAATGATGTTTTTTTTCGTTTCTGAATAATTATCAAGAAAAGAGGAAGAAAAGGCGAAAATTTGTCTAGTATTCAGTAAATAGATTTTATTTTATTAATTTTTGAATCTACTGCCTCTGGTAATTTTCAGTTTGTTGAACTTTCCGTGATATCAAATGCAGGTAAATGACTTATAAAACAAAACGTGGAAAAGTGACCTCGACTTTGATTTAACACGTTCTATTATAGAATGTAATTGCCACTTTAAATTGCAAATTTTTTTATTCACGGCGAAGAAAGAAATTCCATAAGAAAAGAATTAACAAAAAAAAATATTGTACTTTAGAAAACTATTTTCATTGAGAGGAAAAATAAGTCATTCGAATTTTTACCCAAAATTTATTCGAAATCTTATACGTTCTAAGAAAAATTTGACAAGATTTTTCCCAACATTGATCAATTTTTTCAAAAAAAAAAAATTTTTCCCCTTCTTTTCATATACGAAACACTGATTTTCTTCAGTGTTTGGCCGTTTGCCAAAAGTTTTATGCTTTTTCTCTGTAAATATGATAAGTTAATTAGATTTTTCAAAAATCTATATATTTTTCTTTCGTGTTTAATATATTGAATTAGAAAAGAAAAAAAACATGTTGAGCTTAAGTTAAAAATTACTTTTAAAGTTACTTAATCTTTTTTTTGTTTTCTATTCATTCATTTCTTTTTTTTCGCGTCGAAGGAGGTAAATTATTTTTTTTTTAGCGTCAAAATGAGGTACGTGTCAAGTTATTTTGACCAGAAGGCCATAACACAATTTACGATAATATTTTTTTAACCCGATCGTCTTGCCTATCATCCGACAGCTGACTTTCGTCCCCTTTCACTTGTTCAGAGGACTTATTAATGGAGCTTTTAAAGTTTACATGAAACCTGACAGTAAATTGAAGTTATAAAAAAAAATTTTTACTCTCCTTAAACGTTTATTTTTTCATTTGAAATTGAAATTTTGTTTTATTTTTAATTCTCTTTTGTTATTATAAATAGCTAAAAAATTTAATGTTATAAATTTAATGTTATAAATTTTTGTATTTTTTTTTATTTTACTTATTTATTTTACATGAATTGAATGTAAATAAAATTTTTAACAATTTTTTAGTTTGCATAACTTTAGGCATTTTTGAATTTTTTATTCGCCATTTTTGGAAAATTAATAAAACAAAAGAAATTTTTTTTCTAACGTTACAAATTAGCGTAACTTTTACAATAAAAAAAAATTTATAAAGAAATTTGAAAACAAATTAATTTACCCACTTTTATATAAAAATTATTGAGAAATATGAATTTTTTTTTGTCAGAAATGTTTTGTTTCATGGATATTCGAAAAATGAAATTTTGATAGAATAACGCAAAATATAAAATCGAGATTAGAAAAGCGGAAGTGACTCAGTGATTCTAAAATAATCTAGTTATCATCTTTTCGAAATTTATAAATGTTTGAGCATTTGACTTTCGAAAAGCACGTTTTGTTTTTCATTCACAAAGTTCAGTGAACTTTTTTTAGAGTAAACTTTCAACATAGAAATAAATATACTATATATAATGTTTATATATTTTTATAACTTTTATTTTGTATATTTTGCCATAAATATTATATTTTCATAAATAAATATATTTATATAACATTAAAGTATTTGTTATATTAGCTTTCTTCACATTTTTTATTTAAAAAATTTTTTAATTTACAATTTCACAAACATTTATAGAAAAATGTACCTATATATTTGTTAAATATTCTATTATTATTTATTATTATTAATATATTTATTTATATTTGTTAAATATTTTATTATTTATGTAATTTTTAATTAATATTATGTAAAAAATAAAAAAAGAATCGTAAAATATAAAATAATGTAAAATTTATAATGGAGAGAAAAAAATATTAATAATTACATTGGGGGAGGGGGGGGATATTAATTAAAACATTGTTGTGAATTTGACCCCATTTTCTTTGAAAGCTTTTCTCCTTGGTTTCAGTTTGAATAAACGATGAAAAGTTTGCTTTGAAAACTGACCCGAATCCAATTGTAATGCAAGTTATTCAAGGCTTTCGTAGAAGTAAACGTTCATCTGGTGCATTTACAACTAAGAAATTATTATTCTTCTTGTTTACACTACGTCCTGTCATCGTGACCAATAGATATCCTCCCGTTTTGTACTTTATTATACCATCTGAAAATGTTTTTCATCATTCGCTTCAAATATTTCTTCCTATATAAAAATGTTTTTTTCACATTCAAAAAAAAAAAAAAAAAAAAAAAAAAAAAAATTATTAAAAAGATTTTTAATTAATTTTCTGTTTAATATTTTACAATCAATAACATTTTTTAAAGCATAAAAAATTGTTTTTTTTAAAAAATATGTGTATTACAGATACAGTAAAAAATTTGTCTTTACTAAAAGATTTTTTACAGAAAATTTTTTTTTATATCTTATAATACAAAATATAAACCTTAGTTAACTTGAAATAAACAAATTAAAAAATTTTTAATGAGCAGAAAGTAAAAAAACATTTTTTAATAAAAATCAAAAAATTTTATTTAAAAAAATTTTTATTTTTAATTTTTTTAAAAATATTATTTTAAAAGCAAAAAATAAAATTTTTTATAAAATTGATAAATATATTTTTAAGATGGAATTTGCAATATGGACTGTTTTCATCAAAGAAGATGTAAACTTCTTTTTGATAGAATATCGTCAATATCGATTTTCAGTTATATTAAGTTTCATGACCTTTAAGCACGACATTCCTTTAGATTGTTACAAAAAAGTAATAATAATAATAATAATAAATCCTTCTCCGCAAATCCTAAAATTTTATGTTAGTAAATACAGTATTGTTCTAACATATTATTAAAAATTGTATTTACTAAAAAAATACATTCTTTATCAAAATTAAAAAAAAATTTTTTTTTTTTATTAAAAGTTCAAAAAAAAAAATTAATTTAATAAAAGTCAAAAAAATATTATGTACGAAAGGGTTTATGATCCTTTTTATTCTTATGAATAAATAATGTAAATAAATAAATGATTATTAATTACAAGAATGATAAACAATTTTTTTACATACATACTGTCATAAAATAACAATTATTTTTTTTATAATATACTAAAAATTAAGATTGTTTGTTTTATTATTAACATTTGTTTATAATATGATAATAATAGTAATAATATTGTGATCTACATTACTTTTCCGTAGACTTTTGAGAATTTCACTTTTCTATTCTTTTCCTAATCTTGCATAAAAATCTTCTCCCAAATTAGGCCAATCAATAAAATTCCATTAAAAAAAAAATAGATTTCGTGAAAAGAACAAAGAAAATCTTTTATTCGAAAAATAAGTTCAACTTTTTTTGAATCTTTTTTTAAAATATAATTCGGGAAATAATATTAAATTGATATTGTAAATATATTAATACTATTAATATAATAATATTTATTTATAATAATAATAGTATTAATAATATTAATAATATTAATCATATTAATATTATTAATCATATTAATATTATTAATCATATTAATATTATCAATGACATAAATACTATTATTAA
Organism: Leptopilina heterotoma; assembly: GCF_015476425.1. Classification (NCBI taxonomy): domain Eukaryota; kingdom Metazoa; phylum Arthropoda; class Insecta; order Hymenoptera; family Figitidae; genus Leptopilina; species Leptopilina heterotoma. Next base: position 3,990,462 of record NW_025110867.1, on the reverse strand, counting down.
TAATATTAATATTATTAAGGGACTTTCAAGGATTGTAAAATTTTATCCTTTCTTTATTTAGAAAAAGAAAATCATTAATGTCAAAGTTAATCATAAGTTTATAAAAAGTTCATTAAGGGTCATTTAAATGATATTTACATACAAACATTTTCCTTGAGCGTCTCTATTTTAGAATTATAATAAACACCTATAAAATGATTTTATTTCAATTATTTTTTTTCTTATTTATACATTTTTTAAATATCACGTAGTATAAAAATATTGATATCTAGAAGTGATAATAATATTTTATTTGAAACACTGAAAATGCTAAACAAAAAAATTCATTTTCCAATCAAGATTAAAATTTGCATATTTTGAAAAGAGAATAAATAACAGTTATTTTTTAAAAATTAACTTGTTGATATTTCACAATTTCTTTTTTCGATTTCATTATAAATGAAGGGGTAATTTTTTAAAAAGAAACTTTTATCTATAGAAAAAAATTTTATCTTTTTAGAAGAAATATTATTCTATTTTTAATGAATGTTATTTTTTTTTTCTTATTAGCATGGGACCCTCGCTCATTTATATGTGTCATTACAAAAGCATTGTATTTTTTGAGAAATCTTGATAATTTTTCTCTTTCATTTTATGAAATATGTCGCTGTTATTCACTATATTATGTAAATTTGATTAATTATTGGTAAAATTTAAAAATCCAGTTTTTAAAAATTCAAATTTTTTTTTTTAATATAAATTATGTACATTATGTTGATTTTAGAGAGTAATTTAAATTTTTTTGCATTTCTCGATTATTAAAAAATAATGTTTTTAATTTCTTTGATAATTTTAAAATTATTGCGATAAAAAATCTTTCGTACACTTGGTACCATCTTTCATTATTATAGAATATTATACGTACATATAATTGACTTAAACACGCGATATTCATTTTCTTTCGTAAATTTTACAAATATACATCATATTATTATTATATAATCATTTTTAATAGAAATTTTTTTGTATTATTATCAATTATTATTATTTTTTTGATTCTGCAAGTAACGAGTTAATGATTTTATATTTTTTCGTCCATCATATTGGATCAGCCATTTTGAATTTTGCAATTTTGACCTCAGATTCGTGGTCAGCGACCCCGAAAACTTCCAAAAGTAACATATTTAAAAAAATCTTATAGATTTTCAATTTTTTCGTCCGCCATTTTGAATTTTGCAATTTCGACTTCAAATTTGTAAACAGTGTCGCGCCCTTGACATAGTCTTCTTTTGCTTCCTCTAGGGCAGTTCTAAAGACTTTGTAACGTGAAAGTGAAAAATTAAAAAATTTTGTCTATGATTTATAAGAATCCAAAATGGCGGACTTAATATGGCGGTAAATTTTTTAAAAATACATCACATTTATTTAAAAACTATTGTAACTCGAGTATTTTTAGTATAGATGCTTTCGAATGGAATGTCCGATTTCTATAAATAATAATTTTTTAATTCATAATATAAATTCTAATTTAAAAAACAATTTTTACATACATACTAATTGCATGTATACATTGATATTGTTAATTAAAATTAAAAAAAAGTTAATTTTTACTTACTAATTTGTAAATATTATTTAATGTATAACCTTCATTATATATATTGTAATTGTTAATGCAAATGCTTAGTGCACATTGTAGTCGTAAAGGCTTTTAAAGTATCTTAAATAATTTGACATTATTAGCAAACATTAATGTTCAAGTTAATTTTGAAATTATTTCCACAAACAATTAATCAGTTTGCATCAATTATAAAAATATTTTTTACACTTATCAGCATATAATCAATTTTCTTCTTACTATATTTGTATTTTCCTATCTCACTGCTTGGATAAATATAACTAATAAAGAAAGACTTCTTGTTCGTTCCCAAAATTAAGGCGAGAAGAAAATTTTTGTGAAAATTAAAATTTTCAATAAAATGTCTATTGAGGATTTGAGAGAATTTTTTGTATTCTGGTTTCTTGTTTAATGGCAAATGTTCAAAATTTTAGTAAAACAAAGTGGAATACAAATGTTGTTAGGAGTGTATCTGTAAGGTAATCGATTTCCGGAATTAAAAATTAAATAGGTTTTTCTCTATAATCTAAGTGACTTTTATTGTGGGTACATTTGAATTGAAACGAACCGGAAGTCGCTTGTAATAAGTTCCAGCACGTATATAATTGTCAGTAAAGCAGTTACACCTGTTCGTGTTGATAAAAAAAAAATTTTTTTTCTTACAATTTTGTGAAAATGTTTTACATAGGTCGAGCCTGGAACAACGGAAGTACTTTTATCAACTATTGAAGAAGTAACACAACCTGTAAAAACTTTGGATGGCAATTGTCGTCAATTGACGAATAGAAAACGATTAAGGAGAGAAGACGCTATTCAAAGGACGACTATTTCATTGGACAACGCTTTTGCTGAAGGGGGACTTCAACACACTGGCGAATTTCACGATTGCATTCCCCTGCCTGTTTTTCAATTTGAAAATCAACATCATCTCAAGAGGAAGAATATTTCACCTAAACGGGACGAGAATGAGGATAGAGTGAGAGAGAAGGGAATGGAAGATGATAATGAAGGAAGAAGAGGTGATAGGGGAGAAGAGAGGACAAAAAGTGTAAGGAGGCAGAAGGAAGTTAGAGAGGATGAAGTGAAAGAAAATGGAGAAGAAACGGTGGAAAGAATTGAGAATCCCAAAGGTTCAACAGAATCAAGAAATTGTATTCGAAACGCGAACAATGACTTAAGATCAGGAAAGATAGGAAACTCAACAGTGGAAGATGAAACTAAAGAAGCAAAAATGATCGGATGCAATGGATTTCAACAATCAGCGAAAGGGAGCCAAATTTCCAAACACAGAGTCGAGAACGTTTCGTTAGAAAAGGAACATAAAGATACCAAAGAAGCGGAGATAAAAATATCCAAAAGAAATGGAGGAGTTACTCGTTCTAATGAACATACAGCAAACATTGGAAGAAGTCAGGAAAAGAGAGCAAGCACTGAGAGGAATTCGTTAGGAAAGGGTAAGCAGGACAGAAAAATTGAATCTGACAAAGAGTCGAGTCGAAACACACCGAATGGAGAAAGCACATCAAGAGAAATTGATGATGCCACCAATGGAAGAAATAATTTACCTAAACGAAATAACGGAATTAAATTAACCGAAATTGAAAAACCTAACGGAAGAAGTAGATTTTCATTGCGAAAGGAAAGGGAGACAAAAAGTGCTAGAGAAATACAACAGCGATTATCAAATCAATCAGAGAAGAATAAAACCGAAAGGAGGGAGAACAGTAAGAAACTAGAGGAGAGGGAAAAAGTTAGTACAAGAAGGGAGAAAATTAATGGAATAGAAAAAGCAAGTCAGACAATTATTGTTGGTCAGTTAATTAACGGAGAGATAATTCGACCAGAGTCCGTGGAAAAAAGACAAACGAAAAGTGCCGACTATGCCAAAAGTGAGGGAATAGTTAACGAACTCGAGAACAAGAAACTTGGGAGTATAATGAAAGAGGTGCTTGAGACCAACCAAGAAAATTTGTCTTCTGAATCTAAAGATGATGTTAAAGATAATGAAAATAATACTAAAGATAATATTAGAGAACTTAGTAAAGAGAATTGCAGAGAAAATAATGACAACACTAAAGAGACTAAAGAAACTCTTGACGATAAAACTGATTCAAATAAACAAGAAGCAAAATCGATAGCTTACGAATACCCAAATGTCGATTCTGAGCAAAATCATCTTAAGGACGAAACTCGTTACTACAATCCAAAAAACTATTTTTGCAATCAAGGGATCTATCCCAATGGTTTTGCTCACCCTCCAAATCTAGAGAATGTCTTCCCTAATGAATCCTCTTTCAATTTGGATTTCAATCCCAAATTGGGACCAATTCTCGACATTCTTTTCTCCAAAGAAGATCAAATGCTGGAAAGTAATTATCTTAATTTTATAACAAGTGTCGAGGACAACAACTGTCCGCAAGCTGATTCTCAATCATCGAAAAATGTTGAGGTAAATCGTGAACATAGTGGCAGTATACGAGAACCTTTAGCCTTGCCTGGAAGTCCTAAACGAATTGTAATAGAGGATGTTACAAGTTTGGAGGAAGCAACAATGCAGAGTTCGATATTCATCGTCGACAATTCGTCATTGGATGCAAAGGACGAGGAGAAAAAGTTGGAGGAATTCATTTTTCTGGAAGAGGCCCTGCAAGAAGGAAAGGATCAGTTGGAATCGGAAATGAAGAAAAGAACCGAAGTTGGGAACATTCAAGAACAGGTTATTCAAGAATATCGGGTTGAAGAAGAAGGAGATAAGGAGGAGGAAACATTGCAGGAGGGATGTAAGAAAATTACACAAGAAGAAGAAAAAATTATCCCTTCTCTTAAGGAAGCGATCGATGTCGAAAGTCCAAACAATCAAAGAGGGAAGTTTTCAGAAATCGGTGACAATTGTCATCAAAAAGACAATCCAGAAAACATTGATACCCCTTTTTTAAAAAAAACCCCTTCTTCTCAAATTGACCACGAACCCTCTTCCATAAGTGAAAAACTGATCTCCCCTAGACCGGAGGAACTACTCCCAAACATAAGTTTCAAAAAACTTTCACCTAATTTTACATCAGATCCTAATCCCCCATCCCAAAAGGACGACTACCCTAATTTTGAAGACTCTTCCCTCCTTCCTGATGCTTCCCTAAGTACTCTTTCATTCTCCATGAATATTGACGACGTTCTCGGTCTTGGATCCGAGGAAGAGAGTTGCAAAGAATTCCGCAAAGCCTCATCATTGACGAAATTCAGTTCCACCGATCTTGGAAGTTCGCGAGACTCACAAAATTCACAGCTCTGCTTGGAAACGGCTCAATCGCCGGTCACAATGATGCAAATGGAGTCGAGAAATGATGAAGAGAAGTCTGTGAATTGCGATGAATCGTTGACAAGCGTGGAGAGAAGGGAAAGTGAAATTGGTAAGAAAGGAAATAAGGGAAGTGGTGAAAGAAAAACGAGCAAGCATGAAAATGGTAATTGTGTGATGAATATAAAGGAGAGAAAGTCAATGGAAATGAAGGAGATGGCAAGTCCAAGGTGCAATGAAACTGACTCAAGTTCGGGAAAGTCTTTTGAACGAAAGAAATTGATAGAAAAGTGATGATGAAAATGTAAAGATATTGTGTAATTTTTAACGATATTGTATGCTTTTTGTGACACTGAGGAGTTTTATATAATCGTATTTTTAAATGATATAGTGATAATATGACATTGTAAAAAAAGTATTTAATAAATATAAAAGAGATTAGATTTTTTAATAAAAGTAGAGTTTTTTTTTACTCTGTGGTAGCAAAGTTTGTATTTTTGTATTAATTTTAACATGTTCTTGCAATCCAGTAATTCTAAGTTTTGTTTTCGATTTTAATTTTATTTACTTTCGACAAATTCGTTCATTTGAAATATTTAATATATTAAAATTGAAACAGTTGATTCTTATTAACCCAACCCGACTGAATGATTTTTTAGTTTAGTCGTAATAACAGATTACAAAGTGCTACCATCAGTAGAGAAAGTATCATCCTATCATCTACAGAAAGTTGTCAGTAAGTCAGCGTCTCTTCGGTTCTGATACGTATCAAACGCTTTACTAAGATCTGTGTAGATCACATCAACTTGAGGATGCTCATTTAGTAGATCATAGATATGTTGCGTGAAAACTAATAAATTAGTAATTGTTGATCTTTTAGGGATGAAACCATGCTGATAAATAGAGATTTCACTCGACAACTTGACGAATATAATTTCATAAATGCATATTTCAAAGATCTTGGAGAAATTATTTATAATTGAAATAGGACGGTAGTTTTTCACTTCAGATCCATCTCCCCGCTTGAAAACTGGACACACTCTTGTTCTCTTCCAAACACTTGGGAGAAACCAGATGATAGACTTATTGAATATAAGCATGAGAGGTTTAATTAAGACTTTTGAAAGTTTTACTATTGCAAATTCAGGAATAATAAGATCAGAAGTTTTCTTTTTAGATGATAACCTTGCAATAGCCCTCTTTACATCATTTTCATAAATCCTTAAACTATCTCCAAGAAGCTGGGGTTGATTATAAATTCGAAGGAATATCTGGTACAGAAGCATTCTTATTATAAACACTATCAAAAAAACTCTGCAAACGAATTTACAATAATATTTGGAGATCTATATTCAACTCATTATTCAAAAATTCATCGAAAATCATACAACATTCATTAACGTTATGTGGAGGACATGAAACGTTCTAAAAACGTTTTAAAAATGTTTCTAGAACAAAGACGATTCCGTGCTCAGAGGGAAGTTAACAGAAGTCTGTGAAGATTCGGATTTAGTTGTAGGAGACAATGACTTAGGTTTACCTACCAAATGACTTAGATAAAGAATTCTTATATTGATTATTTGTCACAATGAAAGGAGTAACACTCTCTTCTTGAAGATTGTCAGGTTTTCACTCCTGAATTGTTCTGTTTGTCCCATTGTTATAGTAGAAACAAAACCATCAACAAATTTTAAGGATTTCTTCTTAAAATTTATTGATGGTATTTATTTATCACACATAAATAAATATTGAACAAATATCAAACAGATTGGAAGTTGGCGTTGATACTTAGCAGGGCAAATTCCCTTGTAGATTTTGATCACAACTATACCTCGATTAGAATTATACTGGAGTAGGAATTTTAGACCCCAAAATACTGTAGGCTGTGCAGGAGTCTCATAGATGAAGATGTAGAGCAAAAAATTTATTTCTTCTTGAACATCATTCTTTGCAATTATTTTTCAAAAGTTTTTAAACGGTAAGTATATATAAATAAATAAATTATAATTAATGTGCATACTATTATTAATTTGTAATCAAGTGATAAATATAACTTGTAAAACATGCGTCCGAGGAAAAAAAATACTAATTGGCTATTTGTTTTTAAGTGTCGCAGGAGAAACATAAAAGTGACGTAATGTCATGCAGGTTAATGAGTGAAGTTTGCCAAAAATTAAATTTTGTCGGCAAAAGATTAGACTCGCATGAAACTAGGACACTGTTCTCTCTCTCTCTCTCTCTCTCATAGTTTTACAAAATGCTCTCAATATATGTAAATTTTGGTTCAAGTGGACGATATTTTGAATCTTGACTGACATTCGTTTGGAGATCTTTTGCAATTTCTCTTCCTCAGTTATTATATTTAATGGACAATTTTCCATTTGCCCAGTGATTTATTAAGTGACAACGATGATTTATTAATATCGAATCAAATATTTTACAAAATTGTTACCTTCTGCAATATTTTAATTTCTTTATCAAAAATGATTTAAACAAATAATATAAAATTTTATAAAATTTTATTTTCCATTTATTTTAATTGATTTATTTTAATAAATAAAGCAAAATATAAATAGCTGGAATACTTAATATTCGCGAAACTCACTGAATAAATATGTGCATAATGGGACATTTATTTGATAAAAAAAAAAAAAACAAAGCAATTGCATTTATCATGGAAGACAGTTAGAGGTCGACATTCTACGGGCACAGGGACAAAAATTAAGCGCGGGTGGGACATACGTAATAAATGGGAGAAATCGTTGCCAAGTTCACGCGTCATTTGATTGTATCTACTAAAACGCGGAAAAAAAAATATTGTCTTGCGTGATTTCCGGTTAAGTGACACCAATTGACACCTACAAAATATGTTCTCTATTTTTTTGTTATCCTGTTTGTCCTTTTCCGAAACAAGAATTTGTTTATATAATAAATGAGATTTATGTATTTTATGTACCTATGAGATTTTCCTCTCGCTTATAATTTAAAATGAATCTATAGGTACTATTTGACCTAAAATTGAAATTAGATGATTTTTTCTAAATATTTAAAGAATATGCGCAAATAAAGTATAAATTTTGCAAAAGTTAAAAAATTTAAATTTTTTTAAAATAAAAACAATGAGATATTTAAATGGATAGATTTTTGCACCCACCACATCAGGCAAATTGAGGAATATTAGTAAAATGGTTTGGCAAAGACGTAAAAGTGGTTCATTCATTATTGTGAAGTTTGAGGTCAATTCGAGGGTAAATGTACCGGTGTCCCGCAGTTAAGACTATATATTTCAAAGACATCCTCATTGACGCTTACCGACAGTGACGCACGACTGATCGGGAACCAAAGAGATAGTTTATTAATAGTATAAAGCGGTTTAGTGTTGCAACTGGTATATAAAAACATACCTATATACTACTAGGGGTGTCAGTACATGTTGATTGAACGTCCGCTTATAAGCTATTTAAATTTTCAATAAAATTTCTTTCCCCACTTTTACTTTTTCAATATATGAAAAGTGAATAAATTTTTTATAAAAATTAAAATAGAAACAGAATTTTAAGAATAGCTTTCAGCTTCCAAATTCTGTTATCTTGACCCTCGTCTTCCTCACCGTCCACTTTTATTAATTCTTTAATTTCTTTAATTTTTTTGTCCCTATTTTTTTGTATATAAATATTATAAAACTATTTCTTCTACAACAGTGTCTGTAAACTTTATTATAATTACTTATATTTTATTAAAAGAAAAAATCTTTTCCTCGCAACTTTTATCTGAGAAATAGGTCTCAATTAAAGACGATGAATTTATTATACGACAGTCAGGAATGAGATCGACGTGTATATACATATATACATGTTATGCAACTAATTGACTGTGATATGATTCTGGTAAATAAATGTATCTGTCAATTTTACCAAAGTTCCACGAAAAAAAAGAATTGATATGAAAAAACAATATTTATGCTCAAGCAATGATTAATTGACCCTACAAATTAAACTCTAATGAATGCGGAATGTATTGCACAATAAATTTTTGTTTGCTTGCCTAAATAAGCGACTCATCGTTTGGATTATTGAACTCGTGGTTCTAGGGGCCTAACGGCAGGCCAATATTTTCCATGACAAATTGATATTGAATTAGTTTAATTAAACAATCCATATACTATAATATATGACTCATTACTCATTCAAATATTACATTTATATTCACATCATTTTCATGAAATATTAAGATTCATTGGAGATTCCGTGAAAATTCTGCAAGTTTTATATTTTAATATTATATTTTAACTTTTCTATTATGATTAGAGTCTAATAATAAGCTTTGTTGCAATTTTTTGCAAAACTTGAATGAAATACGCATTTTGCAAAAAAATTGCAACAAAGCTTATTATTAGATTTTAATCAAAATACCAACAAATTATTATTTATTATATTATTATTATTATTTATTATAATAATTATTATTATTTTATTATTAAAATAAAGAACTTACAGAATTTCCTTGACTTTTCCCTGATTTCCGGACAAAATTTTGAATTTTTCCCTGACCCTAAAGAATATTCTGATTCACTCTAAAAATTATTAGATACTCAAAAAACTGTTCTATTACATTATAATTACGAATTTTTTTAATAGTAAAATTATTTCAAAACACCAATAAATTATTTTTTAAATAAATAATTAATCATTATTATCGTTCCATATAGGAATTAAGATTTTCAAAAAATTTCAAATTTAAACCTTTATGAAATTCAACAAATTATAAGAATATTATTATAAAACATAAAGATATCGATCACTTCGAGTCGAAGACTCGGAGTTATTGATATCTTCATGTTTTGTAATAATTTAAATTTCCATAAAATTTTTCAAAAAAAAAAAAATTAAACTATATATTTACAAAAATTTTTATAAAATCCGTCCCAAGAATTCAATTCTTTTTAAAAGTAATAAAATTTTTCACATGAATTCAATTATTTTCATAAATAATAAAATTTTTCATAGGATTTCAATTATTTTTATTACAATTTTAGGTAAATTCGTCAAAAAATGTAATTATTTTCAAAAATATTCAAAAATCAATTATTTTTTTAAATTCATGCTATAATGCTTCAATTCAATTATTATGTAAAATTTTAACTGATATTCATTTTTAAATAATTTTTTATTACAGAAAATTCTACGAGAATTCAATTATTTAAATAAAAAAATAAATAATTTATTGAATAAATAAATGTTTTTCAAAATTGAATCCTCATAAAGAATTTTATCAACGGATTTATAAATAATTGAATTCTTTCCACGAATTTTAGTGAAATTATAAAGAATAAATACATTTTTCGAGGAATTCGATTAAAATTGTATTAAAAATAATTAAAATTCTCCAATGAGTTTTATTATTTTTATGAAAAAAATTGAATTCCTAAAATGAATTTTATTATTTATAAAAATAATTAAATATTGACGTAGAATTTTTTAAAAAATTTTGTTAAATAATTAAATTCTTTTGGAAAATATTATTAAAATTATTGAAAATCATTGAATTGAGGAAAATTTTTGAAAATAATTGAAATTTTGCAATGAATTTTATAAAAATTTTTGAAAATAATTGAATTTTTGAGAAGAGTTTTATTATTTATAAATATAATTGAAATTTTGTAAAAAAATTTTTTAAATTCCTGAAAACAATTGAATTTTTATAAAAAAAAATTTGATTATTTATGAAAATAATGGAATTTTTTCTTTAACTTTTGAAAAAAATTGAATTTTTGAAAAGAATTTTCTAACTCTTGAAAATAATTTCATTCTCGTGATTAATATTGTTATCTATGAAAATAATTGAATTTTGCAAAAAATTTTATTAAAATTCTTGAAAACAATTGAATTTTTTGGAAGAAATTTATCTAGATATATTGCTTTATTTCTAACAATTGCGTTAAAATTTTGGAAATAATATTAAATTACAATATTAAAAAATCCCACTAATTTCAAAAAGAATTGAAATTAAAATTGTATTAAAAATAATTGAAATTCTATGATGAGTTTTATTATTCATGAAAATAATTGAATCTCGGTAAAATTTTTTTTGGGAAATTAATTGAAATTTTGCTAAGAATTTTATTTAAATTTTTTGAAAATAATTGAATTTTGGAGAAGAATTTTATTACTTTTGAAAGTTAATTGAAATTTTGATGTGTCATTTTAAAAAAATTTTTGAACATAATTGAATTTCTGCTAGTCGTAGAATTTTATTACTTTTGAAAATAATTGAATTTCTCCAATCATATTTGTAACTTCGCATAAATTCAATTTTTTCCAGTACTTTAATAAACAAAATCCCTGACTTTTCTCTGATTTTCCTGACCTATGACAATCCTGGAAATGTTAAAATATTTTTAAAATAAAAAACTTGCAGAATTTCCATGGAAACTCCAGGGAAATTCCATGTAGAAGTTCCATGAAATTTCCGGGGGATACTTCCATGGAATTTTTCGACGTGGGAACAATAAAAAAATATTATATTAAAATAATATATTATATTATATTAGACCTTCAAATAAATAAAGAGTTTGTTTGTATTTATTTTTACTACTTGCAGTAGCATACTTCAAAATTAAAAATACTAAATTCCATAATATTGTTCATCAACATAATGACCTAAATAAAAATTTGTCAACAGCATCGATGGATTTAAATTTAACTGAAGACACACCTACTCCTATAGGAACTTGATGAATGTATTCATAAAAAATATAAAGAAAATGAGTTTTCGAGATTTTTTCAATGAATCTCTATGTAAGAAGCTGTCAGAAACATAAATGAAAAGAAAATATGGTATATAGGGAGTGTAAACTGAAATCGTTCGATCGTTGACTGAAAATTAGATGAGCGTCGTTTCCATTCATGACGGATGTACAATTGGAATTGCTTGCACAAATGCACATTGGCATAATTGCCCATAAACTAGATATGTAGTAAAATGGCTTTTATTTATGTGTATTTCAACTAAATTTCTCGTGTTTTTATTACTTATTTAGTTACACCATCCGAGACATTGTATTAATGTGTGTTTTATTACTTTTTATATTGCGCGCGCTTGACATCATCTGATAATAAATGCGAAATTGAAAATTGTAATAAAAGATACAAAACAAAATACCGAGAAGTTTTTTTTTTTTAGAAAAAGGTTGACAAAGATTAAAGATTAGTTTCTACAAACTTGGTTGTCCCAATTTGATCTTTTAGGTCGATGTATTTGTATAGAGAACGTGAAAGTATGATTTAACTAAAAATATTCTTTACTTTGCAGTTTTCAGATCGATAGTAGAATTTGTTTGTTCTTATAATATAAAATAATGATTTTATCTCTCGGTCATCTTTAATTATTAGAAAACATGAAGATATCGATCACTCCGAGTCTTCGACTCGGAGCAATCGATATCTTCATGTTTTATAACAAATACTTTTATAAGTTAATTTAAAAAAGGTTTGAATTTAAAATTTTTGAATGTCTTAATTCCTGTGGAAAATTCTGTTCCAAAAATAAGATTAAAAATAAGAACTGTGCAAATATTTTTCTTCCTTTTTCTAAAACAAAATAATAATTTTGTTAAAAAAATTGTGATTCATAGACAAAAATAATGCAAAATAAATAAATTTTCTATTTCTTAATCACAGTTGTTTAACAATTTTCTAATTTTCTTTAGAAGTACAGAACAAAAATCTGCATAATTTCAATTTGACACAACATAATATTTAACAAAATTTAAGTCTTTTAATGAAAAGAAGTGATGATTTCTATTTGTCATTACAATTTTGAATTAATTATAAAATAAAAATAATTATAACATTAATTAATTAATAATAAAAATAACAAAGTACATGTTCCGGTAATCTATTCACAGTTTGAAGTTAGATGTTTGCTTTTTGTTTCTTAACTTTTTTATAATTATTCTTTTCAAATATTTTCAATTTTAAAATTAATGTATTGAAAATCATCGAATTGTTATTGCAAAGAATTTTATCACAACAAATTTGATAATAATAGAATTCCTTCAAAGAATTTTATTATTTAGAAAAATAACTGAATTCTCGCAAAGAATTATTAAAATTTTTAAAAATCCTAATTAAATTCTTTTAAAGAATTTCTTTGAATTTTTTTTTTAAACTAATGATGTTTCTTTAATAATTTTAATTGAAAATTTTGAAAGCAATTGCATTTTATGAAGAAGAATTTTATTAAAAGTGAATTGAAAATAATTGAATTCTTGCGAAGAATTTTACTATTTATAAAAATAGTTGAATTGTTTTGAAGAATTTATTAAAATTTTAGTACATAATTGAAATTTATGGAAATATTTAAAAATATTTAAATTCATCCGAGGAATTCAATTAAAATTGTTTTGAAAATAATTGAATTCCATCAAAAGATTTTACTATTTATAAAAATAATTTAATTATTGCGGAAGAATTTTATTATTTAGAAAAATAATTAGAATGTTTCGAAGAATTTATTAAAATTTTAAGAAATAATTAAATTATTGTTACGAAGAATTTTAACAAAATTTTATAGAAATATTTGAAAATAATGAAATTTTTTTGAGAAATTCAATTAAAGTTGTTTTAAAAATAATGAAATTTTTTTTAAAGAATTTTATTAAAATTAAGTATATTCAAAATAAGTAATTGAATTCATCACAAGAATTTTATTATTTTTTGAAAATAATTGAATTTTTTCAATTTTTTTGACGAATATATTTAAAAATTGCATAGAGAGAAATTTAATTTTGATATAGAATTTTTTTAAAAATATTTTGAGAATAATTGAATTATTTTGAGAGAATTTTAAATACTTGTTGAAATTGCATTTTATGGAAATTTAAAAAAAAATTAAATTCTTTCGTGTAATTTTATTTAAATTCGATTAAAAATAATTTAATTCCTGCAAAGAATTTTTGTATTTATAAAAAAAGTTGAATTGTTTCGAAGAATTTATTAAAATTTTAGGAAATATTTGAAATTTATAGAAATATTTAAATATATTTGAATTCATCCAAAGGAATTCAATTAAAATTTTTTTGAAAATCATTGAATTTTGGTAAAGATTTTACTATTTAAAAAAATAATTGAATTGTTTAGAAGGATTTATTAAAGTTTTAGAAAATAATTGAATTTTTTCGTGAAATTTAAAAAAAAATTTTGAAAATATGAACAGTACCGAGAACAGTACCTAATAATTAATTTTGTACTTAATAAGTAAATTTTTTAAATTTTGATTATGAAATTATTTAAAAAATTTATATTTGAAAATATAAAATTTTGTAATTTGCATAATAATAATAAATTGAATGAATAAAAGAACATTCAAATTATTATAGTTAATTTTTTAAATAAATATATAAAGATTATTTTCAATTATTGTTTTGTTTTAATTTTGGTTTCAAATTACTGTTATTTGTTATTATATTTATTTGATAAATTATTATAGAATTAATTTATAAATTTTTATAATTACATATATGATGTCAGTTTTTAGAAATTCAAAATGGCGGATCCAATATGGCGGACGATTTTTCAAAAATTAATTCGATTCACCTCAATTTTGTTACTAAGGGGTTTTCGATGTCGGTGATTACAAATCCAATATCAGTTTTTCAAAATTCAAAATGGCGGATCCAATATGGCGGAAGATTTTTCAAAAATTAATTGAATTGATCTTAATTTTGTTACTCAGGACAATTTTTCTAAAAACTCATTAGATTCGGTTGAAATTTGTTACTCAGGGGTTTTTGGGGTCGCTGATTACAAATATGATGTCGGTTTTTCGAAATTCAAAATGGCGGATCCAATATGGCGGACAATTTTTCAAAAATTAATTGAATTCAACTTAATTTTGTTACTCAGGGGTTTTCGGGGTCGCTGGTTACAAATTTGATGTCGGTTTCTCGAAATTCAAAATGGCGGATCCAATATGGCGGAAAACTTCTTTAATAATGAATCTATTGTCCTGCAACTTGTTACTACGGGGTTTTCGGGGTCGCTGATTTTAAATATGATGTCGGTTCTAAAAAATTCAAAATAGCGGATCCAATATGGTGGAAAAAAATAAATTTTACTATTTTATTTATTTGATTATGGTAAAAATGACCAAAGAAAAACATTGACCGTAACCTATTAATGCGCACACAAATAAGAGAAGAGTATGTAAAAGTGAAAAACAAAATATTTTTAAAATCCCTATCGCAGTCATAGCCGTAACTCTAATTGCGGTCAATTTATCGTTACCAGGAATTGAGGGTCAGGGAACAATCAATGACCTTTATTATTCTTCATTCTATTTTCACCATATATATAGTATATGTCCAACGATGTGGACTGAGAAAAAAAATCTCGTCACTCTTCCTTTGACGTGTCGATATATATCTGATATGAACGTAATCACACGTGACGTTGTGGACAATGCGGATGTGACGTCATTAAGCACTTCGATAAAGTTAATATCAATGTTCGTCAAGGTCAATTTTTATTTTAACTCCTTCTTTTTTCTCTCTTTTCTTCACTTTAATAAATGAACGTGTGTATTATAAATTTTATTTTATCGATCACATCAACCATACTGTCATAGTGCAAACGAGAATAATATAATGGATGCAGGCGCAACACGTGCGTTTATAAAATAAGATAATATACGAGTATGAAGAGGAAAAGCACACCTGTAAGTGACGTAATATTGTGAGTGGTGACAAGAGAGAGAGAGAGAGAGAGAGGTAATTATGACGTAGTATTTAACATGCGAATCGCGCGTTTAACATTATTTCCAAATGACTCCTATTTTCACGCTTTATCGCCACATATACATATATAATTACTTCTTCGGCGTCAAATAACAAAACTTCACACCTCTTATCAGGGAAAATATTTATTATAATTGATGTATGATTTGAAAAAAATATTTCTATTCGTCAGATTTTCGAACTTCTTCCCCCCCCCCCAAGGGAGAACTACTAATTTTTGAAGGATTTTAAATTTGCGATTATTTTGTGTTTTCTTCTATAAATAGGTTATGTTTTCTATCTCTAAAATTTGACCTAAATTTTAAGGCTACGTTCGCCTTTTAACCTCTGATTTTTGGCTTAAATTTTTAATTCAAATTTAACTTAATAATTGACTTGATCTTTGCCTTAAATTTTGAGTTTATGTTCAATTCTTATATTGACCCTACCTATTAAAATTAATTTGAATGAAAAAATTCAAAATGTCGACTAAAAATAATTTAAATTTAACTAATACTTCACCTCGAGATGAATATTGAAATATTGAAATATTAAAAATATTTGAATTTAAAAAGAATTTAAAAAATTCGAATTAAAATTGAAAAAATTTATTGCACTTTGTTTTAAATCCGAAAGTATACAGAACTGCGACCATTTTTATGATAATTTCGTTAAATAATAAAATTGACTTGATTGAAGAAAGAAAATAATATAAATAAAAAAAATAAAAATTGTTCATTAGCCAAAACAAGAAGAGAAAACATTTCATAACCTACATCAATTCTGGCGCATAGAGAATATTTCTTCTGCAAAATTAATCTCTTCAACAAATACAAGCACACACGCGCGTATTATGTAGCTCTGCTCTTTTATATATAAACGTAAAACATTCCACGAAGAGGATTCACCCTTGATTCTTAAATTCCCTTCATATCAATCAATGAAAATAAATTCTTAATTTCATTCTTAATTTTTTTTTCTATCTCTCTGAAAATAAAAACTACTGCGTCATTTCTTTTTATCAATTTTTATTAAAAATTTTTTTCAATTTATTTTCAAATAAAGAAAGAAGAAAAATTTAATCATAATTTTTTTTTATTTCTTATATTATTATAATTAAACAATATAATTGATTTTTTTATTATTATGTTGTAAATTAATAAAAAATAATTGAAATCTTACAAAAACTGTTAATAAAATTTTTGAAAATAATTGAATTATTTTTGAAGAATTTTATTTGAACTTTTTAAAAATAATAGAATTTTTATATTCGCATTTTTTAATAATTTTTATTGAAAATTTCGAAAGTAGTTGAATTTTATGAGGAATTTCTTTAAAGTTTCTAAAATAATTGAAGTTTATTAATAATTGTTATTTAAAATTTTTATTACAATTATTGAAAAAAATGAAATTCTTTTAAAGAATTTTATTAAAGTTATCGTAAATAATTATTTCATTTTTGAAGAATTTCTTTGAATTTCTTGGAAATAATGTAATTTTAATTGAAAATCTTTAAAATAATAGAAAATTGAAATCTTCCAAAAAATGTTATAAGAACTTTTTTAAATAATTGAATTGCTTTTAAGAATTTATTTAAATTTGCAAAAAAATAATAGAGTTTTCCTTAATAATATATAATGGTTCAAATGTCCTTCAAGTAATTTTAATTGAAAATTTGAAAAATAATTAAAATTTACAAAGATTTTTATCAAAATTTTTTAAAATAATTGAATTTTTAAGAAAAATTTTATGACAATTTTTAAAAATAATTAAATCCGTTCGAGAAATTTTATTAAAATTGAATTTAAAATAATTAAATTCTCTCATCAAGGAATTTTATTACTTATGTAAATAATTGAAATCTTCAAAAAAATGTTAGAAGAATTTTTTTAAATAATTGAATTATCTTTAAGAATTTATTTGAGTTTTTTTAAAAAATAATAGAGTTTCTTTAATAATAATGGTTCAAATATCCTTAAAGTAGTTTAAATTTAAAATTTCAAAAATAATTGAAATACACAAAGAATTTTATCAAAACTTTTAAGAATAATTGAATTTTTTTAAAAAAATTTTATTAGAATTTTTCAAAATAATTGAATCCGTTCGAGATATTTTATTAAAATTGCATTGTAAATAATTAAATATGTTTCGAAAAATTTTATCAAAATTTAAGTAAATAATTGAATTGTTTGGAAAAAAATTATTAAAAATTTTTTAAAATAATTGAATTACTTTTAAGAATTTATTTAAATTTTTAAAAAAATAATAGTTTTTTTTAATAATATAATGGTTAAAATGTCCTTCAAGTAATTTTAATTGAAAATTTTTAAAATAATTGAAATTTATAAAGTATTTTTAAAAAATTTTTGAGAATAATTGAAATTTATAAAGTATTTTAAAAAAATTTTTGAGAATAATTGAATTTAAAAAAAATGTTCGAGATATTTTATTAAAATTGCATTGATAATAAATTGAATTCCTATGAAGAATTTTGTTATAAACGAAGTTTATAAAAATAATTGAATTATATCTTTCAAAGAATTTCAAATATGAGGATAATTGAATACTTGAGAAAAATATTATTAAAATTTTTAAAAATAATAATCAAGTAACGATACCTCACAGGAATTAATAAAAAAAAATTCTATAATACTAAAGTAATGATATATAAAATATTACGAGCAATTAGAATTAACGAAATAGAAATATTTAAATAGTAAACAAATTAAAATGGAAGCGAATAATTAAATAAATAGTTAAAAATAAATTTTTGAAAAATGAATTTTTAAATTGTTAATAAAAAAAAATTATTCGATATAATCCATAATGCGCATGCGTTTGCTTATATTAGCCGCGTCTCCTATATACATTAAATTGCGAGCGCCTGTTGCTTCTAGTTTCACTCCACATCTCGAGTTGTACGAAACTTTGTGAAAAAAGGAAATTCTCAGTGTTCATTAGTTAGTTTTTTTTCATCATTAATATTTGCCAACAAAAAAAAATTCTACGAGATAAAAAAGTTTTCTAAGAAAAATAAGACGAAGAAAATTAGGAATACTGGAGAAAAAATAAAATTTTTACTTGTGAAAAATTTTCAAATTCGAAAAAAGAAGATATTTATTATATTTTTTTTTTAATAGTAAAATACTGCTGATCGTTAAATATTGGAATTTTTCGATATTTACTCCAGATTGAAAAATTGTTTGAAAAATTTGTTTGAAACTAGTTTTAAACTAGTTTCAAACTAGTTTGCAGTCGAAAAAACTTTTTTGAAAATAATTTCAAGAAAATAAAAGTGACAATAAAGAACAATTGTCAAGTGAGAGGAAAATAATTGTCCAAGTGAACAAAAAAAAAAAAAAAAAATAACGAAAGGAAAGGATTATTTTTCTTTTAGTTTTTCTCTTAAATGACTAAAGCCACCGAAGAGGAAATGAAGGCAAACAAGGCAGCGACAAAAATTCAAGCTGGCTTTCGCGGCTATCGTGTACGAAAACAATTGAAGGAATCAAATAATTATTCATCGAAGGGCAATAGCGACAGTGATTATGATGATGTCACTAGTAATTGTTACAGTCCACCGACATTAATGAGTGACAATGATTCAATGAAAAATTCATTGGAGGAAAAATCGGCGACAAAAATACAAGCTGGAATACGTGGGTTTTTGGTGCGCAAGAGACACCAACAGGAGCAACAAGCGGCAACAAGAATTCAAGCTGGATTTCGTGGTTTTCGCACGAGGAAACTTTTAAAGCAAAAGGGTCAATGATATTTTGCCAAAAAAATGCTCGAAAGAAAAAAGATGAGAGAGATTAAAAAGGACTCGTCAAATAAGATAAGATTCGTTTCATTATGGAATAATTTCCCATCAATATTTCAAGAGGCTATTTCATCAGATTGAGAAATTAAAAACAAAACCAAATCAAAAAACGAAAATCAGAGAAATTCTTACCCTTCAAAAAAGGTTAGTATTTAAGGAATTAAAATTTTTTTTTAAATTTTATTGTATTTTTACATTTTTTTTGCAAAACAAAAATTTTTTTTATTAATCAATCAGTTGATCAATCAGTCAATCAATCAGTCAATCACACATTTAATCAATCAATCAGTCAATCAAACAGTTAGTCAATCAATCAGTCAATCACACATTCAGTCAATCAATCAATCGATTAATCAATCAATCAAGCAATCAGTCAATCAAGCAGTTAATTAATCAATCAATCAATCAAATAATCCTACAATCATTTTATTTACGTTACATAAATTCTATTATGTATTATTTTATCAATCATTTGATCCAGTAAAAATAAAGTCATTTTATCTACAAATTAAAAATTCAATCAATCAATCCACTATAGGGAGGCAATTAAGTAATCTATATATTCATCACTAAATCAAACATAAATTTTTAACAAGTAATTAATCCACTAGAGAGAAAAAGAATTCGCCTACGTATTAATCAATCAATCAATCAATCTACCAATCAACTGAAAAAACACAATGAATTCATCTGCATATCAATCAGTAAATTTATAAATCAATCAAACAATCAATCAATCAATCAATCAACTGAAAAAAGCCAATGAATTCATTTGCATATCAATCAGTAAATTAATAAATCAATCAGTCAATCAAACAATTAGTCAAACATTCAGTCAGACAATCAATCAATCAGTTAATCAATCAGTCAGTACATCAGTCAATCAAACAGTTAGTCAATCAATTAGTCACACATTTAGTCAATCAATCAATCAATCAATCAATCAATCAATCAATCAATCAATCAATCAATCAATCAATCAATCAATCAATCAATCAATCAATCAATCAATCAATCAATCAATCAATCAATCAATCAATCAATCAATCAATCAGTCAATCAAACAGTTAGTCAATCAATCAGTCAATCAATCGATCAACCGATCAGTCAATCAATCAGTTAATTAATCAGTCAGTAAATCAGTCAATCAAACAATTAGACAATCAATCAGTCAATCAATCAATCAGTTAATCAATCAGTTAATCAATCAGTCAATCAATCAGTTAATTAATCAATCAGTCAATCAATCAGTCAATCAAACAATCAGACAATCAATCAGTCGATCAAACAGTTAGTCCATCAATCAGTCCATCAATCATTCGATCAATGAAGGGATTAATTATTCAAATTAGTAATAAATCAATCAAGGGATTCATTAAATAAATTATTAATCAATCAATATATTAACAGTGAATAATTCACACGTCACTTTCATAATTCAATCAATCATCAAAAAGTCAATCTATTTTAATTGGTCTTTTAACAATCTCTCCTAATTTAAAATAGTTAAAAATAGTAAACTAATTAGCAAACAGTTAGTAATTGTTTCGAATAATAATATTAGTTAATATTAGTTTTTATTATTATTAGTTAGAAATAATAAATTATTAGTTACATTCATTTTTAGATTATGAAAAAATATAAAAAATTTCTTGTAACTAATTCACCTCGTCAGAATTAATTATTGACTTTAATTAATTTAATTAATGAATAATTTTTTAAGTCATTTTATACTTACTAAAATTAGTCATTTCTTTTATTAATAAATAATAACTATCTTTTGCTAACTGTTGAAAAAAAGTATTCCAAGGTATCACGAATAATTAGTTATTTTAGTATTTTAGTTACATTAGTTATTTTAGTTTTTTTTTAATTATATAATTAAAATTTTTAAAAAAAAATTTAAATTTCAAAATTAAAAACTTAATAATGTAAATTAATTTTCATTAAGCAATTTTAATGCTCAATGAGCACTAAAATTTTTATTGAAAATTAAGTTTAATTTGAATTATTAGAATATTTGTTATTAGTCATTTCTTAACTAGTCAAGCGATTTTCTATTCAATAGTAAATTTTTATCTTTCTTAAAAATTAATTTTCATCCTGACCTTTAAAAGTGGAATAACTTAATTTTTAATGAACGAAAAAATTAGTACTATTACTATAATACTTTTTTTTGAAATTAAAGAATTCAAGATCTTTTTTTCTTTTGAAATGAAAGAATTTAAAATCTTTTTTTTTTGTAATTAAGTAATAAAAAATATTTTTTAAAATTAAATAATAAAAAATACTACTTTAGAAACAAATGCTACCTTATAAATATAAGTTTTAAAATAGAAAAATGATTTTCAAATTAGAATTGCTTAATAACAATGAAAAAATAATTTGTCACGCAATTCACATGGTTAATAAAACTCAATTAAAAAAAATACTATTAGATAATAGCGGAAGTATAAAATGCGTCAACTTTATAAAAGTCATTTCAAGTTTAAAAATCACAATTTTCAATTAATTTAACTATTTCTTTTTTTTTATTGTTTTTCTTAAAGAAGTTGTTTATAAGATACAAAACTTGTTTCATAAATTTCATAATAGAATTCTATTCTATTTTTTCCTCTAATTTCCTTGTATTCTAATTTAAAACAACAGAGAGGGTATTATTCACAACTAAAACAATAATGAAAAATTACAAAATTTTTTATATATATATAGGTACTTATTTATTTGCATTAAAATTTTTATTTTAAAATAATTTTTAACATTTTACATATGAAACATATATATGACTAAATTTAAACAACTAACGTAAAATACGTAACTAACGTATTATTATTTTAAACTAACGTAAATTTTTATTCTTCTTTATTCATAACTATTCGATAACAATTAACAAAATTAATTCCACTTTTTTTAACAATCTTAATGAAAATAATAATAATAATAATTATATCACATTTATGAAATAAATATAAATAATTATAACAATAATATTAGTTTTTAAGCCTTTTGTAATAAAATAATTAAAAAAGAACGGTTTTAACAAGAAGCAAATTATAATAATATTAAAATAATAATAATAACAGTACATAATTAATAAAAATAATATCAATATTTGATAATATTATTATCAAATAATAATAATAATTATTGTTGAAGTAAATATTTTTACAAGGCCTTAAAAAAGAAAAAGTGTTATTTGAATATTTTTATTTTATTCTGAAAAATAAGTTATTATTATATTATTATTATTATAATTATATTATGCAAACTACATAGCATACTATTTTTTTAGGAAGTTTGCAGGAACATTGCAATATAATATATAATGTGACGTTTTTCAGTAAAAGGGAACTTATGTGACAAAAAATTATAGGTTATATTTAACAATGTATTTACTTAATTAAAAATTCATATTGAATTATTATCATTACTAATATTAATTATAATATCATAAAACTTATAAAAAAAACGAAATTATAGTTGAATAAGAAATTAAGAACAGTTCTTTAATTTACAGAGCCACATGAAGAAAAACATGTAGTTCTTCATTGGAGATGATGGCATTGACACAGTTCGAATACATTGAGCAAGGCGTATCATCTTCTGTTTTTACCACGTGTCTTTTATTCTTTGAAAAATTCATCATCGAGGGACCACAGGAATTTCAATCTTCATTTGACACAAACGGCTAATTTTATTTATATATTTTACAATCATTCATCATTTTACCATTCTATATTTATTATTTAAAAGTTAAAACTCTATATATATTTTACTATAGCAATTGTAACTTATTGAAAAATAACATAATATCGTTTTTTATATGCCAAAAAAAAAGAAACTTTTTCATATTTGCTACATATGTATAATATATATTTAAGAAATAATTTCCAACAAAATTTAATAATATAAATAATTTATTAATAAATTTTAATAATTTACGATTTATTGTTATAAACACTTGTTATGTATATATACATTTCACAAAAATCTTTTATTCTTTATCCACTTTTTGAAAAAAAGCCAAAAATTGTGTTTCGTTTTTCTTTATTAAAAAAAATTTTACTTTTCTTAAATTTTACCAAAAAAATGTATTACTCTTAATCCAATTATAATAGTTTGCGTTAAAAAATTCAGAAATTACGTTAAGACAAAAATTGTGCCTTGAATGTTTAGTTATAGAAATTTTCTTTTTCAATTCCCTCGTGCTTTTTCAATCTCGAGGATAAAATTTTTTAATGACATCGAATCACCGATATGTATAAATTTCTATTTATAATTATATAGATATTATTATATTAATATATATTGTATAAGTATCTTATTTTTGTGATAGGCTTCAAGAAAATATATATTTGTTGATTTATTATTATACTTAATAAAATTATAACTATTATTATTGAATATTATTATTGTTAATAATAATATTTTGTATTATTATATTAAAAGGTAAAAGTTATATTAAAATATTATAAAAATTAAATTAAAATATTAATATAACTTCTTTGTTTATTATTAAAATTAAAAAATATTATTATTAATAATTACAATAGTATATTCTACCGTATTTGAAGTTTATATAAAACACCTAACGCAGTGTATGTTATAATATAAGGTACTTCTGTATTACTAGATTTATAAAAAAAAATAGTCACTATTATCTCAATCGTGAGACGATTTATAAAAAAAATAATTGTTGGACAATTGAAAATATTATCAACTGTATTTTTTACTTTCTATAAAATGTAAAACATAAATTATTTGGTAAAAATTTAATATATTTAGTTAACATTTTCTCTTTAATATAATTGTAGATTTAATGCATATCCTTATGATGCGAAAAATATTTAATATATCTATATAGTGATTGAGATTTTTCTGACTGAAACATTTTAATTATATTCGAATTTGTACATACTTTTCTATTATTATAAAAAAAAAATAAAAATGTCACAATAAATAAAGAACGTAATCCTCCTATATTCAATCTCTTCTTTGTTATATTCTTTTTTCTATCAGCATATGCTAAGAATTCATTAGTTCATCCAAAATGGATTAAAACAATCCATATTATGGTGTTATTTTTTACTATGAATGAAATTTTACCTCAAATCAAAAAAAGTCAACGATTACTAACAATAAACTAACAAACTCACTACTTAATTTAGTTACGAACTAACTAACTTAATAACCAACTCACTAACTAACTATAACTTACTGACTAACTTACTTACTAACTTACTAACTAGTTGACTAACTAACTTACAAACTTAATTACTAACTAACTCTCTAACTAACTTACTAATAATTAGTTACTAATAATAACTAGTTATTTAATATATATATATATATATACATATCTCTCCTTATTATATTTTATATAAAAACACTTTGCAGCAGACGCAGTGTCAGGATTTTCTAAGGGCCCCCTCATGAGGGCTGTAATGTTACGTCAAAACATAGGTCAATTTTGATTTAGTTTTATAGCTAATCAATCTGACTGAATGAACAGTTCAATAAAATAGTATAATTTATGTATTTTCAATATGATATATAACTATTTACAAAAACTACAATAAAAAATAATGCTTGAATATATTAACCAAATCAGAACTTACGAATCTTATTATATTCGGAACTTATTATTAAAAAACTAATTTCTACTTTTAAACAGTAATCTCAAGCAAGCCAAGAGCAAAAGGGTATTGAGGTAGGTGCAAATTATTAAATAAAAAAATTGTTAAATTATTTAAGTTTTATGAATTACTTAAGAGTTAAGCGTTAAGCTATAAAATTGATCCTTAAGTTACAATCAAGCCTTGAGCCATGCTTAAGCATTGATCCGTAATCCAGACTTGAGTTAAAAGCAAGACTTCAGCCATAACTAAGCCTTAATCCATTATTAAGCTTTGAGCCACAACTAAGCCTTGAGCCATCAACAAGCCATGAGTCTTATATTCAGTCTTATATTCTTATATAATATTCTTATATTCAGTCATCAGCAGGATTTGCTATTTTTCACCCATTCTTTAAAAATCAACGTAATTTAGCTAAAAAACTACTAATTTTCGGGAGTTTTGTCATTAGCATTATTTGTTCAGGAGCTTATAAGCTACAAAAATTCCAAATTTTAATCAAATTTAAACGAAATTTGTTTAGAAAGCCAAATCTTTTTCGGCAACGTGAAAAAAAATTTTTTTCTCAATTTTTTTCAACTTTGAAAAAAAATTTTCAAAAATTTTTTTTTTATTCTAAAATTACTTCTGGTGAGTCCCAGAGATGCTCCAGTTCAAAGGATTTTGAAAAATATCATTTAGGCAAGAAAGAAAAAATTTTGAAAAAATTTTGAAAAATGACGTCATAACCGTCAAAATTGCCCAGAAATGCCTAGAAATGGCTCCTAGATCAGGCCATTTTTGAAATGCAAAAATGCACTTAACGTATACCCAACTTTAAATTGCTATAACTTTTTTTCTAATTATCCGATTCAGCTGAGACTACATTTTTCTGACTCGTTAGGAGTTTCTGAAAAAAATCTCTTTTGGTGAAAATTCTGTAAACACATTTTTTAAGGGGTTTTTTTGCAAAACATGCCAAAAATTGGCGTTTTTTCAACCCTTAAATTTTCGGTTGTTTTGAAGCGTTTTTTTGACACTTCGTTATTTTTAAATTGCTATAACTTTTTTTCTAATCATCCGTTTTGACTCAGCCTATGTTTTTCTGACTCGTTAGGACTTTCTGCAAAGATCCCTCTTTGTGCGAATAAAGAAAAAATATTTTTTAAAATTTTTTTTTTGTAAAACGTGACAAAAATAGGCTGAAAAATTTGTGGTTTTTGAGGGGTTTTCGCCAACTTTAAAATGCTCTAACTTTGTCCCTAATTATCCGTTTTGACTCAGACTTGGTTCGCCAGGCTCGTGAGGCCTTTCTGCAATGAACCCTCTTTGTGCGAATTCCGTAAAACCAATTTTTATTCCTTTTTTTTGCAAAAACACTTTTTAAAAATCGGCGTTTTTTCAATAGTCAAAATTTAAATTGCTCTAACTTTCTCCCCAATTATCCAATTCTGCCCATTTTTTTGGATTTACACTCCAAAAGAGTATATAAACTTAGACCTATAAGGGCGTCATGAAGAAAAAATTTTTTGCATTTTTTTTCATGTTAAATTTGCACACATATTTTTTCTTTTTAATAAATTTTTTGGAATTTTTGCTCTTACTTTGTCCCTAATTATCCCATTCGGCTAATTTTTTTCTTATACACTTCTGATTTGTTTAGAAAGCCAAATCTTTTTCGGCAACGTGAAAAAAAATTTTTTTCTCAATTTTTTTCAACTTTGAAAAAAAATTTTCAAAAATTTTTTTTTTATTCTAAAATTACTTCTGGTGAGTCCCAGAGATGCTCCAGTTCAAAGGATTTTGAAAAATATCATTTAGGCAAGAAAGAAAAAATTTTGAAAAAATTTTGAAAAATGACGTCATAACCGTCAAAATTGCCCAGAAATGCCTAGAAATGGCTCCTAGATCAGGCCATTTTTGAAATGCAAAAATGCACTTAACGTATACCCAACTTTAAATTGCTATAACTTTTTTTCTAATTATCCGATTCAGCTGAGACTACATTTTTCTGACTCGTTAGGAGTTTCTGAAAAAAATCTCTTTTGGTGAAAATTCTGTAAACACATTTTTTAAGGGGTTTTTTTTGCAAAACATGCCAAAAATTGGCGTTTTTTCAACCCTTAAATTTTCGGTTGTTTTGAAGCGTTTTTTTGACACTTCGTTATTTTTAAATTGCTATAACTTTTTTTCTAATCATCCGTTTTGACTCAGCCTATGTTTTTCTGACTCGTTAGGACTTTCTGCAAAGATCCCTCTTTGTGCGAATAAAGAAAAAATATTTTTTAAAATTTTTTTTTTGTAAAACGTGACAAAAATAGGCTGAAAAATTTGTGGTTTTTGAGGGGTTTTCGCCAACTTTAAAATGCTCTAACTTTGTCCCTAATTATCCGTTTTGACTCAGACTTGGTTCGCCAGGCTCGTGAGGCCTTTCTGCAATGAACCCTCTTTGTGCGAATTCCGTAAAACCAATTTTTATTCCTTTTTTTTGCAAAAACACTTTTTAAAAATCGGCGTTTTTTCAATAGTCAAAATTTAAATTGCTCTAACTTTCTCCCCAATTATCCAATTCTGCCCATTTTTTTGGATTTACACTCCAAAAGAGTATATAAACTTAGACCTATAAGGGCGTCATGAAGAAAAAATTTTTTGCATTTTTTTTCATGTTAAATTTGCACACATATTTTTTCTTTTTAATAAATTTTTTGGAATTTTTGCTCTTACTTTGTCCCTAATTATCCCATTCGGCTAATTTTTTTCTTATACACTTCTGATTTGTTTAGAAAGCCAAATCTTTTTCGGCAACGTGAAAAAAAATTTTTTTCTCAATTTTTTTCAACTTTGAAAAAAAATTTTCAAAAATTTTTTTTTTATTCTAAAATTACTTCTGGTGAGTCCCAGAGATGCTCCAGTTCAAAGGATTTTGAAAAATATCATTTAGGCAAGAAAGAAAAAATTTTGAAAAAATTTTGAAAAATGACGTCATAACCGTCAAAATTGCCCAGAAATGCCTAGAAATGGCTCCTAGATCAGGCCATTTTTGAAATGCAAAAATGCACTTAACGTATACCCAACTTTAAATTGCTATAACTTTTTTTCTAATTATCCGATTCAGCTGAGACTACATTTTTCTGACTCGTTAGGAGTTTCTGAAAAAAATCTCTTTTGGTGAAAATTCTGTAAACACATTTTTTAAGGGGTTTTTTTTGCAAAACATGCCAAAAATTGGCGTTTTTTCAACCCTTAAATTTTCGGTTGTTTTGAAGCGTTTTTTTGACACTTCGTTATTTTTAAATTGCTATAACTTTTTTTCTAATCATCCGTTTTGACTCAGCCTATGTTTTTCTGACTCGTTAGGACTTTCTGCAAAGATCCCTCTTTGTGCGAATAAAGAAAAAATATTTTTTAAAATTTTTTTTTTGTAAAACGTGACAAAAATAGGCTGAAAAATTTGTGGTTTTTGAGGGGTTTTCGCCAACTTTAAAATGCTCTAACTTTGTCCCTAATTATCCGTTTTGACTCAGACTTGGTTCGCCAGGCTCGTGAGGCCTTTCTGCAATGAACCCTCTTTGTGCGAATTCCGTAAAACCAATTTTTATTCCTTTTTTTTGCAAAAACACTTTTTAAAAATCGGCGTTTTTTCAATAGTCAAAATTTAAATTGCTCTAACTTTCTCCCCAATTATCCAATTCTGCCCATTTTTTTGGATTTACACTCCAAAAGAGTATATAAACTTAGACCTATAAGGGCGTCATGAAGAAAAAATTTTTTGCATTTTTTTTCATGTTAAATTTGCACACATATTTTTTCTTTTTAATAAATTTTTTGGAATTTTTGCTCTTACTTTGTCCCTAATTATCCCATTCGGCTAATTTTTTTCTTATACACTTCTGATTTGTTTAGAAAGCCAAATCTTTTTCGGCAACGTGAAAAAAAATTTTTTTCTCAATTTTTTTCAACTTTGAAAAAAAATTTTCAAAAATTTTTTTTTTATTCTAAAATTACTTCTGGTGAGTCCCAGAGATGCTCCAGTTCAAAGGATTTTGAAAAATATCATTTAGGCAAGAAAGAAAAAATTTTGAAAAAATTTTGAAAAATGACGTCATAACCGTCAAAATTGCCCAGAAATGCCTAGAAATGGCTCCTAGATCAGGCCATTTTTGAAATGCAAAAATGCACTTAACGTATACCCAACTTTAAATTGCTATAACTTTTTTTCTAATTATCCGATTCAGCTGAGACTACATTTTTCTGACTCGTTAGGAGTTTCTGAAAAAAATCTCTTTTGGTGAAAATTCTGTAAACACATTTTTTAAGGGGTTTTTTTTGCAAAACATGCCAAAAATTGGCGTTTTTTCAACCCTTAAATTTTCGGTTGTTTTGAAGCGTTTTTTTGACACTTCGTTATTTTTAAATTGCTATAACTTTTTTTCTAATCATCCGTTTTGACTCAGCCTATGTTTTTCTGACTCGTTAGGACTTTCTGCAAAGATCCCTCTTTGTGCGAATAAAGAAAAAATATTTTTTAAAATTTTTTTTTTGTAAAACGTGACAAAAATAGGCTGAAAAATTTGTGGTTTTTGAGGGGTTTTCGCCAACTTTAAAATGCTCTAACTTTGTCCCTAATTATCCGTTTTGACTCAGACTTGGTTCGCCAGGCTCGTGAGGCCTTTCTGCAATGAACCCTCTTTGTGCGAATTCCGTAAAACCAATTTTTATTCCTTTTTTTTGCAAAAACACTTTTTAAAAATCGGCGTTTTTTCAATAGTCAAAATTTAAATTGCTCTAACTTTCTCCCCAATTATCCAATTCTGCCCATTTTTTTGGATTTACACTCCAAAAGAGTATATAAACTTAGACCTATAAGGGCGTCATGAAGAAAAAATTTTTTGCATTTTTTTTCATGTTAAATTTGCACACATATTTTTTCTTTTTAATAAATTTTTTGGAATTTTTGCTCTTACTTTGTCCCTAATTATCCCATTCGGCTAATTTTTTTCTTATACACTTCTGATTTGTTTAGAAAGCCAAATCTTTTTCGGCAACGTGAAAAAAAATTTTTTTCTCAATTTTTTTCAACTTTGAAAAAAAATTTTCAAAAATTTTTTTTTTATTCTAAAATTACTTCTGGTGAGTCCCAGAGATGCTCCAGTTCAAAGGATTTTGAAAAATATCATTTAGGCAAGAAAGAAAAAATTTTGAAAAAATTTTGAAAAATGACGTCATAACCGTCAAAATTGCCCAGAAATGCCTAGAAATGGCTCCTAGATCAGGCCATTTTTGAAATGCAAAAATGCACTTAACGTATACCCAACTTTAAATTGCTATAACTTTTTTTCTAATTATCCGATTCAGCTGAGACTACATTTTTCTGACTCGTTAGGAGTTTCTGAAAAAAATCTCTTTTGGTGAAAATTCTGTAAACACATTTTTTAAGGGGTTTTTTTTGCAAAACATGCCAAAAATTGGCGTTTTTTCAACCCTTAAATTTTCGGTTGTTTTGAAGCGTTTTTTTGACACTTCGTTATTTTTAAATTGCTATAACTTTTTTTCTAATCATCCGTTTTGACTCAGCCTATGTTTTTCTGACTCGTTAGGACTTTCTGCAAAGATCCCTCTTTGTGCGAATAAAGAAAAAATATTTTTTAAAATTTTTTTTTTGTAAAACGTGACAAAAATAGGCTGAAAAATTTGTGGTTTTTGAGGGGTTTTCGCCAACTTTAAAATGCTCTAACTTTGTCCCTAATTATCCGTTTTGACTCAGACTTGGTTCGCCAGGCTCGTGAGGCCTTTCTGCAATGAACCCTCTTTGTGCGAATTCCGTAAAACCAATTTTTATTCCTTTTTTTTGCAAAAACACTTTTTAAAAATCGGCGTTTTTTCAATAGTCAAAATTTAAATTGCTCTAACTTTCTCCCCAATTATCCAATTCTGCCCATTTTTTTGGATTTACACTCCAAAAGAGTATATAAACTTAGACCTATAAGGGCGTCATGAAGAAAAAATTTTTTGCATTTTTTTTCATGTTAAATTTGCACACATATTTTTTCTTTTTAATAAATTTTTTGGAATTTTTGCTCTTACTTTGTCCCTAATTATCCCATTCGGCTAATTTTTTTCTTATACACTTCTGATTTGTTTAGAAAGCCAAATCTTTTTCGGCAACGTGAAAAAAAATTTTTTTCTCAATTTTTTTCAACTTTGAAAAAAAATTTTCAAAAATTTTTTTTTTATTCTAAAATTACTTCTGGTGAGTCCCAGAGATGCTCCAGTTCAAAGGATTTTGAAAAATATCATTTAGGCAAGAAAGAAAAAATTTTGAAAAAATTTTGAAAAATGACGTCATAACCGTCAAAATTGCCCAGAAATGCCTAGAAATGGCTCCTAGATCAGGCCATTTTTGAAATGCAAAAATGCACTTAACGTATACCCAACTTTAAATTGCTATAACTTTTTTTCTAATTATCCGATTCAGCTGAGACTACATTTTTCTGACTCGTTAGGAGTTTCTGAAAAAAATCTCTTTTGGTGAAAATTCTGTAAACACATTTTTTAAGGGGTTTTTTTTGCAAAACATGCCAAAAATTGGCGTTTTTTTCAACCCTTAAATTTTCGGTTGTTTTGAAGCGTTTTTTTGACACTTCGTTATTTTTAAATTGCTATAACTTTTTTTCTAATCATCCGTTTTGACTCAGCCTATGTTTTTCTGACTCGTTAGGACTTTCTGCAAAGATCCCTCTTTGTGCGAATAAAGAAAAAATATTTTTTAAAATTTTTTTTTTGTAAAACGTGACAAAAATAGGCTGAAAAATTTGTGGTTTTTGAGGGGTTTTCGCCAACTTTAAAATGCTCTAACTTTGTCCCTAATTATCCGTTTTGACTCAGACTTGGTTCGCCAGGCTCGTGAGGCCTTTCTGCAATGAACCCTCTTTGTGCGAATTCCGTAAAACCAATTTTTATTCCTTTTTTTTGCAAAAACACTTTTTAAAAATCGGCGTTTTTTCAATAGTCAAAATTTAAATTGCTCTAACTTTCTCCCCAATTATCCAATTCTGCCCATTTTTTTGGATTTACACTCCAAAAGAGTATATAAACTTAGACCTATAAGGGCGTCATGAAGAAAAAATTTTTTGCATTTTTTTTCATGTTAAATTTGCACACATATTTTTTCTTTTTAATAAATTTTTTGGAATTTTTGCTCTTACTTTGTCCCTAATTATCCCATTCGGCTAATTTTTTTCTTATACACTTCTGATTTGTTTAGAAAGCCAAATCTTTTTCGGCAACGTGAAAAAAAATTTTTTTCTCAATTTTTTTCAACTTTGAAAAAAAATTTTCAAAAATTTTTTTTTTATTCTAAAATTACTTCTGGTGAGTCCCAGAGATGCTCCAGTTCAAAGGATTTTGAAAAATATCATTTAGGCAAGAAAGAAAAAATTTTGAAAAAATTTTGAAAAATGACGTCATAACCGTCAAAATTGCCCAGAAATGCCTAGAAATGGCTCCTAGATCAGGCCATTTTTGAAATGCAAAAATGCACTTAACGTATACCCAACTTTAAATTGCTATAACTTTTTTTCTAATTATCCGATTCAGCTGAGACTACATTTTTCTGACTCGTTAGGAGTTTCTGAAAAAAATCTCTTTTGGTGAAAATTCTGTAAACACATTTTTTAAGGGGTTTTTTTTGCAAAACATGCCAAAAATTGGCGTTTTTTCAACCCTTAAATTTTCGGTTGTTTTGAAGCGTTTTTTTGACACTTCGTTATTTTTAAATTGCTATAACTTTTTTTCTAATCATCCGTTTTGACTCAGCCTATGTTTTTCTGACTCGTTAGGACTTTCTGCAAAGATCCCTCTTTGTGCGAATAAAGAAAAAATATTTTTTAAAATTTTTTTTTTGTAAAACGTGACAAAAATAGGCTGAAAAATTTGTGGTTTTTGAGGGGTTTTCGCCAACTTTAAAATGCTCTAACTTTGTCCCTAATTATCCGTTTTGACTCAGACTTGGTTCGCCAGGCTCGTGAGGCCTTTCTGCAATGAACCCTCTTTGTGCGAATTCCGTAAAACCAATTTTTATTCCTTTTTTTTGCAAAAACACTTTTTAAAAATCGGCGTTTTTTCAATAGTCAAAATTTAAATTGCTCTAACTTTCTCCCCAATTATCCAATTCTGCCCATTTTTTTGGATTTACACTCCAAAAGAGTATATAAACTTAGACCTATAAGGGCGTCATGAAGAAAAAATTTTTTGCATTTTTTTTCATGTTAAATTTGCACACATATTTTTTCTTTTTAATAAATTTTTTGGAATTTTTGCTCTTACTTTGTCCCTAATTATCCCATTCGGCTAATTTTTTTCTTATACACTTCTGATTTGTTTAGAAAGCCAAATCTTTTTCGGCAACGTGAAAAAAAATTTTTTTCTCAATTTTTTTCAACTTTGAAAAAAAATTTTCAAAAATTTTTTTTTTATTCTAAAATTACTTCTGGTGAGTCCCAGAGATGCTCCAGTTCAAAGGATTTTGAAAAATATCATTTAGGCAAGAAAGAAAAAATTTTGAAAAAATTTTGAAAAATGACGTCATAACCGTCAAAATTGCCCAGAAATGCCTAGAAATGGCTCCTAGATCAGGCCATTTTTGAAATGCAAAAATGCACTTAACGTATACCCAACTTTAAATTGCTATAACTTTTTTTCTAATTATCCGATTCAGCTGAGACTACATTTTTCTGACTCGTTAGGAGTTTCTGAAAAAAATCTCTTTTGGTGAAAATTCTGTAAACACATTTTTTAAGGGGTTTTTTTTGCAAAACATGCCAAAAATTGGCGTTTTTTCAACCCTTAAATTTTCGGTTGTTTTGAAGCGTTTTTTTGACACTTCGTTATTTTTAAATTGCTATAACTTTTTTTCTAATCATCCGTTTTGACTCAGCCTATGTTTTTCTGACTCGTTAGGACTTTCTGCAAAGATCCCTCTTTGTGCGAATAAAGAAAAAATATTTTTTAAAATTTTTTTTTTGTAAAACGTGACAAAAATAGGCTGAAAAATTTGTGGTTTTTGAGGGGTTTTCGCCAACTTTAAAATGCTCTAACTTTGTCCCTAATTATCCGTTTTGACTCAGACTTGGTTCGCCAGGCTCGTGAGGCCTTTCTGCAATGAACCCTCTTTGTGCGAATTCCGTAAAACCAATTTTTATTCCTTTTTTTTGCAAAAACACTTTTTAAAAATCGGCGTTTTTTCAATAGTCAAAATTTAAATTGCTCTAACTTTCTCCCCAATTATCCAATTCTGCCCATTTTTTTGGATTTACACTCCAAAAGAGTATATAAACTTAGACCTATAAGGGCGTCATGAAGAAAAAATTTTTTGCATTTTTTTTCATGTTAAATTTGCACACATATTTTTTCTTTTTAATAAATTTTTTGGAATTTTTGCTCTTACTTTGTCCCTAATTATCCCATTCGGCTAATTTTTTTCTTATACACTTCTGATTTGTTTAGAAAGCCAAATCTTTTTCGGCAACGTGAAAAAAAATTTTTTTCTCAATTTTTTTCAACTTTGAAAAAAAATTTTCAAAAATTTTTTTTTTATTCTAAAATTACTTCTGGTGAGTCCCAGAGATGCTCCAGTTCAAAGGATTTTGAAAAATATCATTTAGGCAAGAAAGAAAAAATTTTGAAAAAATTTTGAAAAATGACGTCATAACCGTCAAAATTGCCCAGAAATGCCTAGAAATGGCTCCTAGATCAGGCCATTTTTGAAATGCAAAAATGCACTTAACGTATACCCAACTTTAAATTGCTATAACTTTTTTTCTAATTATCCGATTCAGCTGAGACTACATTTTTCTGACTCGTTAGGAGTTTCTGAAAAAAATCTCTTTTGGTGAAAATTCTGTAAACACATTTTTTAAGGGGTTTTTTTTGCAAAACATGCCAAAAATTGGCGTTTTTTCAACCCTTAAATTTTCGGTTGTTTTGAAGCGTTTTTTTGACACTTCGTTATTTTTAAATTGCTATAACTTTTTTTCTAATCATCCGTTTTGACTCAGCCTATGTTTTTCTGACTCGTTAGGACTTTCTGCAAAGATCCCTCTTTGTGCGAATAAAGAAAAAATATTTTTTAAAATTTTTTTTTTGTAAAACGTGACAAAAATAGGCTGAAAAATTTGTGGTTTTTGAGGGGTTTTCGCCAACTTTAAAATGCTCTAACTTTGTCCCTAATTATCCGTTTTGACTCAGACTTGGTTCGCCAGGCTCGTGAGGCCTTTCTGCAATGAACCCTCTTTGTGCGAATTCCGTAAAACCAATTTTTATTCCTTTTTTTTGCAAAAACACTTTTTAAAAATCGGCGTTTTTTCAATAGTCAAAATTTAAATTGCTCTAACTTTCTCCCCAATTATCCAATTCTGCCCATTTTTTTGGATTTACACTCCAAAAGAGTATATAAACTTAGACCTATAAGGGCGTCATGAAGAAAAAATTTTTTGCATTTTTTTTCATGTTAAATTTGCACACATATTTTTTCTTTTTAATAAATTTTTTGGAATTTTTGCTCTTACTTTGTCCCTAATTATCCCATTCGGCTAATTTTTTTCTTATACACTTCTGATTTGTTTAGAAAGCCAAATCTTTTTCGGCAACGTGAAAAAAAATTTTTTTCTCAATTTTTTTCAACTTTGAAAAAAAATTTTCAAAAATTTTTTTTTTATTCTAAAATTACTTCTGGTGAGTCCCAGAGATGCTCCAGTTCAAAGGATTTTGAAAAATATCATTTAGGCAAGAAAGAAAAAATTTTGAAAAAATTTTGAAAAATGACGTCATAACCGTCAAAATTGCCCAGAAATGCCTAGAAATGGCTCCTAGATCAGGCCATTTTTGAAATGCAAAAATGCACTTAACGTATACCCAACTTTAAATTGCTATAACTTTTTTTCTAATTATCCGATTCAGCTGAGACTACATTTTTCTGACTCGTTAGGAGTTTCTGAAAAAAATCTCTTTTGGTGAAAATTCTGTAAACACATTTTTTAAGGGGTTTTTTTTGCAAAACATGCCAAAAATTGGCGTTTTTTCAACCCTTAAATTTTCGGTTGTTTTGAAGCGTTTTTTTGACACTTCGTTATTTTTAAATTGCTATAACTTTTTTTCTAATCATCCGTTTTGACTCAGCCTATGTTTTTCTGACTCGTTAGGACTTTCTGCAAAGATCCCTCTTTGTGCGAATAAAGAAAAAATATTTTTTAAAATTTTTTTTTTGTAAAACGTGACAAAAATAGGCTGAAAAATTTGTGGTTTTTGAGGGGTTTTCGCCAACTTTAAAATGCTCTAACTTTGTCCCTAATTATCCGTTTTGACTCAGACTTGGTTCGCCAGGCTCGTGAGGCCTTTCTGCAATGAACCCTCTTTGTGCGAATTCCGTAAAACCAATTTTTATTCCTTTTTTTTGCAAAAACACTTTTTAAAAATCGGCGTTTTTTCAATAGTCAAAATTTAAATTGCTCTAACTTTCTCCCCAATTATCCAATTCTGCCCATTTTTTTGGATTTACACTCCAAAAGAGTATATAAACTTAGACCTATAAGGGCGTCATGAAGAAAAAATTTTTTGCATTTTTTTTCATGTTAAATTTGCACACATATTTTTTCTTTTTAATAAATTTTTTGGAATTTTTGCTCTTACTTTGTCCCTAATTATCCCATTCGGCTAATTTTTTTCTTATACACTTCTGATTTGTTTAGAAAGCCAAATCTTTTTCGGCAACGTGAAAAAAAATTTTTTTCTCAATTTTTTTCAACTTTGAAAAAAAATTTTCAAAAATTTTTTTTTTATTCTAAAATTACTTCTGGTGAGTCCCAGAGATGCTCCAGTTCAAAGGATTTTGAAAAATATCATTTAGGCAAGAAAGAAAAAATTTTGAAAAAATTTTGAAAAATGACGTCATAACCGTCAAAATTGCCCAGAAATGCCTAGAAATGGCTCCTAGATCAGGCCATTTTTGAAATGCAAAAATGCACTTAACGTATACCCAACTTTAAATTGCTATAACTTTTTTTCTAATTATCCGATTCAGCTGAGACTACATTTTTCTGACTCGTTAGGAGTTTCTGAAAAAAATCTCTTTTGGTGAAAATTCTGTAAACACATTTTTTAAGGGGTTTTTTTTTGCAAAACATGCCAAAAATTGGCGTTTTTTCAACCCTTAAATTTTCGGTTGTTTTGAAGCGTTTTTTTGACACTTCGTTATTTTTAAATTGCTATAACTTTTTTTCTAATCATCCGTTTTGACTCAGCCTATGTTTTTCTGACTCGTTAGGACTTTCTGCAAAGATCCCTCTTTGTGCGAATAAAGAAAAAATATTTTTTAAAATTTTTTTTTTGTAAAACGTGACAAAAATAGGCTGAAAAATTTGTGGTTTTTGAGGGGTTTTCGCCAACTTTAAAATGCTCTAACTTTGTCCCTAATTATCCGTTTTGACTCAGACTTGGTTCGCCAGGCTCGTGAGGCCTTTCTGCAATGAACCCTCTTTGTGCGAATTCCGTAAAACCAATTTTTATTCCTTTTTTTTGCAAAAACACTTTTTAAAAATCGGCGTTTTTTCAATAGTCAAAATTTAAATTGCTCTAACTTTCTCCCCAATTATCCAATTCTGCCCATTTTTTTGGATTTACACTCCAAAAGAGTATATAAACTTAGACCTATAAGGGCGTCATGAAGAAAAAATTTTTTGCATTTTTTTTCATGTTAAATTTGCACACATATTTTTTCTTTTTAATAAATTTTTTGGAATTTTTGCTCTTACTTTGTCCCTAATTATCCCATTCGGCTAATTTTTTTCTTATACACTTCTGATTTGTTTAGAAAGCCAAATCTTTTTCGGCAACGTGAAAAAAAATTTTTTTCTCAATTTTTTTCAACTTTGAAAAAAAATTTTCAAAAATTTTTTTTTTATTCTAAAATTACTTCTGGTGAGTCCCAGAGATGCTCCAGTTCAAAGGATTTTGAAAAATATCATTTAGGCAAGAAA
Organism: Leptopilina heterotoma; assembly: GCF_015476425.1. Classification (NCBI taxonomy): domain Eukaryota; kingdom Metazoa; phylum Arthropoda; class Insecta; order Hymenoptera; family Figitidae; genus Leptopilina; species Leptopilina heterotoma. The sequence continues at coordinate 3,952,330 of NW_025110867.1, read as the reverse complement.
GAAAAAATTTTGAAAAAATTTTGAAAAATGACGTCATAACCGTCAAAATTGCCCAGAAATGCCTAGAAATGGCTCCTAGATCAGGCCATTTTTGAAATGCAAAAATGCACTTAACGTATACCCAACTTTAAATTGCTATAACTTTTTTTCTAATTATCCGATTCAGCTGAGACTACATTTTTCTGACTCGTTAGGAGTTTCTGAAAAAAATCTCTTTTGGTGAAAATTCTGTAAACACATTTTTTAAGGGGTTTTTTTTTGCAAAACATGCCAAAAATTGGCGTTTTTTCAACCCTTAAATTTTCGGTTGTTTTGAAGCGTTTTTTTGACACTTCGTTATTTTTAAATTGCTATAACTTTTTTTCTAATCATCCGTTTTGACTCAGCCTATGTTTTTCTGACTCGTTAGGACTTTCTGCAAAGATCCCTCTTTGTGCGAATAAAGAAAAAATATTTTTTAAAATTTTTTTTTTTGTAAAACGTGACAAAAATAGGCTGAAAAATTTGTGGTTTTTGAGGGGTTTTCGCCAACTTTAAAATGCTCTAACTTTGTCCCTAATTATCCGTTTTGACTCAGACTTGGTTCGCCAGGCTCGTGAGGCCTTTCTGCAATGAACCCTCTTTGTGCGAATTCCGTAAAACCAATTTTTATTCCTTTTTTTTGCAAAAACACTTTTTAAAAATCGGCGTTTTTTCAATAGTCAAAATTTAAATTGCTCTAACTTTCTCCCCAATTATCCAATTCTGCCCATTTTTTTGGATTTACACTCCAAAAGAGTATATAAACTTAGACCTATAAGGGCGTCATGAAGAAAAAATTTTTTGCATTTTTTTTCATGTTAAATTTGCACACATATTTTTTCTTTTTAATAAATTTTTTGGAATTTTTGCTCTTACTTTGTCCCTAATTATCCCATTCGGCTAATTTTTTTCTTATACACTTCTGATTTGTTTAGAAAGCCAAATCTTTTTCGGCAACGTGAAAAAAAATTTTTTTCTCAATTTTTTTCAACTTTGAAAAAAAATTTTCAAAAATTTTTTTTTTATTCTAAAATTACTTCTGGTGAGTCCCAGAGATGCTCCAGTTCAAAGAATGTGGGAATTTTTTTCGGACATATTCTTAATTTTTTTTTTTTTTTTTTTTTTTTTTTTTTTTTTTTAAGTTTTTTGGAAATTTTTTTTGTACTAATCTTTATTACACATTTTGGTATTATTTGTTAATAATGTACCGTTTTATGTTGCTTGACATGTTTTTTATTGCAGTAATTAGGTTTACTAGTTAGTTATAGTTAGTTAGTTAGTTAGTTAGTTAGTAAGTATGTTAGTAAGGTATTTAAAGCAGTTTTAAGTTACCTAGTTAGTAAGTCTGTTAGTAAATTAGATAGTAAGGTAGATAGTAAGTTAGTTAGTACGTTAGTTAGCAACTATAATAAGTGTTTATTAAATATTTTAGTTGTAATGATGACCTAAACACCAAAGATTTTTATTGAAATTTTATCTTTTTTTTTTGTATTTTTATTTAAAAAATTGGAAACATAAGTTTTTTTTGCTTCTAAGGTTCCTTTCTTTAGATCGCGTCACAAATATAATTTAAATAACTCTTTTATAATTATATAATTTTAAGATTGTTTTTTATTTATTTGACAATTAAATACAATAAGTGCTTAACACAAGTTGACCATCAAAAATATTTCGTCTATTCTTTTCTATTGACATTTTATAAACTCGTCTATAAATGCACACCTGGCTGACTAGTAATTAAATAAATACAAGTATTTAGCGAGCTGACATAATTCCAGACCCACAATACTGTTATTTTCATCACACACCATCGCAAAAGTAAAAAAAACATTGTCTTTACATTAAATTTAAATCTAGACGAAAATGAGTAAATAAATCAAGTGCATTTGGAATATTTTTACTTAAATAGTAGTTAATAGTTTGATTATTGCTGATTTTAATTCAAAACAGGTATGTAAATTTCGCAGCATATTTTGAAAATAAAAATCATTTAATTTTAATTTTGCAATTTGATCTACTGTATGCTATCAATTATTTTTGTCTCACTCTCTTTTCCGCCATCCTTAACACTTTATAGTATATGATTAAGCAGTTAATATATTTAAAATATTTTCAAAAAATTGTAATTAAAAATTAATGAACTATTAAACATAAAAATTCCATTTGAATCTTTGAATTTATAGCACATTTGTCAAGTAAACTAAATTATATTTACAAATTTACATATGTAAAAATAATTTCCTATCATAGAATATAGAAAGGAATACAGGGTTGAGGGTGGAAATTTAGGAATCAAGTATCACAATTCTTCGAGCAGTCTAACTATGTAATGAGATCTTTTTTTTATTATTTTAAATGAAATATGAAATAAATAAAACGAAATTTGAATTTGCCTAGCGTTGTTGTCTAGAATAATTTACCGATTACTTCCCAAGAATAAGTTCATTGAAATGATTTGGGTGTGAGAGTTGAATTTCCGTGCGTGGTAGACAATTGTTAACGTAACAATCCAACGAGTCTATACTGCAACCGACACATTTATTACAATGACAAGAGAGTCCATCTCCGCAGACGCCATATTTATCGGCACGTCCACCACATATTTCACCAGGACCCTGAAGAAAAGATTTTTAATTATTTTATTTATTTACAGCAACGTAAGAAACTGTCGATAAATGTTACCATAACTAACATGTGTTGGTATAGTTATGAAAAAAAGTAAGTAAATTAGTAAATTAAAAATAGAAAATTTAATTCAATTATTTGACAATCTGAAGCTGAAGAAAGATAACTTAAAATAAAAACCGATCCAACTCCTGATGTAAAAATTCAACATCGACGAAAATTTAAAATAAAATTATTATTTTAGTATTAAAAATAAATTTCATAACCTAAAAAAAAGAAATCTTACCCGTTGGCATTGCCAGACTTCACACAGTGAAGAAAATGTGACGCCAAATTTACATTTGTCGCAATCATCGCCACAAGTTTCGCACAATAATCGTTCCTCCTCTCGATCTTTTATCATTGGATGAGTAAAGCATCTTGAAAATAAATGAAAAATAATAATTTATTATTACCATTGCCCGCATCGATGACTTTCAAAAAACAACTAATTAATAATGAACGATAGAGTCGCGCGCTTTCCATTAATGTAGAAGAAGAAAAAAATTTATTGTCATTAAATTTCCCCTTTCAATAAATTTTGCAATAGTTTTTATCAAAATCAACAAAAACTTTCCAATATTAAATCTCATGCAATAATTTTATTTATTCTTATTATTCATTCATGTATTTTTCCTCTCCTATATTCCTTAATTACACTCTGCTAATAATTATATAATGATTATTTTATTTATTTAATTTATAATCGATAATTTTAATATTTCCAATATTTTTAATACCAAAAGCAGAATAATTAAATTTTCAATACCAAAAGCAGAATAATTAAATTTTTAATAACAATTAATTAAAATAATTAACAATAATTTCTTTTTTAAATATTTTAATTATTTAATTATTATTATTTTCCATAGGAATTAAGATTCTTTAAAACATTCAAATTCAAACCTTTTTGAAATTAATCAACTTTTATAAAATTAATTAAATTTTATTCAATTATTTAAACACATAAAAGTAAATTATTTATTGAATAATTGAATATTTTTTAAAATTTAATTCTTGTAAAGAATTTTATTAACAAATTTTTAAATAATTGTATTTTTTTGACGAATTTTAATAAAATTTTTAATAAAATTTTTTAATAATAGTTACATTTTTCAAGGAGTTTGATTAAAATTGTATGAAAAATAATTGGAATTCTGCGATCAGTTTTATTATTTATGAAAATAATTAAATTTTTGCGTACAATTTGATTAAAATTGTTGTTAAATAATTGAATTCTTTTGGGTAATTTTATAAAAATAGCAGATATTAAAAATTATTGAAATAATAAAATTTTTTGAAAATAATTGAAATTTTGACAAGAATTTTATTAAAAGTTTTGAAAATAATTTTTTTTATTATTTATAAAAATAATTGAAATTTTGACGAGAATTTTTGTAAATTTTTTAACGTAATTGAATTTCTGCGAAGAATTATATTAGTTTTGAAAATAATTGAATTCCTGAAACGAATTTTATTAAAATTTGTTTTAAAATAATTGAATTCTTTTGTGAAATTTTATTAAAATAGTGGACATTGAAAATAATTGAATTTTGACAAATTTTTTGAAATTAATTAAATTTCTATGAAGAATTGTATTAAAATTATTTTGAAAAAAATTAAATTTTTATAAAGAATTTCATTAAAAATCTTGAAAATAAGTTAATTATTTAAAGAAATTTTTATTAAAATTATAAATTTAAAATAATACTTAAATTCTAATAAATAAATTGTAGCAAAGGTTTTGAAAATAATTGAATTTCTGCAATCATTTGTAACTTCTTCAAAATTCAATTTTTTTTTAAGTTTTTTTAACTAAAATTCTTCTATAAATCCATTATTTTTAATAATTAATTAAATGTATATATGTATATATATTGACAAATTTAACTAATTTTAGAAGATTTTGAATTATTAAAATTTTTCAAAAATCTAAGTTCATTAAAATTTCTAATTAAATTCATTCATCATTGAAATTTTCTAAAATTTAAAATTGAAACCGTTTGAAGTTCATTTATTTATGAAAATTTTAAACGCAACTCTTTTAAAACTCAATTAATTTTGAAATATTTAAGTAAAATTATTTACTAAAAATAATTTATTTATTTTATGATAGTTCATCAAGAATTAAGTTATTTAAAAAGAAATTTTTGTCAGAAATGGAAAAAATTGAAGGTTTTGTATTAGAATTCGTGGTAATTTGATAGTTTATGAGTCAAACAAAAAAGACACAAAAATTCAGAATTTTCTTATGAATTCTAAAAATTAAATTTTTTTCAGTACTTTTAATAAAAATTCCTGACTTTTCCCTGAATTCCCCATGTCAAAATATATGATTATTATAACTATAATAATATTAAAACTATATATTATTCCAATTCATATTTTATTTTTATAAAAAAAATTTGAATTAAAAATTTTTACGTTCTATTATTTTTAAAATTGCTAATTTTATTTAAAATAGTGAGTGAGAATTGTTGCTAGTTAATATTATAAAAACTGAAAAAAATTGATGAAATAAAAAAGAAATTGATAAAAATGTTTTATTATGTTGATAATTAATTTTTAACCGACAAATAACAATAAGATTATTATTAAACAGTTATAAACACATATATCGTTGCTTATAAGAGTATAATTAATTAAAAAAATATAATTACAAGGGAAGTATTGTGACCAATAGGAAAAGGTTTATACTCTGACTTGCCATTCTTCTACTCAGGAAATCTGAAATCATATAAGTAAAAAGTTTTCCATTATTAAACGTTTTTATTTTTCTGATAATAATTTGACACTCCCAGTGTCATTTAGCTAAAAAAATTATATTTAGATTTAAAAAAAAAATTTTTTTTTTTTGTAAATATTTGGGGGTAAAAATTTTTACCACCAGGGGGATTCGAACACATTTCAAGTTAATTCGTATCTCTAAATGCCTCAACGACTATGACCAAACTTCGTTCAAATTTTGTTAAATCTATAATAATTTGAGCTTTTACTTAAATAATAGATAAATAATAATAAAATATTCTTTATTCAAAAATTTGATAAAATAGAGAAAAGAAAATAAATAGAAAAGACAATTTAATATATAATTTTTTATGGAGTATAATATTTTTTCTATTTAGTATAATAATTTTTTATTTCAATTACTTATATGTATTTTAATTTAAAAAAAATTTTAAATAATTTAAAAAAATTTCTAATAATTCGAAACGAAAAAATTTCATTTCTAATATTAGAATATACATATATATAAAATTTTGTGAGTTCTCAGCAAAAGATTTTCCTGATATAGTGCAGAAAGTATATATATATTATGTTAAAAGGCAAATGTCATTTGGATACAATGTTCAGTTTCATCATTCAAATAAACTCTTCACGTGTTCTTGACAAATGTATTGGAATGCACACAAAAAAAAAGTAACAAAAAATCATTTTAAAAAAATGACTTAATTATTATCGGAATGTTGTAATACACTTTCTATATAAAAGGAGCGCCACTAAGTCCGGGTAAAAAGTTTCTTAACTTTTTAAATACTGATTATTTTAGTTCATTTTTTTCTTATTAATTCTGAAACAACATTTATAACCCTGTACAATATTACTATCACTAAATTTTTTTTTGTCTCAAATTCTCTTCTCCTATATTTTAATCCAACGACTTCTTTTTTTTTTGACAGAACTCCATTCATTATTATCATTTCATTAAAAAAAATTTCATTATTAACTTCTGCAGTGTTGTGTATAGAATAATTAAAACTTTATTTTTATATTAATTAGAATGAGAATAATCCATTTTTAAAATTTTTGTTAACAATTTTTATAACAGTATTAATTTTCTAAAACATTTTTTTAAACAAACTTTAGAAAATGTTGATTTCAATACCATTTAAAATAAGTGCACAATTAATTTTAAAAACTAGAATTTAGAAGTTAAATAAAATTAGAATCACTTTCTAGAATTATAATTCAATTACAGTAATAAGAAAATTTATGCAATTATTAAAAAATTATTATTATATTATTACTGTTATTATATGTAACAAAAATTTTCCGTATTTGTAGCAAATCTTTTGCAAAATTTTTTGTTCGTTACTTTCAATAAAAAAAAAAATTATTATTATAATTTTTATTATCACTTTTATTATTATTATTGTTATAAATGATTAATTACTAATATTAATATAGGAACTACTTTTAATATTATTTTTCCAATTTTTTTTTTTTATATAATTTTTCATGGGTGATCATCAACTATCGAATAATTATTACAGTTTCAGAAACAATATTTTTTTATTATTTATTATTTTATTATTACAAGAAAAACGCATATATAGATTAATAATAGTTAATTGTTTATAATGCGCTTATATAATGCAATTTATTAGGTAAACAAAATATTTTATTAAAATTAAAATTAAATAGAAAAAATACAATCAAAGTTCAAGTTAATTAATCGTTATTTTATGTAACAAAATTATTGTTATTGTTTATGAAGTGATAGAAATTTACACGCTAAAAAATAAAATAATAATGATTAATTTTAATTAAAATATTATTATTTATTATAAATAATTTTTAAAATTAATCAATAATTACATTATTGTTATAGAATATATTTAAATAATGTATAAGACGTAATATAAAAAATTAATGTTTCATAAATTGGAATTAAAAAAAATTTAATTATTAATATTATTATTTATAATAAATAATTCAATAATTATGAATATTAATATTAATTATTAAAGGGCTCGCCCATTTTATAAATAAATTATTATTATTATTATATATATCGTGTGTATTTAATTAATAATATTAACTGTGCGGTTTGTTTATGCCTAAAAATCCAAGAAGAGGATTATTTATTAAATAATGAATGGAAGGGTGGTGAGAATATAATTAATCACTGATTGATTGATTGTTATACGAACAAGGAAAACTTTTTCCATTATCTGGGTCTTGTACCGTGAACTGTTTACTACAAAATCACAATCGGACCTCTGATAATGAACAACAAAACTGACGATTACACGAGCCGGAAATATTTTTACATTTAATTTTTATTTTGTTAATGAAAAAATTTTTTTTATTTTTTTTCCATCAGGATAAAAAAAGAGAAAATTATTTTTTAATTCAGAAAGAAACAAGTAATTTAATACGAATTTTATAAAATTTACATTTAATAACATTTTATTTGCAAATCCCGCATAAATTTGTATCAGACATTTTTTTCCATTTGTTTCACTAAGTTTAAAAAATTTCTTTTTAAGAAATTCCATGTCTTTTATTTTTTAAAAAAATAAGATAATACAAAGTTTTGAATTTAAATGAATTATAATATATAATTTTAGTTTTTAAATAATAATAATAATAATAATAATAATAATAGATCCTGCTAGTGATGTCGATGCCGCAGAAAATTGTGTTTTTCTCTCAGAGAGATGTCAATGCTTTATAAAAAATTTTTTTTCGAATTTTTCTAAAAAACATTTCACTTTAAAAATTTGTATTTAATATGCTTGTTTTTCTTTTTTAAACTCACCGATTTTCGCGATTAGAATTATAACCGTAAATCATTCAGGACGTCCATTGAGTCGACATCCTTTTTTTTTCTTTCTTTTCTTTTTTCTTCTCCACTTTGACACATTTAATTACTAATTTTTTTTTTTTAATTTCTAAATAAAATAATACTTTGTTTTGTTGATATTCACCATTTTTTCAGAAAAATAGAAAAAATAGTTCCTAAAGAGATGAAAATTTCCATCATTTTTTACAAACTCTAGTTTTACCTAAATAATTTATTCTTATCTTTATTGTAAAAAAAATAAATAAATTAGAATAAATAATTTTGTGCCGTTCTCGTCTGATTGAGTTCGAGAAGCGGATGAAAGTGAACAGTTCTATCTTACACATTATGATCCCCACTCGATTGTCATTTGAGAAACTCTTTATAACATATTCTTAATAATCATCATCTCTCGAGCAAAGTCTAATTTTATCAAGTGACCAAAATTTTTACAGAATCATTTTTTGTTTTTATTTTTGCATATTTTTTCCTTTTCTTCATTTTATGGGTATTTAAAATTTTATGTATATTTTAACTTAAAATATTTATCAAATAAAGAAAATTCAGCTTCTATTGAAATTTTCTCATATAAAAAATTGAATAGAAGCGACAAATTTTACTTTATTTTGAAAAATATTATCGAAATAAAGAATTTATATTGGAATAAATTTAAAACTTTTTATATTAACTTTTTTAAAATATATTTTATACTTTTGCATATCAATCTGAAGTTAATCTGAAGTTTTTCTTGAGATAAATTTTTAGGCTATGATCCCCTCTTGATCTAAATTTCAAGGTTATGTTCACCTACTGATCTGTGACTTTTGACCTAAATTTTGAGATTGTGTTCGCCTATTGACCTATGACTGTTATGATTTATAAATTTTGAGGTTATGTTCCTATTTTAACATTTGCGAATTTTCCCTATATTTTAAGATTATTCTTACGATCTTGACCTTTTAATTTTGACTTAAATTTTGAGGTTACGTTCCATATTTGACAAAAACTTTTAAGTTTATATATCGACCGTTAAACCTCAAGTTTGACAATAAGTGTAAATATAAATAATTTTCTTATACTATAATTATCTACTATACGTCTACTATACTTTGAAAAACAGTTTTAAAAAAATATTTTAAAAAATATCATTTTTTAATTCTTATAATACTTGATGAGAAATAAGGAAAATTGAACTACAAATGTTGTCTACGATCACCTTGAATTATTTACTTATTTAGATTTTCGTAATAAAGACTTTAAACGCTCGAAAGCGCAAGTGTCAAGGGTTGAACATTATTATTACTTGTTAATTAATGTTCATAAACCAGACATTGATATCTAAATATATATATTAAGAAATCATGACTTTTAGAATGAATGTAAATATAATATATATTGTAATAATATACACTTTTAAGGAGGCCAGTACTCTTTTGAGATTATATGACAATTTACATATTTTTTAAAAAATTTTATTCCGATCCCTCAACTTTAGTCATAATAAATTCTATAAATTTAATTATCTTTACGAGAGATTATTATTATCTGTAGCCAAATGCAAAGTGCAATTAGTTTTTAAAAATTTATTATACACATTTCCAAATAATCATTATCTCCTATCTATTTCTATAATTAACTGGTTAATTAATATACTATTTTTATAAATATTACTATATGAATACAGTAATTTATTTTATGAATAAAGTCGTTTATTCATGATGGTCTCATCAAGGGCTGACGTCAGGGTCTTCATAGACCCTGCAATTGCCTGAAAGTCAGTTATCCATTATTCCGGGGAATCCCATTTTAAAACATTCTGGAAATTAATTAGTGCAATACTTTTTTAATCACTACAATACTGTTTTACTTTTTTTTAAACATGAAAGCATTTTTTTTATTCAAAATTTAAATTTTAATAACTAATCTTTAATTCACTAATTGCAATTTGTCATTTAAAACTTTTCAATACTATTTTTTTTTCAATGCAACAGTCTTCTATGTTGAATTTAATAGTATTTAATGTATGAACCAGCCTTAAGCCTTGTGACGTATGTGGGATCAAAAATAGTTAAAGAGACGAGTAAAACACTTCCGGATAATAATTACTGAACATTTATTAACTCGAATACATTAGATATTAAATCAATTAACCGAATTTTTACTTTCACTTCTCGTTGCCATGAATAACAAACTGAACTCATAAACTAACATCGTCATTTGTTAACTGATTCTCATTCGATTACCCACACAGCACATGATATTTCCTAAATATTTCCTGAATATTTCACTGAAAGATTGAAATATTTCAGTGCAAAGTTCTAGAAATATTTCTGCAAACAGGAAAATGTCCGCTTATGTGGGAATATTGACGCGAAAGTTGAGAAAATATTTCATTGAAATATTCCTGCAATATTACACATAAAGATTCTGCAATATTGTGAAAATATTTCACAAAATGGAAAAATTTGTTAAACACCTCAAACCAATAGGAATTTTCTGAAATATTTTAAAACCCATAGGATATAGTAAGCCAAAAACTACTGCACAGCTCTACAGGCCATAGAAACTGAGTTCGACCAGTGCGCATCATTTCAGTTGAATATTTCCAAAATATTTCAATGAAATATTTTCTCAACTTTCGCGTCAATATTCCCACATAAGCGGACATTTTCCTGTTTGCAGAAATATTTCTAGAACTTTGCACTGAAATATTTCAATCTTTCAGTGAAATATTCAGAAAATATTTAGGAAATATCATGTGCTGTGTGGGTATCTATATCAGATCCTACACGTATGTGTATTGCACTTTATACTCTTATGGTTCATGCGCGTGTCCTTCTATCTTTTGATTGTTCTATGGTTGTATGTTAATCGACAGGAGTCGTTTCAAGAAAACTAGTCGTTTACTCGTTTTTTGTAAGTCGTCAAATTGTATTCTTCAAGCGTGCAAAAGGTAAATTCGTAAAGAAGTTAATTCAGACGTCAGCCATACAAAGATTGAAGAAGCAAAAGCTACTCAAAAGAGAGACCTATTGATCAAAATCGGATAAAAGACTTCGTCAAAAAATTAGTCACTACAGATGCTTAACCGCCTGGTGCATTCGTGACGCCCATTAATAACCTTTTCAAATTAATATATCATATTATAAATTATTTATTACAATGTTGTGTAGATTATATTACGCAAAATAATAACGAAAGCTGAAAATCAGTAATTTGGTCCCTTGCATAAAATTTAAATATATATAAAATTAAAAATTGAACCCTATGCATAAAAAATTTGTGGCAAGAGGCTTGAAAATTGAAAAGAGCTCAACAAAATGAAGTCGAAGACATTTTTTCCACTTTAAAACTACGCGTTTTTTTCGAAATGGCATTTTTCAATTCGATGACTAAAATCGTTCGATTAAGTCTGCAACTGGGGGGTAACCCCTTAAGAGACCGCCATTTTGATATTTAAAAATCTGACTTCAGATTAGTATTCAGCGATCCCAAAGACCCTTTTTCTAGACCTTGTCACATACTTTTGCAATTAAAATAACTCTTTTCATTTTGAATTACTATGATTATATATATTTATTATTGTATATTTCACTTCCCGGAAGTTTAATTATATAAAAATAAGTTGGCGGGCCAAAATATTGTCAACATATTGTTATAATGTATATCTAAATCCATATAAATGAGTAAGCGAACAAAGTATTCAATTCATTAATAAAATTCAATAGTGGGCGTTTCAGCAAAATTTCATGAATAGAAGAAGGGTGAAATTTTAGGAATTGTGAGTAACAAATATTTACAAATTTTCTCATTACCAATCGGCTGGAAAAAAGAGTTTAACTATATTTGACTCTTAACATATTGTTACATAAGTAACGTAACAGAGAGATGAAAAATTTATCTGGCAACTCTGCAACATTAGTTACAGAAGAATTTTAATTTCTTGTTAAGTACTTAACAGTTTAGTTAAGTAAAACGGTTACAAAAAACTTTTACTTCTAGGTAACAGTTACAGAAAGTGTTTCTTTCTCGATTGTTATACTTCATAATCAAAACTGCTAACAAATTTTTATTAATTAATTACTTAACAATTTTTGTTAAATTTTTTTTTTTTAAATTTAATTTAAATTAAAAATTTGAATTTAAATTTAATTTGAAGACTTTTTCTGTAAAAAAAAGTTAAATTACAAAATACGAAGTTGGAGAAATTTTTCTTAACAAAGGATGAAAAAAAATGTATTGAAAAATTTTATTTTGAATGGGAAAAACGTAGGATAGGTCGTCGTGGATCAATGAATGGTCGCGAAACTCATGTTAAAATTTAGTCTAAAATTAAATTTGGCGTCTTTTGCGTATCTTTAGGCACTTGCCAGATTTTCTTTCTATATATCTTTCTTTAATACAGAAAATGTTTATTGCCGCAGTATCTCATAGAAATTCAAAGCAACTGGACGTGTTTTTATAAAAAAAAATATTTTTTTTTCTTTTATATTTATATTTATTTTTTTCACTTTGAAATTTGGTGCATACGTGTATATAAAAATCAGTGAATTTTAAAAAGAGTTTTGCAAAAAGGTAAATTATTTATATTATTATCTGTTAACAATTATTTATTTCACATGCAATAACAAAACGATTTATTGATTAATTTTTATGTATAATATTTATAATAAATTTATAATTTACAATTAAAAAGTATTTCATTTAATAATGTTAAACAATTTAAAAAAAAAAATTTGTACGTTTCATTTTTATTTTTTTGCTTTTCAATTATTTTTTATCTTAGAACTATTGATCGAATGACTAATCGCAAAATTTCTGCCAAAATTTGTAAATATACAAAAAACATATGGCACTTAATGCTCTTTGCAATTGAAGAGCCAAAATAATGACTTTCACGTGTATTCTCACAAAACTTTATTAGAGAGAAAGCAAATGATTAATGAAATTAATCAAATAAATAAATATTCTTAAAATAATAAAAATTAGATTTCGGTTTATTTTTAAATTTCTGTTTTTCTGAATAAATAAGTAAAAAATGTCTTTAATTTGGAAAACAAATATTTTTTAAATTATTATTACTGTAAACCACGCGCTCTTCCTGTTTACAAACTTGATGAGAGACGCATTTGCTGCACTTGATTACAGCGAAAACTTTAATTTGCGTTGTTTTAAAAATGAAAGTTTATATAAAGATCGAAACATTTGAATAGGTGATTTTTTATATTATTCATGCTAATTTCATTTTTTTCATAAATTTATTGCTATTTTTATTATTATTATTATTATTATTATTATTATTATTATTATCATCATTATTATTAAAAATTATTTTTATACATTAGTTTTTATTTTTAAAATCAAATGAAAAATTTGTTTATGTGTTTTTTTTCAAAAACTTGTTTTTTGAAAAATATATTTTTTTTTAGTGAAAGATAATAATATTTTTAAATTAAAAATAGATTGTTTATTGATAATAAAATATTTTGAAATGCGAATATTATTCTTGTAACACTTTTTCTTCTTTTTTTTAAATAATTAAATAAATAAGTTATTATAATTATATAATGTAACAATTAAGAATAATAAAATCAAAATACTAATTAAAAAAGACTTTTTAATTATTTTCAATTCGTATGCAAATTAAGAAGAAGAAGATATAAAAAGATTTTTAAAAAGTTGATTGTCCAAATGGTTTATTTTTAATTTTGTGAGTAGATCAACGAACAATGAACGTGTGTCACTGACTCATCAAGAATTTTTGAAGAAATTCCATTAACATTCATATTCACATAAACTTATTCAAATTTTTCCGAAAAAAAATTAAAAATTGTACGCATTAGTTATCACATTATTTCTATTAATTACTATTATTATTATTATTAATGTTATTATTATTAATAATAATAGTAATAATAATTATAAACATTAACACAATAAATTGAAATCGTAAAAATCCTCAATTCAGAATGACGATGATGTTTCTTTATCAGCTGAAAATAATTAAAAGTATAACTGATTTAAAAATATTTAAATACTTTAATCCGCAGAAGTACGCGACTTCAGTTTATTTGGAATATTGCCAAAAAATAAGTTTTCAAACGGAAATAATTTTGCTAAAATTTATATAAGGAATTTTATCGTGTAAGAAAAAATCTTTTTCTTTAGTTTCTAAAAATTTTCTTAAAAATTGAATTATTTTGTTAATTATTTTAGTAATAAAATGAATTAATTTAATAATAGGTACATTTTTTCAGAATATCAAGAATGGGAATGATAACACGAGTCCGGGGGCGTATTAGAGCAAATTCATTTGGCGTCGATAAGGAGAAAACGGCACAAAGCGTTTGTCTTTTGAGTGCAGTACTGTTGTTGCCCTATTGCCCAAGAGGCCCTCTCCCTTTATTGCCCCCACCTGCACCCGCACTTTATTCTGCCCTTGTACTTCCGGTGGTTTTCAGTGCCAACTACAGATATCCGGTTTCAATTTTGAAAACCATCGTTCAAGCAATTAGAGGTCAGTATTCGATATTCTTTTTTCTGAAAATCTCAAATTTTAACAAATAGGCTCAGATATTAAAGAATGTTCAATATAAAAAATTTGAAAAACTTAATTTTATTTGTGTGTGAAAACTATTTTTAATTTACTTGGGAACCCAAGTATAACCCAAGTAATTTACATTTGAGAACTGACTCATATCCACATGAGAATCCATATATGGGTTCACATTTTTTTATTCGCTAACATTTTGGCGATCCCGCCGCAGGATAGTAACAAACGACGTAAAAATAATTTGTCAAACTCTTCTATCTTCGATTATGAACCTGTTTTTCTACGGAAAATATTCGTGTTCAATTAAAGGAGGAAAAGCTCCGTTGGGTACTCTACGGATACCTTCGAGAAATTTGATACGTGCCACTAATTGAGGTGTTTGAGCTTTTTGATCTAGACAATAAGACTTGGAAGAAGATGACTTCTGGAGGAATTTCATCTAATCGGAGAACTAGGCTGATACGTCAGCCACTTATAATGTGTTTTGCTTAAGTGTCTACGTCCATACTCTTCACACATCACAAGGATCCAGAAGAAGCAGATTTAATGATGAAAATGATGAGCAGTATAAATTTACTGATAATTCTGAAGATTAGTCTAACATATGAAAATATCAATATAACAGAATTAAAAGGTAATCTGTATATCGAAGACAACCCTCTGGGCAAAAAAACATGTTCGTTCAAAAACGTTCTTAAAAAGTTTTTAGAATGTTTCATATGTTGTTCAAATAATGTTCTAGAACATTATTTGAACATCTATGTTCTTAAAATGTTTTGGAACATTTTGGACGACATGAAACGTTCTAAAAACGTTTTTGGAAAGAAAATGGCTTTTTGCCAAGAGTGATATGACCTGTACACCAGTATCATGAGGAATGTCGATTAATAACTGGAATAAACCGCACCATAATCTAAACAATAGATTTGATATGATTGAAAAAACAATTCAAAAATGTGAAGCAGCATGTTCTATTTATTGTAGCTTTATGAGAACGAAATTCATTTAGAAAGGGGAAGATTTGACTGATAACTGATTAAAAAGTAAGCATGATTTATTAAATAAATTGTCAGGAGGACGTCGAATAAAAAAAGGTCTAGACAATTTTGTGGGAGATGTAGCAAAGCCTTTATATTTGGAATTATGAATGATGCAGACTATTAAAAGTCAATTTGATGAAGTTCGTGATGATCAAAATCAATTAGCAAATATATTAACTAATCATACGAAAATTATAAAACTGATTCTTGATTCATCATCATTAGCTTACAAAATACTTCAAACACAAACTGATCAAGAACTACAATAACTATAAATTTACGAACAACAATAAACGAAACTATACAAGAAGATTTTATAAATTCAAAACTAGTAATACTGTCACTTCTGATTAGCAAACTAAACTAACCCCCACAGCACCGAAACTTTCCTAAAAATTTATTAAATATTTACTTGCAATATTCGTCATATTTAACTGAAAAGTTTAGTGAAAATTGTGTAAAGATTTAAATGTCCCGATTAAATAAATGTTTAGCGCGAAGCTTTCCTGAACATGTCCTGAACATGAAATTACATCTTCGCATAATTATAATTATAATTATGCGAAGATTTTATTGAAATGTTCAGGAAAGCTTCGCGCTAAACATTTATTTAATCGGGACATTTAAATCTGTACACAACTTTCAATAAACATTGCAATTAAATATTCCGAATATTGCAAGTAAATATTTAATAAATAGGAAAGTTTCGGTGCTGTGGGGGAAGACATTAATATAGCAATAGACGCTATTAAGGACGGAAAACATGGAATAGTTCATACCCAACTATTGACACCAAAAATACTACAGAATACAATAGAAGAATTTGAACAAGTTCATAGAGATATCATTTTGAAAATACTGAAGAAACTTAAGAATATATTATTGAATTAAGTGATGTTCAAGCAGCAAGAATAAATTAAACCTATCACTTCTTTAAAAATTAAAGTTAAAAATTTTTAACCATCCTTATTGTACGAAAGGGTCGTTCCGTTAATATTCAAATGAATAAATTCTATATAAGTTTGGGTTAAAAATAGTACAAGAAAATATAAATTTCGAGGGGTGAAAGTTGAGTTCCTCCCCTTAAAGGAATTTTAGAAAAGAAAAGTTAGGAGCAAAGATAGAATAATCTAGGAATATGTAGATGAAAATAAGAGTTCTTTAATATGACGAATCGAATATTCCATTACGATTGAATTACTAAATTGTAATTGTAATTACTCTAAATAAGAATATGCAAAAACATTAATTTAATAACAATTGTTTCAAATTACTATAAAATGTTAATTAACAAAAAATTACAACTATTATTTTAATAGATATATAAATTGTCTCACCTGATTTTAATCTTCGTAATCTTGAAATTATGTTAAACGAAGAAAAGAGACTTCTTGAGTTGTGTACGTTTGGGATCGTAAGGATTAATGTGACTGAGGAAATGAGATTTAACGTCTTTTTATACTCGAGATAATTTTTCATATTTTCCTAAAGGGACGGAATTATAACGGTTGCCATGCAAATCATCTCATTTCCAACTTCGACCCACCTGTCCATCTGATCCTGTTAGCAAAATTGCTCTCATTTGATTGACATCCATTAATATGTAAATTTCATAAAATTACGAAAAATCAAGTCGAACCCCATCACTTCGATTATACATATACAACACAATCATTAATTTTTTCTTTCCCGCCTTCTAATTTTATCATTTTTGTATATAAGCAACGAGCCTGTAGAATTTCATCTCTTAAATATATAAATAGAGAAATTCTATTTTTATAACTCTGGAAATAAGTGTGAAATTAATAATAATGAAATAATATAAAAATTATGGTACTGATAATTAATTTATTAATAGTTTGGTTCCTTTGGAGTTGGTAATTATTTCTATTTTTTGATTGACAAATGATCGAGAATGAATTCTATGTAATTGTTACTTAGAGGGCTTAGTAATAGGAACCTTATCTAAATATAAATAAAATAAAGGTTGGAGTTGATGATTAGGGAGCCGGATGTCCTATTCTCTTTGTGGTAATTTAAGAACACACAAAAATCCTCTTTAATTTTCAGATCTTGCCAAAAAAGGATGGAAGCCTTTAAGTGGATTCTTGAAACGCGTCCATGGACCAATTGACAGGGCAGAGAATCTCTTTTTAAAAATGAAAAATCTCTCCCTAATGATGAATCAAATAGTATTCTTGATGCTGTCTGACAAGGTGCTTGTTCCTCAACAAAGAATGACCTGCTTGTACACTCTCATGTTCTACAATGTAATTGCCTATTGTGTCAGTTACATTAAGGAGCTTATTGAAAAGGAGGATTGGTCACCTTACGTCACACTCACCGAAAGATCGCAAATTAAACATCTCGCCATGTCAGCGACAAAAATTGTTCTTGAATGGACGAAGGCCGTTACATTCGTTGTCACCATCACTTTTATGCTACTTTTCTTCGGCCTCGAACAAGGACTGGAAAATTATAAGTTTGTATTCTCAATAAACAAAACTAGGAAACATTTAAACATAGTCTAAATGTTTACTTATATTTAATGTTACAAATTTTTTTTTCAGACCTTCAATGATGTACACGTCCATTACATGGCTCTACTATTTAGCAACAGAGAAGGTATTCGTGGAAATGTTCCCAGGCATTCTAATATTTCTTCAATTGGAAATTCTCGAGAATATTGAAAATCTTTATGCACCAGTGATTCTTCGTTGTTTTACAATTGTAATGTCATCAATTTTCACGCTTATTCTACTACCCACGGCGTCATGGCGATTTTTACTAGTCACCACCTATATAAATGTCTATTTACGAACCAAAGAACTTGCACAAAATTCCGGTGCTGTTCTACAAAAAGAAAGGGAAATTCTCAATAGATATAGAAAAGCGACAAATGAGGAAATTGAAAAATTCGACGATGTTTGCGCCGTTTGTCTATTTGCAATGACAAAAGCACGAATTACACCGTGTCATCATATATTCCATGCCGATTGTCTAAGACAGTGTATCAAAAGCAGTGACAAATGTCCAATGTGTAAACGAGAACTTAAATTCGATTGAAAGAGGTTTTTTTTTTTTAGGAAAAACAAATATAATAATAATTGTTTCTTCGATGACGCAATACGCTGTGATAAGAGAAAAATAACAGAATAAGCTTTCATATTTTTCATTTTGTCTTCGTTGATTTCCATTTGTTGAATGAAAATACCAAAAGGGAACCAAAAGGGAACAAAGAAAAAAATTTCTTATTGGGGCAATATGGATGTAGTTTAATTTTTATAACTAATTAGATTAAAATTTACGTTTAACGGAGAAATTTCTTAACTTGAAGATTAAATTCAAAATGGCGGATCCAATATGGCGTACATTTTATTTGATTCGGTTAAAGCTTGTCATCCGGGGTCGCTAATTATGAATCTGACGTCAGTTTTTTAATATTCAAAATGGCGGATTCAATATGGCGGACACTTTTTTTTAAATTTCATTCAATTTGGTTAATGCTTGTTTTTCGGGGTTTTTTGGGCGCTAATAACGAATAAGGCGTCACTGTTTCAATATTCAAAATGGAGGCCTCGAACCAGTGAAAGTATTTAAAATAATACGAACTTACAGACCAAAAATGAAAAATTACGGACCATTTACGAACCAATTACTGACAAAAATATAACCAGTTCGAGTCAAATAAGAGAAAATTTTACTTAAAACTATAAATTAAATTAAAACATAATTATAGAAAATAAAAACTTCAAATAATATAAAAATAATTCAATTAAACTTTTTCAAAAAAATTAAATTCGAAATTCAATTATTTCTAAAAATTCACGTTCTAATGCTTTTAATAATAATCAATTATTATCTAAACTTTCAACAGAAATTCTTTTTTAAATCATTTATTAGAAAATTCAACGAGAATTCAATTATTTAAATATAAAAATTAATAACTTATTGAATAATTGCATGTTTCTTTAAATTGAATTCTCATATAAAGAATTTTATCGACAAATTTTTAAGAATATTTGAATTTTTCGAGGAATTCGATTAAAATTGTATTAAAAATAATTGAAATTCTGCAATGAGTTTTATTATTTATGAAAATAATTGAAATTTTCGCAAGAATTTTATCAAATTTTTTTTAAATAATTGAATTGATACGAAGAATTTTATCAAAATTATTCTAAATACTCAATTTTTTTCAAAAAATTTTAAGAAAATTGTATTTGTTTGAAAATATAATTAAATTCCTGTGAAAATTTTATCATTTATGAAAATAATTGAATTCTTAAGAAGAATTTTATTATTTACGAAAATAATTAAATCGCTGTAAAAATTTTATACTATTTATGAAAATAATTGAATTGTTGCGAAAAAATTTATAAAAAATTTGCAAATCATTGAATTTATAAAAAGATTTTTATCAAACAATTTGATAATAATTTAATTTCTTCGAAGAATTTTATTATTTATGGAAATAGTTGAATTTTTGGTAAAATTTTATTAAAATTTTTGAAAATTCTAATTTAATTCTTTTGAAGAATATCTTTGAATTTTTTTAAAATAATGGAATTTCTTTAATAATTTTAATTTAAATTTTTCAAAGTAATTGGATTTTATATGAACAATTTCTTTAAAGTTTTTACAATAATCGTGTTTCTTAATAATTGAAATTAAACATTTAATTCTTGAATTTTATTTAAATTTTTAGAAAATACCTTAAAAAAGAATAATTTCGCTCAATTTTTCAATTCTTTTTTAAATAACTTCGGGAAACGATGAAAATAAACATTGGCACTGAAAATATATAATCTCTAACCCTTTCTCTTTCCTATTATTGCATAAAGAAATTAAAATATGTTGCAGAAAATTATTTATAAGCCGTTTTGTTGTGAGCGACTTTATCTTTAAATGAGGGTAAATTCGCTTACCATTATTATTCTCAGTACAATTTTTCACAATTGAATTTTAAAACAAGCAAAATATTTGACCCGAAAGAAAGTGGTCGACAACGACGAACACAACTGACGACGAGAACAAAAATTACAAGACAAACGGCAGACCAAAGTTACGAAATAGGAAAAACGAGATAAATGGGGTGGGAATAAGAGGAGTAAAACGTTTTTATCAAAAGACAACAGAATATGTGTTTCCATGCCCGTAATCGATTAGTACAATTTTTCACAATTGAATTTTAAAACAAGCAAAATGTTTGACCCGAAAGAATGTCGTCGACAACGACGAACACAACTGACGACGAGAACAAAAATTACAAGACAAACGACAGACCAAAGTTACAAAATAGAAAAAGGAGATAAGTGATGTTGGAAAAGAGGAGTAAAAAGTTTTTAACAAAAGACAACAGAATATGTGTTTCCATGCCCGTAATCGATTAGTACAATTTTTCACAATTGAATTTTAAAACAAGCAAAATGTTTGACCCGAAAGAATGTCGTCGACAACGACGAACACAACTGACGACGAGAACAAAAATTACAAGACAAACGACAGACCAAAGTTACAAAATAGAAAAAGGAGATAAGTGATGTTGGAAAAGAGGAGTAAAAAGTTTTTAACAAAAGACAACAGAATATGTGTTTCCATGCCCGGAATCAATTAGTACAATTTTTCACAATTGAATTTTAAAACAAGCAAAATGTTTGTCCCTAAAATAAAAAGACGAAGACCACAGACGATGAGAACAAAAATTACAAGACAATGGACAGATGAAAGTTACGAAATTAGAAATTTATTTAAATACAAAAATAAATAATTTATTGAATAATTGAATGTTTTTCAAAATTGAATTCTCATAAAAAAATGCAAACAAATTTTGAAATAAGTGAATTCTTTTAACGAATTTTAATAAAATTTCTAAGAATAATTACATTTTTCGAGAAATTTGATTAAAATTGTATTAAAAATAATTGAAATTCTGCGATGAGTTTTATTATTTGTGAAAATAATTAAATTCATAAAAAGAATTTTAGTATTTACGAAAATAATTGAATCTCTGTAATAATATTTCATTATTATTATATTAATATTTAATTATTATTATAATTATAAAAAATTGAATTATTGCGAAGAAATTTATAAAAAAAAATGTAAACATAATTGAATTTCTGCGAAGAATTTTATTACGTTTGAAAATAATTGAATTTCTGCAATTATTTGTAATTTTCCTAAAATTCTCCAAATTATATCGTACAATTTACGAACTTTTCGTCCTTTTTAATCAAATTACGGACTTTACGGACCTTTTTTAAAAAAAAAACTGATTTTTACGGACTTCAAGCAAATTTACAGACCTTTACGGGATTTACGGACCTTGTTTGAGCCCTGAAAATGGCGGATCCAATATGGCGGACACTTTTTTTAAATTTCATTTAATCTAGTTAATGTTTGTTACTCGGGGTCTCTAATAACGAATCGGAAGTCAGTTTTTCAATATTCAAAATGGCGGACATTTCTTTTACATTTCTTTCGATTCGGTTAAAACTTGTTACTATAAGGATTTTTTGAAGTCGCTTATTACGAATCTGACGTCAGATTTTCGAGACTTTTGAAAATGGAGAATCCAATATGGCGGAATGTTTTTTTTAAATCGATTAAATAGCTTTATCCAATATTGTCCCAATATAGTTAAAGATTATTTTAATTTATAAGTTGGGATGTGTTTTTAATAGTAAACTGTTTAAAATTTTCATTTTTCTACCGTTTTATGAGAAATTAATTTCACGTTTCATATATGTAAATTAAAGAAATTTATGTTACTTAAAGAAAAGAGAAATGGCTTTTATTTTGTTAGGAAACGAAAAAAATCGTTAAAATGTAGCAGTTTTTTTTAAACATTTCTCTTCAGAAAGAAAAAAAAACAAACTTTTTTTACTTTTAAAATAAAAAAATATGAAAATTTTAATCAGTATTTAATTTTTTTCTACGTGACACTACATGTTTCAGATTCATTTTTCCTTTTTGAATAGTCAGTACTTAAACAATATGTATATCCTCCTTTCCTTGAATTATTGAATTTAAATCAGGGATCGCTTCATATATTGTCTAATTCACTATTATAAGTTTTTTTCTAGTGAAATAGTCTATATATAAGTCCATTACTGATTTAAATGAAAAAAATTATTATTGTATCGAATGAATGTGTGTACGTAATTTTTGTATAAGAAAAAAATGCATACGTATATATAGAATACGTTTTTTTACTGCAAATAAAGAAAATGAAAAAAAAATTAATCAATAATTTTTACTTTAACAAAAGAATGGAGAAAAAAACAATTTATTTCTTGAGCTATAAAATCACATTAACATATTTTTAATTACTCTCCTTCGTATTTTTTTGTAATATCAGTGTAATCTCCATCTGGTATGTCGTAGTCCACAATGGCTGGCGTTACTGTTGCTCCTGATATTTTGTACGGCAAACAAACAGGATCCAACTAATGTAAAAAAAGAGAAAAAATATCTATTATAAAATTCTGTTAAATTTACATTTTAAAATTAAATTAAAAATTAAATAAAATTAGGCTTATATTAAACTGTTATTATTCTTATTATTATTAATTATTTTATTTATTATTACTATTGCAGGGTCGCCATAAAAATATAATTTTGTTTTTTTTTCTGACTTTTCCCTGACTTCCAAACAAAATTTTGACTTCTTCCCTGACCCTAAAGAAAGACCGAGATTTTTCTTTAAACCAATTATTTCTAATAATTTTTTAAAAAGTTGTTTGAAAATTTTCGAATACATATTTTGTTTACAATTAAATTTTAGGAAATTTCGATTATTACAGGACTCGAACTAGGTCCGTAAATCCCGTAAAAGTCCGTTTTTTTTAAAAAAAAAGGTCCGTAAAGTCCGTAATTCGATTGAAAAAGCAATAAAAGTTCGTAAATTTAACGATATAATTTGAAGAATTTTTGAAAAGTTCCAAATAATTGCAAAAATTCAATTATTTTCAAAAGTAATAAAATTCTTTGCAAAAATTCAATTATGGTAAAAAATTTTTAAAAATTCTCATCAAAATTTCAATTATCTTTAGAAATAATATTAAATTCTTCTCCGAAATTCAATTATTTTCAAAAATTTTAATAAAATTCTACCCAACAATTCAATTATTTCGAATACAATTTTAATAACATTTCATGAAAGAATACAATTTATAAAAAAGTTTTTAATAAAATTTTTCGAAATAATTCAATTATTTTCTAAAATGTTAATAAATCTTTCGAAACAATTCAATTATTTTTATAAGTAGTAATATTCATCCGTAAGAATTCAATTATTTTTCAAAAATAATAAAATTTTTTTTAGGAATTCAATTATTTTCAATACAATCATTAAAAAAATTCGATTGTATTCAATAAATTAAAGAAATTTTTCGAAAGAATTCAATTATTTTCTAAAAATTTAAATAAAATTCAAGAATTAAATGTTTAATTTCAATTATTAAGAAACACGATTATTGTAAAAACTTGAAAGAAATTGTTCATATAAAATCCAATTACTTTTGAAAATTTTCAATTAAAATTATTAAAGAAACTCAATTATTTTAAAAAAATTCAAAGATATTCTTCAAAAGAATTAAATTAGAATTTTCAAAAATTTTAATAAAATTTTCCCAAAAATTCAATTATTTCTATAAATAATAAAATTCTTCGAAGAAATTAAATTATTATCAAATTTTTTGACAAAATTCTTTTCATAAATTCAATGATTTGCAAATTTTTTATAAATTTTTTCGCAACAATTCAATTATTTTCATAAATAGTATAAAATTTTTACAGGGATTTAATTATTTTCGTAAATAATAAAAGTCATCGCAGAATTTGAATTGTTGTATTCAAAATAATTGAAATTCTGCGATGACTTTTATTATTTATGAAAATAATTAAATGTTTGCGTAGAATTTTGTAAAAATTTTTATTTTTTTAAATAAAATTATTTGGTTTTATTTTTATCACCTGAATAGCCTCTTGATATAATTCTTCGGATTCCTCACGAAGGGCATTCAATGCTTTCTCTTGAGAATATAGAATACTTTGGATAGTGTCCATATCTTTTCTATATTCTAATAATTTATAATGAGCCCACTTGTCCTTTATTTCTTTTCTTTCAGCTGTAACTTCCTCCTTGATTTTCGGTAAATTTCTTATCCTCAATCTAAATTGAAAAAAAAAGTTTTCTTTATTACATTGTAACTTAGAATCAAATAAAGTTGTAAATAAATAATATTATTGTATATGAAATATAAAATTATTGCATTTAATGTGTAATATTTCTGAAATTAAAATTATTTGTATAATTTTGTTTTATGTCTGAAATTCTAATTATCAAAATCAAAAGAATGAGTCAGATTGATGTTCATTTACAAGAGATTCAATATATAATATTTTTGTTTTATTTTCTATATATATATATAAATAGATCATACTTTTTCTCCGTAAAAATTTCTCTTGGCACTTGTAATTCTAGAATAGGTTTTGGAGTTTTTTTCACTCTCTCCAATCGACGAATTTCTTTTTGCAATTTCCGTGTTTTTCTCTCAAACCTTCGCTTTAAAATGGCTGGATCAATTCTCTTCTTCTTCTTTAGTGGTTCACCACTGCAAAAATTATTGTTCATCTTAATAAACAAACCATTATTACAGAAAAAATAAATAAATACGTAAGAAATATATAAAAAAAATTTTTCATGTAATCAATAAAAATATTATTTATTGTAATTATTTAAAAAAATGGGAAAATTAAAAAAAACTCAATATCCTTTACCAAAGTATTTGTGTTGCATTGAAATAAAGAGGAAGTGTATTTGTCGTAAAAGTTCTTCCGGTTCCTTGTACATTGCCAATAGATAATCTGAAAATTATTAATTAAATTAAATTATTTTCAAGAATTTTAATATAAATTCAATTATTTTCAAGTATTTTAATATAAAATCAATTATTTTCAAGTAGTTTAATATAAAATCAATTATTTTCAAGTATTTTAATATAAATTCCAAATTTTTTAATTCTAAATTCAAAAACTATTCCTAAAGATTTGCACACTAGCAAAAAGAATTTGTTTTCGACTCTAAATAGAGAAAATAATATTTTCTACAATAAAATATATTTTGTATATTTGTATAATTTATTTTTTTATTAACATAATTGTAAAATTTATTATTATTTCTTCTAATTTAAAAGAAAAATGAAGAGGAAAGTTAAATTCGACTTTTTATAGGTTATGTTACGAAATGAATTATTTTTGAAAAATATAACGTACACTAATTATTATTAAAGAAAAAAATGTCACTCACCTTGAGAGAGAGGATAGAATTCCTGAAATCATGTTGACAGATTTAAATATAGTTTCTTTAATTAATAATTAAATTATATTGAAACATAACCAAATACTCCGTTTTTTGATTTGTTTTGATTTTGACATTAAAGTCTCCGAACAATTCCGAACAATAATGCTTGGAGAGTTTTTACCATGATCCAAGTAACAAGGTCTCGCCACGCGCAGGCAAAAAAAACGTGGAACCAAGCACCAATCAGAATGCGGACGAAGTGACGACCATATTGAAAGTCTAGCCGCGTATTTTTAAATGTGTTTCAAATCCAGAAAATAAGATTGTTATTGTTATTAATATATTTTTATTTTTAATAATAAATATTATTAATTGTTATTATTAATATTAATACGTATAAAATTATTGATAATAATAATAATAAATATTACAATAAATAGTAATTAATATTAATAAATTATTATGAATGTTATTTTATTTTTAATAATAATTATTATTTTTAATTATTGTTAATATTAATAAATATAAAGTTATTAATAATAATAATAAATATTGCAATAAATAGTAATTTGATTTTCAAGATTCCAAGCAACCAATATATGTGAATGTTATGTATCAAGTTAATAATAAGTATTTAATAAAAAATATTAATATTTAATAAAGAATTATTTTACTTTTAATTTATTATTCTTTATGTTCTTTAAATTTGTTTCTGTATTTGATTCAAAATTTAGCGCTTCAATATGGTCGTCGCTTCAGGTAATCGCTATGATTGGTCGGCTTTTTTATGGTGCGCGAACCGAGTTAAAATTGAGCCCGACTTTGGCGAGACCTTGTTACTTGGATCATGGTTTTTACCTTTCGTTCACTTTCGTTCATTTCCGACTATTTTCGTTTGTTATCGACTTTCCTACTCACACGGCGGCGAGTGTGTCACCAATTGTGTTTGTGTGCTGCTGGCGTCTCCGATTTTGCATTTGGAAAAAGTTTAATTGCTGTTTTTATTTCCAAAATATCATATTCTGGCGAAAATTAAAAACGAGAATAATGTCAGAATCAAAAGGTCGTCGACTTCCCACAGAGGATCTTTCAAATGTTGAATTCGAAACATCCGAAGATGTCGAGGTTGTTCCAACTTTTGACAACATGGGCCTACGAGATGAACTTCTCCGAGGAATTTACGCTTATGGTAATATTTTTTCTTTAAATGAAAGTAAATTGTAAGATTTAACGAAAAATTGATGTAAAATTTGACCAATTCTTTTTTTTATTTCATCGGAAAGTATGCGGGAATTTTTATTTATTTTTACGCGCAATTGAGGAGCTGTATCGAAGAACTCGCTCGACGCTCGAACAAAAGGGATAATACCAGTCAGGTAGCAGTGAACGACCCAGAGGTCCTCACTGCTACCTGACTGGTATTATCCCCTTTTTTCGAGCGTCGAGCGAGTTCTTCGATACAGCTCCTCAATTTGTGTGACATAACCTCACATTTCGACTGCACATTTTATTCATTCATTTTATTTTATTGAAGGTAATTCTTTTGGTTCATAAATGCGTATATAATTTATAATGGAATGTATGAAATATTCAATTGAAAAAAACTATGAAACGAATTAAATAATCACGAATGAAATTTGAAATTTGTAATTTTTTGTTTAAATTTAATTAAAAACGGTACATTTTAATTTATTTTGCAATAAAAATAAGGCCTTTTTTTGGTGCAAAATAATTAAAAACGCTTTTGACAGAAAGCAGAAATTATTTCAATTTAATTTAAAATGTATTAATTTGATTCAAATTTTTGTTTTCATTTAATTTAAGATTATATATTTTTATTTTACTTGAAATTTAATATTTTACTTAAAACTCCATATTTTAATTTAAAAATTTATATTTAAATTAAAGACTTCATATTTAAACTTAAAACTTTGTATTTAAACTTAAAAATTTATGTTTAAATTAAAAACTTTATACTTAAACTTAAAAATTTCTATTTAAACTTAAAAGTTTATATTTAGATTAAAAATTTTATACTTATACTTAAAACTTTATATTTAAATTTAAAATTTTATATTTAATCTTGAAACATCATATTTAATTAAAGACTTAAACTTAAACTTTAAATTTTATATTTAAATTTAAAAGTTTATAGTAAGATTTAAAACTTTCTACTTAAACTTTAAACTTTATATTTAAATTAAAAACTTTATAATTACTTAAATTAAAATTTTATATTTAAACTTGAAGCTTTATATTTAAATTAAAAACTTTATACTTAAACTTAAAAATTTGTATTTAAGCTTAAAACTTTATAATTACTTAAATTAAAAACTTTCTACTTAAACTTTAAACTTTATATTTAAATTGAAAACTTTATACTTAAGCTTAAAATTTTCTATTTAAACTCAAGTTTATATTTAGATTACAAATTTTATAGGTACTTAAACTTAAAACTATAGTTATTTAAATTAAAAACCTTACACTTATAAACTTAAAACTTTATATATTTAAATATATTTAGATAAGAAACTTTATACTTAAACTTATAACTTTATATTTAAAAATAAAAACATTCAAAATAAGAATATAAAATTTTTTAATATTTAATTTAGAAAATGAAAAAATGGAAATTGATAAAAAAAATTTAATTTTGCAATAAATTTCCACTTTTCCAGGTTTTGAGAAACCTTCGGCAATTCAGCAGAGAGCAATAAAGCCAATTATGAAGGGTAGAGATGTAATTGCTCAGGCACAATCGGGAACTGGTAAAACGGCGACATTTTCAATAGGAATTTTACAATCGCTCGATATTCAAGTACGTGAAACTCAAGTTCTTGTCCTGTCGCCAACACGTGAACTCGCTACACAAATTCAAAAAGTTGTTCTCGCTCTTGGTAATTTTATGAGCGTTCAATGTCACGTTTGCATTGGTGGAACTAATCTCGGCGAAGATATCAGAAGACTCGATTATGGACAACACGTTGTTTCCGGAACACCCGGAAGAGTTTTTGGTAAAGATTCTTTTCACCTTTCAATATTCTTCAAGCAAATAAAAAAAAAATTTTTTTTTAAAAATAGATCTTCTGCTACTTTGTGAATATTTTTTTATTCTTTAAGTTTAAAAGACGTGGAGTTCGAGTTAAAATTTTGTAAACAGGTTTACAAAAAAAAAAAATCTTTTTATCTCCGTTGGCTTGTACTCAATGGATCATCTTCTAATATTTTTATTTAAAATTTTGATTTATTTTCTGGTGATGAGAATTACAAATTTTCTTTTTTCAGATATGATTAAAAGACGAGTGCTAAGAACCAGAGCAATTAAAATGCTCGTTCTTGACGAATCCGATGAAATGTTGAACAAAGGATTCAAGGAGCAGATCTACGATGTCTATCGTTATTTACCACCGGCGACACAAGTTGTCCTCGTTTCTGCCACATTACCCCATGAAATTTTAGAAATGACTTCAAAATTTATGACTGATCCTATTCGAATTCTCGTTAAACGGTAATTATATAACTTTTCAAAGTGCTTATAAGATAATTATTAATTAATTAATAAAATAAAATTTATAACTTAATATATAAAGAGTAAAATAAAAATTTTAAAAATACAAAAAAATTGAGATTTTAATTTATTATTTTCAGTGATGAATTGACACTTGAAGGAATTAAACAATTTTTCGTTGCTGTGGAACGTGAGGAATGGAAATTTGACACACTCTGCGATCTTTATGATACATTGACTATAACACAAGCAGTTATTTTCTGTAATACTAAACGTAAGGTTGATTGGCTCACGGAAAAAATGCGAGAAGCAAATTTCACTGTTTGCTCAATGCACGGAGATATGCCGCAAAAAGAGAGGGACAATATCATGAAGGAATTCCGATCTGGACAAAGGTATTTTGATAAAAAATATTTCCTTCTCATTCAAATTTTGCAAAAAGACAGATTTTTAAATGACGACTAAGTTTTCAAAAGCTGATAAAAATCCATTTTTCAAAAAGAAAAAAAAGATGTAGATAAAATATAAATTAATAATTAATAATATATTTTTATATCCATAAAAAAATTGCATTGGATACAAAAACATATTTTCTACAAAATTACGGATGAATTTTAAAATCGAACAATTTTGGAGAAAAATAAAAATTTAAAAAGAGTCCAAATATTTTCTAAAAAAATTACTGTAAAAATAATTTTCTTGATGCAGTTTTAATAATTTTCACTGAAAATTTTGAAAGTAATTGAATTTTATGAAGAATTCAATTATTTTTAATAATTGTAATCAAATTCTTTGTAAATAGTCAATTTATAAATAATAAAAATCTTCGTAAGAAAATTCAATTATTTTTCATATAAACAATAAAATTCTTATCCGAATTTCAATTATTTTCAATTCCATTTTTAAAATTCATTTCTTCGAAAATTTCAATTATTTTTAAAAATCTTATAAAAATTCTCCGAGAAAATTGAATTATTTTAAAAACTTTTCTATAAAATTTAATATTCAAGAATTCAATTATTTTCATAAATAATAAAATTTTTGCTGGAATTTAATTATTTTAAATACAATTTTACTTGAATTCCAGGGAAAATTTTATTATTTTTAAATTTTGCGTAAGAATTCAATTGCATCAATAAATAGTAAATTTTTCCCATTAATTAAATTATTTTAAATACAATTTTCATAAAATTCTTCTCAAAATAGCACTTATTTTTTAAAATTTTGTAAAAATTCATTTATTTGCAGAAATAATAAATTTTTTCACAGGGATTCAATTTATTTTAAAAAAATTTATTAAAATTCTATTCAAGAATTCAATTATATTCAGAAATAATTAAATTTTTGATTTACTGAAAATCATTGAATTTTTGTTAAGTATTTATAAAAAAATTTGAATAGAATTGAATTCATTTCAAGAATTTTATCAACATTTTTTCAAATAATTGAATTCTTTCGAGAAAATGTATTTAAAATTGTATCGAAAATAATTTAATTCTTGGAAAGATTTTTATTAAAATTCTTTTTAAATAATTGAATTAAGATTCTTACATTCTTTTTTCATTGGAAAAATAATTGAAGAACTGTGAAGAATTAAAGAAAGAATTTATGAATTTTTTGAAAAATAATTGAATTTCTAAGAAGAGTTTTATTGTTCATGAAAATAATTGAATTCTTGAAAAGAATTTTGTTTAATTCTTTGTAAATAATTGAATTCTTGTGAACAATTTTATTATTTATTTATTTATTTATTTAAGATTCTTACATTCTTTTTTCTTTTGAAAAATAATTGAATAATTGTGAAGAATTAAAAAAAGAATTTATCAATTTTTTAAAAAATAATTGAATAATTAAAAAATTTTATTATTTAAGAAAATAATTAAATAATTATGAAGAATTAAAGAAAGAATTTATCAATTTTCAAAAAAATAATTGAATTTCTAAGAACAATAAATTTTATTATTTTTTAAAATAATTGAAATTTACAAAGAATATTATTATTTTTGAAAATAATTGAAATTTACAAAGAATTTTATTAAAAACTTTTGAGAACAATTGAATTGTTTAGAAAAATTTTATTATAATTTAAAAAAAATAATTAAACCTGTTATAGAAATTTTATTAAAATTATTTTAAATATAAATTATTGAATTTTTCCATAGAAATTTTATTAAAAAAATTTATTAAAATTCTTGCCAAAAAATTTTACAATTTATAAAAATAATTGAATTATTTCGAAGAATTTTCTATCAGAATTGTTGAAAATAATTGAATTTTTATTAAAATTCTTTTATCTTGAAAATTATTGAATTTAAATAATATGTCTAAAAATAATTGTATTTTTCGAGAAATTTTATTAAAATTGTATTGAAAATAATTGAATTCCTTTTGTAAAATTTTCTTATTTATAAAAATATTTTCATTCTTGCGAAGAATTTTCTTATTTATGAAAATATTTTCATTCTTGCGAAGAATTTTCCTATTTATGAAAATAATTGAATTATTGCCGAGGATTTTACAATTCATAAAATTAATTAAATTGTTTCGAAGAATTTTATCTGAATTTTTAAAAATAATTATATTTTTTGAAGGAATTTTATTAAAATTTTTGAAAATAATGATTTTTTAAAAAAAGATTTCATCAAAATTGTTGAAAATAATTGAATTTAATTAATATTTTTTTTAAGTAATTGTATTCTTTGGAGAAATTTAATTAAAATTGTATTGAAAATAATTGAATTCCTCCGAAACATTTTATTATTTATAAAAATAACAAAATTCTGGCTAGAAATTTTATTAATTATGAAAATAATGATATTATTGCGAGAAATTTTATTATTTATGAAAATAAATATAATGAAATTCTTGCGTGAAATTTTATTAAAAATTTTCAATAAAAATAAACAAGAATATTTAATATTATGTACTTAGTAAGTAAATGTTTTAAATTTTAAATCTGTAATCATTCAAAAATTGATGTTTATTCTTGAAAATATAAAATTTTTTAATTTATAAAATTCCATTAACTAGTAGTTTAATATTAGGGATAAAAATTTATGAAATTTTCGTTTTCACATTCTGTTTTTCTCTTTTGCAGCCGAGTTTTGATCACCACCGATGTTTGGGCACGAGGAATAGACGTACAACAAGTTTCGCTCGTTATCAATTACGATCTTCCAAATAATCGTGAATTATACATTCATCGTATCGGTCGTTCCGGACGTTTCGGCAGGAAAGGTGTTTCAATAAATTTCGTGAAAACCGATGATATTCGAATTTTAAGAGACATCGAACAATATTATTCAACGCAAATTGATGAAATGCCAATGAATGTCGCCGATCTAATTTAATTTTATTCTATTCATAGTTTAAATGCCCTCGATTAAGATTAATTTCTATAAATTATCTTCTTTTCTTTTTCCCCCACTTTCTAATATAACTTAAAAATTAATTATTATGTTAATAATAATAATAAGATTATAGCGATTATATTAATTTTATACTCTGAGTATAAAACGAGAAAAATTAAGATTTTCGATCTTTTTTTCACCCCAAATTTGTGTAAAATCAATTATGTCTGTAAAATATTGTAAAAATATTCACATTACGTTATATTAATCGCTTTAAATAATAAGAGAACATTTTTCACAATGTTTATTGTTTTCTTCTTTCCCGTTTACAAATAAAAAAAATATTTTCAATTAGAATTCTTCTTTTATTGTCTATTTTTTCTCTTGAATTTTTAATTGTAAAATTATTTTTAAAATAGAAATATTACTGAAAGTACAAAACTCAATTTTAGAATTTAATAAATTCTAAAATTGAGTTTTGTACTTTAAGTAATTTTTTTATTTTAAAAATAATTTTACAATTAAAAATTTTCGTTTTAATCTCGGAGATAGGAATGAGGAGAAATTGAAAAATCGCGGCTCTCGTAAACGCCTGCCAACGAGTGAACTTATAAAAATCAATAATCATCCCCTTCGGCTCACATGTTAGTCGTAAAGGAAACATGAAATCGTCAAGTACAGAGGAGAAAAATTCATTATTCGATGAATTCTTTGTGACCTAACAGATAGAAATTCATTGGAGGATCATTAATTTTCGAAAAATGGAACCTCAAGAAGATTGTCGAACGAGACGAGTTGTTCGTCGTTATCAAAATGAATCGTCACCACGTGAGTGTGTTTTTCTTTAAATAACAAAAAAAAAATAGGTAATATTTTTTTTAATCTAATATTTTTCGATTTTTGAATTTGAATAGAAAATAAATTTCTTTTTTTTATTTTAGCAAATACTTTATCTGGGTCTAAAAGTCGATCGACAGTTTGTATCGCTGTTTATTTAATGTCAGAGGTCGTATTGACGATGGATGTTGAAAAAAATGCGACAGCTCAACAAATTATTAATGTCATTCAATCTGATAATGATTTGGGATTAATGAGATCGCCAACGACTGTTGGTTCATCAATTTTTGCAGTTTGGCTTTGTTCCTCGCAATTGGAGATTCAATTACAACCAACCCATAGGTTAGAAGGCTAATATTTATTAACTGTTAAAAAAAACTGAAATATGTTTACTAATATTAAATTAGTATTTAAATATAACTGTAATAAAAAATTATATGATTTTGTCATTCGGTTGCTTTAAATATTTAATGAAACATTGAATTTAACGATCATTCCGAGTCAGTAAACAGACTCGGAATGATCGTTAAATTCAATGTTTTATTAAATAACTATAAGTATTATTTGCAGGCTTTATACTCAATTATTAATGTTTAAAAATTTAAAAATTATCAAAAAGTAGCTTTAATAATAAATAAAAAAAAGTAGCTATCGAAAATTAATTTTAACGAATAAAAAAAAATTGTTTTAGTCGATTGACAAAAATTTGATTCAGTATTTCCTTGACTGTTTTCTGATTTCAATCAAAAATATTTATTTTTATTCTAATCCTGCTGAAAACTTTAATTCTAAATTTTTAAAAAATTCAATTATTTTTCAAATTTTTATCCTAAAAAATACAATTTGTATTAAAATATAAAATTTAATTTAAATTGTTTACAGAAAATTAAGAAAATAAATTAATAATTTTTCACAGTAAAAATTTAAATGTTATGACAGTTTTACAACAATTAAAATTTTCAACGATTTCATTTTTTTAAACAATAATTCAATTTCTGAGAAGAATTTTATTATTTATAAAAGTAATTCAATTCTTGCGAAGAATTTTATTTAATTCTTTTTAAATAATTGAATTCTCGTGAAAAATTTTATTATTTGGAAAAATAATTGAATAATTGTAAAGAATTAAAGAAAATTTATCAATTTTTAAAAAAATAATTGAATTTCTATTAAAGTAATTTTATTATTTATGAAAATAATTGAATTCTTGTAAAAAATGTTATTTAATTCTTTTTAAATAATTGAATTAAGATTCTTACATTCTTTTTTCATTGGAAAAATAATTGAAGAATTGTGAAGAATTAAAGAAAGAATTTATCAGCTTTTTTAAAAAATAATTGCATTTCTCAGAAGAATTGTATTATTCATGAAAATAATTAAATTTTTGCGAAGAATTTTATTTAATTTTATTTAAATAATTGAATTAAGATTCTTACATTTCTTTTTTCATTGGGAAAATAATTGAAGAATTGTGAAGAATTAAAGAAAGAATTTATCTATTTTTAAAAAAATTATTAAATTTTTGTGAAGAATTTTATTTAATTTTTTTTTAAATAATTGAATAATTGTGAAAAATTAAAGAAAGAATTTAGCAATTTTTAAAAAAATAATTAATTTTCTAAGAAGAATTTTATTATTTATGAAAATAATTGAATTCTTGTAAAGCATTTTATTTAATTCTTTTTAAATAATTGAATTCTCGTGAACAATTTTATTATTTATTTCTTTATTTAATATTCTTACATTCTTTTTTCTTTGGAAAAATAATTGAATAATTGTGAAGAATTAAAAAAAAAATTTATGAATTTAAAAAAATAAAAAAAAAAATTTTTTTTAAATAATTGAATAATTAAAAAATTTTATTATTTAAGAAAATAATTGAATTCTCAGAACGAATATTATTACAATTTTTTTTAAATCATTGAATTCTCGTGAAAAATTTTATTATTTGGGAAAATAATTGAATAATTGTGAAGAATTAAAGAATGAATTTATCAATTTTTTAAAAAATAATTGAATTTCTAAGAAGAATTTTATTATTTATGAAAATAATTGAATTCTTGCTGTAAAATTTTATACAATTTTTTTTAAGTAATTGAATTCTCGTGAAATATTTTATTTTTTGTGAAAATAATTGAATAATTGTGAAGAAGTTTATTTAAATTTTTATAAATAATTGAATTTTTATGAAAAATCTTATTGCTTGTGAAAAGAATTGAATTCTTGCTGTAGAATTTTATAATAACTATTTTAAATGATTTTCCTTAAAAAATTTTATGAAATATTTTAAATAATTAAATTTCTGTGAAAATTTTATTACTTATAAAAGAATTGAATGTTCGCAAAGAATTTCATCAAACATCTCTTGTTTAATTCCATTAAAATTGTATAGATATTGAAAATAATTGATTTTTGAAAAGTTTTTGAGAATAATTGAATTGTTTTAAAGAACTTTGAATTACAATTTTTAGAGGTTTTTTTTTATTTCAACTATTAGCGAATTTGAAGTGATGCAAATTTTTCCCAAAAATAAAGAAAAAAGTAGTTTTTAGTGTCATAAATCTAAAAAAGTATCCAAACAGTATCAAATTGTAAAAAAAGTAGTAAATAGTAATTTTCAGTAGATGAGTACGAAGCCTCTTGATGTATTAGTTTAAATATTACTTTATTGTCAAAATTTGTATGAAAAGTATCAGAAGTTTTTTATTTGCTTTGTAATAGTAATTTTATTGATTCTCCAGACCTTTGGAATTGGCGGGAAAGTGGCGAAAATTAGTGACTAAACATGGATCACAAAGTGGAAAAGAGGATGAGGAGCCTGTTCTTTATTTCAGGAGGAATGTTTTTTTATCAAGACACGACGAGGAACAAATAAAGGAGCCGAAAATTCTCGAGTTACTTTACGCA
Organism: Leptopilina heterotoma; assembly: GCF_015476425.1. Lineage (NCBI taxonomy): Eukaryota > Metazoa > Arthropoda > Insecta > Hymenoptera > Figitidae > Leptopilina > Leptopilina heterotoma. The sequence goes on along the minus strand of NW_025110867.1, from coordinate 3,915,572 downwards.
GAAGCCAGGCACAATGTTTTGGAAGGTAAAACATGTGTTTGATATTTTTTATTTAATCTCTGTTAATTGTTGCCAACATAATATTCGATTTGATGATCATACTTAAGTGGTCTACCTAATTTAGAGCAAAAGTTTTAGCTACGCCTACGGCCATATTGGATCCGCCATTTTGAATTTTGAAAATATGACCTCACATTTCTTATTCCACTTCCGTATTATCCCTCCAACTCAGCAAACATTTACTATATCCCAACGTTGTATAAAAATCCGGTAAAATATAAGTGATAAATTTTCTCCGCGTAATTATTAAAATACCTATAGAATAACATTTCAAAAGCGAAAACAATCAACGAAAGTGAATATCCAAAAAGAAGCAGCATGATCATTAAATTTAAGGCCTTGAAAATTAAGGACCCATTCTGCTTAAATAAATCGACTTGATTTCGACAAATTAAATTATTTTTTGAGAAAGCCGCATCCCACTTATTACTGATACCTGCTTCCACTAGAGATAATGTTATTTTCTCAATTCGATATTTTAACGGCGATCCACCTGACAGAAACATACCACTTGTATGCACTCCTTGGATATCTTTCAAAATTTTCATGCTTTCTGAATTGTTCGCTTTTCTATGTTCTTGAATAATCATTTGAGTGGCATCTTCTCTTCCTTGACAAGATATATTTTTATGATCTATTAAAGAAATTGTACAATATTTAAATGATTTATCTGAATATATTGAATTTTTCATTAACTTCAAAAAAGATTCATCAGGTTTCATTACTTTAAACTGATCGACATTTGAATGTGAAATAACAGTGAAATTCGCAGCAAGTACATCGTCAAATGTTTCCATTTTTATTGAAGATTCCTTTTGCAGTTGGAAATTTGAAAATACAGTATAGATGTATGACGACTGTAAAAAATAGAAAGTCAGAACTGATAGAAATACTAGTCTTTCTTTAATTTCTTTAGGATTTCTCGGTGATGGAAATCCAAAAGCAATCTGAAGTGTGTACATAAATTTCCAGTAATGTCGATCAAAATTGAGGAACTTGGCCATTAACCAGGGTAACAAAAATATACAAAATACGATCATCATTTGACGTAAATTACTTTCAGTTTTTAAAAATACAGCTTCAGTTGGCAAAATTGGTACTACGAAAATAAGAGGTAAGAATCTTGTACCTCGAGTGATAAGGGCAAAATTATTAAAACAAGTATCAAATATAATGGTTTGTGGAAGGAGCACTTGTATCTCGTTATTAATAATGCTTCTCAAAAACCCAACATTATTTTCTTTGACGCAACGTACAGCAAGCCAGTTTGTGTTATTGTAAATTATCTTTTTTAAGGTGAAGTTTAAAACATCAGACAATGCTATTGCCAAGTTTATTTCTGGCCCATTAGCACTTACCACATGCCCTGTAATGTTCCGTTTAATGTAGACATAAGGTGGATAATGAAACATACCCACCTTCATCTTGTATCCGTTGAGATTACGAATCTTGCTCGGAAAGAGAATGCTGTTCTCTGAGAATGATGTTTTAGTACATTTTTTAGTGAATGGATTATAAGAATGTTGCTTGACAATTTGTGCATCTGAACATTTTGATATCTTCTTATTTTCTTTGCGCTGTTGAATCTCAAGTACCGTGACGTCCAGAAATTGTTTTAACCACAACAATTTAAAGAAGTTTCGATAGCTTTTGATTGCTGTTACTTGAATGGCTATTAGAATTTTTGGAAATGTAAGTGGTTCAGTCATTTTAGCTAGAGAATCAAAAATATTTAGTAATTTTGTTGAATTTCTGTGTATATTTCTTGAAGGAATGATGATGACAATTGTTGACTCCAGTAAATTTGCAGGTAGCTTCAAACTATAACTGTTCCCGTTCGTAAAGTTTTTAAAATCAATAAGTCGTGTTGGTGTCTTTCTTGCAATATTGTTTACCATTTGATGCATGAGATAATTGTTACAATTATCACTGTATAACATAAGTACTTGATTCATTTTGGTAGACCGATTTAAGATTGTGGCCAATTCGCCTATCCATGTAGAAGTTGCTTTAACTGTTATTTCGTGGATGGTAAAATTTAAGCATACAAATGCTATAACAATAGTTTGAATAGTGAACTTCATAATGTTCATTATAATAACATTTAAATCATATTATATTATTATTATTTTTAATTGAATTGTCTTATATAATTTCATTAGTTTACAAAGAATTACCAACTATTTTAAACTTGTCTTTCACTTGCTGAAGAATCTAACAACTTCCCTTATAAATAATATGGCAGTAAATGATTAATTTAATTTTCACTTTCTGCTAGATATTTAGCTTATTGTAAATGTCTTATCATTTAGGACTTACATTTAAAATCTTTACTTGTCATTTTCTTTTGATCAGAATAGAGCGAAACTGCGTACAATAGAAGTAAAATACATTGATGGTACTATTGATTTCTTTTGTTAAATTATCACAATAAGTATAAGTAAGACACTTTATATTTATTTACTATGTTTTAACTGAAAACAAAGCGAACATCGAAATACTTGAAAGGTTGAGTGTCATCCAATGTCAATTAAATATATATGTATAAAGTGTTTCATAAATGTTGTTTTTGTAGAAAAATAAAAAATGCAAACAAAATAATAGTAGAAAAATTTTACTCAACGGTATATTTATTTTAATACTGGGAAGTAAAGTTTAAAAAGTTGAATATCTAACCAATAATTTGCCTTTCGAGTTCACTATTTGAGTATATTGTTGTCACATCCTCGTGACGAATAATTTTTTTTATTTAAATGTTTAAAATTAAAGTTTTTATATTATCTAAAGCACTTTACTTTAATACCTAAAATTAATGTAATTTTAACACGTGCCTCTTTGTTACCATCTGCCTATAATCAGTCGAGGGGTCAACTATTCTTATCATAATGCAATGCTCTGAATATTCACCTGCGGATATTCGATTCGTTCTTACGCGAAATTTAACCCTCTGGGGAATGGATTATAATAATGTTGCTTAACAATTTGTGCATCTGAAAATTTTGATATCATCTTTACGCTGCTGTATCTCAAGTACCGTGACGTCCAGAAACTGTTTTGACCCCAACAATTTAAAGAATAAGTCTCGATAACTTTTGCTAGCGGTAACTTGAATAGCAATCAGAATTTCTGAAAATGAAAGTGGTTCAGTCATTTTAGCTAGAGAATCAAAAATATTTAGTAATTTTGTTGAATTTCTGTATATTTCTTTTTTTTCAGGTAGATGTCCTTGTGAGGGTCAGGCAAGATATGCGAGTTTAGGAGCATTGCAAGCACGCATTGAACTTGGGCCTTATAATTCACAAACACACACATTGGCCTTTTTCCGCAAGCACAGAGGAAGATTTCTTCCCCATCATTATAATTCACCAAATTTTTTACTTGGTCTTGGTTTTGGTTTGGGCCTCGTCGGTGGTAAAGGAGCACCTGAAGCAAGACTTTTGGAGCAGTACAAAAAAATTCCCAATCACACTGGAATGAATACAAATCCACGTAAACTTATGAGGAAATATTTGGAATTTTGCTGGGGTTTGCCCAGCTATGGTGCAGCATTCTTTCAAGGGCAAATCGAATGTCCAGTGCGAGGTTTAGCTTCGTGGATTACAAACAGAGATCTTCCTGTATTAATTGCCATAAATACCAATGGTGTTTACATTGTCGATGATGCCCAATGTGTAAGTTGAAATTAATTATCTATAAACAAATTTTCAACATTAAACACATTTTTTGACCATAAATAAACTTTTGACCATATCATAAACGATAATTTACTTTTTTCTCTGGCAGAGCCTTCTACTAGGACTGAAATATTCCGAATTAAGTTGGGAAATGGCAAAACCCTCCGACGAAGGAAATTCCGATTGTTTGCCTTGCCTTTTCCTTCAATTTTCCGTCAGGGAAAATGGAACCCAAGTTTATAAAATTCTTCAAGTTTTCTCCAAACAGGTAGAGAAAGAAAAAATTTCAACTATTTTTAATTCTTTCTGATGCTCTATGCAAAACATGATCTTAGGGGGTTATAGAATAACGGTTGTGGAGTAAAATAAAAAATAAGTACACAAAAATTTAACAATCTTTCCATTATCACAGGCGATTATGATGGACACTTTAATATCCGGATTTATTGAGGAAAATCGAAAAATGGAATCGAATGGCGAAAATCTGAACCGCGTGCAAAATGGATTCCTTGTGCCGAACGTTGGAAGTTTTACAAATAAATTGAGCAAATTCACTTTAGCGACTTTTGACGACGAAGGTAATAAATATGATCTATTTATTTTACCAATTTATTTATTATTTGAAAAAATTTGAAAACATTTATTCTGAAAATTTTTCTTATTTTTAAGTTGATACAAAATTTTTTTTTTCAGGACGCTGCATCGGACAAATGGGTTCCTGGTCCTTTCAATAATGATTGTATAAAAAAAAAATTCTTGAAAACAAACATTTTTTGTAAATAAAGAGAAAAAAAGAAGATTACCATTACTTATTGAAATTTCGGTGTTTGTAATTTGCGTAATACAAAAAATCTCTCATCTTCCTCGAGAATGTTTATCATTCTTTTATATCTTTCGGGAATTAATTTTTGATGACGTTCCAATCTCTCCTCTAATGTGAGAAGATAAATATTCATTTCGTCAATTTTCGTTCTAAGATTTTCCCTTTCTTCAGCTGTAATATCCTCGTCCTAAAATAATTGGTAACATTAATGTAGAAAACAATTCGAATTTTCTTGAGACGGATGCATGCATCTTAAAGACGGATTCTCCGGAGGAATGAGGACTCAAAATAAAAATTATTTGAAACAAATTTTTAAATACCTGAGTTAAGTTGGCCTGCATTTTTTGAAGATCTTGATTTCCTTGATTAATTTTTTGAAGCATTTGATTCGCACGATTGACTTGCGTCTGTTTAAAGTCGTTAAGAAACTCGTCCTTTAGTTTTAATGCTTCCTCTTTTGTAAATGCTAATGGTCTACCAAGTTTCTCCACATAAGGTGCTAACGAATCAATCACTTCTTCTCTTTCTTTTTCAATTTCAGCTTTCATTAGTTTTTCCTTAAAAATTAAAAAAATTTTATCCAACCAAGAAATTCGAAAATTTTAGAAAAAGTTATTAAAATTTTTTTTACTGCTTAAAAAAAGTATTAATTTAATTTTCTCTTGTTAGGAAAAAATTAAAAGAAATTATATAAGTCAGGGCTCGAACTATAGGTTCGTAAATCCTGTAAAAGTCCGTAAATTTGTTTAAAGCCCGTGAAAGTCAGTTTATTTAAAAAAAAAAAGGTCCGTAAAGTTCGTAATTCGATTCAAAAAGCAATAAAAGTTCGTAAATTTAACGATATAATTTGGAGAATTTTTGAAAAGTTCCAAATAATTGCAAAAATTCAATTATTTTCAAAAGTAATAAAATTCTTTGCAAAAATTCAATTATGGTAAAAATTTTTTAAAAATTCTCATCAAAATTTCAATTATCTTTAGAAATAATTAAATTCTTCTCCGAAATTCAATTATTTTCAAAAATTTTAATAAAATTCTGTACCCAAAAATTAAATTATTTCTAATACAATTTTAATAACATTTCATGAAAGAATTCAATTTATAAAAATGTTTTTAATAACATTTTTCGAAATAATTCAATTATTTTCTAAAATGTTAATAAATCCTTCGAAACAATTCATTTATTTTTATAAGTAGTAAAATTCATCCGTAAGAATTCAATTATTTTTCATAAATAATAAAATTCTTTTTGGGAATTCAATTATTTTCAATGCAATCATTAAAAAAATTCGATTGTATTCAATAAATTAAAGAAATTTTTCGAAAGAATTCAATTATTTTCTAAAAATTTAAATAAAATTCAAGAATTAAATGTTTAATTTCAATTATTAAGAAACACGATTATTGTAAAAACTTGAAAGAAATTGTTTATATAAAATTCAATTACTTTGAAAATTTGCAATTAAAATTATCAAAGAAACTCCATTATTTTAAAAAAATTCAAAGATATTCTTCAAAAGAATTAAATTAGAATTTTCAAAAATTTTAATAAAATTTTCCCAAAAATTCAATTATTTCTATAAATAATAAATTTTTTCGAAAAAATTAAATTATTATCAAATTTTTTGATGAAAATCTTTTCATAAATTCAATGATTTTCCAATTTTTTATAAATTTTTTTGCAACAATTCAATTATTATTTTCATAAATAGTATAAAATTTTTACAGCGATTTAAATATTTTCGTAAATAATAAAATTCTTCTTAAGAATTCAATAATTATTTTCATAAATAATAAAATTTTCACAGGAATTTAATTATTTTCAAAACAAACACAACTTTAATAAAATTTTTCAAAAATAATCGATTATTTCAAATGATTTTTATAAAATTCTTCTTATCAATTCAATTATTTTTAAAAATTTTAATAAAATTCTTGCGAAAATTTCAATTATTTTCATAAATAATAAAACTCATTGCAGAATTTCAATTATGTTTAATACAATACATTTTAATATAAAATTCCTCGAAAAATGTAATTATTCTTAAAAATTTGTTGGTAAAATTCTTTATAAGAATTCAATTTAAAGAAACATTCAATTATTCAATAAGTTATTAATTTTTATATTTAAATAATTGAATTCTCGTTGAATTTTCTAATAAAAATTGATTTAAAAATGAATTTCAGTTAAAATTTTATAGATAATAATTAAATATTAGAAGCATTGTAGCATAGAATTTTTAGAAATAATTGAATTCTGAAAAGGTTTCAAATTAAAATCTTTGAAAATCTGAATTTTTTATATATTTTTAACTAACAATTCTGTGAAATTAATTTTTATCAAAAGGTTTAATTGAATTGTTTTTGAAACTTTTTGAAGTTGTTATTTTCTAATATATATATATATATATATATATATATATATATATATATATATATATATATATATATATATATATATATATAATTAAAATTTACCAAATTTCAATTATTCATAAATTCTTCAATGAAACATATATATATATATATATATATATATATATATATATGTTTCATTGAAGAATTTATGAATAATTGAAATTTGGTAAAATTGAATATTGTAAACAAATGGATTTGAAAATTGTCAAAGAAGACTTTTTCGAAAAATATTAAAAATAATTGATTTAAAAAGGGGTCGTCCATATACCACGTGGACACTTTTGGGGGGAGAGGGGGGGGGGGGGTAAAAAAAGTTTGAAAATGTCCACGATCCCATGTATTTTTGTGTCCACAAGGGGGGAGGGGGGGTCAAAAATCTTTGAAAAACTGTCCACGTGGTATATGGATGACCCCAAAAGAATTTTAGTTAAAAATTCTTGAAAGTAATATTTAAATTGAAGTGATGAAAATAATTTTGAAGAAATACAATTATAATATAAAATAATGATTTTATCAGTAGTCTTTAATAAAAATAAATAAAAATCTTTAATAAAAAAATTATTATAGAACATCTTTATATTTTATAGTTATGAAAAATTTAATTTCTACTTTTAAGTAAAATATTCTCTTATTTGACTCGGACAGGTTATATTTTTGTCAGTAACAATTGGTTCGTAAATGGTTCGTAATTTTTTATTCTTGGTCCGTAAAATCCGTATTTTTAAATATACTTTCATTATGGTTCGAGCCCTGTAATAAAGTGACTAATTTATAAATAGAAAATTATAATTTTAAAACCTGTTCGAGAATTTCATATTTCGCTTTATCATTTCTGCTTCTATCGAAAATTGACACAGACAATTTGGGATTGAAAACTTCGTCTCCTTGTATTTTTATGAAATTTTTTATTTCTACCTCTACGTCTCTTACTCGAAAACAACTTTTCTCCTCTTCCTCTAACTGAATTTGTAGTTCGTTATAAAGATCTAAAGACTTTTTAACTGTTGCCATAGGATCAGGCTGAAATTTTGTTTTAAAAAAATTTTTAATAATAATTATTAAGTTCTATAAGTTTTTATTAATAACGATTAGAAATTATTAAAAATTTGATTACATTATATTCAAAAACCATTTCTCGTTTGAAAACGAAGCGTTCACATTTTTCAGATACCGATGGTTTGACAAATGTTCGTGTTCCTCTTGTGTACTGGCCTTCATTGTAATGAAACTTTAATCGAATTTCATTTTCTTTAATTGCAAATTCCCTTATTGCTATGTCTTTCTCAGCTGGAATTATTTCATTTCTATGAAATGTTTCTGTTATTTTCTATGACAAATAATATTGTAAATTAGAGCAAAATATTTATTAGTAAACACGCATTTTTAATGTTTGTATAGTATTTCACACCACTCACTTCAATTTCTCGATAATTAGATACATTTTCAGAATCTTTATCTGTTGAGTACTGAACCTCACTGAAGAAATAATTGAAAATGATTATTTAATTTTTCTTTTAATTATTAATGATTATTAAAAACTTGTGCTTCTAAACATTGTATAATTAGAAGCAATTAACAGTGGCAATTAAATAAAAATTGTTTATGTAAAATATATTTAATTTTGTTAAAATTGCCTTACCGTTTATTAAGAAAATCTTCTCGATTCACATAATCGACTATCATAAATTCAGGATGCATTTTGAGTCTCGAAAGTCCATCAAGACGAACTGTATCATAAAATACGATTGTTCTTTCATCCTCAACTTTATCATTTGATTGAGCGTAGTAGCAATGCACTAAAAGTAATGTGAGATTCCAATTTGTTATTACTTATTCATCAAAATAGATTTGAAAAAATGAAGTATGTAAAAATAATCTTTAAAATATTCAAAAACCTTTGCAAGCATCAAGACGTCCTCTATCGTAGTAGTCATTAACCATATTCGAATCCAAATCTTTCTCGCTTCTTACTAGCTTATCGACTCTGTTTGAATATTTCTCATAAGCATAAATAGGACACGTGTATTCATAGTCCTCATAAATTGTTACACGTTCTGTTAGACCATTTTCATTGAAATAAGGTGCGAATAGTTCAACTTTACTTTTCTTAAAGTAAACAATCTTTTTACCATTTGGATAGCGTCTCTCGAAATCTTTATTATTCATTAAATTATTTCATTTTCAAATATTACTATATAATATAAATAAATAATATACTATAGTAAATACCTTATAATTTATATAATTAATATTCAAAAGTGTGACACTGTGGGATTGAAAATAATTTTTAAAATTACCTAAACTGGGAATTTCTATTTGTTGTACGTAAGATCCTGGCATATCAAGATGCTTTTCCTGGGCAATCAACATTTCCTTATCATCCTCTTGATCTGCATCATCAATTCCTCTCATAGTCCAAGGCTCACCAGGTAGTAGATGCTCCCAAAATTCGACTTTACTTAAATTCCAATTAATTTGTTGACATTCGCTGTGTTTTTTTTGCATATTAACCCAGTAGTTGGTATCGTTCCAGATACTTTCGACTCCTAAGTAGAGAAGATTTGTCTTTGGATCTTCTAGTGAGTAGGCAACGCCCGAGGATGACTCGATAAAAAAAGGTTCTGTTACTTCATGACCTCTAGGTCCTCCAGCATCTGGTAGAATAACCACCCAGGAATGGATTCGATGTCCATGATATTTATCAAACGGTGGTTTCTCAAATTCCCTAATTTCAAATTCTTTCTGCTCCTCTTGTCTTTGTAGTTCATCATTAAGTACCTTCTGTTCCTCTAACTCCATTTCACGTTCAAATTGACTTTGAAAATCTGGTGGTGGTTTTAATTGATATTTCGATGTGTCGATTATTTGGTCTAGTGTTGGTGGTTCTTCTTCATTCATGACAAAAGGACATGGACTTTTGGTTTGGTCACATTTGACCTGTTCTCTTGATGCATATCCACTCACGACATAAGCATTATACCCCTGACCAAGTAGTAGACTTACCAAAAGAGAGGAGCACTCGAAACTGTTGCCTCTTTGGAAGGTTATCAACCATGTTGGCGATCGTATTCGTTCTGGCTGAAAATAAATATTTGTAGAGTTAATCTTTATTAATTTTTATAACGTTCTTTTCTATAACAATTCTAAATCTATGTATTATACATATGAATGATAAAATCTATTTAATTAACTCTAAAGCAGTGTTACGTCAAAATTGATACCTTTTTAAATATAGCCCTGTATCTCGCTTTTAATTAGTTTCAGAATTAAATCTAATTTAGGAGAGGAGGATAAGTCAATGAGTCTACTAAATGATGTGAGAGAATATTTATTTAAAAATTGTTATAAACTATAAATTCATTTGAAATATAAAGAGAATATACAATTTCACATTTTCATAGTTTGATAGTTACCCTTATGCGGCAATGGTAAGAGTTATCAATTTATCATGTTTCCTTCTAGTTCGTATTTTAACCGCTAAGAAGGCGTTGCTTTACAAAGTCCCAAATTCCAATTACCTACCACTGGTAAAATATTCTGTCTAACCTCGATAATGCAGTTTTCTATATTACAACTATAACCATCGCACGATAAAGTAAAACTCTACACAATATTTTTATCGATTAACAAGAATATTTGTATCAGGAGGAAAATAATGATAATATTCGGCATAGAAACCCACATTAAACGTCAGCCGTAGAGTATATTCAACTGTAAACACGTGCTTTGGCTCGTGTCCCCTCCCCTCGTCAAGTTGCATAATAAGTTTGGCGCCTAACTGCGAGTTGATTAACGCGCAAGCGACATTTTCACCGTTTATATACAAAGGAGAGGATAATAATCCAAGAGAGAGAGAGAGAGAAGGACTACGAGGGAAATAGAGGGGAGCACTTGAGACAAGCGTAACTAGTCGAAATGCGCAATATAACCTCCAGAAAATATATTTGCCGCCCATTCTTTTCACCGGCAGGCACGACCTTGACAAAAAGAGCGTTGCTTTTACCGATCAGCTGACTGCTAATGGAACTTCTTCCTACACATTAATGTTTTATTTACTCCCTTCACGTATGTGTATATATAGTATACAAATTTCAAATTGGTGGCGCGCGCATCTTCAACGCGACTATCGACCCAAAATTTATTTTTTTTATCAATTAGGTACCCTATAGTTTATTAACATTTATTAGAAAAATTCTGTTAATATTGATTTTTGTATCACTGTCGAAACAGAAAATAAATACGGAACTTAAATTTATTGAAAAATTAGGAAAATTGAAAAAAGTGAGTGGTATTTTTTTTTCTATAGAAAATGAGAAAATACACGAAGCGATCAATCGAATGTGGAGCATCGACTTCATAAAATTCCCCCTCGTTCTTTTACTATTTCTTTCTTATACCATCTAACCATCCAATTCGACTCATTTCCCGCTAACCGAATTCGCGGGAAAAGTAGCATCTCTCTCTCTCTCTCTCTCTTTTTCTCTTTTCCTCTTTCTCATATACGATTCTTTCGCAAGATAACGCGCCATCGTAACGAACCAAGGTAAGGTCGGAGAGGGGCAGAGGAGTGAGAGGAGGCGAGAGACAAGTGTCATCACCCTTCTTTCTCTACTCCACCTCGCCCCTCACCACACCTATACTGACGTCAAGGGGATACTGAGAAGAGAGACAAGCGGAATCTTCTTTCTTTCTTTCTTTCTTTTTTTTTTGTGAAAACACGTATAGCGCTCAGCTAGGCGTTAGGGTAGAGAGATGGTCAGTGGGTGGCATAGTGTGATGTCGCCCCTGTCCCCTCAGTCCACCCACCCGAAACTCCTCTCACCCAACCCTATTTTAACCCCCCCCTCCCTCCCCTTTTACCCACCCTTCTCCGCACCTCTTGTCGTGATCCCACTGCTTCTCGCCCTTGCCCGCGCCATCGTGTCGTCGTTGTCACACACAAGCAGACACATATACAGAGACCCTGTAACTGTCCCCTCCCTCCTCCCTGAACGTCCCTCGTCAACCTCATTCCGCCTCGCGACCCCTTCGACCGTCACCCACGTGGGACGCAAAAGGCGAGGGTGTGAGGGAGCAGACAACGCGGAGATACCGCCGCCGCGGCAGCTGCGCTCAGTGGTTCTCAAATTCTAGTTTTCTATTTGCAAAATGATTATCCCTATACTATATACATATATATGTATAATAAACAACTTGATGATTAATGAGGCTTTTTAGTTTTTGACTTGCGTGTGCTTATCGTGGGCGTTGAAAATATCAAGTTTTTAAATTGATTTTCATAATCCTGGGGTAATTCACTTGTTGTTTTATTAAGCGTTTATATACTTGATACAAGGGTGATAAAGTAAAGTAGCATAGAAAAAATTATTATTTCTTTCACACTTGTTTTAATTTAATATTTTTATATTTATTCCAATGAAAAGCATTTGCTTTTTAGTTTCATTTATTCTTACAGTGCAAAATATCAATTTTAAAAAATAAGTCCGCCATATTGAATCCACCATTTTGAATTTTTTAAAATAAATTTCATATTCGTAATCAGCGACCCCAAAAAACCATCGAGTGACAAGTTTCAAATGAATTCGATGAATTTTCGTAAAACTCGTCCGCCATTTTGAATTTTTGAAAATAAAGTTCATATTCGTAATCAGCGACACCAAAAAACCCCCGAGTAACAAAATTCAGGCGAATCCATTGACTTTTGGGCAATATGAAGAATATTGCCCAAAATTTTCAAATTTTACTTTAGATTTGACGCCATATTGGTCCGCCATCTTGAAATTTTAAATTCTACTTTACTTTTCTCAAGAGTGTATAATTTTTATGCACCGATCGTTGAAAATAGAATTTTATTCTTACACTTTTTCGAGGTGAAAAAAATGTCAAACTTGAAAAATGAATTTTTTGTGTGTTTTTTGACATTAAAACCGACATATTTAATTTTGGTTTGGATGAAATTTATTTTTGACACCGGAATCGGAAAGAGCACATCCAAAATTTTTAGAAAATGTACCTCTGGTATAAATTGTCAACCGTTTTATTTATAATTACGTAACTTGAAAATGACCAAAGAATTTTCACGAGTTAGGCGTTAATGGGTTAAAACGGATTGTTCAGTGCAAGAGTCCTTAGATTAATTCCCAAACAGTTTAGGGAAATTCGAAACTTTGTGGCGCGCCTGCGCCCGCGTTTGTGCAGTTTCTTCGTTTTTAGGGTTTCGTGGCCAAGGGCCAAAACCCTTATAGCGAGATTTCGGTGTCCGTCCGTAGTTCTTACGTCTTAAGTTTTAAGTCTTATGTATTAAGTCTTAAGACAATATAAAAACTGTTGCCATGGCAACCGTTGCTATGTTAATGGTTGCCATAACAACTGTTGCTATGTTCATATTTGCCATAATAATAACCGTTGCCGTGGCAACCGTTGATATACTAATGGTTGCCATAACGACCGTTGTCATGGCAACCGTTACTATGGTAATAAAAAAAATTTCAATCTTAAGGGGATGTCAAAGTCGATGCGATTTTCCCATTGAAGCTCAATGCAAAAATCCAATCGACTTTGACATCCCCTTAAGTACAAAAAGAATTTCTAAATAAATTATTATTTATTTATTTTTTTGTCATTTTAGGCCACGAAACCCTATGATGTAGGCGCATTGCGCCTGTTTCTCTGACTAATTTTTTGATATACACGTTTCTGGAATGGCTGAGTCTGACTCAAGTAGTGTAAGCGAGAGAGAGAAAAAGGCGCGAGTATTTGAAAGGGGAATAGAAAGAATGGAAAAAAGATGACGTGTGAGGATTGCATGGATTTGTTAGAATTAGTATGGATGTTGAAGGTTGCGATGGATGAAGGAGTTAAGAGAGTGAAGGGAAATTTGATGGATATATGTGAGGATGGGGAAACAAGGGACAAAGAGATAGAGGAAATTGAAGAGAGGTTGGAGAAATTGCAGGAAATGTGGAATGAATGGGATAGTAAGTGGAAAAAGGAAAAGGAGAGCATGTGGAGAAGAATGAATGGATTAGAAAAATTTGTAAGGGAAGTGAATGAAGGGATAGAGAAAGTTGATGGAAGTGATTATGACAGGTTAAAGTAGAAAATGGGAGATTTATTGAGACGAGTGGATGTAGTGGAGCAGGAAAAAAGGAAAAAGAATGTAGTGATCACAGGCATGAATGTAGGGGTGTTGAAGGGTAAAAGAGAGGTGGAAAAAGTGTTGGCGTGGGTGGGGGTCAGTGTAAGTGTTAAAACGGTGAAAGCGATAGGAATGGGTGAGAATGGTGTACCAAAGTTATGGCTGGTGGAGTTGGGTAGTGAGGAAGAGAAAATGGATGTGATAAGGGTTAAAGAAAGACTGAAAGGAAGTGTGATAAGAATAGATGAGGATAGAAGCTGGAGAGAGAGAAGAATGATGTGGTTATTGAGAGAAAGAGCGTGGATTGAGAGAGTGAATAGGAAGCAGGTAAAAATGGGTAAATATTGTATTTGGGTGGATGGTGTAAAGTATTGTGTGAGGGAGGATAAGGGTGGAGTGATTGAAGCATAAGGAGCAGGATAGAGTAAATGAAGAGAGTATAGTATTGAATGGATTGGTTAAAGATGGAAATAGGGTTAAAGTAAAAAAAAGGGGTGGGCAAGATGAGACGAGGCCAGCATGGGCATGAAAAGGAACTGGAAACGGAAGCCCGGCACTGGCGAATTAAGAGGTTAAGAGAGAGAGAGAGAGAGAGAGAGAGAGAGAGAGAGAGATGCGAGTAGGTTAAGTTGAGGATATGTTAAGTTGCGATATTAAGTTGTATGAGTTGTGTTTTAGTTGTAAGAATTTTTGTAAATATACAATAAGTTGATTTATGTATGTTCTTGGGAGTCTCGAACCCTGCATATGCAGGGAGAGTAAATAAACAATAACAATAGTTACCTTTAACACTTTTATTTATTGGTTTTATTAACATTGAATGTAAAAATAAAGTAAACTATATTCATATATAAAAAATAACTTATTGATATAATGACGTACAATGAGTACATAAATATTATACATGTGCTATACCACAATACTTGAAATTTGCAGGCATGTTGGTCACATTGTCTGAATAGTATAATATTGCAGCAATATAACAGAAACGTTGCGGATAATATTGAAACAATCTTGCTAATATTGCTGCCAATTTAGGTAGTGCTATGGGTTTGCGAGCTACGCAGTCACAGCTTGATGGTTAAATTTAAGGTTAGGATTTCGGTTTAAATGGCACTTAGATTGTTAGTGTACGACGTCTCAATTATAGGGAGATTAGAGGATTATGGGTAATTTAGATTAATTCCGTAAATGGTCCGATAAACTGTTCTTTTTTCTTTAAAGGCATAGGAAAAACACGGAATCAATTTGTATAGTGCTACGATCTTCCTGTAAGGAATTCATTGCTTATGATCTAATAGTTTATGTTTTACAAGAAGTCACACAGAGGGAAGAAGTTATATATTCATTTCGCGTTTCAATAAAGTCAAAAAACGTAAAAAAAAATAAGGTTAGTAATAGTTACATGCGCCACTACTATGCATATTATGGCGGGAAACTTAATTTACAATTTTTTTTTCAAATCCTACAAAAATATATTGCAACACAAAGTAAAATAATACAGTTTTCCTATTACGAATCTCTGAACATTCACATTTGATACAATTTTGAAAAAGTAAATATGTATTTTATTGTGGATTGTGAAAAGCATTGCAATTTACCGTATGGCAAATAAATTGTTGTGTATAGAAATAAAAACTGACAGTGAATTGAACAAAACAATCGATTATAAAGGATAGTTTATTTGTTTTTATTTTCCAAAAATAAAAGAAGAAAAATACAAAAACAAACAAAAATTAAAAATCAAAAATCGAGACATATTCGAAACAATGACCTATTTTGTTATATGTATATAGAAATTTCGCCACCCATTTCTCTTCAGTTGGATATATTTACTCAAAAAAAAAAAAAAATACACACAATATTTACGTAAACAAGTTTCATAGTAAAGTGTCATAAATATATATCTCGTGCGTATACATTTAAATTATAAAAACACATTTTTCAATTGTGTGATAAATTAATGAAAATCTAGTTTTATTTGCCAGAAGAATTTAAAACAATTGGAAAAAGAATGTAGGAAGAAAGGTCATTCTTTTCGAGTTAAAATAAAAAAAAAGAAATAGAATGATCTTTCTTTCTATACATAACTATTTCGAATTTTGGAAAACTTTATTTTTTCATAATCAGTGGTCTTAAAAACCCCTTGATACCATAATTTGTTCTAAAATCCGTTAAATTTTTAAAAATTTTGCCCGACATATTGTATCCGCCATTTTGAATTTTGAAAAAATAAGTTCAGATTCGTAATTAGCAACATAAAAAAACCCCGATTGTATTAGCAAAGGACTCCACACTAAATGCATTAGTTTTAGTAATGTAATTTTAGCGAAACTTTTCGGATTTTTAGATTAAATAAATTAAATCTTCAATCTGAACAGTTTTAACTATTATTTCTGAAAATATGGAAAAAATTAACCGTAAGCCAAAACTATAATGCATTTAGTGCGGGGTCCTTTAAAACACTTCTAGGGGGTTTGGCCAGCTTTATTGTATTTCTCATTAATGTTATTAGATGATACATTAAGAATACATTAATAGTAATAGTTTTCAACAAAAAAAAATCAATTTCAATATTTTCTACCCAAAAAATAGTTAATATATATCAAGTAGGGTGAAGATTCAAGTCATAAAACTTGAAATTCTAAGGTTTATAATGCAGAGAAAACTGGCCTCGATACGGCCCTGAGCTTAATGTTCAAGAAGGTTAAGCGCGGCACGCAAGATAAAGCTTTTCGGGGCGCCTCACCGCGTTCGTAGCATATCGAGGTCGTTATCTGCGGACGCGGCCAGAGGCCTAAATCAGGGACGATCGCGCGGCGTCGCTATCTCTGAATATGCGAACCGCTATTTGGCGTCCGTACCGTTCAGTATATCCGCAGTTCTATACTATTCCCGGGTACTAGGTACTAGGTACTACCATCTAGTTTTCGAGCCATGTACCTGACTAACACAGGCGTTCTCTCCACCAACGTTATGTATCAGTAAATAGAGAGAGAGAGAGAGGGAGAAAGATATATAGATAGAGGGAGAGAAAAGGAGGGAGAGAGAGAGAGATAATACACATCAGTTGCATTCGTGTGCATCTAATACTAACACTGAGTCACTTTACATGCCACACATACATGCCCTCATCCGTGGCTGACTTGCTGCGACGTTCAGTTTACGTACACGGTGGTCACCGAAATCCAAACCCAACCGCACATAAGCTCCAATTTCCACCAAAAAGACGCAAATTAAAGACTTTGTTCCATTATAAAACAAACCATATAGAACCATTCTCCAGTAACATTATTCTCATTTTCCCCTTAAAAATAAATAGAAACGTACGAATTCAGAGGAAAATTGCAAAATACATCCGCAGGTGAATAATTTCTACAGTTATTTGGGATAATCGAAAAAAAACATTTTACCTAACCCATAGTCGTACTTTTCATATTTATAACAAATTTTAAAATCACCTAACACCTTTAGTTGCCTGCTATTGTCAGTCTACGGTGGTCCTCGAATAATTTCAACTTCGACTTTCTTCTACCTCTGATTTTGCTTTTTGCGAATGTTAGGAGACTGTTTCAGGGCCATTTTGCAAGAGAAATTGAAATCGAGACTTTCAGAGCAATTTATATCTAACTTCAAATTCAAGTGAATCCAACAAATTGTTTTTAAATTTCCGCCATATTGAATCCGCTATTTTGTATTTTGAAAAAACTAATATCAGATTCGTTGTCAGCGATCCCGAAAACCCCCGAGTAATGATTTTCAAGAGAATCCGACTGATTTTTAAAAATGTCGTCTGCCATATTGGATCCGCCATTTTGAATTTTGAAAAACAAACATCAGATTCGTATTCACTCGGAAAACCCCCGAGTAAGCATTTTCAGACCAGATTTCTGAAAAAAATGGTACATCAAACATTTTTTAAGTAGATATTCAGGGCCGGTTCTAGATACAGATTTCTGCACCGATATTTACCGACACTTCTTAGCCCAGACTCAAACCAAAGTCATATTAAGATCATGATGCCTTGTATTGTTGATATACAGGGCCGGTTCTAGATACAGATTTCTGCACCGACATTTACCGACGCTTCTTAGCCCAGACTCAGCCCATCAGGACTTTTGTCGGATCTACGTGAATTATCTTAGACAATAACATCTCCAGTAAAGAAGTACCTAATCAATAAAGACGCATTTACATCAATAACTCTAAGACTGTAATTAATGGAAAATAATCCTAATCCCCCATTCGGCCTCGCCTCTCTTAATCTCAAGATCCACTATAATCACTCGCTTCTACACATACATACATAGTTTCCCATCAGAAATCATCGATCGTTGTAAGTACCTACACGTGTTTCCGGAAGCGATAGGATGTCAGAAATATATACATATATATGAACCAATAGTCAAGCAGTTTATATATCGAAGCCCTAAAGAGAGTGTTTTGAATGAGTATCGTGTTTTTATGTAGGGAGGAAGAGAGAAAAAGATTATGGATGAAGAATAAAACAAAAGAAAGAGATAGTTGATTTCGATATATAGGATGGGTTATACGTTATATGTATAGCGAAAGGACGAGAGAAAGAGAGAGAGAGAGGATAGGGTGGTATGAGGAGGAACAGTGGAACACGAGAGTAAGAAAGAAGATAGGAAGAGTGAGGGAGAACAAGAGAATAATAAACCCTTATCGAAATCATGATTCACCCCACATTCTCCGGAGACCCTCTAACCTATTAACATCCATATCAGAATAACAGATACATGTGTATAACACGAGTTCGTCCGTTGGATACATGCACACGGTATATGTGCACATTTATATATTGCTGTATATGCGACATGATTATTCCTACTAAGTGGCGAATCATATTTCCATTTGCGAATTTACCAGCTGACGTGATAACCTGGATAAATGTGAAATTTCGTCACTATGTCATCAATGTAACTTTTTACTATATTATTTCACTGTATTTTTTTTAAACTGGTGTAAATATAAAAAATCCAAAAGGCATCATTACACTGAAAAAAAATCTTTATTCTGATATCGAAAAATGAAAATAAACGGATTTGCTTTATACCACGTAACACTTTCAATTCTTGGGGTCTCTCATTACTAAATTAATGAGACAATGTGTACAATCCCATTGGGATAAGTAAAAAATATTTCGGTTTCTTCGAGTGAAGTTTTAGGAATGCATGCACAGTAAAAAGTAAATCTTAATTTAAGATCAGTCTTAAATTCAGCACTGTCTGCTCTAATGTTAAATCATACAAAATCCATTGCTTAAATTCAGCATTGACTGCCTTAAAAATGTTGCGTCTTAATTTAAGGCTGCTTTCCTGCCTTAAAATAAGACTTTCTTTTTACTGTGTCATTCTATGATATCAAAAAATGAAAATCAACGGATTCGCCTTATAAGACGTAACACTTTCAATTCTTAAGGTCTCATTATTAAATTAATGAGAGAATGTGTATAATCCCATTGGGATAAATTCGAAAAACGCACAAAACACTCTTTAATAAATTAATTTCAAATTTGAATTTATGAAATTATCTGTAATATTCAAAATAACTACAGAATAATGAATGTGCCAGTTTATTTGGCATTTTATTATTGTAAAGAATCAAGATGATAACATTAGTTATGTAATGAAATTAATTAAAGTTCAAATATATTTTAGGAATATGTAGGATCGATTTTAGGAATTCCTAAGTCGACTTGGACGAAATTCAATTTTTAAATATTGAAGTGATGTGTTTTAATTTAAATAGAATCAGGGTTACCACAGATCAAAGAATTCAGGGAAAAGTCAGGGAAAGTACAATTGGTCAGGGAAATCAGGGAAAAGTCAGGGCTTTTTATTAAGAGTATACTGGAAAAAATTAAATTTGTAGAATTCATAAGAAAACTCTGAATTTCTTGTGGCTTTTTTATTTTTTGTTTGCCTTATAAATTATGAAACTATCGTGAATTTTAATACAAAACCTTCAAAACTATTTTTACTAATTCTGACCAGAATGAATTTTGTATTATTATTTAATTATTTCAAAACTTTTAATGCAATTAAAACTTGATAAATAACAAAGTTCTTTACAAAAATTCAATTATTTTTAGGGATTATAAAAAATTCTTTTCAAAATTCGATTATTTTCATAAATAACAATAGTTATCACAAGAATTTAATTATTTTCAAAAATAATAAAATTCTTCGAAAAAATTCAATTATTTTAAAAAATTTGAACGAATATCGATGTTAAGAATTCAATTATTTTTATAAATAGCAAAATTTGTCACCAAAAATTCAATTATTTTCAAAAATTTAAATAAAAATCTTTGCAAAATTTCAATTATTTTCAAAAGTTTTTCCCAATTGATTGATTTTCAATACATATTTACTATTTTCATAAAATTTATGAAATAATTTAATTATTGAAAAAAATTTTTGATACAATTCTACGTAAATATTCTATTACTTACATAAATGATAAAATTTCATTTAGAAATTCAATTATTTTCGTTATAAAATATCAAATATTTTTAATACAATTTTTAATATATTTCTCGAAAAATGCAAGTATTCTTATAAAAACTTTATTAAAACTTGACTGAAGAATTAAAATTTAATAAACATTCAATTATTCAATAATAAAATTCGTTGCAATGATTTAATTATTTTCATAAATAATAAAAATCTTCTAAGGAATTAAATTAATGTGAAAAATCTTAATAACATATTTTTCTCAAAAATTCAATTCTTGTCATAAATAATAAAATTCTTCGCAGTCATTTAATTATTTTCAATACAATTTTAATAAAATTTTCGAAAGAATTAAATAATTATTTTCATAAATTTTTAATAAATTTTAAAATAATTCAATTTCTGAAAAGAATTATATATTTTTTTTTAAATAATTGAATTCTTTCGAAAATGTTATTAAAATCATATTGAAAATAATTAAATTCCTTTAAAGAATTATATTATTTTAACAAGAATTGAATTTTTGATCAATTTAAAATAAATTACTCAAAAAATGCAATTATTCTAAAAAATTTTATTAAAACTTGACGAAAGAATTCAAATTTACGAAAAATTCAATTATTCAATAAAATAGTAAAATTTATTGCAATGATTCAATTATTTTCATAAATAACTTTCATTCTTCGCATGAATTCAATTATTTTCATAAATTATTATTTAAATTCTTCTCAGGAATTCAATTATTTTAAAAAAAATTCAATAAAATTCAAAAAGTCTTCAATTATTTTCAAAAATTGTAATAAAATTCTTTAATTTGATAAATTTCAGTAAAATTTTAATTAAATTCCTTAAAAAGAAATTAATTATTTTCAAAAGTTGTTAATAAAATTCTTTGTAAAAATTAAATTCTAAGAAACATTCAATTATTGAATAAATTATTTTTTTGGTATTTAAATAATTGAATTCTCGTAGAATTTTCTAATAAAAATTGATTTAAAAGATGAATAATTTCAATTAAAATTTTGGATATTAATTAAATATTAAAAGCATTAAGGGGAGAAATAATTGAATTTTGAAAAGGTTTCGAATTAAAATCTTTGAAAATGAGAATTTTTCGTACTTTTAACTAAAAATTCTGCGTAGAATTAATTTTATTTTTTTATTAATTTATTGGGTTGTCTTTAATTATTATAAAAACATGAAGAAATCGATTACTCCGAGTCGAAGAGTCGGAGTGATCGACTTCTTCATGTTTTATAATAATATGCTTATAAGTTGTTGATTTTAATATTAATTATATTAATTAATAATAAATATTAATAATTAATAATATATTAATTATTTTATTATTAATTCTGATTTTAATATTATAACACTTTTTTCCTATTGCCTACTGGGCTCCAATATAAATAATTCTTAAGTATAACTTAATTGTAATTTTACTATAATTATTAGATTATAAGTATGTTAGCACTTAAAATGAAAGATATAACTAAGTTACAACCACTCTTACACATGGTATGCTGTTTGAGGTAACCGTTCAATTTGTCTCGTGTACTCAACTCTTATGGAATCGATAAAAATAATCACATTATAGCAATCACTCCCCAGAGAATACATTACAAATAGATGATACATTAATATACACATTAGTGTGATACTTTATAATATAAAGTCGACATCAATACAACAATTTTTTTTTAGTGTAATGTAAATATATATTTATGTAATATAATATTACATGTAATAATCAAGTGCTTCTTAATGTTTAAATGCAGTGCGGTAGAGCGTTCCACATGAATGGAACAATTGACTAAAATAAATTATATATTCCCCTTTTGGATTTGAATTGAACACGCATACACAAAGCATATATATAGCTACCCACGGATGATTCTTTCGTTTAGAAAGAACCCTTACAATATTATATATATATAAAATACATATATGTATTCACGCCTTCAAATCGCACGACTCATTGAGCTCGGAGGCAATATTATTGTATAATATATGCAAGTCATCGACTTCAGTGCACAAGAAATTAACCAACGATCTGATAATTCTAAATTGTAATAGCAACCTTGTATATGAAAATACCATCATTCACACGGAAATGTATCTAATTATCTTCTTGTAATTGCGAGTGTAATTTAAAAAAAAGGTATTTTTACGCACTTTTGTAATAAATATTACCTCACACTAGAAGAGAAATTTTAATTTAGTAGTGGTTATTAATTTTATTGACGTTAACATGCACTATGTTAAAATTTAAAGATTAAAAATAACGCATCCAATGTGGCAGATACAATAAGTTTTTAAACAATGTTTACATTTGCTCACGGGTTTCTGCGCTCACTGATTATGACTCCTGTCAGTTTTTTAAAAATTCAAAGTGGTAGATCTAATAAAGGCGAACGAGTTTTTCAAGTACTGCATATGAATTTAATTAGAATTGTTTGTTTGGGATTTTTGAGGTCTGGTCATCAACCTAATGTCAGTTTTTAAAAATTAAAAATGTGTTTCAGCATTTAGAACGATGTACCGAATATTCAAAACACCTGTTTTAGGTGGTGTGGAAGGTCGTTCTTTCTGCAAATTTAGTTTAAACATTTCATTTGTAATCAAGAAACTATTGCTCCTCCTTTTCCTCCATAATGGATCCACTATTGTTTAAAAACAAGCATTCGTTTTGTAATAACAAACATCAGATAGCAATAGATAAATAGCACATCTATTTGAAAAAATTTTTCGCTTCCGTAAACATTGCTTTTTTGATTAATTGAATCACTTTTACAAAAAAAAATCCACTTACCACAGATTTTTATAAACTGAACAAAAAAAATTAGGGTTGACGACGTTTAACAACACACCAATCAAAATTAAAGTAATGCGTATGAGGACCAGAATCAACTGACAGATAAAATAAATTATACTTAGAGTCCCAAACCCAGTGTAGGTTATTGAAATCAACCTAAGTTTTAAATAAAATTTGATTCTGATAATTTTATTTTTCTAAAAAATAAATTTCTATTAAATATATAGCGCAATATATTCATTCATAATTGTGTCTGTTTTTCTAAAATTTCCATTCGCAGTGATTTAGGAAAAATACAATAAACAATAAAGTTGGTTTGAAACTTTTTAAATTGAAAAATAAATGATCATATTAGCGTAATTAAAATCTCTCTATAATACATAATTTTAAAGCACATAAAAGAAAATCAGAGGGAAAAAAAATGTGTAACAACTTGTTGATCCTGTGGTATCGGATTCTCAACCATTATAGAGTAGAATTGGGGTCATGAAAAAAAGTGAAACCAAAACATAAAAAGCAGAAAAGAGATGAGAATAATATTCATTCAGAGAACGAATTTTCGAGATGGGAGAAAATTTATATACCTTCTGCACATGTTTCTTAAATATGAATTAATTTTTAATTCTTTTTTCTTCATTTCTATAACAAGTATTATGTCCTCACAAAAGAGTGGTAATTAATATATAAAAAATGAATTTCTACTCAAATTTTTATTATAAAATAATTAAATTTTACTGATTTATATATTTATAGTGAACATCTTTTTTGATGTCAATTTTATTTTTACTTTATATTTACAGTTTCTTTATTTTTTTTACCTGTATTGTAAATTTACATTATATTATAAATATGCATCGCGTAATTAACCGTTTGAATTCAGATGGAAAAATAAGGGTGAAGAGTCATTTAATAACAATGTCAACAGAAGGTTAAGTGAAACAGCAATTGGGTTTTTATGTCTCCATTATCAAAGCGGCAGAGGATTCACAAGAAGAATGAGTAGGATGGGGAAAAAGAGAGTGGGACTCATTCATCCGCACACTTTAGAAGTTTCTGCGCGCCTTCCACATAGAATATATAGGAGAATGTATATATACAGATATACTTATATATAGTATCCACAATTCCCTCTCGATTCTCATATAAACTTTAACTCCATTTGTAGCAGTAAAGTGTTTATTTTTATGGTGTTAAGAGTATCGTTCTTTCGAGTTCTCAGATTTTCTCATATTTCTCAAAAAAAAAAAAAAATAAAAACAATAAGATTTTGTAATTGTAAATTAAACTTGACTCACATTATTGTTTTATTTAAAAAAAATCATAAACTAAAAATTATTAAATTTTAAAATTTAATTAAAAGTAGAAAATCAATTGAATTTATTTGATTTTAAAATGACAAAACTATTAAATTAATTTTACTGAAATAACAATTATATAGTGTTGAGATTATTATTTAATGGACAGTTAATGAATAGGAAAATAAATAATAGTGGTACGATTAACTGTTGACTGAATAATTACTGTTAAAATTTGAACAAAGAGAATGACAATGCTGTTAGGTAATGTGACAGATTTAATGAAAAATGTCTACGGTCTGTATATTGAATATAGAATAACCAAAATTGTCACAGCCATAGGGTAGATTCACAAACTAGATATATGGGATGCATAAGTGGAATAGTAATATAATTTTGCGCTGATTAGATTATTGATGCGTGGGGTGATACTGTAATCGATAGCGAAAGTCTCATGCACCATATATAAATAATGGTTTGTTAATTTTGTTGACAAACTCATTTCCTCAATTTGTTATGTAACTTCACTCATCATCAAAATATTATTAATATATCATTCAAATTAGGTGCAATTTATTTATCAACTAATATAATTATATCCTGAGTATTATTATATTAAATTTACTTTTCTAAATACTATCTCTATAATTTATAGTGAATTAATTGTACACTAAGCAATATTTCGCGCGTTTAGGCGAGCGGCTATTTTTTTACTCACATTTTTTAGAAAAATTATCAATTTTCAAAAATAATAGAAGGTAAAAATTTTTAATTCATATTCATTTTCATAAAAATAAAATATGATTTAAAATATATTTTTAATTTTATTATAATTATAATAATCATATATTCTGTTATAGGGAATTCAGGGAAAAGTCAGGGATTTTTACTAAAAGTATTAAAAATTTTAATTTTTAGAATTCATAAGAAAATTCTGAATTTTTGTGTCTTTTTGTTTGTCTTAAACTATCAAATTACTACAAATTCTAATACAAAACCTTCAATTTTTTCAATTTCTGAAAAAACCGAGGAAAAAACTTTCTTTTTAAATAACTTAAATTTTTAAAATATACATAGATGTAGAATTTACCACTTTAACTTAAATTTTTGAAAAATTTTAATAATTCATAATCTTCTAAAATTAGTTAAATTTGTCAATATATATTTAATTAATTATTAAAAATAATGGATTTGTAGAAGAATTTTAGTTAAAAACACTAAAAAAAATTCAATTTTAAAGAAGTTACAAATTCTTCTTTATAATTTTTTTTTTTTTTTTATTTGCAAAAAGATAGCCCACGGTATAAAACCATTAAAGGGCACTACATAATAATACAAAATTGATAGAAGTACAGCATAGAAATAAGTATAATATACAAAAGCATAATCTAAAAATATGATTAAACGTTAAAATATCAGAAGTTATCTAAAAGACATGATATATCCTAACAATAAAATAATTCAATTATTTTCAAAAATTTTACTCGCATTTCAATAATTTTCAATATCTCTACTATTTCAATAAAACTACCCAAAAAAAATCAATTATTTAAAAAAAATTGTAATAAAATTGTACGCAAACATTTCATTACTTTCATAAATAATTTTATATTTTATTTTTTCACATTTTCATTTATTTTGTGAAATAAAAATTCCACAAAAATTAAATTATTTACAATTTTTTTTATAAATTCAATATAATTCAATCATTTTTATAAAGAAAATTCTGTATATTTGTTATTTTAATAAAATTTTCCAGAAGAATTTAAATATTTAAATGAAATTTTAATAAAATTCTACGCAAACATTTCATTATTTTTATAAAATAACAAAAATTTCACGAAAATTCAATTATTTACAAATTTTCTATAAATTTCTTCGCAATATAATTGAATTATTTTTATAAAAAAAAAATTCTTCTCCGAAATTCAATTATTTAAAAAAATTTTAATTAAATTCATTGGAAAATTTCAATTATTTTCAAAAATTTTCCTCAATTTAATGATTTTCAATATATTTATTATTTTAAAAAAATTTTCTAAAAGAATTCAATTATTTAAAGAAAATTTTAATAAAAATCTACGCAAACATTTCATTATTTTCATAAAATAATAAAAATTTCATAGAAATCCAATTATTCACAAATTTTTTATAAATTTCTACACAATATAATTCAATTATTTTTATAAAAACTAACATTCTTCTCCAAAATTCAATTAATTAAAAAAATTTTAATAAAATTTATTGCAAAATTTGAATTATTTCCAAAAATTTTCTTCAATTTAATGATTTTCAATATATCTATTATTTTAATAGTATTTTCCAAAAGGATTCAATTATTTAAAAAAATTTTAATAAAATTCTACGCAAATATTTCATTACTTTTATAAAATAATAAGAATTTCACAAAAATTTAATTATTTACAAATTTTTTATAAATTTCTACACAATATAACTCAATTATTTTTATAAAAAATTAAATTCTTCGCCAAAATTCAATTATATAAAAAAATTTTAATAAAATTCTTTGGAAAATTTCAATTATTTTCAAAAATTTTCCTCAATTTAATGATTTTCAATATATTTGTTATTTTAATAAAATTTTCCAAAAGAATTTAAATATTTAAATGACATTTTAATAAAATTCTATGCAACCATGTCATTATTTTCATAAAATAATAAAAATTGCACAAAAGTTCAATTATTTACAAATTTTTTATAAATTTCTTCGCAATATAATTCAATTATTATTTTTATAAAAATTAAAATTCTCCTCCGAAATTCAATTATTATTTTTCTAAATAATAAAATTCTTTTTAGGAAATTAATTATTTTCATAAATAGTAAAACTCATCGCAGAATTTTAATTATTTTTAATACAACTTTAATCGAAATTTTACCAAAAGAATCCAATTATTTAAAAATTTGATAATAAAATTCTTTATAAGAATTAAATTATAAGAAACATTCAATTAAATAATTTACTTTTGTATTCAAATAATTGAATTCTCATAGAATTTTCTAATAAAAATTGATTTAAAAATGAATTTTAGTTAAAATTTTTGATAATAATTGAATATCAAAATAATTTTGAAGAAGTTACAGTAACAATATTCTTGTAATATAAAATAATTATTTTATCTCGATCATCTTTAATTATTATAAAAAATGAAGAAACAGATCACTCCGAGTCGAAGACTCGATATCTTCATGTTTTATAACATATATTTTTAAAGTTGTTTAATTTCAAAAAGGTTTGAATTTGAAATTTTTGAAAATCTTAATTTCTAATTTCCTATGGAAAAATAATAATAATTAAATATTTATTTAAAAAAAAAGTTATTGATGTTTTGGAATAATTTTGCAATTAAAGAAATTTGTAAATAATAATTATGAATGTAACATTTTTTTGAGTAATTTTTTTTCCTTTATTTTCTAAAAATTTAAAAAATTTAAATTTCTTTCAATTAAAATTTGTAATTAACAAATAGAATTTACAAACATTTTTTTCCATTATTTTTGAAAAACTTTTGAATTTTATTAAAACAACAATTATTGTATTTAATAAATTGAAATGATGTAAATTATTTCCTTATGAAAATTGACCGAACGTTGCATATAAGAGTTTTTAGAAATTCTAAACCTTCCTGCAATGTTCAGTCAACTTTCCCGTAAAACACCTGAAAAACAATCGACATTTAAAGAATTACTTCGGGGCAGTTAATTTCAATTTTTCCTAAAATCGCAAGTGACACTACTTGCCATAAACTGTCCGAATCTCGTGAAATCCAGTTGTAAACACTCATTGTATCGACAGAAAAAATGAAAAATAAACTTCTATTTCTGGATATAAAAGCTGAAGACCCGAATACCATGAAATGATTTTTCTCCTCTACTTTCCGTTCAGTTCGATTCGCTGGCTCCATTAAATCCCTCTGATATAATCAAGCGAAACGAAGTCGATGTTTTTCTCAACAGTAACTGTCCCTGGATCCTTTTTTCCCTACTTTTTTCCTCTCATTTAATTCTACATGTGAAAGAAATAATGTCCATTGTCGACATAGTACAATGTTAGAGTATTTGTGCAAAAAAGATATATTTATTTCATTATTATTACTCTTAATATTACTTTTTTAATAGAATGACGTTGAACGATATTTGAATTTATATACTGAGACATGTAATCCTTTTAGTGACAGTTTCTATTATTTTGACGTTTTTTGTGTTGTGGCAGCAAATTTCACCGAGTGTCGAATTAAACCTCCTTGAAATTTGCTGCCACGACACGAAAAACGTCAAAATGATAGGAACTGTCACTAAAAAATCACATGTCTGACGAAAATTTTTAATAGGTATATTTATGAATTTCTTTAATTGCAAATTTATTATTCAAAAACATCAATAACCTTTTTTTAAAATAAATATTTAATTATTATTATTTTTTCATAAGAATTAAGATTTTCAAAAATTTCAAATTCAAGCTTTTTGAAATTAAACAACTTTAAAAATATTTGTTATAAAACATAAAGATATCGATTACTCCGAGTCTTCGACTCGAAGTAATCAATATCTTTATGTTTTATAAAAACTTTATGATTGGTTTCTTCATTTTTTATAATAATTAAAGATGATCTAGAGATAAAATAATTATTTTATATTATAAGAATATTGTTACTGTAACTTCTTCAAAATTATTTTCATATTCAATTATTATAACAAATTTTAACTAAAATTCATTTTTTAATCAATTTTGATTAGAAAATTCTATGAGAATCCAATTATTTAAATACAAAAGTAAATTATATAATTGAATGTATCTTAAAATTTAATTCTTATAAAGAATTGAATTATTAAATTAAATTTAATTAAATTAATTGAATTAAATTTTTAAATATAATCGGATTCTTTTGGCGAAATTTAATAAAAAATTTTAAGAATAGTTCCATTTTTCAAGGAATTTTTCGGAGGAGAATTTTAATTTTTATAAAAATAATTGAGTTATATACTGCGAAGAGATTTATAAAAAATTTGTAAATAATTGAATTTTTGTGAAATTTTTATTATTTTATGAAAATAATTAAATGTTTGCGTAGAATTTTATTAAAATTTTCTTTAAATAATTGAATTCTTTTGGAAAATATTAAAATAGTAGAGATATTAAAAATCATTAAATTGAGGAAAATTTTTGAAAATAATTGAAATTTTGCAAAGAATTTTATTAAAATTGTTTTAAGGACATTCGAACCTTGATGACGTTACAGTTTGTGCAAAGCATGTGTGACGTCATCAAGGTTCAAATGCCCTTAAATAATTGAATTTCGGAGGAGAATTTTATTTTTTATAAAAATAATTCAATTATAATGTAAAGAGATTTATAAAAAAATATGTAAATAATTGAATTTTTGTGACATTTTTAATATTTTATGAAAATAATCAAATGTTTGCGTAGAATTTTATTAAAATTTTCTT
Organism: Leptopilina heterotoma; assembly: GCF_015476425.1. Taxonomy (NCBI): domain Eukaryota; kingdom Metazoa; phylum Arthropoda; class Insecta; order Hymenoptera; family Figitidae; genus Leptopilina; species Leptopilina heterotoma. The sequence goes on along the minus strand of NW_025110867.1, from coordinate 3,885,402 downwards.
TAAATAATTGAATTCTTTTGAAAAATATTAAAATAATAGATATATATATATATTGAAAATCATTAAATTGTGGAAAATTTTTGAAAATGAAATTTTGCATAGAATTTTATTAAAACTTTTTTAAATAATTGAATTTCGGAGAAGAATTTTATTTTTTCTAAAAATAATTCAATTATATTGCGAAGAAATTTATAAAAAATTTGTAAATAATTGAATTTATGTGAAATTTTTATTATTGTATGAAAAGAATTATGTGTTTGCATATAACTTTATAAAAAAAAATTTTTAAATAATCGATTTTTTTTGGGTAGTTTTATTAAAAAAGTAGAGATATCGAAAATTATTGAAATGCAAGTAAAATTTTTGAAAATAATTGAATTATGAAGAAGAATTTGTAACTTTCTTCAAAATTCGATTTTTTTTTTGTGTTTTTAACTAAAATTCTTCTGTAAATCCATTATTTTTCATAGTTATTTAAATATATATTGGCAAAGTTAACTAATTTTAGAAGATTATGAATTATTAAAATTTTTCAAAAATTTAAGTTAGGGAGCGTTTACAAATGATGTCACGCTTTTGGGGGTAGGGGGGGGGGGGGTTACTAAACGTGACACAATGTATTTTTCCCATGTGAAATTGCAAAAATTGCGTGACAGGGAGGAGGGGGAGGGGGTGAAAATCTCCAAAAATAGCGTGACATCATTATTTTTTATTTCTTTGGGAAATTGTAATTTTTGTTTTTGAGTGTGTTAAAAGTATTAATAAAATTGTAATTTTTGTTTTGCATTCAAATTTAAAGTTATTATTCTGTAAATAAATAGAAGAAATTTTAAATGACATTTAACATTGTTTTCCTAAAAACGAAAAAAGTTTACGAGAATTCAAAAGTTATAATAATTCATAATAATTCATAACAATCATGGTATACCCCAAAACCCCCGAGTAATGCTTATAAGTTTTCAATTGCAAATCCAATATAATTTATTTAAAAAATTCCGCCATTTTGAATTTTGGAAAACTAACATTGAATTCGTTATCAGCGACCCCAGAAAGCCCCGAGTAGCCTATTTTGAACGAATTTATTAAATTTTTAAAATCTTAACTTTTCCTGACACACGTGGTCAATTTCTTGTATTTTATAGCATGACACCCCAATGAACACGTACTGGAACAATTCTGGAACCGTTCTTTATTTTCATTAACTGTTCTAGAACAGTTCTATAGAACGTGCACACTGGGACTTAAGGGGTTAAACTTTGAATTTGTACATTTGAGGGTAGTTTTTTGCGATTTAAAAAAAGAGGGTAATGGAGCAATTCTGGCTTCATATTCGTTTTCAGCGGGCAAAAATACTATAATACATGTAGGTCTGGTTTAAATAAACAGACAAGTTATTTTTTTTGTGTTTGCCTGTATGATAGTTAACTACAGTGGAATTATACTGAGGCCAATGATAACCAATGATCATTATGGGCAATTTGCAACAAACCACAAGCGAGGAATGTGCAAAAATTGATGGCCTATGTAATTTTCTGATATTTGTCTCTTTCTCTCTCGTGCACTAGATGGTGGAGAGCTCATCCGTCGATTATCAACAGCAGTAGCACCACCAGCATCCTCGTTAGTTCCTCGACGTGGAATGTGCTCGTATTATTCCCCTGGACACCCAGTGCATCTGGGATGGATAGATAGACGGCCAGATAGATGCATGCCAGAGGGAAGTGGTAAGGGGTGTAGAGAAGTGGAGAGAGAGAGAGAGAGGATGAAATGGGTGGAAGGGTGGCGCGTTGCTATCGAGGATGGCGAGAAACGAGGCACCGAGGGGCGGAATTGGCAGGGGTGAAGGGTGGCTTCTCTCGCTGATTACGTCGCAGGATGGCCAGAGAGCGCGAGGATACCGTCGCTCTCTCCTCTATATATATATACCTACATATATATATATATATACCATACTATACTGCTACGACCAGCTCGAGCTTGCTCTGGATAGCGAATATCCGCAATGTCCTACCAACCCTATGCTCTCTCTCACCCCCCCGGTCCTCTACAGAGCTTTCTCTCCCTCTAACATTCTCCCCATCTCTAACCGTCTCGCTGTCTCTCTCTCTAACCCTCTCGCTATCTCTCACTAACTCTCTCTCCTTCTCTCTTCTCTTCTAAAGGGAAGCGAGTTAGAAGACATACATCCCTGAAAAAGTTCTATAGAATTTCACCTAGAATCATTCTATATACGAATTCTAGTAAATATTCTAGAGAATTCCACTAGAACGATTCTATAGAATTTCTATACATGAATTTTACTAAATTTTAGCGATTTTTAATCAGAATAATATAAATTTCGTGAAAAAAGTTTTTTTAACATTATATTAGTGTATGGTTACTATACAGGACTCGAACTATAGGTCCGTAAACCGAAAGTTCCAAAACTTCTTTTTTTCAAAGTCCAAAAGTTCCAAAACTTCTTTTTTTCAAAGTCCAAAAGTTCCAAAACTTCCTTTTTTTCAAAGACCAAAAGTTCCAAAAGTTTTTTTTCCCAAACACCAAAATAAGTTATTCCGTTCTTCAGACACATCATCGAACTAATAATATATATTTCTGAAGGGAAAAAAGCCGATTGTATTTTTACAAAAATCTTTTATACAACATAACTTTTTTCAGGATATGGCTCCTAATATAAATTTTTTGAATCTTTAATGTTTTTTTAAATTTTTGTACTTTTTTACAATCACACAGGACCGAAACTTTTCTAAAAATGTATATTAAAGATTTACTTGCAAACTTTGAAGTATTTACTTGCAAAGGTTTACCTAGTGAATATTGTGTAAAGATTTAAATGTCCCACTTCAATAAATGTTTAGCGTGAAATTTTCAGGAAAGTTTCACGCTAAATTTTCGCTTATAAAATAGAGTAGCTGAAAATGTAATTTAAATGTTCAGGAAAGTTTCAAGCTGAATTTTCAGGAAAGTTTGACGATAAACATAATTTTCACTACACTTTGCAAGTAAATTCTTTGAAGTTTGCAAATAAATCTTTTTGGTACATTTTTATTTTGGACCTTCTGCATTTTGGAACTTTTTTATTTTGGAACTTTCCGATTAAAACATTTTGTTTGGAATTTTTTATTTGGTACTTTTAACCTACAATCCCGTACTATAGGTAAAGGTCAGTAAATTTGTTTCAAATCCGTAAAAGTCAGTTTTTTTAAAAAAAAGGTCCATAAAGTGCCTAATTTGATTAAAAAAGGACGAAAAGTCCGTAAATTATGTACGATATATAATTTGAAGAATTTTACAGAAATTTCAAAATATGATTGCAGAAATTCGATTATTTTTAAAAGTAAGAAAACTTCTTGGCAAAAATTTTCTTCTCCAAAATTCAATTATTTAGAAAAAAAAAATTCTTTGAAAAATTTAAATTATTTTCAAAAATTTTCCTCAATTTAATGATATTTAATATATATATACCTATTATTTTAATACAAATTTCACAAAAATTCAATTATCTCCAAATTTTTTATAAATTTCTTTGCAATATGATTGAATTATTTATATAAAATATAAAATTCTTCTCCGAAATTCAATTATTTAAAAAACATTTAATACAATTCTTTGCAAAATTTCAATTATTTTCATAAATTTTCCAAAAGAATTTAATTATTTAAAAAAAATTTAATAAAATTCTTTTCAAAATTGCAATTCTTTTCATAAATTTTTCAAAAGAATTTAATTATTTAAAGAACACTTTAAGAAAATTCTATATGCGTACATTTAATTATTTTCATAAAATAATTAAAATTTTACAAAAATTCAATTATTTACAATTTTTTTATAAATTTCTTCGCAATATAATTCAATTATTTTTATAAAAAATAAAATTCTTCTCTAAAATTTAATAATTTTCGAAAATTTGAATAAAATTCTTTGGAAAATTTCAATTATTTTCAAAAATTTTCCTTAATTTAATGATTTTCAATATAGGTATCTATTATTTTAATCATATTTTTCAAAAGAATTCAATTATTTAAAAATTTTTAATAAAATTCTGTGCAAATACTTAATTATTTTCATAAAATAATAAAAATTTCACATAAATTCAATTATTTTCAAATTGTTTGATAAATTCCTTGGCAATATAATTCAATTATTTTTATAAAAAATAAAATTCTTCTCCGAAATTCAATTATTATTTTTCTAAATACCTAATAAAATTCTTTTTAGGAATTCAATTATTTTCATAAATAAATAAGACTCATCGGCGAATTTCAATTATTTTTAATAAAATTTTACGAAATTAAACGAATTCAATTATTTAAAAATATGATGATAAAATTCTTTATAAGAATTAAATTTTAAGAAACATTCAATTATATAATTTACTTTTGTATTTAAATAATTGAATTCTAGTAGAATTTTCTAATAAAACTTGATTTAAAAATGTATTTCAGTTAAAAACAAATGATATTTGAAAATTCTCAAAAATTTTTTTCAAAAATTGTTATTAAAAATAATGTATTTATAGAAAAATTTTAGTTAACACTAAAAAAAATTTAATTTTGGAAAAGTTACAAATTATTGCAGAAATTCAATAATTGTTTTCAAGAATAATAAAATCCTTCGCAGAAATTTAATTATGTTCAAAAATAATAAAATTCTTCTTAGGAATTCAATTGTTGTCAGAAAAAATAAATCTCAATGCAGAATTTCAATTATTTTTAATACAATTTCAATCGAATTTCTCGGAAAATGTAATTATTCTTAAAAATTTTATTAAAAATTGTCGAAAGAATTCAATATTATTTAAAAATATGATGATAAAATTTTTTATGAGAATTGAATTCTAAGAAACATTCAATTGTTCAATAAATTATTTATTTTTGTATTCAAATAATTGAATTCTAGTAGAATTTTTTAATAAAAATTGATCTAAACATGATCTTCAGTTAAAATTTTAGATAATAATTGAATATTAAAAGCAATATAGCGTGAATTTTTAGCAATAATGGAATTTTAAAATTAATTTTTTTGAAAGGGTCTAATTGAATTTTCTTTATGTTATTTGAAGTTTTTATTTTTTAATATATATTTAATTGAAGAATTTACGAATAATTGAAATTTCGTAAAATTGAATATTGTAAAGAAATGAATTTGAAAATTGTCAAAGAACTTTTTCGAAAATTATTTAAAAAATAGTCGATTTAAAGAAGAATTTTAGTTAATAATTCTTGAAAAGAATAATTGAATTGATAATGATTTTATCACTCGGTCATCTTGAATATTTTTCAAGTCATGTTTTATAGTTATGCAAAAATTTAATTTATTAATTATTTAATTTATTAATAATTAATTATTAATTTAATTTATTAATATTATTGATAATGTTTTTTTAGTATTTCATCATTATTATGTTTTTTTTTATTTTTAATTCTTTTTTTTTATTAATTTTACTCGGAAAAAAATTCTTAGATGATAAAAAACTGTTAAACTGTTACCAACTGCAAAGTTGCAGTTTGTTTTTATAATTTATAATATTATTTCATTATTATTATATATTTTTTTAGTTTTCAATTTATTTGATTAATTTTACACGGAGAAGAAAATTCTTAGATGATAGAAAACTGTTAAAATGGTACCAACTCCAATTGCAGTTGGTAACAGTTTTTTTCTATACTTTTTAATATTTTCTTATTAAATTTTTTTTTATTAATTTTACACGGAAAAAAATTCTCAGCTGACAAAATGTTAAACTCGTACCAAATCCAATGGGAATTGGTAATAGTTTAACAGTTTTTTTTTTTAAATTATCGAAAATTCTACAAAAATATACAATGTGGAATATTTGCAAAATTTCCGTACGGATATTTTTACGGAATTCTTTATGGAATTTCATACGGATTTCTTTACTGAATTTCCGTAGAGCGCTTTCCGTAGAATCGTTTCACGTGAGGAGAAAGAGTGTGTGTTAGAAAATAGAAGAGTGAGGAAGAGAGAAAGAGCGATAGCCGAAGATAGATAGAGGGAAATATATTGAGATCGTTAGAAAATAAAAGAGAGGGGTAGCGTTTAGAGAATGGTAAAGGGAGAGAAATTATAGAAAACTGGCTATTCCGTTCTTTTTTTTAAACTTTTAGTCTCCCTTTACGAACTACTATGCAATTTTCTCTCTCTATCCTTCTGACACTATTTCTACTTTCTTCCTCTATGTTACGGTATCTTTTCTCTCTCTCTGCCTCGCAAAGAGAGATGATCTCTCTCTCTCTCTTGTTGCCACAAACCTTATATTTGTTCGTCTCTTTCTCCCTCTGATGGAAACTCTACATCTCTGTCTATCCCTCTCTCTCTCTCTCTCTCTTCACTATCTTCCATCGCGTATCTATCTCTCCCTCTGGCTCCCGGGTGCAGGACTCTAAGCTAAACTAAGCCAGTCCAGAGAAGTGTGCGGATATACGATGGAATAGGATAGCGACTGTGGAATAGGAGGACATAGAAGAGGACCACCCACTAGCCTCTCTCGGTAAACCACCCTCTCCTGCAGGAACTCACCCTATCGCGCAATGTGTAGGGCTGTCTCCCTCTCGCTCCAGTGCCCTCCGATACTTTCATCTCTCTCAACCCTCTTGGCTCCTCAGGACTTCCTCTTTTCACCCTTGGTTGCCCTTTCTCTAGGCTAGAAACTCTCATATCTCTCTCTCTCTCTCTCTCACTCTCTCTCCATTTCTTCCTGGTTCTTTATATCCACCTCTCTCTCTCTCTCTCTCTCTCTCTATTTCTATCTTGAGCCAACTGCCTCTGTCGCACACTCGAAAAGCTTTCGAGTTTTAGAGAGAAGGGAAGGTTGGAATATATGTGTCCATGGTTGGACTTAGAAAAATATATAAGAGGATACCTTGACGTCGGGATTTTAATATAACCCACGTGTATTCAAATTGAAAACCAGGTGAAATCTGAGGGGATTGATATTTGAGATTTGATCGCGATTTAGTCGAATTTCAATGATGGATCGAAACGAGAATGGAATTAGTTTTTTTTTCCCTCTTTCTTTCTTTCTCCATTTTCTGTTATATGCGCGCTGGAGAAAAATCAATTGTTATAGAAGACAAATATTGCGTATTTTTTTTTTTTTTTTTTTGAAACGAATATCGTTCGACTAAGTAGAATTAACTAAAGTTAATGCACTATGGGGCATTTTACTAAAATTGTGGCAAAAATTCAAATTAAATTTAAAATTACATAAAAATTTTTAACTCGAGGATCATGAATTCGATGTCAGTTTTTAAAAATTAAAAATCCAATAAGGCTGAATTTTTTTTAAAATTACTAGATTTACGTAAATTTTTTTATACTTGGGGGTTTCTGGGGGCTCCCTGATTATGATTCCGTAGTCAGTTTTTAAAAAAACCAAAATGGTGGATTTAATATGGCGGAAAATTTTATAAAAATTCATCAGATTCGTGTCTACAAGATATAAAATATTTTATAAATCGCAAAATGGCGAAAGAACAGTAAATTCATAGTCAAATTTGTTATGCATCTATGTGTAAAAGAATTAAAGCAATCAGAAGCACCCAAAATTTTATATAAGTCTATTCAAAATTGAATAGGTATAACCAAAAACGTTTATCATTTTTTGGTTAAGTTACAAATATCATGTTTATTTGTTTATTAAACTTGAACAAATATCATATTTACATAATGTAATTACTGCATTAATTATTTTCTTTTATTATTTTACCCATTTTTAATCAATAAATCTCACTTTGAAACTTACTTTTTGAAAGCTATACTTTTGTATAAAAATTTAAGAATATTCAAACATTTGGTAAGTTTGACAGTAAATATAAAAACAAAAATAATTGCTTTTCCAAAATAAAACTCGGTTTCTGCTACTCTAATATATAAACAACCAATTTCCAATGAGGAAAATGTTTTAAATCTATTGAAAAATTTGAATTTTGTCCACAATTTAGGGAAAATACTCCATAGTGGTTTGTAAAACGAAAATAACTTTAAACAATTCACTTTACAACAACAAAATTTTTACTTAAAAATATTCATTTCACTATAACATTTCACAACGATAGCTTACAAAAAAAAATTAATTCACAACGAAATATTAACTTTAAAATAATTTTGTCACATTGCGATTTTAATGTCTTTCTGACAAATGCTAAAGAGAAACTGACGCTCGAAAGTCTTTTGGAAAAGATTTTACAGTAAATATTTGAAATTTACGAATATTTCCTCTTCATATTACAAACTTTCTTTCTAAATGAATCTATAAGAAAAAAACTAGAACCAAAAAACTTATAAAATAGACCCGTTTACAATGCGAGGAAGTATTTCATAGAAAACTATGAAATACTTTAAATATTTTACAACTTTGCTTGTTAGGAAAAAATTTTTTTAGTTATAATAATAAATAAATCTGCTTATTTTAATTGTTTGTAAAATAATAATTATTTATAAATATAGACTAAAATTATTATAAAATAAAAACTGTTGGAATATACTTATAAAAATATTTCTATATTTTTGACGTCAACATTTTTAAATAAAATTAATGATGAAAATGATTTGTTAGTAACAAGAAAATAGCTTGATTAACAAAAACTTACTCTCTAAATCTGAATTAGTAGAATTCTACTAAGAAATAGTAAAATTTGACTAATTTTTAGTAGTTTTCATGGACGACTTTTCCCCTTTTTAATTAGTAGAATATTACTAATTCTTAGTAAAATTTTACTAATATTTTAGTAGAAATTCCCTAATTAAAAGTCACTCATTTCACTAAATGAATTAGTAAGACTGTTTTATCGACTATTAATAAAACAGTTCTACTAATTGTTAGTAGAATTCTACTAATCAATTAGTAAAATTTACTATTTGTTAGTAATATATTACTAAATCATTTGGTGGACGACTTTTCACCATTTCATTAGTAACTTTCTACTAATTCAGATTTAGAGAGAAATAACAAGGGAGGGCTACATAATCCATTAATATAACATTTTTATATGTTAAAATTCATCTATCTTTTTAATTTCATTTACATTAATTATTCATTTTCACTATATTAAAAAATAAAGAATTAGTTCTTAATAAATAAATAAGGATACGATATTTAAAGTTTTGCATTTTTAAGAAAATTTTATAAATTTTATATTAGGAATTCGTCGTACTTGGGTAGAAAAATATTTTAAAGTTTTTTGAAGATTGTAATTTGTAACAAAATTAGAAAATTTTCCAAAACATTTAGCAATATTTCATAACTATAGTTATTAATTTATAGTTATAATTATTATTATTTATAGTTATTAATTTTACTATAGTAAAGAAAAAATTCGAAATCAGTAAGAAAAATTTCAAAACTTTTTACAAAATCCACTTAATTTTACTCATTTTTCGAAAAATTTCGGAATAGTTTCGAATTTATTCTACACTTTTGGAAAAATGTCTAACTTTGTGTAGCAAAATCATTTTCTCAACGTTTTTAGAATTATTTCTAAATGTTTGGTAATAAAAATTTCCAAAAATTTGTACAGTGTACAGGAGCCACATAAAAAATAAAAGTGTCGGGGTTGGATGCTCAAAGTACCCTACCCCTATGTATTTTGGGCTGCTGAACATGAATCGAGTGTCCGCTTTGGTCCAGCAAGTCTAGTTTTTTTCCTAACCTCAAAAAAATGTCAAATTTTTGGTGGTATACGAATTTTTTTTTAAATTGATGGATTCTGATGAAACTTGGTATCTAGGGGTTCTTGAGGTCAGTCGCTTATTACAAATCTGAAGCCAGATTTTCAAAATTCAAAATGGTGGATCCAAAATGGCGGTCGAAATTATTTGCAAATTGATGACTTTTTAGAAATTTTCTTAAAAGTTGATGAATTTTGATGAAACTTGATATCTAGGGGTTATTAAGATCTCTGATTACGAATCTGAAGTCATCAAAATAGCGGATACAAAATGTCGGATAAAATTTTTTAAAAAATCAACGGATTTTAGTGTAAATTATTATCTTGGAGTCGATGATTATGAATTTGAAATTAATTTGTCAAAATTCAAAATGGTGGATCCAATGTGGCGGACAAAATTAAAAAAACCGCTGCCAAGTTGTACATTTTTATAATTTTGGTGTTCATTTCATGAACACTTTGCTTCCTCATAGAAATAATAACAATTAAAATATAAGAATTACTTTTTATAAAAGGGTTAAAAATCATTAAATCTTGGTCTAAAAAATGTGTTTTTATATATTCTATAAGATGGTAATAATAGTTTAATAATTACACATAAATTAATAAACAAGAATGTTGAAAAAATGATATTTTCATGATCCACAAATTTTGAACGTTCAAATGAACGAAAAACGAAATTAAAAACTTAAATTTTACACTTAGAAACTTTATAATGAATTTATTTTATTTCGACACAAAATTATTGTAATAAATATTTAAATTAAAGAAGAAAATAAATAAATTTCGTTCATTTGAACGTTCAGAACTTTAGGATCATATATTTTTCACAATTTTTGATTTTTCAAATACCAATAATTTCATAATTTCTGCCCGAATCAGGTTCAAAAATAGGTCAATCGAAGCGTTTTTTAATGCTCTTCAAGTTGGTAATAATTTTTTGAAGTTACTTTTACATCATTTAAAAAAATTTTTATAAAAGTCTTATTTTTCAAAATTTTAGATTTTTAACCCAAGTAGCACGTAATATTAGGAATATTCCAGCAATATGCCACGACATTGAGGCAATATTGGTAATGTTAAGGCAATGTTCTCAATGTCGCTGTAATATTACGTGCTACTGGGGAAAAGTTTAATATCTCCGGTTAATATGGTATGGACGAAAAATGTTCAATTGGGGCTCAAAAGATGCGTCTAACTCTACATAATTAAATACAAAACAGAACTAAACTTCTACATTTTTTAACAAAATTTTTAAAAAAGTCTTATTTTCCAAAATTTTTGATTTTTAAAAGTTTAATATCTCCGGTTAATATGGACGAAAAATGTTCAATTAGGGCTCAAAAGATGCATGTGAAAAAACTCTACAAAACTAAAGAAAAAGATTTATAAGTGTCCTAACATTTTTTAAAGTTATGTCCAAAAAACGTTTTTTTACTAAATGAAAAATGCAAAAAAAATAGTTAAACTTCTTGAATCGGGCTAAAAATACTCTCATTTTATGTCCCCCGGGGAGACCTACAATTTAAAAAAAAATTAAGGCCTTTAGCTCTTTCTCGTTCTGAGATATTGAGGCAAATGTAATGTACACACACACACATCGGGACAAATTTTTAAAATCCGTTTTTTGGACTTCGGAGGTCAAAATACGTCAAAATTTTTTTTTATTTATTTAGAACATTTATACGGGAAATTCCTGTGCATATATAAAGTACTAAAGTATTAGGCATAATAAAAAAAAATTTATAAATATGTCAAAAAATGACAATCCAAAATTTTGCTAATACAAAGCTCCCTTTATGAGGAAGCAAAATTAACGGATTTCGGTATAAATTGGTGTCAAGGGGTTTTTGAGGTCGCTGATTACGAATCTGAACTTAGTTTTTCAAAATTCAAAATGGTGGATCAAATATGTCGGAAAAATTGATCCAATTTGCTTTAAATATGTTATACTTGGGGGTTTGTGGGGTCGTTGATTACGAATCTTAACAAAGTGTTTTAAAATTCAAAGATCGAATTAATTAAACAACTTCAAATTTAATGCATAAAATAATTCAAATACAATTTTTCATCAGTCAAATCCAAAGTCGTCTTCATATCTGTCGACTCGTCGGTGTTTATCATACGATCATTAACAGACTAACATATTAATATTTATATTCTAACAACGTATAGGATTTTTTTGCGTATTCCTTTTTCTAATATCATAAACTATATAACTAATGCCATTTTCCAGTTTAATGGGATCTTTGGGATGCTTCTTTGAAATTTTCAAAAAAAATAATTTAAAAACAGATGACCTTACTTCATGGAATATTTTTGAAATGTTATAATAATAATATTTAATGTCATTTTGGGGTCATCCATAGTTTATGGATGAAAATTTTTAGATTTTTGGACCCCCCCGCCCCCTAAATTGATAACGTAGTTATGTTACCAATTTAGGGGGCGGGGGGGTTTAAAAATCTAAAAAAATGCATTTTACGCAATGGTAACGAGGGGGGGGAAGGAGATTCAAAAAGTATAAAAAATTGGTAACGTACTTTATTGTCAACCCCTTATGGTATATTAATATAAATACCTTCAGAAGCATGTTTCATTTTGTTATATACTTTACTTTCGTCTCGTAAAAATATTCCTTAATCTATGGACACTTTTTATTTGATCTGATTTGAAAGGATCTTGTTGTACTTTATGCTTTAATAGGGTTCGAAAACAGTTATTTTTGGAAAAAATTCAAAATAGCGGATTAATAATATCCACTACTATCGATATATCATAACTGTGTCAAGTACTTTTAGATAAATGTTATAGAGACTATACGCAGTGGTTGAATTTACGATACATAAACTTTTTGAGAGTTTCTTTTTTACTGCCCACGAATCAAAACTGCTTTTACTGCAATTTCTTTTTTCTTTTCGTTTTATTAAGTATTAATATTGACACACCCTCTCTCTTCATGTCTTTTTTTTCCTTCCTTTCTTTCTTTTTTTTTACTGTACGGCTCTCTCCTGCATCTTCCTTTTAACCTTACCTCCTCACTTCCAACAACCCCTATCCCTATATATCCCCTTTTTGTTCTCTCTCTATATTCTTATCCAGTAGCGGAAGAATCGCACACGCGAATCCAGTGAGGCCACTTTGCCCGCGTTCTATACCCTTCCCTCTTTAGTCCTCCGCCCTTAGGCAAGAAGGGTGGCACCGTGAGGGCCGCAAAGGGGGTGAGGTGACGGTTGGAGAGTGGGTTACGACCAAGCATTCTATGGTGCGGGGTTCAAGGGGGGTTCGAATCAGGGGAGAAACGCGCAGTACGTACTAACGTTGAACCACGTACAACGTAGATAGATATAGCACCTCACATGTGTGTGTGGGTCCATATACCTATATATGTGTTTATGTGTCGCTGTGTGTGTGTGTGTGTGGGTATATAGCAAGAGAGGACTTCTCTAGAAACGCGTTGGTTCGCTGGCACTAAGTATAGGCGTCCTCGCGACGCCGGCCGTCAATATACCACCCCTAACTAACCCCCCGAGGGGCTTTGGGGCATGGGGTGGCAGGAGGAGGTTTCGTGAGTGAAACGAGAGAAACACGGTAGACGGTAGTTGAGTGAGGTGGAAAGACGGAGAGAAATCACGTAACAGAGATATAGTGCAAGAGGGAGAGAGAAATACGGTTGTTAGGGAATTTATAAAAGTTTTGGAAAAAAAAGAAGTTGTCGAGTTTTAACAATTTACTTGTAAAATAGAATTAATAAAGTTATAAGATTAATAAACATTAATTAAAAAAACATTCATTCATGATTTATGATTTTTAAAGACCGTATTTATAATTTGTTCATCTATTATAACCTTATTATACCTTGTGACATGTGTTGCATGTGCACATGTGGTCTTTTCAATTTTTATTTAATAATTGAGGCCTTGGATCCAATAACTCGCCCGACGCTCGAAGCCACGCGCTAATACCAGTCGGGTAGCAGTGAGTGGCCCAGAGGCGCTCACTGCTCACTGACTGGCAGTTGCGCGTTCCTCCGAGCGTCGGGCGAGTTATTGGATCCAAGGCCTCAATTTGATTTATTTACCTACGCTATAATGTAATTTTTTATAAAAAATTATATAAAACCCTCTTTGAGAGGTGAGTTTTTATTTTTATTATTTTCTATGATTCTCTTTTTTCGTGAATTCTATAATAGTGTTAATTAACCTTTATAGGTGTTTTTATTATTACTATATTTTCAAACATAATCTCCCTTTTCTTCAACTTTCCATGACCTGATGAGGATGCTTGGCATCGAAACGTTGTCAATAACATAAAATAAACATAAATCAATCTTAACCGATTTAGCTCAATTTTTTTTGGTGGATAAAGAATGATAAAAGAAAGAATCCTGATAAGTTTATTCTATTTTTGATACTTTTATAGAATTTAAGCAAAGAAAACTGAAAAAATAGGGACTTTTCGAGATTTAAACAAACGTAGAGCCTATTAACGGATGTGTAAAATATTCTAGAATATTATTAATTGGGTTAAAATCTCGATATATATATTACAGGAAATTGTATATTACATTTCGTATCTTTTGAAATATTTGAATTATTCCAAAAAAATTTGGATTATTTGAACTTTAGACAAACGTAGAAACTAATCTAATGAACTTAGAAAAAAGGCTCGCTTTAGGCTCAAGGCTCACTTAAGGCTCAAGTCTTATTTGAAGCTAAAAACACGTTTAATGCGCAAGAGATAGAGCTTGATTACGGCTCAAGGCTCACTTAAGGCTCAAAGCTTGTTTGAAGCTAAAACCTTGTCTAAAATTTAGAACTGAACTTAGACATAAGGCTCGCTTAAAGCTCAAGGCTCACTTAAGGCTCAAGTTTTGTTCGAAGCTAAAAACTCGACTAAAACTTGAGACATAAGGCTTGATTAAGGCTCAAGGCTCACTTGAGGCTCAAGACTTGTTTGAAGCTCAAAACTCGTCTAAAACTTAGGACTGAACTTAGACATCAGACTAGCTTAAGGCTCAAGGCTCACTTGAAGCTCAATACTTGTTTGAAGTTAAAAACTGATCTAAGGCATAAGAGTGAATTAAAAGATGAGGCTCACTTAAGGCTGAACATTTTTTGAAGCTAAAAACACGTCTAAAATTAAACATTCGTCTAAGGCTTAAGAGATTAAATGAGCCTTGAGCCTAGGATAAGGATGTTAGCCTTATGTCTAAGTTCAATCCTAAGTTTTAGACGAGTATTGAGCTTCAAACAGGTCTTGAGCCTTAAGTGAGCCTTGAGCCTTAATCAAGCCTATGTCTTAAGTTTTAGACGAGTTTTTAGCTTCAAAAAAAACTTGAGCCTTAAGTGAGCCTTATTTCTAAGTTTAATCCTAAGTTTTAGACGAGTTTTGAGCTTCAAACAAGTCTTGAGCCTTAAGTGAGCCTTGAGCCTCAATCAAATCTTATGTCGTAAGTTTTAGACGAGTTTTTAGCTTCAAACAAGACTTGAGTCTTAAACTAGCCTTATTTCTAAGTTTAATCCTAAGTTTTAGACGAGTTTTGAGCTTCAAACAAGTCTTGAGCCTTAAGCCTTAGACGAGCCTTATGTCTAAGTTCAGTCCAAAGTTTTTAGACATAATTTTTTAGCATCAAATAAGACTTGAGCCTTAAGTGAGCTTTGAGCGAGCCTTATGTCTGAGTTCGCAGTCTTAAGTTTTGGATGAGTTTTTAGCTTCAAACAAGTTTTGTGCCTTACCTAATGCCTTGAGCATTAAGTGAGCCTTGAGGGAGCTGTAAAGTAGCTTAGAGGGAGCCAACATCTTTTACGCGAGTTTAAAAATTCCTTTACAGCTGAACGTTTTGAATATACCTTTAAAAGTTATAAAACTCGCGTCAAAAATATTGCGGCTACATGATAGGACTATTTTGGGAAGTAAATTTTTAAATGGTTAATACAAAATGTTGTCTAAAGTTACATTTATAAATAATATCATAAACAAATAAATGAAATTTCCAAAAATAGTTAATTTCCTTTGAAAATAATTACTCGAGGAGTTTCTTGGGTCGCTGAATGCATTAGTTTTTTAAATTTAAAAATGACGGAATCACTTATTATGACTTTGACATCAGTTTTTGAAAACTCAAAATGGCGGATCCAATATGTCGGACACTTTTCGAAAAATTTATTAAATTTGCTTGAAACTGGTCACTCGGGAGTTTTTGGGGTCGCTAATTACGAATGTGACCCCTTTTTTTGAAAATTCAAAATGGCGGATCCAATATGGCCGATTGTTTTTGAAAAAATTAAGCGAATTCTCTTGAAACTGGCGACTCGGGGGTTTTTGAGGTCGCTGATTTCGAATTTGACCTTTGTTTTTACAAATTCATAATGGCGGATCCAATATGGTGGACACTATTCGAAAAATTCATGAAATTCGCTTGAAACTGGTCACTCGGGAGTTTATGGGGTCTCTGATTACGAATGTGACTTTAGTTTTTGAAAATTCAAAATGGCGGATCCAATATGGCGGACACTATTCGAAAAATTTATGAAATTCGCTTGCAACTGGCGACTCGGGGGTTTTTGGGGTCGCTGATTGCGAATTTGACCTCGGTTTTTGAAAATTCAAAATAGCGGATCCATATAGCAGATGGTTTTTAAAAACCAAATAATTTCTCTTGAAACTAGTCACTCGGGGGTTTTTGGGGTCGCTGATTACGAATATAACCTTAGTTATTAAAAATTTAAAATGGAGGGATCAATATACCCAATCTCTATTTCCGAATAATCTAGAAGTAAAGAGGTAATAATTTTGTTTTCCAATAAACATATTGCAACTTGCATTGGTAAGGTGAAAAGAAGGAGGAAAAACTTGAGCAAAACAAATATGTAGGTGAACGGTTATGTAAATCAAAGAGAGGAGAGGAGCAAGCCAGGAACATGGTATGACAGAGAGATGGGCATATAGATAAACGAGAAAATAAACGGACGAATGAGTACGATGGGATATTATAGGTATGTGTGTTTAATACAGAGAAGTGGTATGACAAGGAGAGAGAGCAAAAGGGAAAGAGAGAGAAAACGGGGGCTTGGGGAGATATGATAAGGGTATATGAAGAAGTGGAGGAAGAGAAACAGATTGCTATGACAAATTACTGTGCGAGCAAGTTCGAGGACGAGTCACACATGTGTTCGCCTTCGTAAGTTTGGACGCTTTTGGTTCCGTCGTCGTTGGAGGAGTCTAAATTTCGTTCGACTAACTTTTGCGGCACACTGGTTTTCGCTCGTGTGGAATGTCGTTCATGATAGCACCGTTTCTGCCTCTTTTTTATATATATAAAAAAAATAATAATAAACGAGAGGTATCCACCTCTCTAAAGATAAGCGAAGAATTTCAAAATGAAATATCGAAATTGAAAAGTCAAATTGTAGCGGCAGTTATTATTTGAAATATATGTTATTTGTTTTTGAACTAATCAATTACACAGGTCAACAAAAAAAGACTTACTTTTTTTTTATGAGATAGCGGAATGGTTTCCTATGTATTTTTGGACGCTGAACACGATCCCGACTTCCAAAATTGCCCATCACGTCAGGATTTTGAGAAAAGTGGGGGTAAAGACCTCAAAAACGCTTTTTTGAGGAATTTCAACATTTATTTTCTCTTTAACCTGACGTGCTAGAGACTTCCACAAGGTCTTAAATTAAAGCTTGTAATGTGCACTAAAAGACCAATATCCATAAAATAAAAAAAAATTAAAATTTTTTTAAAAAAAATGGGATTGAAGACACCAAAAATTTGTGTTTTTGGATTGCTTTAATAGACTTTTTGCAATTGCTTGGATTCGCATGAAAATGGTTACTTGGGGTTTTTGGGGTCGCTGATTACGAATCCGATATTAGTTTGCAAAAATTAAAAATGGCGGATTCGTAATCAGCGACCCCAAAAACCCTGAAATAACAATTTTCAAGCGAATCCAAGCAATTCTTAATTCTTACATCTGCCATCTTGGTTTCGCCGTTTTAAATTTTTGCAAACAAATATTGGATTCGTAATCAGCGACCCCAAAAACCCCAAGTACCCATTTTCAAGCGAATCCAAGCGATTGCAAGAAGTCTATTAAAGCAATCCAAAAACACAAATTTTTGGTGTCTTCAACCCCATTTTTTGAAAAAAATTTTAATTTTTTTTTATTTTATGGATATTGGTCTTGTAGTGCACATTACAAGCTGTAATTTAAGACCTTGTGGAAGTCTCTAGCACGTCAGGTTAAAGAGAAAAGAAATGTTGAAAATCCTCAAAAAAGCGTTTTTGGGGTCTTTACCCCCACTTTTCTCAAAATCCTGACGTGATGGGCAAATTTGGAAGTCGGGATCGTGTTCAGCGTCCAAAAATACATAGGAAACCATTCCGCTATCTCATAAAAAAAAAGTAAGTCTTTTTTTGTTGACCTGTGTTATTTTAGTCATTTCACTGACGTTCTGTCCTGTAACGTATAATAATTTTTACATGTTACACTCGAGAGGTAAATTTAGAAAAAAAGTTTCTTATTTTTGGACATGAATATTAAAAAAATAATATGACGTAATGCTCAGCGTTAATATTCGATTGAAATTGAAATGGTAGTAGTTTTAGTTTACTTTTGTTTATTGTGTGATGCGGTCACCTTTAAACCACCAGTTTCGACATTGGTATTTAAAGGGCTTATTGGGGACTCTAATGGGTCGCATTGCCATTTCGAATTTGGCCCAATATCACATGTCGTGCAACCACACATTTTGCTATCAGGATTACACAAAGCGAGTAGAGATAGTGCGGCCTCTCAGGCTTGAGATCGTGTGAGCCTATAGATAATTCGACTAAATCGGATAAGATACACGCATTAGAGACAACGCCAATTAAATACAGGACCACCGATATTTATCATCTACTATTCAATAGAAAGTTTCAATTAAAACTCTCGTTTCTTCAAAAGTTTTGTTTTTTCTATTTTCACACACAAAATGTACCCCTTGAATTCTATTCCATCAAAAAAAAAAAAAAACATTTGATTATTTATTTTAAAAATAGTAAAACCGTATGTTTCTAACTTCAAAATTCATGGAAATTCCAATTTTTACAAACCTTATCCGTCATATTGGATCCGCCAATTTGAATTTTTAAAAACTGACTTCAGATTCGTAATCAGCGATCTCGAAAACCCCCGAGTAACAAGTTTTATGTAAATTTAAGCCATTTAAAAAAAATGTCCGCCATATTGGATTCGCCATTTTGAATTTTGAAAAACTGACATCAGATTCGTAATCAACGACTCTGGAAACCCCCGAGTCGTCATTTTTATAAATTTATCTTTACTATTTAAATTTTTGTCCGACATATTGGATCCGCCATTTTTAATACGAATTTAATGTCAGTTTTTAGAGATTAAAAATGGCGGATCCAACATGGCGGACGAGAATAGTAAAAATTCACCCGATTCACTTGAAACTCGTCACTCGGGGGTTTTTAGGGTCGCAGATTACGAATCTGATGGCAGTTTTTAAAAAATTCAAAATGGCGGATCCAACATGGCGGACGAGAATAGTAAAAATTCACCCGATTCACTTGAAACTCGTCACTCGGGGGTTTTTAGGGTCGGAGATTACGAATCTGATGTCAGTTTTTCAAAATTCAAAATGGCGGATCCAACATGGCAAACGAGATTAGTAAAAATTGGAATTGGAAATTTGAAGGAAAAACATCTTTGAAAGAATAATTCCGACTGTATATTGAAATAAAAGAGAATTTTTATACCAATTAGGGGGAAAAAGTGAAAAAGTGGTTATTAAAGGAAAAAAAAGGGATTCTGAGAGTTAAAAGAAAAGAGGGAGAAAAATAGAGGTAAGAAATAAAAGAGAGTCCAGTTTGGCGCGTGTAATCGAATTAAGCCTGTTCGAATCGGCTCTCCCAGGATATTTCAAGGAACATACAACGTTCTCTCCTTTTCTTTTGATTTCGAAATTTCTCTCTCTCTCTCTCTCTCTCTCCCTGTTCTGGTGAGAACAGCCATCACAAATTCAGAGATAGGAGGAGCCTTTGTCCTGGGAAATTCGGTGCTGATGCAGCCATGTGTGCTTGTCTCTATTCTGTCTCAAAATGAAGAGGGAAAAACATCTCCTGAAATTGGGTCTAAAATTTCTTCCAATTTTCGAAAACTACTCTACTTTTTTGCTCTTTTTAATCTTCTTTTTTTTCTCTCTTTTTGTTTAAAGTAATTATTAAATTTATTTTTACCTCCAAATTCTATTTATTTAGTTAATTCTAATCATTATGTGGCAAAATAAGTGTATTACATTTTTAATCTAATTTTTATTTTTTTAATTAAATTAAACTTGATTTTAAATTTAAAATTTTTAAAAAAAAGTTTAAAATTTCTGTTTATTTAAAAATCATTAATTGAACTTAATTCAGTGTAATAGTTCTACCCGTAACATTAATTGCAATTTGATAAAATTATTGAGAAAAAAAAATTTTTCACAATTTAGATTTGTCATAGCGTCGTGGTAAGTACGTTGGACTTAAAAATTCACATGTCAGTGGTTCGATTCCTGACACGGGGTTCTTTTTTTTTAGATTCATTTTACATACTTAGATTGGATTAATTTCCCAAAAATTTTATAAAGTAATTATATATTGTTAATAAAAATTTGTAAATTATTAAATAATTTATTCTTTTAATGTAATTTTGTGAATTTCGAGAATAATATATTCAACAGCCATGAATAAATAAATAAATAATAATTAATAATTTTAATAGTTTTAATAAAATTATTTATAAATTTAAGGGTTTAAAAAAATTTTTGAAAGTTTCAATAGTTTAATAAATTTTCTCGAATTTTCATAAAGTTTTAATGATAAATTCTAATGTTAAAATTTTAAATTTTGAATGTCGCATTTTTTAATTCTGTTTTGATAATTAAAGATAATTAAAATTTCTTGGAATCAAAAACAAAATTTTCCTCTAAAAATTCAACAACAACAAAATATTTAATGTTTGGACATTTTTTTTCCATGTCAACGATTGTGATTGAAATTTTGATTTATTGGCCAATAGTAACAGTTCGTCAATCTTTGTGTAGGCACTATTTCAGATTTATGGAGATTCTAAACCTAAACCTACCCTCTCTATCTATATATATAGTTTTAGTCATTTAGCGTTTCTCGCAGTTTATGAGAATGACGTCATCGATGCCTTGTTAAAATGAAGATGTAGTATGTGAATCTATATAGAATGGAAATTCGTGACATACCGCAAATACAGTCCGCATGACGTATTTTGATTATCAGAAAACAAACAAGAGATGTTCTGGTCCAAACGATAATTACACATGGAGTCATTTTTGAACAATTTGATTTAGACTAGAAAGCGAATTTTAAAAGTAAAAATGTAAAAAAAACTAATCTTTATTTGACATTTTTTCTTTGTTAATTTTGAAGTTATTTAAATGTATTTTTGACCTAGATTTTTTTAACCTAGATTTTCTAATTATATGTAAACTTTTTTTAAAAGTTTTTGAAATTTTTATACTTATGATTGAGGCGCACGATTATTCCCCAAATGTAATTTGACCGAATTGCATTTATTCGAACTGTTATTTTAACGAAATGTTACTTTTGCGAATCGCCATTTTTACGAATTGACACTTTTGGGAAAAGTCATTTTTGCGAAATATCATTTTTACGAATTGTCATTTTTACGAATCGTTATTGTTCCGAAATGCCATTTTTTCGAATTATCATTTTTACGAAATGTCACTTTTGTGAATCGACATTTTTACGAATTGTCACTTTTGCTAATTGTCATTTATGCGAACTATCATTTTTTCGAATTGTCATTTTTGCGAAATGACAATTTGCAACAGTGACATTTCGTAAAAATGACAATTCGAGAAAATGTTAATTCGCATAAATGACAATTCGTAAAAATGTTGATTCTTAAAAATGACATTTCGTAAAAATGACAATTCGAAAAAATGGCAGTTCGCATAAATGACAATTCGAAAAAATGGTAGTTCGCATAAATGACAATTCGCAAAAGTGACAATTCGTAAAAATAACAGTTCGGATGAATGCAATTCGGTAAATTTTCTAAAAATTTTGTCTAAATTTAATCATTTTCACTTTATGACTTGTTAGTGTTGACCTAATTTTGAAGTTTCTTGTAAATTACTGACATTTTTTGAACTGAATTTCGGAGTTATTAAAATAATATTCTTTATAATTAAAATTTTCTAAAACTAAATTAAAAAAATTTTTCAAAAATTTGTTCTAAATTTAATCTTTACTTAATGTCCTGTTAGTGTCAACATCATTTTGAAATTTATTTAAAGCTATTGGCATTTTCGGGGTTTTTTGAAATCATATTTTTATACTTAAGATTTATGAAACTAAATTTAAAAATTTTCTAATTTGTCGATAAGAATTCCTCACCTATAATGAATTTTAAAGTTAATTATATTTTTTTTTAACCTTTTTAACCTGATTTTTAGGGTTTTAAAAACCATATTTTTTATACTTTTCATATTGTTTGAAAATGAATTTTCAAAAAATTCTAATTATTTATTCTTATTTAAATGACATAATTGTTCTTTTTTATTGCTTTTTCTGACCTAATTTTAATGTTTATTGTATAGTTTATTATCTTATTTGGACCTAATTTTCAGGGTTCTTAAAATATTATTCTTGAGAATTAAAATTTCTCTAAACTAAATTAAAAAATTTTATTAAAAATTTATCTAAATTTAATCTTTAGCTTATAACCTGTTTATGTTGACCTAATTTTGAAATTTATTGTAAGTAACTGGGATTTTTCGACCTCATTTTCAGGGTTTTTGAAATCATATTTTTTATAATTAAGATTAATGAAACTAAATTAAATTTTTTTTTAATTTGTCGATACGTTATTATTGACCTAATTTGAAAGTTTATTGACCTTAAGGACCTAATTTAAGGGTTTTAAAAACCAAATTTTTTATACTTTTAAGATTGTTATTTATTTACTTCGATTTTTGACCTAATTTTAAGTTTATTGTATTTTTTCAAATATATTGTAGTTTATTGACCTATTTTGGCCTAATTTTTTAGATTTTTGAAATTTTAGTTTCTATGCTTTTGAATTTTAGAAACCAAACTAAAAAAAATGATGTAAAACTTTTGTTTACATTTAATCTTCACCTAATGACCTGTAAGTATTGACCGAATTTCTTAATTTATTATAAGTTATTGGCATTTTCGACCTGATTTTCAAGATTTTTAAAAGTTATTAGCAATTTTCGATCTGATTTTCTGGGTTTTCTAAGAAATATTTTTTATATAACTAAAATTTTTTTAAAAAGTTTATTTAAAAATTTTATCTAAATTTAATCTTCACCTAAATAGTCCAAAAGTGTTAACCTAATTTTGAAGTTTATTGTTGTTTATTGACCTGTAATAAACCTACTTATCAGTTGGTGTTTGCGAGTTTGTTCGAAATATAATGTAAAAATTATAAGAAAAAGAAAATATTTTCCCAAAATTTACAAAATTAATTATACATATATTACATTACGATGAAAAAAAAAAGATTGATAATAACAAATCACTAGGTCTTAAAAAATAAGAATAAAATTCAAATATTCTGCTTATCGGCGAATAAATTCAATGCAACGTGACTATAGATATATAAAATAAAAAAAAACTTCCTTTTCCAATTTCCCGACTTGGTGATTCGTGATCTCCTTTCGTATTTTCGTGAAGGAAAAAAAAGAAAAGAAAAAAAAAAGATTGTTAGAAAAGGGAGTATTTTCATTCGGGGGAACGATGGTAATATATATATATATGTATAGAATGGAGGTAGAAGTGTATAACGGCAAAGCAGCGCGTTTCCTTCGTCCTAGAAACGCGAGTCGCCTCGACCACTTACTCGTTTCGTCGCGGGGTGACCGTTGAGGAAAACCCTGAGGAAAATCGTCCGATCGATCTGCCTTCGGTCTTCAGGTCCGAATAACGAACTAGAGAGAGGGAGGAAGAGAGAGAGAGAGATAGAGAGAGAAATACAGCCCAGCAGAAACGTGTGCAGCTACGTGATGGTCCACATACACGTCGCTTTACGTTTTCTCTGTATATGTGCGCGGGTGGGCGACCGAAACTTAAAGCGTCATTCACACCGAACGCAAAAATATTTAAACAAATCAAAAATTAGAATTTTTCATTATTTATATTTTTATAATTCTTAAAGACTTTTAAGTTAGAATTTAGCGCCCCTCCACTTTTTTTTCGGAAATTCATACGCCATATTGGATCCGCCATTTTGAATTTTAAAAAACTAAGTTCAGATTCGTAATCAGCGTCCCCAAAAACCCCCGAGTAACAAAGTTTAAGCGAATCTGATCAAATTAAAAAAATTTTTGTTCGCCATATTGGATCCGCCATTTTGAATTTTGAAAAACTAAGTTCAGATTCGTAATCAGCGACCCCAAAAACCCCCGAGTAACGAAGTTTAACGAAATTAAATGAAACTTAAAACAAAGTGTCCGCCATATTGGATCCGCCACTTTGAATTTTTGAAAACTAAGTTCAGATTCGTAACCAGCGACCCTGAAAACCTCCGAGTAAATAGTTTCAACTGAATTTGAGAATTTTTTACAAATATCGTACACGAGGTTTGTTATATTATAAAAAAAATTGGCTTTTGTTCGCCATTTTTTACCCACCATCTTGAATTTTAAGCAAATAAACTTTACCTTGGAAAAAAATTCATTTTCGAAAAAAAATTTTTCAAAAAACGTTTTTTTCGAAAAAAAATGGCTGTAACTTTTTCAGGTTATTAAAAAATTTAAAAATTAATTTTAAAAAACGATGAAATTGACCAAGAAAATGAAGTTATTTCACATTCTTCACCAAGTAATTTAGGAGAAAGAAAACAAAAAGATATTTATAGTGGAAGAATTTATCTCTCGGTAAAATTTCAAAGTATAGGAAACAATATATTTATCTAATAATGCATTTAAATTTCAACCCCGAAAATATTTAGGTTATTTAAAAAATAATTAATAATTATTAAATAAAAAATAGATTTATTAAGGACTAATAATGAAAATTTATTTATAACAAGAAAAATAATTAGCCAATAAAGAATAAGCCTAATTAGTTATAAACAATAAGTCTAATTACTTATCAAGAATAAGCCTGCTAATTAGTAGTTATAAAGAATAAAATTGATAAGCTAATAAACAGTAAAAATTTATTAATTAATAAAGAATGTAACTGATTAATTTTTTCAAAACAAAAGCTAATTAGTTAACAAAAAATTAAGTTAATAAATAAAAGTAATTAATTAGAAAAAATATAATTAATGAGCAAATAATAAACATAATGAGAGAATAAAATTAATTATATTAAAAAAGAAAGTTAATTAGTGTGTAAAAAATAAACGCTATTGGAAAAAAGTAAGCAATTCATAAAAAAAAGATAAATTATTATTAATGAATAACGAATAATGGAAATGTATTTTTAAAATGTAAAATAATAATTAAGTTTTAAAGAATAAGACTAATTATAGTCATGAAAGAATAAAAGTAAATTAGCTAATAAATAAAAAAGGTAATTAGTAAAAATGTTAAATAATCTGAATTAATAACCATTTTTGCTTTTGAGTTAATAAATTTTACTAATAAATAGTAATTTATACATCTAATTTATTAGTAAATTTTATTAACAAATGAATTTGATTCAATTTGAATCAATCTGAATCAATTTGAATTAATAAATTTCAGTAATAAATAGGTAATAATTTCTACTAATTTATTAGTAAAATTTACTAATAATTTAATTTGAATGATTTTGAATTAATAAATTTCAGTAATAAATAATAATTTCTGTTAAAATAATAGTAAAATTCAGTAATAATTGAATTTGAATCATTTTGAATTAATAAATTTTAATAATAAATAGTAATTTCTACTAATTTATTAGTAAAATTTACTAATAATTTAATTTGAATGAATTTGAATTAATAAATTTTACTCTCTAAATTTGAATTAGTAGTTTTCTACTAATGAAATGGTGCGGATTCGTTTACCAATTGAATTAGTAACTGTTTTTACTAATTTTTAGTAGTTTTTTTTACTAATTATAATTAGAAAATTTACTAATTTGAAATAGTAAAAAATACGTTCTACTAATTGAATTAGTAATTTTCTACTAGCAATTAGTAAGAAACTACTAAAAATTAGTAAAAAATTAAATTAAATTAGTTTTCTAATATAGCAGTTAGTAAGTTACTACTAAAAGTTAGTCAAAATTGTTACTAATCTAATTATAGTAAATGAATTCGCATTCTTTTATTAGAAGAAAACTATAATAATTCAGATTTACTCTCTAAATCTAAATTAGTAGAATTCTACCAAAAAATAGTAAAATTTTACAAAATTATTAGTAGTTTTTATGGATAACTTTTCCTTTTTTCAAATAGTAGAATATTACTATATAATTGTTAGTAACATTTTACTAATTTTCTAGTAGAATTTTACTAATTTTTTTAGTAGACTTTAAATAAAGTTTAAAAAACTAACAATTAGTATAATCTACCAACAATTAGTAAAATCTACTAACAATTAGTAAAATTTCACTAATTGTTAGTAATATTATTGCTAAATCATTTGGTACTAAACATGACGTTTTATGTCAAACTTATTAAATTTTAGCAATTTTTAATAAGTGGCTCACAACTGGACACATATTTTTGTTTGTTGACAAATGTGATATGCTCGGAAAATTGATCACAACTTTTTTTGAGTCCATCTAAACAGTACACTTTTTTTGAATAAAAGTTGCGTATTTAAGTCACTTTTCGAACGGTATATTTTATTTACAATTTCGTTTACCCATTTACAATTTATGGGTCAAAAGCAAAACCCGTCTCATACTTAGACATTATACTAATTTGAATTGGTAACTGACTTGTTGCTTTTGAATTAGTAAATTTTACTAATAAATTAGTAGAAACTACTTAGTAAAATTTACTAATTCATAAGCAAAAAGTCAGTCGCTTAAAAAAAAAGTGGAAGAATAAATTGATTTTCGACGAAAATGTGAAAATATCAAGTGAACGTTGTGAATTCGGCTTCAACACTCGGAGTTGGGTGGACAGGATGAGGAACACGTACTACCACACCGAAATCTTACGAGTCTGCCTATGCTAACTACCTCCTATCTAACCGTGCCCGGGGGCCTGAATACGTTCTACGTTACGCCTCGCGAGGACCCATTTCGCGCGAAACCCTCACCTTCAGTAACGTATCCACATATTTCTGAACCCTCATCTGATAAACTCTCTTTCTCTCTCTCTCTTTCTCTCTTTCTCTCCCTTTTTTTTTCTCTTTCTACACAAATACCCCTCTGACATTTCCACGAAATTCTCCCTTTTTCTATACATGTGTGTGTATATATATATACATACCTACACACAGGGCAGATAAAAATTGAGAATCTACTTCGTAGAGAACCCAGATTTCCTAACAAGGAAACTATCTTCCGCTTTGTTGCATTTAACGTCACTTCTTTTTTCCGTCACTTTGACTTCCAACTCTCTTTTCTTTGACCCTTATTAAATTACCCCCACCGCCCCTCTTGTCCTAGTCACTACCGTCACACTTCGAATTTTTAAATTCAGTTTTTCAGTATTAGGGTGAAAAACTTTTTTTTAAAATTATTATTTTTTTTTTCATAAAATAATAAGTTTATTTAGAAACTAGGATTTCTATATATTCAAAATACCAAAACGTTATTAAATTCGACTAAATTTTAATACTCTGGGGTCGCTGATTACGAATTCGATATTAGTTTTTAAAAATTTAAAATGGCGGATCAAAATGGCAGCTTTTTCAAAAAATTAATTAAATTCATCTTAATTTTGCTTCTCGGGGGTTTTTTGGGTCGCTGCGATTACGAATTCGATGTTAGTTTTCAAAAATTCAAATCGTCGGATTCAATATGGCGGACAAAAAAAATTAAAAATTCATTTAATTGGCCTAAATCTCTTCAATTTATATATGAATTTTTACGAGAAGTAAAAAAGGAAAAAAAACAATTTTTTCGTAATGCGTTGAATTTAAAAATTATTTTTAGTTACATTTCTATAATTTTATTTGCTTTTTGTCTATATGAATTTTCTATATGTGAGAATTTTTTCAGATTTATTCCTTTTGATCATGGATTACAAAAATAAGATGTAATCCCGGGACTATAAAATACTTAATTTTATAGATTACGTAATTTAAAATCTGTTATTAGAGAATTTATAATCTGGTATTTCCTATATATATATATATATATATATATATATATATATATATATATATATATATATATATATATATATATATATATATATATATATATATATATATATATATGTATAGGTATATATAAAGTTTAAATCGCAAGAAAGTTGTTCAGCAAACGCGCTGCACCACACGGTTACAAATATGTCATCGATATAATCCATTTTTCTAATTGTTTTCTTCAACAAGAAAGGTAAATATCAAAGATTATAGCTTCTCTGATCCGATTGTTTATATTGACTTTTAATATCAGGAAATGGAAGTTTTTTTTACTTAAAGAGAAAGAATTTCTAATGTAAAGTACTAATTTCTAATGTATAGTTACAAGTACTAAACAAAATAATACAATTTTAAGTGATTGCAGATAATAAAGCAAAAATTTTTATAATTTCAAAAGTAATGATTTATAGTTTCTTAAGAAAATTAGTTGATGATGTTTGCCTTATTGGTGATTAACACAGCAAATCAAATAAAAGAACATTTTACTTAAAACAAAAATTTAAATTTTTCATACTATAAAACATGAAGATATCGCGATAACTCCAAGTCTTCGACTCGGAGTGATCGATTTCTTCATGTTTATAATAATTAAAGATGACCGAATGATAAAATCATTATCAATTTAATTATTGTTTTCAAGAATTTTTAACTAAATTTCTTCTTTAAATCGACTTTTTTTTAATAATTTTCGAAAAAGTTCTTTTACAATTTTCAAATCCGTTTCTTTACAATATTCAATTTTACGAAATTTCAATTATTCCTAAATTCTTTAATTAAATGCATATTAGAAAATAAAAACTTCAAATAATATAAAAGAAAATTCAATTAGACTTTTTCAAAAAAATTAATTTCAAAATTCAATTATTTCTAAAAATTCACGCTATATTGCTTTTAATATTCAATTATTATCTAAAATTTTAACTGAAATTCACTTTTAAATCAATTTCTATTAGAAAATTCTACTAGAATTCAACTATTTAAATACAAAAATAAATAATTTATTGAATAATTGCATATTTCATAAAATTGAATTCTCATAAAGAATTTTATCAACAAATTTTTAAATAATTGAATTATTTTGATGAATCTTAATAAAATTTTTAAGAATAATCACATTTTTCGAGGAATTTGATTAAAACTGTATTAAAAATAATTGAAATTCTGCAATAAGTTTTATTATTTATGAAAATAATTAAATTCCTAAAAAGAATATATTATTATGTACGAAAATAATAATTGAATCCCTGTAATAATTTTATTATTTATAAAAATATTTGATTGATTGCAAAGAAAATTATAAAAACTTTGTAAATAATTGAATTCCTGTTAATTTTTTATTATTTATGGAAATAATTAAATGTTTAAGTGCAAATTTATTAATTTTTTTTTAAAATATAATTGAATTCTTTTCGAAAAATTTTATTAAAATAGTAAATATTGAAAATCATTGAAATGAGAAAAATTTTTAAAAATAATTGAAATAGGGACAAGAATTTTATTGACATTTTTTAAAATACAATTATTTTCATTAACTTTTGGAAAGAATTTTGTTATTTATAAAGATAATTGGGATTTTGATGAGACTTTTTTTTAAAAATTTTGAACATAATTGCATTTCTGTGAAGAATTTTATTACTTTTGAAAATAATTGAGTTCCTAAGAAGAATTTTATTATTTTTGAACAAAATTTAATTTTTCCGACGAATATTATTACTCTTGAAAATTAAAACTTTTTAATTAAACTTTATTAAAAAAATTAATTCCACAGAATTGTTATAGTTAAAAAAATGAAAAATTCAGATTTTCAAAGATTTTCATTTGAAACATTTTGAAAATTCAATTAATTCTGAAAATTCACGCTCTAATGCTCTTAATATTCAATTATAATATAAAATTTTAACTGAAATCCATTTTTAAATTAATTTTTATTAGGAAATTCTACTAGAAATCAATTATTTAAATACAAAAAAAAAATTTATTGAATAATTGCATATTTCTTAAAATTGAATTCTCATAAAGAATTTTATCAATAAATTTTTAAATAATTGAATTAGTTTGATGTTAATTTTTAATAAAATTTTTAAGAATAATTACATTTTTCTAGGAATTTGATTAAAATTCTATTAAAAATAATTGAAATTCTGCGAAGTGTTTAATTGTTTATAAAAATAATTGAATTCCTAAAAATAATTTTAATATTCACGAAAATAATTGAATTCCTATAAAAATTTTATTATTTATGAAAATATTTGAATGATTGCAAAGAAATTTATAAAAAATTTATAAATAATTGAATTCCTATTAAATTTTTATTATTGTATAAAAATCATTAGAGTTTTGCGTAGAATTTTATTAAATTTTTTTTTAAATAATTGAATCATTTTCGAAAATCTTATTAAAATAGTAGATATATTAAAAATCATTGAATTGAGGAAAATTTTTCGAAATAATTGAAATTTTGTCAAGAATTTTATTAAATTGCAAATAATTTATTTTTGAAAGTAATTGAATTTCGAAGAAGAATGTAATTATTTCGAAAAAGAATTGAAAATTTGACGAGAATTTTTCAAAATTTTTGATCATAATTGAATTTCTGCGAAGAATTTTATTACTTTTGAAAGTAATTGAATTTCTGCAATTATTTGTAATTTCTCTAAAATTCTCCAAATTATACCGTACAATTTACGAACTTTTCGTCTTTTCTCAATAATTAAATTGCGGACTTTACGGACCTTTTTGTGAAAAAAAAACTGACTTTTACGGACTTCATGCAAATTTACGGACTTTTACGGGATTTACGGACCTATATAGTTCGAGTCCTGTGACTATTGTCACAATTTAAAAAACTATGGCAGACGTCAAAAATATTTAAAAACCTGAAAATTTATATATTTTAACTATGCGGTCAAAATCTAGGACTAACGACAAAAATATTTAAAAACCTGAAAATTTATGTTTATTTTAAACCTGGTCAAAATATGTCGAACTATGGTCAATGACAAACATATTTTAAACCCACCAAATTTTTATATATTTTGACTATATGGTCACAATTTAGAAAACCATAATATGGCTAACGACAAAAATATTTAAAAACCTGAAAATTTATATATTTGAACTATAATTAGCTATAGAATTTATCATTTTTCCATTTCCACTCTATGTAGAATGTAACATTGCAGTAATATTAAATGCTACATTTCTGGGAAACCCACAAAAAGTAGATTATTAAAATAAATTCTTCTCGAGGTGACGAGAATGTAATAAAATGTCCAAACTTTAAATCTGGACTTTTTCGATTGGCATTTCTGACAAGTAATAATATATATCGCATGGCTATATATGTGTAAACGTATAATAATAAGCTGTGTGTGATGTTTTCTTTATCTTTTAAAAATGTGGGTCCCTGAAAAACTCGCGACTTATTCTTGGAAGGGGGGACCTTTAAATCTCGAAGAAAACATAGCGAAGAGGATGAATCGTCCGAGAGAGAGAGGGAGGGAGGGGGGTCAGGAGAGTGAAAGAAGTAGATAAATAAAGAAGCCGAGAAGAATGAACGAGAATCGAGAGTTTTGGAACGATGCGATATTTGTCACCGTGGTAAAAGCGATTTAGGGGGTATATAGAGGTCCGTTTTTTTTCTCTTTCTTCCTTTTTTTTTTGTATCGCGAACAGCATGCTCGACTAAATAAAGAAAAACCGTCACGCGCCAGGGTCTTTTTCGACAATTCATGGTTTACTGACTTTCAGAAACGCGCACGAGGGGTTAAAATTAAAGCAAACTATAATATGTATTGAAAAAATGTCGGTTCTCACTTTGATTCTTCTCTTGTTCTGTTAAACGCCTCTGCTCTCTCTCTCTCTCTCTCTCTCTCTCTTTCTGCACCTAATGTTCCTCTTTCACTTTTTAAAGGTATCTACAAATTTTTTTTCCGATCAGAAATAAAATGAAAAGGATGAAAATAGCGGAGAATTTTCGGATAACCCCAAAATTTTTGTACGGAAGCAAAAGTATTGATATGCTTTAAAAGGGGGAAAAAAAATAAGGATCATAGTTCGGAAATGTTTTTTTTTCCTTTCTCTTTTTTTTTGGGTTGCGAACTAATTGATTTATTTTTCGAAGAATTGTGTCCATGTGCTCCATGACTGAACGTAAAATTTATGACACTAACCTAACGTAACGTTGAGCATTTAAACAGGAGGTCTGACTTGGAAAAATTGTACTTCAAAAAATTTCTTATAGATTTGACTATTTTTAACAATGTTAAATATAATATATTATTATAATTATTATACTACTATAGCAACAACTTTTTTTTACTGTTAAATAAACAATTACTTATTATTAACAATTACAATTAACAACTGTTAAAATTAACAATTTTAAAAATGATAGAATTCAAAAATTTATAATTGAAATTTTTTTTTTATAAAACCATAATATGGATTGCAATTTAATTTTATTGCTATTAATAACTATAATCAATTGTACTATTAAAAAATTTCACTTTTTGAAGATTAAATTCTTTCTTAAGATCCTTATTTATTAAAAAATATACGATAATTAAATTAATTGAAATTTTTTAAATTTTATGAGTTTGAAATTTGAATAATAACAATTTTGACACTTATAAATACAGCAAAAGTTGAAAATAATTTTTATCTTAAAGTCTAACCTTTAGAATCATAATTTTTGATCAACTAATTATTCTCAAAGAATTGTCAATAAAATAATTCTTGAATGTAATTTTTCATAAAGTTGATCTTAATATATAGTAAGCAAGAAAAAATAATAAAATTGTTACAAAGAAAGGTTTAATAATAAATTTTTTCCTTGTTTTAAAAAAAAATTAAAGAATTTTGTACAAAAATTGTGATTAAAAAATAGGAATTTATGCAAATAATTTTTCTTCATTTTCTAAAACAAATTTATTTTATTAGAAAACATGAAGAAATCGATCACTTTGAGTCTTCGACTCGGAGCAATCGATATCTTCATGTTTTATAACAATACTTTTATAAGTTTTTTAATTTGAAAAAAGGTTTGAATTTGAAATTTTTGAATGTCTTAATTCCTGTGGAAAATCCTGTTCCAAAAATAAGATTAAAAATAGGAATTGTGCAAATATTTTTCTTCCCTTTTCTAAAAGAAAATAATAATTTTGTTAAAAAAAATTGTGATTCACAAAGAAAAATAATGAAAAATAAATAAATTTTCTATTTCTTAATCACAGTTGTTTAACAATTTTTTAATTTTGTTTAGAAGTAAAGAACAAAAATCTGCATAATTTCAATATTTTACATAATATTTAACAAAATATTAGTCTTTTAATGATAATAGAATTCCTTCGAAGAATTTTATTATATTTAGGAAATCAATTGAATTTTCGCAAAGAATTTTATTAAAATTTTTAAAAATCCTAATTAAATTCTTTTGAAGAATTTTCTTTGAATTTTTTTTAAACTATAAACTGGAGATTCTTTAATAATTTTAATTGAAAATTTTGAAAGCAATTCAATTTTATAAAGAAGAATTTTATTAAAGGTGAATTGAAAATAATATTGAATTCTTGCGAAGAATTTTACCATTAAAAAAATACTTGAATTTGTTTCGAAGAATTTATTAAAATTTTAGGACACAATTAAAAATTATGGAAATATTTGAAAATATTTGAAATCATCAGAGGAATTCAATTAAAATTGTTTTGAAAATATTTGAATTCATACGAGGAATTCAATTAAAATTGTTTTGAAAGTAATTGAATTCCTTCAAAGGATTTTACTATTTATAAAAATAATTGAATTAATGCGAAGAATTTTACTATTTATAAAAATAATAAAAAATGTTTCGAAGAAGTTATTAAAATTTTAGGAAATAATTAAATTTTTATGAAGAATTTTATAGAAATATTTGAAAATAATTAAATTTTTTCGAGAAATTCAATTAAAGTTGTTTCGAAAATAATGAAATTTCTGCAAATAATTTTATTAAAATTAAGTATATTTTATTAAATTTTATTATTTTTTAAAAATAAAATTGAATTCTTTCAATTTAATTTTTATACAGAATTTTTTAAAAATATTTTGAGAATAATTGAATTATTTTTAGAGAATTTCAAATTCTTGTTGAAATTGCATTTTATAGAAATTTTTTTAAATAATTAAATTCTTTCGTGAATTAAATTTGATTAAAAATAATTTAATTTAAATTTGATTAAAAATAATTTAATTCCTGCAAAGAATTTTTGTATTTATAAAAATAGTTGAATTGTTTCGAAGAATTTATTAAAATTTTTGGAAATAATTGAAATTTATGGAAATATTTAAAAATATTTGAATTTATCCGAGGAATTCAATTAAAATTATTTTGAAAATCATTGAATTTTTGTAATAATTTTACTATTTAAAAAAATAATTGATTTGTTTAGAAGGATTTTTATTAAATTTTTAGAAAAAAAAAATTTTTTTTTAAATAGTTTAATTCTTTCGTGAAATTAAAAAAAATTTTTGAAAATATGAACAGTATCAATTAATTTTAATTAATTTAATTAAAATTTAATTTCCATGTCCGCCATTTTGAATTTTTAAAAACGGACCCTAGATTCGTATTCAGCGACCCCAAAAACCCCCGAGTAACTATTTTCAAGCAAATTCAGTAGATTTTTAATTTTCATGTCCGCCATATTGGATTCGCCATTTTAAATTTTTAAAAACGGACCCTAGATTCGTATTCATTGACCCTAAAAATCCCGGAGTAACAAGTTTCGAAGAATTTAACAAAAATTTTTGAAATTTTTAGGTACTAAAACCGTTGTCCGCCATTTTGAAGTCGCCATGTTAGATTTTCCCCGATAGTCAGATTTAAAAAATATCAAAATAGTAAAGTAGTGGAAAGTAGTAGTATACTTTATTCCGACAAAATGAAATAATTGCAATGGGGGATTATTCTCTGTAGAAACGAGCTTCTAGAAATGATCAGCTTTAACATAAATTTTTAAGTTAAGCAACGTCGAAATCATTGACGAGAGAGACGGGAATTAGGGTCAATTTCGTGTTTCGTGCGGTACAAACGCCAAGGGATGTTTGTCGATCGGTGTTCGACATTGGGGCGGGAATTTGGATTTTCTCTTTGTGGTGCCCGACAAGCTTTGCGAACTCGTGAACGAGGAAATGGCCGCTCGAGAAGGGAGTACAATTCCATGTGTATACGTATATATATATATATATATATATATATATATATATATATATATATATATATATATATATATGTATATATTTGAGTGAACCTTATTTTTCAAAAGTCGAAATTTCCCAGTTTCTCTGGATATACAGGAGAACATTTACGGTATATCCACACAGAATCAATTTCGGATATCAAATTTTCTGGATATATCAGAAATATTATTGTTACCATAATTCGACAGATTTTGACCACTAGATAAAATATATAAATTTTTAGGTTTTTCAAATATTTTTGTCGTTAGCCATGGTTCATCAGTTTTTTATTACCATAATCAAAATTCTACCCATATATTTTATTTTTCTGACTTTTTCCTAAATTTTATAAAAAATATGTACTTCTTTCTTATCCTATGCTAATAAATTGAATTTCTGAGACGAATTTTATTATTCATGCAAGAATTTAAATATTCATAAAAATAATTTAATTCTTGTGAAGAATTTTATAAAATTTTTTAAATAATTGATTTCTTTCGACTAATTTTATGTAAAATTCTAATTATAAATAATTGAATTCCTAAGAAATTTTTATTAATCATTATGAAAAGAATTGAATTCTTACGAAGATTTTTACAAAAATTTTGTAAATAATTGAATTTGGTTTGAGAATTTTATGAAAATAGTAAATAATGAAAATAATTGAATTGCGAAAAGTTTTTAAAAATAATTAAATTTTACAAAGAATTCTATTAAAATTTTTGACAATATTTAAATGTCTGTGTGGTATTTTATTAAATTTTTTTTTTTTTTAAATAATTGAATTCCTAAAAAACATTTTATTATTTATGAAAATAATTGCAGAATTCTTGCGAACGATTTTATTAGAATTTTTTTCAAATAATTGAATTTCCAAGAAAAAATGGATTACTTTTAAAAATAATTGAATTCTTGTGATGAAATAATTGAAAATTTGCCAAGAATTTTATTAAAATTTGTGAAAATAATTGAATTTCGGTAAAGAATTTAATTATTTCTACAGATAATTGAAAATTTAACGAGAATTTAAAAAAAATTTTGAACATAATTGAATTTCTTT
This sequence comes from Leptopilina heterotoma, assembly GCF_015476425.1. Lineage (NCBI taxonomy): Eukaryota > Metazoa > Arthropoda > Insecta > Hymenoptera > Figitidae > Leptopilina > Leptopilina heterotoma. The sequence goes on along the minus strand of NW_025110867.1, from coordinate 3,849,091 downwards.
GAAGAATTTTATTACTTTTGAAAATAATTGAATTTTGCAGAGAATTTTATTAAAATCTAAAAGAATAATTGAATTATTTCAAAAAAATTTAATTAAAATTGTATTTAAAATAATTGATTTCTTTCGAACAATTTTATTAAAACATTTAAAAATAATTGAGTTCCTGTGAAAAATTCTAATATTTTTGTAAATAATTGAATTCTTCCAAAGAATTTAAAAAAAAATTTTTTTAATAATTGATTTTTTTAAGCAATTCCTGTAAAATTGTATTAAAAATAATTGAAATCCTGCGGTGAATTCTATTATTAATGAAAATAATTGAATAATGATAAGAATTTATTTAATTAAAATTTTCAAAAATAATTGAATTTCTGAAAATAATTTTATGAAAAATTTTATGAATAATTTTATTTTATTTTATTATTTATGAAAATAATTGAATAATGATAAGAATTTATTTAATTAAAATTTTTCAAAAATAATTGAATTTCTGAAAATAATTGAATTTCTGAAAATAATTTTATTATTTATGAAAATAATTGAATTATTTCGAAAAATGTTATTAAAATGTTTAACAAGAATTGAATTTCAGTGAAAAATTGTATTATTTTTGAAAATAATTGAATTCTTCATAAGAATTTTATATATTTTTATATTTTATTTTAACATTGTTTTGAATAATTAATTTTTTCGAAATATAATAATTATGAAAATTTTATTTTAAGTAATTGAATTTTTGTGGAAAACTTTATTTTTAAAAATAATTGAATTTTTCTATTAATTAATTTAAAATTTAGTATTAAAAATAATTGAAATACTTCGATGAGTTTTATTATTTATGGTAATAATTGAATTCTTGCTTAGAATGTTATTAAACAATTTTCTAAACTATTGAATTTCCAAGAAAAATGGTTTAGTGAAAGTAATTGAATTATTTTGAAGAATTGTATAAAAATTTTGTTAAATAATTGATTTTTGTGAAAATGCAATTCTAAATTAATTGAATTCCTGTGGAAATCTTATTATTTTTGAAAATAATTGAATTTTGGATGCATTTAATCAATTTTTTTTTTAATAAAAGAATTCCTCAAAAAAAGTAATTATTCTTAAAAATTTTATTAAAATTCGACGAAAAAATTCAATTATTTAAAAATTTGTTGATAAAATTATTATTAATGAGGATTCAATTATTTGAAAAACATTCATTTATTCAATAAATTATTTATTTTTGTATTTAAATAATTTTATTCTGGTAGAATTTTCTAATAAAAATTGATCTAAAACTGAATTACACTTAAAATTTTACATAATAATTGAATATTAAAAGCATTGTAGCATGATTTTTCAAAAATAATTAAATTTGGAATATTTTTAAAAATAATATTTTCCGAAGAATTTACTATTATATAATTGTATTAAAAATAATTGAAATACTGTGAAGAATTTTATTATTTATGAAAATAGTTGAATTCTTGTAACGAATTTTTATTAAATTTTCGTTTTAAATAATTGAAATTCTGTAAAGAATTGTATTATTTATGAAAATAATTGAATTCTTTCAACGCATTTTATTACATTTTTTTTTAAATAATTGAATTCATTTAAGAAATTTTATTAAAATAGTAGATTTTAAAAGTATTTTAATTTTAGCCAAGAATTTCTTTATTTGTGAAATGTAATTGAATTCTTGCCAGAAATTTTTGGAAAATAATTACTTTTTTCGAAGGAATTTATTTAAAATTGTATTGAAAATAATTGGAATCCTAAGAAAAATTTTATTATTTATGAAAATAATTGAATTCTTAAAACGAATGTTAGTACAATTTTTTTTAAATAATTGAATTCATGTGAAAAATTTTATTACTTGGAAAAATAATTGAATTCTTGGGAAGGATTTTATTAAAACTTTTGGAAATAATAAAATTTTTTTGAAAAATTTTATGGAAATTTAAATTATTATAAAACAGGCAGATACCAATCAGAGTCTTTGACTCGGAGTGATCGATATCTTTATGTTTTATAATAATATTCTTATAGGTTGTTGAATTTCATAAAGATTTGAATTTGAAATTTTTTGAAATGCTTAATTCCTATGGAATAGTAATTTTTAAATATTTATGTAGAAAAGAATTTATTGGTGTTTTGGAATAATTTTACAATTAAAATATTCGTAAAATTGAATGTAATAGAACAGTTTTTTTTGAGTATCTAATAAATCTTAGAGGTGAATCGCAGAATATTCTTTAGGGTTAGGGAAAAATTGAAAATTTTTTCTGGAAATCAGGGAAAAGTCAGGGAAATTCTGTAAGTTTTATATTTAAATAATATTTGAACATTTCTATTATGATCAGAGTCTAATAATAAGTTTTGTTGGAACTTTTTTTGCAAAATTCGTATTTTATTCAAGTTTTGCAAATGAATTGCAACAACTTATTATTAGACTCTAATCATAATAGAAATGTTAAAATAATATTAAAATATAAAACTTGTAGAATTTCCACGGAATTTTTCGACGTGAGAACCAATGCTGTTTCAGATTTTGGTCAATGTTTCAAAGTATCCCAGGTGGAAAAGTTAACGTTAGCTAATGATATTAACGTTAGACTAACGTTAGGCTAACGTTAATCTAACGACATTTTTTGGTCAATAACGTTAGATTAACGTTAACCAAACGTTATTATTATTAGTTAATGTTAACTAACGTTAAGTTTTTCACCTGTGAGATGGCTCAGAGCTTTGTTTACTTTGTCTAAAGTCTTTAGCCATAGTTATAGCTAGAATTTTCCATTTTTCCGTTTCTACGCGAGAGCAGTGAATTCACTTTTCGCGTAAAAGCAGAAAAATCATCGCAAATCCTCTTTTTCCGAAGACATTCTCAGAAAAGCTTTGTCACTTGTTACCTGCTTGATTCATTTAGCTAAAAATCAAATTCCATTTCGTTCCTTAAACCCTTCGAAAAGAGTATAATTATAGATTGAAACGAGAAATACGTCCCTCAATATTAAAACATTCCATAGGAGTTATATCCAAACCTTTGTATTTCAAAGACCAGTGATCGAGTTTAGAAAATACCTTCTATATATTGCATTGGGGACCACTCTAATACTGTATCTATAGATGAACATGGGTTTGAAGATGTATGGATCGGTTGGTGTGCGCGCGGTGAACGGACCGATAGGGATTTACGAGCGGTTTCAGGCAATCGCGAATAGAGATTAGGCTGGTAATTAACTATGGATCTGGCTGGCTCTCGCGAACTCGACGGTTGGTTCTATACACATAAGTGACCCCTTGGTCGCGGGAGCTAGCCGCGGTTCCAACCCTTTGGGTGTACTCTAGCTGCAATTCTCTCTCTCTCTCTCTCTAGTCCTCTCTCTCTCTCTTCGCGTAGCCAACCACGTTCTATGCATGCATGTATGTGAATAAATGTGAACGCTGATGTGTGGGTTATATGTATGCCATATACTGCACCAACTATCGGGTACTTGCCAGTAGGTACCTAGTGCAGGTACTCTGTGCCTGCGCTCTGTAGTGCCCCAAAAGGCGGACGTGCTTGGCATCGACGTTTCTCTCTCTCTCTCTCTGCCTCTCTGATTCTGTCTCTCGAAGCTTCTCTCCTTTGTGTGTATCTCTCACGTTCTAATACTCTCTCTCTCTCTCTGACGCGGTCTCTTGATTTCGTATCTTGGTAGATCGACGGCTAATGCTACGGCCAGCAGCGTATAAGGGGTTAGCTGCTGCAGCTACCGACGGGTATATCCTTTGTCGTTTGAATTAAATAAACCGCCGTCAGCACTGTTTGGCGTTTCGACATCCTCGAGTAGATTTTCAACGTAAAGAGCAGACGAGGCGAGTGTTTGAGTTTGGCTCTCGGCATTATTTCTTGTGATTCGTTAACATACAGGTATACGCATCCCCTTAGTCTCAGAGAATAGTTGGAGGGAATTTTCTTCAAAAAAAGCAACTTTTTTTAGTTTGGGTACTTCCTAACAAAAGTACTTAAAACTAGAAAACTTGCTTTTTTTTTGAAGAAAATTCTCTAATTTAGCTGCAATTGTTTTGACAATAATGGATGTTAATTGCAGCGAAATTAGAAAATATAGTTAACAACAGTTGCAAATACTTAAAATTCCAAAAATTCATTTTAGTAGCAAGGACAAGAAACGAATATAAAGTATCACGAAGGACGACTCGTAATCATCAATTTGCCAAGTGAGGATTCCAAGATTCCAGTGAGGATTCTTGATGAGACAGATCGACCTGACTGTTTAAAGAATCGACTTTGAAATACTGTATTCCAACTGAGACCAGATTCCATCATGACGGACAACACAATCAAATCGAGAAGCTTCCGCAAACATATTTTTACAAAATGTATTTAAAGACTTAGGGTCCAGTTAACACAGGACCATAAGTCTCTAATACATTTTTCGCTTGTCCATTGATATTATCATTGGAATATAAAATCTATAGCTAATTAGGAGAATTTATATATCTAAAATTTGAATCTATTATAACGATTCTTTTAATTCGTGTAAATATTCTGAATCGCGACAAACTTTATGTTTATGGTATTGTGACCTTTGGTCATGTAAAGGAAAGAATAGGTACCAATTTATTAACGTCGATGCATTCTGTCAATAATTTGACTATTCAGGACTGTAAAGAATATTGTTACACGCAAGTGAATTTTATTTTTATAGTTATGTGTATGATACGTGCCGCAACGAGTTTCTTAAAAAAACATTAAATTAAGAACTTAAGAACAGGAACTATAATTTTATATCCTGCAACTGGGAGACTCCCAGTCAGGGTTGCCAGATTCCTAGTAACGAGAACCGCAATTAGAAGGCGCTGATGTAGCCCAAAAACCGCGGTAATATTTAAAGCCCAAAAAAGCGTATAAAAATAGAGATGTAGCCCAAATCGCGATTTTTAGTAACGTAATTCTACCTCATTGGAGGCTTTTGACGTAGAATAGATAATATTTTTTATATAAGTAAAATCTGAAAATTTCAAAATAGTAAATTATGTATAAAATTAATGAAGTATTAATTTTAATATTTTTTGTTATTTACTTGGTTGGCAAAACCATAAATATGATTTTTCATGTATGATTTTAAATGAAAGTTGCTATGCATCCACATAAAGCCCAAAAACCGCAGTTATTATTTAATATATAGCCCAATCGCTACTTGTAGCGATTTCAAAATTTAGGCCGCGAAATATATGCAAAAGATAGCCCAAATCGCGGTTTGTAGCCCAATCTGGCAACCCTGCTCCCAGTGCGAATGAGTCGAATGCCGGTTGAACGCCGATATTTATACTCGCGCTTGGCACGAGGTGGTGGGGCGCTCGGCGACTCGGTGGGAGTAGCTCAGAGGTGCGCGGCGTCTAGTCACAGTTCGTCAGTTGACGCGCATCTTCGTCCATCGCTGCTACTTGCGCGTGCAAAATTCACATTTTTGTCGATTGTTAATTTATCATCCTCGGATTTTACGCGTATATTTGTTTCATATTCTTTACACTATCATCTCGAAACTTGATCTCTAAGTCTCTAACGAATGCGTAAAATTTCTCAACTAGAATAATAGTCCCAACAAAAACATTTTTGATGCAAAAAGTTCCGCCAAGTAAAAGTTTTTTAATTGTCCAAACAATTAATTAAATAAAAGTTTATCAAGTAAAATATATAACTAAAGTTTTAATATTAATTGATGTTATTAATGTTACCAGTACATTTCCGAATTTAGTCAATGTTTCACGTCATATTTCGTATTGTAACAAAAATGAAATTTCTATTTAAGACAAAACTTTAAAATCTTGGCGTCAATAGTTTTACCAATTACAAGTTAGATTTTAAAGTTTCGTTAAATAGAACTTTTTTTCTTAAGACGAATAATTAAATTTTATTTTTTGCTTATGTTAAATCAAGAAATTAAATTTCATTTTTTTTCAAATTCAAAATATAACGTGAAACATTGAATAAATTTGGAAATGTATTATTTTTTAGTTGTTTGGACAATTACAAAAACTTTTACTTTGCGGAGCTTTTTTGCATCAGCGATGCTTTTGAAATTAAAATGAAATTTTAGATAAAAATATTTCACTATTATGTCCAGAATAATCCTGATTACAAATTTATTAATATTATATGACTCTGGAGCATTTTGACATCAGTCGTTTGAAAAAAAAGATGTTTTTGTTGGGATTTTAAACTGTTTGCGTCATTTCAACTTTTTACTAATTATACATGAAGTAATATTAAAAAGAGAAATTGTTTAGAAATTTTTTTTTCTTTTTCAATTTTTTCGGAAAAATTCAAATATTTTAAAAAATACGAAAAATAATGAAATTTCCTGAAATATATATAGAGATTTTAACCCTATTAATAATTTTCTAGAATATTTTACATATCCGTTTAGAACTTTAGGCTCTATGTTTGTCTCAATATAAAACAAAATCCAATTTTTTTGAAAAAAATTCAAATATTTCCAAGCATACGAAATGTATTGCAATTTTTTGAAATGTTTATCGAGATTTAAACCTAATTAATAATATTCCAGAATATTTTACAAAAGCGTTTTTTCAGTTTTCTTTGCTTAAATTCAACAAAAGTATGAAAAATATTAAATAAACTTAACAGAATTCTTTTTTTTATCATTCTTTATACAACCAAAAAAAAAATTGATCAAAATCGGTTAAGATTTACTCGAGTTATTATACATATATAAACAGTCGCGATATTTTGAGAATATATATATATTCGCGGTTTTTACTTGGCGTCGATTTCTTCTACCGTGAATCTTGATTCCAATCAAGCCACTGTGGGTCAGAATGCAAGAAACCTTGACAAAACCGAAAAAAAATTTTAATTTAAAGATTTGAACTATTGAATCAAGTAGAGGATACATTTCTGCCCATTATTGTAAAATAAGAAGCATTATGGTCCATTTAGAGTATATCAGTTAAAAGTTGCCCTTCCAAATGAACTATTGAATCAAGTAGAGGATACATTTCTGCCCATTATTGTAAAATAAGAAGCATATGGTCCATTTAGAGTATATCAGTTAAAAGTTGCCCTTCCAAATGACGGTTTCGCTATAGAAGTGTTTATAAATTAAGGAATAATATTTTTACGAGAAGTGCACCGATTGTAATAGAACATATTTTAGGCCAATCTTCATAAATTCGTCCGCCATATTGGATCCGCAATTTTGAAAAAATAAACAACATACCTGAATTTAGGTGACTTGTAAAAATTGCAACTTTACAAACTAGTTAGTACACACATCCCCTAAGGATGTGTTTTTGATTCTGATATCAGATTTAGCAGAACTGTAATTTCACGAAGTAGAGTTAATACTATCAGCAGACTTTGCTTGTTGGTATTTATGTTAATATTCCCGAAATATTTCGCACAATTTGATAAGTTCCACTGTTGTTAAAGTCGGATACCAGGATTTGATTTTGATTTTACTATACATATTTAGAAGTGTTACGGAATAATTATTAGATGAACTTAAAATGTCACTTCTGATTTAGAAGTGTTGGGGAATAATTAGATGAACTATAACATCAGTGTAATGAGAATAATAGTTTCTTCAATAAGTGCTTGATTTTTTGGAAAGAACACACTCTTTTTCGAGCAAAAAGCAACTTGACGATCAAGAATCAGCAATAAAGAGAATAACCGTATAACGTATTAACTAAAACAAAATTCACATTTCGGATTGGACTTTCGCAGGCGGAGCACCCCATTACCATTATTATAAGTTGATGTGACGTGACGTAATGGTTAGAGCCGTATGAATGGGCATAGAGCAACAAGTTGCCACTAAAAACTGGGAGTGAGTTCGTGAGTTGAGTTCTGCTCGTTACACCTCTATATGTAGTTCTTCCTTCCCCATACTATACGTCGTGCTATATACCCCCGGCCCGTTATAAACCCTCCGGCTTTTAAAGTATTCTTTTTAAAGCGGAACTGTCCTAACAGACGTCAACTCAGTCGTTACATTCCGCACGTATAAATTCTGCGACATGCCACATCCATCATTCGGACGATTTCTTTCTTCAATTCCTTCTGTCTGCGTCTCATCAGCGCGCGAAGAAAGTCCCTCTCTCTCTCTCTCTCTCTCTCTCTCTCTCTCTTACATTTTAAAATGCCTCCCCCTATCAAAAACTCCAAATTCTCTTCCCCTCTTATAAGTTTACGGAGACGGTCCTCTCGACACTTTCCGGATATTTTTTTTTTCTTCCTCTCTGCGGTCCCTTCCGATCGGTCTTAATTATGCGAAATCAGAAGGGGAAGATTCTCCCATTCTCTCACATAGTATATAAAATTTCTCAGGCGAGTTACAAACACGTCCCTTCATTCTTTCTCTTAAAGGGAGTCAACAAAAAAGTCTTGTTCGAAACAAATGACTTGAAAGCGTACAAACTAGGTGATGAATTTCAAGGAGGATTTCAAATTGATTTATTATCGGTACAAAAGATTTGTGATCTTTCCGCACTTTTAAAGGAGATCCACTGTTTTGGAGATCAACCTAATGTTTTTGCATTAGGAGAAACATTAGGTTCTCCAAAGAAATTGGATGACATGCACGGAAAAACCTTTAAGCAGTCTGCTCACCCGAAACTTATGCGTCAGCGCCACCACTAAACTTGTTCATCTGCACTCCCAAACTGGGTGACCAACGTACCCAGTTGTAATTTTCTAAACTTTTTGGGAAGTTTGTCTATCGAAAACGGTAATGCTACGCACCCAGTGGCGGGCGATCAGACTTTCCATGCAGTGAGAAGCGAAATTTTGTGACAGTGGGAAGACAGACTTCTCAAAGGTTTTTCCGTGTGGAATCATTCAAAGTTTTTTAACGAATCTTAGCGTTACCGATTAGTAACCAAAATTACCCAAAGAGAATAGAACGAAATAGGATGAGACAGTCCTATGTAATCTTAAAATCTACATTTCAGATTGAATTATGAAAATAAATATGTCAGTGCAAATACCCCAAGTTCTACTGCGAGGGAATTTTTAAATTGGCAAATCAAAATCCTCAAATGAATCATAAACTTAATTGGGTTCGCCAAATTAACAAGATGTCGACTAGTCTTCAGATTTATCACCACATAACTGCTAAAGAACAGAAACATTATTTGAGTTCTAAACTCTTGATGACCATAATTCTAATAAAACCAAACTAGATTTTTAGTACAAAACCGATGTCATGGAATAAAATTTAAAAAAGAAAATTTTATAATTGACAGGGCTCGAACTACGTCTGTAAATCCCGTAAAAGTCCGTAAATTTGCATAAAGTCTGTAAAAGTCAGTTTTTAAAAAAAAAAGTCCGTAAAGTTCGTAATAAATAAATTTTCAATTATTTTAAGAAATAATTACATTCTTCTCCGAAATTCAATTATTTTCAAAAATAAATTTTAGTTTTAATAAAATTCTTGGCAAAATTTCAATTATTTTCAAAAATAAATTTTTTTTTTTGCTTAGGGACTTTTGGGAAATCTGCCTACAGATACCTTGGATTCCGCACTCCAAGGTTATGTGGGGTTGGTAAAATGAAAAAAAAGGAAATATTAAAAAAAAAGATAAATAAATAAATTAAATTATTTAAAAAAAAACTTTAATAAAATTCTATGCAACCATTTAATTATTTTCATAAAATAATAAAAATTTCACAAAAATTCAAATATTTACAAATTTTTTTATAAATTTCTTCGCAATTCAATTATTTTTATAAAAATGAAATTCTTCTCCGAAATTCAATTATTTAAAAAAAAAATTAATAAAATTCTTTGCAAAATTTCCATTATTTAAAAAAATTTTCCTCAATTTAATGATTTTCAATATATATCTATTATTTTAATAATATTTTCCAAAAGCATTCAATTATTTAAAACAATTTTAATAAAATTCTACGCAAATATTTCATTATAAATTTTTTATAAATTTCTTCGCAATCATTCAAATATTTTTATAAATAATAAAATTTTTACAGGAATTCAATTATTTTTGTAAATAATAAAATTCTTTTTAGGAATTCAATTATTTTCATAAATAATAATACTCATTGCAGAATTTCATTTATTTTTAATACAATTTTAATCGAATTCCTCGAAAAAAGTAATTATTCCTAAAATTTTTATTAAAATTCATAAAAATAATTTAATTATTTAAACATTTATTGATAAAATTTTTTATGAGAATTCAATATTAAGAAATATGTAATTATTCAATAATTTTTTTGTATTTAAATAATTGAATTCTAGTAGAATTTTCTAACAAAAATTGATTTAAAAATGGATTTCAGTTAAAACTTTAGATTATAAAATATTGAATATTAAAAGCATTAGAGTATGATTTTTTAGAATTAATTGAATTTTGAAATTGGTTTCAAATTAAAATCTTTGAAAATCTGAATTTTTCATATTTTTAACTAACAATTCTGTGGAATTAATGTTTTTAAAAAAAGTTTAATTAAAAAGTTTTAATTTTCAAAAGTAATAATATTCTTCGCAAAAATTAAATATTGTATAAAAAATAATAAAATTCTTCTGAGGGATTTAATTATTTTCACAAATAATAAAACTCATTATATAATTTCAATTATTTTTAATACAATTTTAATCCGAATTCTTCAAAAAATATAATTGTTCTTAAAAATTTTATTAAAATTCTTCGAAAGAATTAAATTATTTAAAAATTTCTTAGATAAAATTCTTTATGGGAATTGAATTTTAAGAAACATTCACTTATTCAATAAATTATTTATTTTTGTATTTAAATTATTGAATTCTAGTAGAATTTCCTCTTAAAAATTAATTTAAAAATGAATTTCAGTTAAAATTTTAGATAAATAATTGAATATTAAAAGCAATATAGCGTAAATTTTTAGCAATAATGGAATTTTGAAATTAATTCTTTTGAAAAAGTCTATTTGAATTTTCTTTATGTTATTTTAAGTTTTTATTTTCTAATATATATTTAATAGAAGAATTTACGAATGTATAATTGAAATTTCGTAAAATTGAATATTGTAAACAAATGAATTTGAAAATTGTCAAAGAACTTTTTCGAAAATTATTAAAAATCATTGATATAAAGAAGAATTTTAGTTAAAAATTCTTGTAAATAATAATTGAATTGATAATGATTTTATCACTTGATCATCTTGAATTATTATAAAACATGAAGAAATCGAGAGTCGAAGACTCGGAGTTATCGATATCTTCATGTTTTATAGAACTATGAAAAATTTAATTAATAGCTTTAAGTAAAATGTAGTTCTTCTATTTGACTCGGACTGGTTATATTTTTGTCAGTAATTGTAAATGATCCGTAATTTTTCATTTTTGGTCCGTAATATCCGTATTTTTAAATACTTTCCCTGATTCGAGCCCTGAATTAATCTAGAACAATTAGAATAGTTACAACTCAAATAGAATCAAATCTTTGTTGTAATTTTTATACAGAAATCAATGTATATTTTTATAATTTGCCCGGTATATAAAGATCTAAGAAAAACAATTAAATATTTGTCTATATATGGAATACACATATATTGTCATATTTCATAAAACTAGTTTTCAATAATAATGTTTATATTTTCCAAACACGACAATGTTGCGGACAATTAATGTTTGGAAAAAAAATATTTAATATTCTTTCTAGAGATGGAAAAAAAATCCGCATGCATATGGGAAATGAAGATTGCCAACAAGGGACCTGGGTATAGTGTTATAGAAGTATCATGCGTTTAAAATGGAGCTCGCTGTGGTTGCTCGGTGTAAACGCCACGGTTTAATTTGAATAATAAGCACGAACACGTTAACGACCCCATCGGTCAGGTTCACGGGAATTTTACGACCTGCAATCCAGTCCGAGTTCCGCGCAAAAGTTCTTTTACGTTTTCTCTTAACGCGACACATATACATAGACATATAACGCTCGCCTCTCATTTTTTCCCTCTTTTTCTTCTACTTCTTCTTTTTCTTCTTCTTCTCCTTCGTCTTCTTCGAAAAAATACACGAGAAGAGAAGCTGAAGACACATTTAGGGAATTAGGATTTTTGTTATAAATTCGCATTCAAAGGGTCATCGATTACTATAAGTCTTAACAGATTTTTAGCTTTGTGGAACTGAATAGGTATTTGAATAAATAAACACAAAATAGTTTGAGGATTTTTAAATCCCGAAATTTTGGTTCTAAGACAAACATAAAAATTTGTTACAGTAAAAGCACAACTAATAGCCTAAATCCATTTTCCCATCTTCATAACATAGACGTAATTTTTTAATTTGATATTCACAATTTCCGCCTTCCAAGTTGTTTGTTGAATAGCTTCTACCTTCTAATAATGCTAAACGGATTTTTAAGAAACCTCTTATCTATTTTCATCTATACCAATCTTGTAGTGTATGTCTTTCTTCCTCGATAATACTGCTTTTAACCAGGGATGGCAACCGAAATGTTGCATACCTAATAGTGTTATTCATTTATTACTCTTCCGATAATAGATTAAAAGAATATCAACAAAATTCAAATTATAACTTTTTAAATATTCATTATAAAGAAATTTTAAAAAGTGCATCCGAAAGAAGAATAAATTTTACGTTGGAAATGATACAATTAATAATTAAAAACTAAAAGATTAGTTTTCTAGAAAACGGCTATATGTGCCGCTACTTGAATAGTCCTGTTTTGCAACGTAATGATTTTCTTCCTCTCTATAGCAGTTTGGTAAGTCGAATAAATAAATCGATATCCGGTACATGTAGGGTACTTATTTATCCAAGCGTGCAATCGAATCGTCTTGACATCTTCGACACTTTATGGGAAATCAGTTACTGTCAAAGCGATAAAGTGTAGAGCTGTTAACTGACCCCTTATAGAACGACTTAAAGTGTAAGTTTCTTTTTTTTCCTTTCACTGCCTCTTTATACTAAGTGGCTATCCAGCGAGGAAGTCGTATGAAAAATTGTATGTGTGTAAAGAAAACGAAGTAAGAAAAAAGAAACAAAAAGAACAAGTAGTTAAGGGCAAAAAGAAGAAAATAGTATTACCTATATATAGTAGAAAGAGAGAGAAGGAGAGTGAAAAGAAGAAAAAGAAGAAGAAGCATTAGAGGGGTAAAAAAGGAAACACGAAAAGAAGAAGGAGACGCAAAAAGGAAGAAGAGAAGAAAAAAAAAGAAAGAACAACTTGTAAAGGAGGAAGTCTTTCGAACACTTAATATTCATTTACATGTGTTCACCCGCATTGAGTATTTCCCGCATTCTCCGATCATGTACATGCAACGTTTTAAAATTAATAGTTTTATGTTAACGAAACAATTATTCTCTTTCTAAATTTTAAGGTATTTAATACCATTTTGGACTCTTTTAGGGTTGCCACATGTATTTAATTTTATTTCTCCCTGATTTTTCCCTGATTTCCAGACAAAATTTTTACTTTTTCCCTATGACCCTAAAGAATATTCTGATTCACTCTACAAATTATTAGATACTCAAAAAAAAATGTTCTATTACATTTATTTACAAATTTCTTTAATTGTAAAATTATTCAAAAACTTCAATAACTTCTTTTTTAAATAAATATTTAATCATTATTATTTTTCTGCAGGAATTCAAATTCTTCAAAATATTCAAATTCAAACCTTTTTAAAATTCAACAACTTATAAGAATATAAATACAAAAATCCTTCGCCAGAATTCAATTATTTTATTTATTTTTACAATTTAGTAAAATTTCTCAAAAAAATGTAATTTAAAAAAGTATGTTAATAAAAACAAGAAATTCGTTGCAAGAATTCAATTATTTTCATAAATATAATAAATCGATTATTCGGTAATTCATCTTTAAGTCATTTTTTAGTAGAAAATTCTAAAACAATTCAATTATTTAAATTAAAAAATAAATAATAAATTTATTGAATAATTGAATTAAAATTCAATTCTTTTAAAGAATTTTATCAACAAATTTTTAAATAATTGAATTCTTTTGACAAATTTTAATAAAATTTTTAATAATAATTACATTTTTCGAGGAATTCGATTAAAATTGTATCAAAAATAATTGAAATTCTGCAATGAGTTTTATTATTTATAAAAATAATTGAATTATTGCGAAGAATTTTATAAAAAAAAGTTTCAAACAATTGATATTCTCGAAAAAATGTATGAAAAATTCTATTTTTAAAAATTGAATTTCTATGAAATTTTCATTATTTTAGAAAATAATTGATTATGCTTGTAGAACTTTGTAAAAATTGTTTTCTAAATAATTCAATTCTTTTGGGAAATTTTTCTAATATAGTAGAATATTGAAAATCATAAAATTATGAAAATTTTTTGAAAATAATTGAATTTTGCAATGAATTTGATTAAAATTCATGAAAATAATTGAATTTTGTCGAAGAATTTTACTATTCATTTATAAAGATAATTGAAATGTTCACGAGAATTTTTTTTTTAATTTTTGAAAATAATTGAATTTCTGCGAAAAATTTTATTAATTTTTTAAATAATTGAATTTTTGCGATGAATATTGTTATTTGTGAAAATAATTGAGTATTTTACAATGAATTTTATAAAAATTCCTGAAAATAATTCGATTTCGGCGAAGAATTTTGCTATTTAGGTATATAAAGATAATTAAAAAGGTTGACGAGAATTTTTTAAAAAATTTTTTAACAATTGAATTTCTGCGAAGAATTTTATTACTTTTGAAAATAATTTAATTCTTCCAACGAATTTTATTCAAATTTATAAAAATAACTGAATTTCTGTGAAGAATTTTATTATTTATATAAATAATTGAATTCTTATGCAACGAATTTTATTCAAGTTTATAAAAATAATTGAATTCTTAAAAAAAAACTTTGTTAAATTTTTTTTAAATAATTAAATTCTTGCGATAAATTTTATAAAAATCTTTTTAAATAATTGATATTTTTCAAAAAATTTATGAAATTTTGTATTTTAAGTAATTGAATTCCTGTGAAAATTTTATTACTTATGAAAATATTTGAATTATTTCGAAGAAATTTATTAAAAATTTTGCAAATAATTGAATTCCTGAAAAATTTTGCCAAGAATTTTATTAAAATTTTTAAAAATAATTGAATTTAGAAAAAAAATTTTATTATTTATAAAAATAATTGAAATTTTAACGAGAATTTAAAAAAAATTTTGAATATAATTGAAATTCTGCGAACAATTTCTATAACTTTTGAAAATAATTGAATTCTACTCTAAAATTCAATTATTTTCAAAAAAATAATTATTAAAACTTTTGGCAAAATTTCAATTATCTTCAAAAATCATAAAATTCTACTTCGAAATTCAATTATTTTCAAAAAAGTTAATAAAATTCTTGGCAAAAGTTCAATTATTTTCAAAAATTTTCCTCATTTTAATTATTTTTAATGTATTTTAATAAAAGTTTCAATTTAGTTAATAAAATTTCAATTTTAATAAAATTTTTCTATATAATTCAATTATTTTCAATACAATTCTTCTTAAGAATTTAATTATTTTTACAAATAATATAAATTTTTTATGGGAATTCAATTATTTAAAAAAATTCGAATAAAATTCTTCGCAAGAAATCAATTATTTTCATAAATAATAAAATTTTTCTCGAGAACTCAATTATTTAAAAAAATTTTGATAAAATGCTTTATAAATTTGAAAAATTATAATAAAATTGATCATAGAATACAATTATTTTCGTAAAACACAATATTCTTCCTAGGGATACAAAATTATTATGAAAAATGTTTGTAAAAATCTTCGAAACAATTCAATTATTTTCGTAAAAAAAAATTCTTCTAAGCAATCAGATTTTCCCAAGAAATTCTTTCCAAGAATTCAATTCTTTTGAAAAATAAAAATTTTCACAGAAATTCAATTATTTAAAAAAAACATTTAATAAAATTCTTCGTCAGATTTCAATTATTTTCAATTTTTCCATGAAATTTCTCGATTGAATTTAATAATTTTCAAAAAATTTTTAAAAATTTTGAGAAATTCAATTATATGAAAAAAATTTGAATAAAATTCTTCACAAGAAACTAATTATTTTTATAAATAATAATATTTTTCCCTGGAATTCAAATATTTTCTCAAATAAAATTCTTCACAGGAATTCCATTCTTTAAAAAATTTTTTAATAAATTTCGTTGCAAGAATTCAATTATTTTTATAAATAACAAAACTTATCTCAGAATTTCAATTATTTTCTATATAATTTTAAATGAAATGATAGAAAATTGCATTTATTCTTAATTTTTTTTTTTAATTTGCCGATAGAATTCAATTATTTAAAAAAATTTTGATAAAATTCTTCATAAAAATTCAAATTGATTGAAAAATGAATTTCCCTTAAAATTTTAAATTACAATTGAATGTTAAAAGCATTACAGCGTGAAATTTTAGAAATAATTGAATTTTGAAAAGGGTTTAAACTTTAAATAAAAATCTTTGAAAATTTGAATTTATAGTTACATTATTCTTATGACATTCTTCGACTCGGAGTGATCGATTTCTTCATGTTTTATAATAATATTCTCATAAATTATTGAATTTCAGGTTTGAATTTGAAAATCTTAATTCCTATAGAAAAATAATAATGATTAAATATTTATTTAAAAAAGGAGTTTTTAAATTTTTGTGGCAACCCTGTACTATAGCAGAAATCAATAAAATTTGATCCTATATTTAGCAACTATATAAGATATGCAATTCGATAGTTATAAAAAAATTTTTAAATTTAAAACAATAAATACAAAATTACACAATGAATATGTATCTACAATATGCGAGGGTGTTAAAACTAAAGAGAGGGTTAAAATAAAATCTGGCAGCTTTTTAAAGTACCGAGCACCAATTAGATTCGTCAATCCGTTTAACCAAGCGAAAAACTCGGAACTTGTGTTTGCTTCGATGATCCGTAACCGGGAATAAGTCTTTTGTTATTACCAATCCCACTGTGTCATCACGATTGCCACGAGAGAAGCCGACTCACTGATGAAAGGGAAAATTACTGCGCACCATTGAGTAAATCACTAGCTTTTTAGTTTGCGAAATTGCAAAAAAATAAAAATTTAACCAGCAGAAGCAGCAGCAGCTTACAATATTAACTCTAGACTTCTCTTTACTGTCGTTCATTATTTTTACTTCATCTCTTTACATTTATTATTATTAAATAATTTAATTTTCAACAAACGACTGTATAAACATGTTACACTTTAATTCTATATTAAATAATATTCAATTCTAAAAAGAAAATTGATATTTTACGTTGAGGTCCCTGAAACGAATCTAAAGACAGATTTTCAAAATTCAAAATGGCGGATCCCAATCCAATATGGCGGATATTACAAAATTTTTTTTTTATTTTATCCTATTCGCTTAAAATTTATTTTTCAGGGGTTTTCGGGGTCATTGATTACGAATCTAGCATTAGATTTTCAAAATTCAAAATAGCAGATCGATCCAGAAGCATAACACAACTTCTTAAATTTTCGACCGCCATATTGGATCCGACATTTTAAATTTTGAAAATCTGATGCCAGATTCGTAATCAGCGACCCCGAAAACCCCCGAGTAACGATTTTCAAGCCAATTAATTAATTTTTTAAAAATGTCGTCTGCCATTTTTGATCCGCCATTTTGAATTTTGGAAAACGAACATCAAATTCATAATCAGTGACCCCAAAAACCCCCGGATAACGATTTTCAAGCTTTTAATAATTGATCGATTTTGCTTGAATGTCCTTACTCGGAGGTTTTCGAGGTCGCTGATTACGAATCTAAAGTTCTTTTTCCCAAATTCAAAATGGTGGATTCAATATTGCGAACAATTTTTTTTTTAAATTGATCGAATTCGGTTGAAAATTGTTGGTCGGAGGGTTTTGGAGTCGCTAATTAAAAATCTGCTGTCAGATGCTAAAAATTCAAAATGTCCGATCCAATATGGCGGACGAGATTTGTAAAATTTTATCAGAATCATTTCAAACTGGTTACTCGAGAGTTTTCAGGATTGCTGATTATACTTTTTCTAACATTATTTATTTATTTAAGATTTTAGATTCCGGATGTTATATTGTGGCTAAAGTTTTTTTTAACTTTATTGGGAATCCATCAAAGCTGATGTCAGGATTTTCAAATTTAAAATGGCGGATCCAATATGGCGGACGACTTTTTTGAAAATCTATTCAATTTTGCCTGAAATTCGTTACTAGGGGGTTTTTGAGGTCGCTGATAACGAATCCGATGTCCGTTTTTAAAAATTCAAAATGTCGGATCCAATATGGCGGTCACGATTATGAAAAATTCATTACACACGCTTAAAATTTGTTACTCGGGGGTTTTTGGGGTCGCTGATTCCGAATTCGATGTCAGTTGTTAAAAATTCAAAATGGTGGATCCAATGTGGCCTGAAACTCGTTACTAGGGGGTTCTTGAGGTCGCTGATAACGAATCCGATATCCGTTTTTAAAAATTCAAAATGGCGGATCCAATATGGCGGACGAATTTTTTATAAATTGAATCAATTTGCCTGAAACTCACTACTAGGGGGTTTTTGGGGCCGCTAATTACGAATTCGATGTCAGTTGTTAAAAATTCAAAATGGCGGATCCAATATGGCGGACGACTTTTTTAAAAATTGAATCAATTTGCCTGAAACTCACTACTAGGGGGTTTTTGGGGTCGCTAATTACGAATTCGATGTCAGTTGTTAAAAATTCAAAATGGTGGATCCAATGTGGCCTGAAACTCGTTACTAAGGGGTTTTTGGTGTCTCTGATTACGAATTTAATGTCAGGATTTCAAAATTTTGAAAAACTAAGTTCAGATTCGTAATCAGAGACCCCAAAAACTGTGAGTTACGAGTTTCAGGCAAATTTGACGGTGAAGTAAATAATCCCTTTTTTAAACCAACAAACATAATTCCAAAGTGAGTTAAAGAAATTAGAAAATTAAGATTCTAATTTCCCCCATGTGAAATTAACCTAATGCAAAGCATATATATATTAGAAAATGTAAAATGTTTCAATGTGTAATTTTGGTGCGGAAGCACGTTGAAAATGTTCTCCTAGAGTAAATTCCAGAGGATCGGGTTTAACGTTGGGATGCAGTTAAGGCGGTTTTGGGTCGAGAGAAGCTTCTCGTTTATCGTCGACTCAAAGCTCTCCCCATAGTCCAAGACTGTTGAGGCATTTTACGTGCGCGACATAACCTCAAACCGCCTGGCGTCCAGTATAACGTCGTCGTCGTCGTCGTCCCGGCGCGCCACTTTCCAGTAATTATCGAACCGAAGCTATAGCATCCTATATCTATATATACGTACTTCAATTTGTAGGCTGGGCATTAATTCAATTGCCCCCTCACTCCCTCCCTCACCCCCCCCCTTCATCCGCCCATTGCCCTCACGGTTTCCAAGGTACGAGTGGGCGGTTTATCGCGTTTATACGGTATACGTAATCACCGCCTCGGTCAGCCGTTCCGCGTCGATGTCCAGTACAAACGTCTTCAACGCGAATTTCGCAAACGACGCCATTTTCAAACGGAAGCCGCTCCCTTGTATATATACTGTAAAGAGAGAGAGAGAGAGAGAGAGAGAGAGAGATCATTGAAACTATGGAGCACCACACAAATATTCCCTCTGACAATTTACGACATAGCACGATGTCAAATTTATTTTTATGGACACGCATTAAATCTGTTCATACTGTTATGTAACTGTTCTATAATTGTTATATAGCAGTTATATATATATATGTATATATTATATTCGTCGTAAGTGCTCAATTGATTTATAATCCAGAGTTATCAGGTCTATGAATCAAAGGGAGAAATTTATAGTTGCAATGTAAGCTATTTTATTTTCGCATGCTGTACTCCGGATATATCTATGAATTTAGTAATAATCACTTTCTTGTTTTTTAAGGGGGCACGAATACGCAAGAATTTTTTACAAACTTTAAGAAAAACGATTTCTTATGTTTATTCAAAAAGTTTTGCACATACGATTAAAAATTTGTTAAGTAGGCCTATATAATACTCTCTTCGAATATTGTATGAAAACACAATGATTGGACAGGTTGTTTTGAAAAACATCACTGATCAATTTTTCATAGATTCGTCCGCCATATTGGATCCGCCATTTTGAATTTTCAAAAACTAATGTTACATTCGTAATCAGCAACCCTAAAAACCAACGAGTGCCAAGTTTCAAGCAAATTGAACAGATTTTCAAAAAAGTCGTCCGACATATTGGATCCGCCATTTTGAATTTTGAAATCCTGACATCAGATTCGTAATCAGCGACCTCAAAAACCCCCGAGTAATGAGTTTCAGGCAAAATTAATAGTTTTTTAAAAAAGTCGTCCGCCATATTGGATCCACCATTTTGAATTTCGAAAAACTGACATCAGATTCGTAATCAGCGACCTTAAAAACCTCTTGACACCAATTTATACCGAAATCCGTTAAATATTCCAACTTTCGTCCGCCATATTGGATCCGCCATTTTGAATTTTGAGGATGAATTTTGAATTTTGAAGATATCGATAACTCCGAGTGTTCGACTCGGAGTGATCGATTTCTTCATGTTTTATAATAATTTAAGATGACTGAGTGATAAAATCATTATCAATTCAATATTATTATTTTCAAGAATTTTTAAATAAAAATCTTCTTTAAATCGATTATTTTTAATAATTTTCGAAATAGTTCTTTGAGACAATTTTCAAATCCATTTGTTTACAATATGCAATTTTACGAAATTTCAATTATTCGTAAATTCTTCAATTAAATATATATTAGAAAATAAAAACTTTAAATAACATAGACAAAATTCAATTAAACTTTAAAAAAAAAATTTCAAAATTCAATTATTTCCCAAAAATTAATTAATTTTAAATGATTGAATATTTTTCGATGAATTTTAATAAAATTTTCAAGAATAATTACATTTTTCGAGTCGAATTCGGTTAAAATTTTGTATTAAAAATTATTTAAATTTTATAATGAGTTTTATTATTTGTGAAAATAATTGAATCCCTTTAAAAATTTTATTATTTATGAAAATAATTAAATTATTGCGAAGAAAATTATAGAAAATTTGTAAATAATTAAATTCCTGTGAAATTTTTTATTATTTATGAAAATAATTAAATTTATTTTAAATAATTGAATTCTTTTAGAAAATTTTTTTAAAGTAGTATAGATATTAAATTGAAGAAAATTATTGAAAATTACTAAAAGTTTGTCAATTTTTAAAATAAAGCCTTTTTTAAATTCAATTATTATATAAAATTTTAATTAAAATTCATTTTTAAATTTCATTCTACTAGAATTAATTTATTTAAATATTTATTAATATTTATTTAAATTTATTTATTTAAATACAAGAAAAACATTTTATTGAATAATTGCATATTTCTTGAAATTGAAATCTCATAAAAAATTTTATCAATAAATTTTTAAAAAATTGAATTATTTTGATGAATTTTAATAAAATTTTTAAGAATAATTACATTTTTTGAGGAATTTGATCAACATTGTATTAAAAATATATGAAATTCTCCAATGAGTTTTATTATTTATGAAAATCATTGAATTCCTAAAAAGAATTTTATTATTTACGTAAATAGTAATTGAATCCCTGTAAAAATTTTATTATTTTTGAAAATATTTAAATGATTGCGAAGAAATTTATAAAAAAATTTAAATAATTAAATTCCTGTTAAATTTACATTATTGTATGAAAATTATTAAAGGTTTACGTAGAATTTTATTACATTTTTTTTAAATAATTCAATTCCTTTGGAAAATTCTATTGAAATTGATTCCTATTAAGAATCATTGATTTGAGGAAAATTTTAGAAAATAATTGAAATGTTGTCAAGAATTTTATTAAAATTTTTAAAAATAATTGAATTTTGGAGAAGAATTTAATTATTTCTAAAAATAATTGAAAATTTGACAAGAATTTAAAAAAATTTTTGAACATAATTAAATTTCTGCAATTGTAATTTCTCTAAAATTCTCCAAATTATATCGCTCAATTTACGAACTTTTCGTCTTTTCTCAATTAAATTACGGACTTTACGGACCTTTTTGTGAAAAAAACTAACTTTTACGGACTTCATGCAAATTTACGGACCTTTACGGGATTTACGGACCTAGTTCGAGCCCTGCACGTAAGGTCCCCTTTCATAGACCAGGTCACAATTCAATAAAAAATATTGTTGATAAAAGATAACTAATATTTTAATATTTAAAAAAAAAAATCTTTTCCATGCCAGAGGGTATAGTTTATTAAATTCTCATCATCTTTCAGCTAACAAAAATATAAATCCAGAAAAAAATTCCTTTAAATACCGATCTTATTAAACTACTTAAGAATGTGCGTAAACTACTGCAGAAAATCACCCTAATGAGTCAGTAAATCTTCTTAAACAAAAAAAAAAAAAGAAAAAATCACGATGCACTAAAAAAATGAAAAAAAAAAAAAAATAATGTTACGAACTTGGAGAAAAAAGACGTCAAAAGCATGTTTCTGAAGTGGGCAAACCGTAATGGAAAATTCATTATAAGACTATACACTCTCATAAAATAGTAAAAGTTGCGCCTTAAGTGAAAAGGAAACAACTCCGCACCGTCGGCGGTGGTCTCTTTTTGAAAAAAAGAGAAACAGGGAATTTTCGTCTTTTCTCCATATCATCGCGCGAGAAGAGAAGTGAAGAGAATACTTTCAAGTTGTACCATGAACACCGCGAACGGGGCAGTTACGGAGTACTTAAATGCACAAAATTACGTGGAATAGGGACATAAAGAGGAGAATGCGGAAAGCTTTGATTTTTTTTTCTCTTCGTTTTTTTTTTACTTTTCTTTTTGCACCAACGTCTCAAGTTCACTTGCGCAATAACTATACACATGCAGGAAATTCAGTTAGTACTTCAATTTTCACACGGTAATGTGTCCTAAGCAATTTCAAAAGATGATCTTCGACCGTCATTTCTAACTGCAATAAAAGACGAAAATTAACTGTTGTTATTCGTCTATATCGTTATATGTATGTATAAAGATATATATATATATATATATATATATATATATATATATATATATATATATGTACTCGGACAAATTACCCTTTAACTCAAAGGCGTGTTTTACATATTTTTTACTTACTCTTAAATGATTTTTACTAACTTAAGTTATAGGATTATAGTTCTCGACCCTGTTGATTATTGTAACGGATGGTATACTCTATCTTTTATGACACTTGTATCAAGAAAGAATTTTTTTTAACCCGACATAAATTTTCCTTCTTTTTAAGGAGTGCTTCTACTTACTTAATAAATGCGATTTTATAATATAGGGTAAGGGGCCCTAAGGTGGACACCCATCTTTCGAACGATTGTAATTCCTATAAACGGTATTATATCACAATTTTCTAAGGATATCAAATTGAGACAAAAGACGAATCAAAACGTTGATTCGCAACAATTTTGATTCGTTTTTTGTCTCAATTTGATATCTTTAGAAAAACTGTGATAACATAATTAATAATATACACCCTAAAACTGTTTCTCCTTAGCTAACTTTTTAGAAAACAAATTTCTTTTACATTATTAAGGAAAATAACATTTAGGCGACTTTGGAAAAACAGCTGAAATTTTGCTTTTAAAAAAAGTGGCCCCAAGGTGCGGCCATCATTCAAAAATTCATTGAAAAATTAAAAAAATAGTTGCAAAAATCAATTTAAGGTAATTTTATTTGAAATGTATATTGTTTTTGGCTTAATAATCACTGAATCAATAGTTGCAAACTCTGTTTTTTGCTTATAAGAAGCCATTCTAAGATATTGTTAATTATTTATCCTATTTCATACATTAACCCATTTAGTCCGAAAAGTCCGCTTTTTCTCTTAACATTTGCACTTACCACTTTCAAAGCACAGTAAATTATGAGGTATTAAAAAGCGTTGCAGATTAAATTAACACCAAAAATAAATAAAATAATCTATTTTGGTGTTATTTTTTACTATATATGAATGAAATTTTCCTCTAAATCAAAACCAAGTCAACGATTACAAACAATTAACTAACAAACTAACTCATTAACTTAGTTACGAACTAACTAACTTACTAACTTACTAATTGACTAACTAACTTACAATCTTAATTACTAATTACATTACTAACTAATTTATGTAACCTAGTTACTGACTAACTAACTAATTAACTTACTTACAAACTAACTTATTAACTAATTAACTAGTATTTTAATAAGTTAGTCAGTTAGTACGTTAATTAATAATTAGGTTTGTAAGTTAGTTAGTATCTAAGTTAAGTAAGTTAATTAGTAATTAAGTTTGTAAGTTAGTTAGTAAGTTATTAGGTTTGTTAGTAAGTTAGTTAGTAACTAAGTCAATTAGTAATTTAGTTTGTAAGTTATTAGGTTTGTTAGTATGTTAGTTAGTTAAGGATTAAAAGTTATGATTGTGTAAACAAAAGAGAACACAAAATTTGTTAAGTAAGTAAGTTCATTAGTAATTAAGTTTGTAAGTTAGTTAGTAAGTAAGTAAGTTAATTAGTAATTGAGTTTGTAAGTTAGTTAGTAAGTAAGTAATTTAATTAGTAATTAAGTTTGTAAGTTAGTTAGTAACTAAGTTAAGTTAGTTAATTAGTAATCATTTGTAAGTTGGTAAGTAAGTTAGTTAGTTCGTAAGTTAAGTTAGTTAATTAGTAATTAAGTTTGTAAGTTGGTAAGTAAGTTAGTTAGTTAGTAAGTTAGGTAAGTTAATTAGTAATTCACTTTGTAAGTTATTAGGTTTGTTAGTATGTTAGTTAGTAACTAAATTAAGTAAGTAAGTTAATTAGTAATTAAGTTTGTAAGTAAGTTAGTAAGTAAGTTAATCAGTAATTAAGATTGTAAGTTAGTTATAAGAAAGTAAGTTAATTAGTAATTAAGTTTGTAAGTTAGTTAGTAAGTAAGTAAGTTAATTAGTAATTAAGATTGTAAGTTAGTTAGTAAGTAAGTAAGTTAATTAGTAATTAAGTTTGTAAGTTAGTAGGTTAGTAACTAAGTTAATTAGTAATTAAATTTGTAAGTTAGTTAGTAACTAAGTTAAGTAAATAAGTTAGTTAGTAAGTTAAATAGTAATTAACTTTGTAAGTTACTTAGTAAGTTAGTAAGTTAATTAACTTTGTAAGTTAGTTAGTAAGTTAGTCAGTAAATTAGTTAGTAAGTTACTTAAGTAAGTATTTTTTCGTTCTCTTTCAGAATCTGCACGAAAATTTAAATTTTGACTTAAGGATTAAAAGTTATGATTGTTTAAATAAAAGAAAACACAAAATTTTTTGTTTTTTGTTTCATTAAAACTATATTTTCGATTGAAAATTGCTTCAGGAAAAATTTGAACATAAAAATATCGCGTCCAAAATGTACCATTTATTTAGGCATTTCTAGAAATTCTAATTTTTTGGAAATTTAAAATGGCGGCTCAAAAAGTTATTGCAAATTCCGAAAGAGGACGAAAAAATTTATGAGAAACACGATGTGCAAATTTTTTTTAAGCCCAATTGGATCAATTTTTCATAAATTCGTCCGCCATGTTGGATCCGCCATTTTGAATTTTTAAAAACTAAGATCAGATTCGTAAGCAGCGACCTTAAAAACCCCTTGACAATAATTTATATCGAAATCCGTTAAATATTTAAACTTTCGTCCGCCATATTGGATCCGACATTTTGAATTTTGAAAAACTGAGTTCAGAAAATGAAAAATCAACAATATCTCAAAAACTATTCTACTTTCTCAATTTTAGACCTTATTTTCGGTTTCAGCCAGTCAATTTACGAAATTTACAAAATTTAGCGAAATTCAAAATGGCGGATTCAATATGACCGACAACCTTTTAAAAAATCGTCCAATTTTTATGAAAATTGATGTATAAGAGCTTTTGGGGTTGCTAATTACAAATCCGGTGTCAGGTGCTTATAATTAAAAATGGAGGATCAAATATGGCGGATGTATTTTCAAAAAATCGTTAATTATTTAAAAACCTTGGTTTTTAAGGGTTTTTGGGGTTAAACTATTAAACTTCAGGGGGTCAAAGTTTCTTTAAAAGACTTTGACTACATTATTATAAGAACCCCGACATATAGTAATTTGATAGATTTTCGAGTAAAACAGTTTTTTTAAACAAAAAAAAAATGTTAATTTATATATTTTTAAAAAAGGCAGAAAAAGAATAAATGGCTTTTTTCAAGAAAGTGTAAAATTATTTTTAAAAGCAAAAAATTTGCGACACACTTGAAAAGATATGAGAGAAGTCAAAAATACAATGTTCGTGCGCGTTATAAAAGAAAATGAATTTTTTTATTTTTTGCCTTTTATTTTTAGTATAATCATTTGTAAAGTGAAAACACGCTATGACCATGTGCAAGAATAGCAACGCTCCTTTGGATCGACCGATACCGTTAAAAGAGACAAAGAGAGATAGAAAGAGATGGAGTATCGTAAAATCGCCCGCTTCCGGTTCGAACGCCTCTTCCGGTCACGACCTGCCGCGCGAAACTTCACGCGCTCTACCGATCCACGACAGTTAAATCACTTAAACGACCAATGTTGAAATTTTTTACAAATCTTCCCCTCCTCACCCCTCTATTTTCCACTTAAATTCTTTAACACTTTACTTTATATATACGAAATGAAATATGTGCTAAATTATTTTACATTTAATTTTTTTTCTTTTTAATTCATAATTAAAATACATAAAAATAATTCGAAAATCTACTTTTAAGGAAGGGATAAGAATTTCAATTTCCAAAATTGTTTATTAAATAATTATCACTTGCTTATTAAAAAATTTTTAACTATATTTATTTTAAAACAATTATTTATGTATCTGATTTAAAAGAAAATTATATTATCAATAAACAAATTCTCCAAAGCGTTATACTTTCAAGTATCAGAAATAATATAATTGAAAACAACTTATTTTCTGAAAGTGTAGAAAATTAATTTTGCAATAGAATAAAAATTACTATTCACTTACTGTATGATTAGCATAATTTGAGGTAGAGAAAGAGCTCGTAAAGTTCAAATGTGAACAAAGGTGAATGAGAAATATTAGAAAAGAAAGAAAGATACATATATATGGGGAGAAAGAGAGAGAAAGAGAGACATGAGGGATATGGGATTTTTCTCCAAGTTCCCCTCTATTAGAAACCCTTCGACTTTTAAACAACGCGCACCTGTGGTTCGTTTATACCTGAACACGAGAAACAGTCGTGACACTTGGCACCAGACACGTGCGACTTTAAAAATTCCAAACCCCTCGTTAAAAAACAAAAAAAAAAGAACCTCCACTATCCATTTACTTAAATTGCGATGACTTCAGACAAGAATATTTTGCCTTCCTGTCTTTATCATTAAAAGAATCATCTTTCATCAAAATACATTATAATTTATTTAACCGATTAATTTTAATGGAATTTTTTTTTTTTTAAATTGTTGTCATTTTATAACAACTTTATTATGAGTGAAACCTAATATTAACATTACGTTAATTCTTTGTATTATGAAGATTTAAACCTATCTTCAAAGTCATTTAAAGTCCATAGATTTTAACCCTTCAACACCCGAACCAAACTTAGAAAACGAATAAACCAGTGAGACAATTCCTGGGGTTTTCGGGGTCGCTGATTACGAATTTGATGTCAAATGGACAATTTTACAGTTAAAAGCTGTCAAACCAACTGTCAACTGTCAAATTGTGATTCTGACACTAGATTTGTAATCAGCGACCCCAAAATCCCTTTCTTGGTCATTTTAATAAAAAATAAATCATTTTTATAAAAGTTGACATTTGTTTTGACAGCTGTCAATTGTCAAATTGTGTTTATAACACTAAATTCGTAATCAGCGCCCCCAAAAACCCTTTAATGGACACTTATAAAAAATAAATCCTCATAAACGTTGACAGTTAGTTTATTTGACAGCTGTCAACAGTCAAATTTTCAATTGGACACCAAATTTGAAATCAGAAACTGTAAAAACCCTTTTTTGAACACTTTTGTATAAACAAAATCACTTTCATAAAAGTTGACAGTTTTTTTTGACAGCTGAAAACTGTCAATTTGTAAATTTGGCATCAACTTCGGTATCAGCGACTCCAAAAACCCTTTTACGGATATTTTTATGAAAAATAAATTTCTTCTATTGAAAGTTGGCAGTTTGTTTGACAGCTGTCAACTGTCAAATAGACAATTTGACATTAAATTCGTAATCAGCAACGTTGGAAACCTTAAGAAACTTTTCATTTCTTTTTATAAATTTTTTACTGTTCGGGTAATGTACGATATTTCTTCTTTGTCTTAGGCGCCATCTTGAATACGCCATTTTTAAATTTTGCGAATTTTTTAAAATTGGGACCATAATTGTATTCATTATGGTTCAAAACACTTTAGATTCTCTTACCTGTAAAACAAAATCTGTTGTATCAAAATGACACTTTACTTCCAGGTCAAAAAATAGGTCAAAATTTAACCTCAATTTGGATGTATTGAAAGTAATATTTTGAGCCGCAGGTCAAACGTTAAGTTCTTTGATATGTAACGTTCCCTTCGACGCTTATACCGATAATTTTTCACCTGTAGCTATAAAACTAGGTCAATTTAGACCAAAATTTTAACGCAAAGGGCCTGCAGGTAAAAAAGAATCCTCATAAGGATCCACCATAGGGTAAATAACCCTCGGTCAAAATTTAGGTCAAATTTACCCTATTTTTAACTTACAGGTCAAAAATTGGTCAAATTCGACCTATTTTTAACCTTCAGGTCGAAAATTGATCAAATTTAACATCAATTTTAATGTAACTTAACTAACTATTATTTTTGACATAATTTTAAATCACATTTGGGACCTTATAGCGCTTATAGTCAAAAATAGGTCAAATTTGACTAATTTTCGACGTGTAGGTTAAAAATAGGTCAAATTTAACCAATTTTCGACTTGTAGGTTTAAAATAGGTCAAAATAGACCTAAATTTTGACCTAGGGTAATGACCCTTTGGTGGGTCCTTATGAGGATTACTAATTTTAACCTACAGGTCGAAGGTTGGTCAAGTTTGACGTATTTTTGACCTAAACGTCTAAATTTGTCCAAATTTGACATAAATTTTGACGTAAGTGTACAACACCTTAAAGGACCCTGATGGGATTGCTTATTTGACGTGTAGATTAAAAAATAGATCCCTTGGGGATCTTATAGCGCTAATTTTTGACCTGTAGCAATAAAATTAGGTCACTTTTGACCTAAATTTTAACGCATGGTAATGACTCCTAAGAGGGCCTACAGGTCAAAAAGGAGGATAAGAACCCTCCGTAGGGTTATACCCTAAGTCAAAATTTAGGGAAAATTTAACCTATTCTTAAGCTCCAGGACGAAAATAGGTCAAATTTAATCTCAATTTTGATGTATCTTATCGAACGATTATTTTTGGCAATAGTTTCAATCTTAAATTCTTTGATATGTGACATTTCTTGGGGACCTTATAGCGCTTATAGTCAAAAAAAGGTTAATTTGACCAATTTTCGACCTGAAGGTTCGAAATAGGTCACATTTGACCTAAATTTGGACCTTGGGTGATGACCCTTCGATGGGTCCTTATGTAGTTTTCTACTTTAACCTACAGGTCGAAAATTGGTTAAATTTGACCTATTTTGAACCTACAAGTCTAAAAATTGTTCAAATTTAATTCGAATTTATTTATTTGAAATTCTATTTGATTATTTTTGGCAATAGGTTAAATCTTAAATTTTTTTGATATGTGACGTTTCTTGGGGACCTTATAGCGACCTTAT
The DNA here is from genome assembly GCF_015476425.1 of Leptopilina heterotoma. Classification (NCBI taxonomy): domain Eukaryota; kingdom Metazoa; phylum Arthropoda; class Insecta; order Hymenoptera; family Figitidae; genus Leptopilina; species Leptopilina heterotoma. The sequence goes on along the minus strand of NW_025110867.1, from coordinate 3,819,189 downwards.
AGCGTAAAAAAATAGGTCAATTTGACCAATTTTCGACCTGTAGGTTCAAAATAGGTCAGATTTAACCTAAATTTGTACCTAGGATGATGACCCTTTGGTGGGTCCTTATGAGGATTTCTATTTTTAACCTATTTTTAACCTACATGTTAAAAATTGGTTAAATTTGACCTTTTATGGTCAAAACTTTTTTACAGGTTAAAACTTGGTCAAATTTGACCTCTATTTTGAACCTACAAGTCAAAAAATTGTTCAAATTTGATCTAAATTCTTCAAGAAATATTGTTAAGTTTATCAAATATCATTCCTCAAATTACCAAAAATACTTCACCTTCCGTTGAGTTTAAAAAGAAATGCAAAAAAATATCACCTGAACGGATGCGAGACGTGAAAAAACCCAACCTTAAAAACAGGCGTGGCTAACAGTTTTTGTTTTTTTTTTTTATTTATTTTCTTCTTTTTTTTCGCCAAATTAAGTCCTTAAATTATCTCCTTTACAATTTAGCTTCTGGAAACAATAAATTAAGCAGTGACTGATGACCCTTAGTATATGCTTCTCTCTCTCTCTTTCTCTCTCGCTCCCTCTCTTTCACTTCAAAAGTTTAAAGGTTTTCTTTGTACTCGCCGTGTACATTATACACTCTCTGGTCTCTCTCTCTCTTTTTTTGCCAAGCGGTCGTATTGGTTTGGGGGACCAATACAGGTTTTAAAGGATTTACGCCTCCCTCGATTTCACCAATTCAATCGAAAGCTCATGAATGAACGAGAGCACATTTGGGTCTCTTTCTTTCTCTCTTTCTGTACACACCAATGAAACAACATATAAATATAAGTGTGTGAGTGTGTGTACGTGGAGAATTCATTCCTTGGATATGTTGTTGGCTACGTCCCTTATTTTCTCTCCTTTTCGGACAAGGAGAAATTTCCGGGTGGATAAAATCGGAAGACAATGTAGGCGATGGAGAATAAGGGAAATGAGGAGTGAGCGAGAAAGAGAGAGAAAGAAAGAGAGAGAGAGAATTAAACTAGATAAAAGAGTTTGAAACTTTTACTCCATCTCCAACTTACTCTAATTGCCGTTTTCCTTATTGACACTTCTTCCCTTTTTTTTAACCTTCAATATTTAATTGATCTTTACTGGTGTAATTTTCATTTTATTTCTATTTACCTATTTTTCTCTTTGTTTTCTGAATAAAGGGCTTCTATTTACTTTTTTAAATAAAATTAGCAATTTTAAAAATTTTAATACAAATTTTTTCTCATGACAATAAAATATGATAAATTGAAACATTCGTACATCCAGTGATATATTTGATATTAACGGACTTTACGGACCAAAAATAAAAAAATTATAGACCATTTACGGACGAATTGCTGACAAAAATATAACCAGTCCGAGTCAATTAAAAGAACATTTTACTTAAAACTATAAATTAAATTTTTCATAATTCTATAAAACATGAAGATATCGATAACTCCGAGTCATCGACTCGGAGTGATCGATATCTTCATGTTTTATAATCATTCAAAGTGACCGAGTGATAAAATCATTATCAATTCAATTATTATTTTCAAGAATTTTTAACTATAATTCTTCTTTATATCATTGATTTTTAATAATTTTCGAAAAAGTTCTTTGACTATTTTCAAATTCATTTGTTTACAATATTTAATTTTACGAAATTTCAATTATATTCGTAAATTCTTCAATTAAATATTATATTAGAAAATAAAAACTTGAAATCATTTTTTAAAAAATCCGCAATTAAACTTTCTCAATAAAAATTAATTCCACAAAATTGTTAGTTAAAAATATGAAAAATTCAAATTTTCAAAGATTTTTATCTGAAACCTTTTCAAACTTCAACTATTTCTAAAAATTTACGCTCTAATGCTTTTAATATTCAATTATAATCTAAAATTTTAACTGAAATCCATTTTTAAATCAATTTTTAAGAGAAAATTCTACTAGAATTCAATTATTATAGTCAAATACAAAAAAAACCATTTATTGAATAATTGCATGTTTCTTAAAATTGAATTCTCATAAAGAATTGTATCAATAAATTTTTAAATAATTGAATTCTTTTGACGAATTTTAATAAAATTTTACAGAATAATTACATATCTTCGAGAAATTCAATTAAAATTGTATTAAAAATAATTTAAACTCTGCAATGAGTTTTATTATTTATGAAAATAATTGAATTTCTAATAAGAATCTTATTATTTACCAAAATAATTGAATCTCTGTAAATATTTTATTATTTATAAAAATAATTGAATGATTGCGAAGAAATTTATTTAAAAAATTTGTAAATATTGAAATTCCTGTGAAATTTTTATTATTTTTTGAAAATTATTAAAGGTTTGTGTAGAATTTTATTAAATTTTTTTTGTAAATAATTGAATTCTTTTGGAAACTTTTGTTAAAATTATAGATACCTATTAAAAATCATTGAATTGAGGAAAATTTTTAAAAATATTAAAAAATTTTGACAAGAATTTTATTAAAATTTTTTATAATAATTGAAATTTTGACGAGAATTAATATTATGTTCAAATTTTTTTTTTAAATTCTAGTAAAAATTTCAATTATTTTAAAAATTAATAAAATTCTTTGCAGAAATTCAATTATATTCATGAATTTTAATAAAATTCATTGCAAAATTCAATTATTTAAAAAAATTTTTCATAATTTTATGATTTTCAATATTTTACTGTATTAATAAAATTTCCCAAAAGAATTCAATTATTTAAAAAACAATTTTTACAAAAATTAGTAAATTGATTAACTTTTTATTATTTTCTAAGATAATAAAAATTTCATAGAAATTCAATTTTTAAAAAAAGAATTTTTCATTTTTTTCGAGAAAATCGATTGACACATTTTTTTTTTATTAATTTCTTCGTAATAATTCAATTGTTTTCATAAATAATAAAAATTTTGTATAGGGATTCAATTATTTACGTAAATAATAAAATTCTTTTTAGGCATTGAATTATTTTCTATATAAATAATAAAACTCATCGCAGAATTTCAATTATTTTTAATACTTAATTTTAACTGAATTAAAATTTAATTTATTGAATTTATAATTACATTATTATTATTATTTTAACTGAATTCATTAAAAAGTATGTAATTAATCTTAAAATTTCTTTTTAAATTCGTCAAAAGAATTGAATTATTTAAAATTTATTTAATAAAATTCTTTCTGAGAATTAAATTTTAAAAAACATTCAATTATTCAATATTTTTTTTATTTTGTATTTAAATAATTGAATTCTCGTAGAATTTTCAAATAAAAATTGATTAAAAAATGAATTTCAGTTAAAATTTTAGATAATAATTGAATACCAAAAGCATGATAGTCGTGAATTTGTATAGAATTTGAATTTTTCATACTTTTCAACTAACAATTCTGAAGAATTAATTTTCTTGAAAATGTTTAATTGTATTTTAATTTGAAATTATTTATAATTTTTATTTTCGAATGAAATTTCCAAATACAAAATAAAACATTTTTTGATTAAAATTTTTTCATTTATTTTCTAAAAATTTTCAATTTAATTTCCAATTAAAATATTTATAATTAACAAATAGCATTTATAATCATTTTTATATTATTATTATTGTAAATCATTAAAATAATTACGAAATTGAATGATTCGATTTTCAGAAATAAATAATTTTGCGAAAAGCGTCACTGGCAGTGAGGAAGTTCGTGAGGAGTGGGGACAATGAGAGCGAGAAAGAAAGTTTGAAATGTTTCTGTCGCACTCATTGCTCCCACTCCCGCGCTTGCGTAGTCATTACAGCGCCAGAGTGGGGAGCAAGAGCGTAAAAGACAGAAAAAATACAGTTCTCTCTCGCACTCATTTACATATTTATCCTCCTACTTTTTTCCAATGTTTACATAATAATTTAATTTCTTTCATAATATCAATTTTCTTACCACTGTTATTTTACATAATTTATAATTAAAAATAATAAATAGTAATGATGTTATCACTCGGTCGATGAAACAGTCGATCACTCCGAGTCAGGGCCCTGACTCGGAGTGATCGACTGTTTCATCGAAAAATTTATTATTTTTTTCAACCACACAAAAATTCATTATTATTAAGAGCTTCATAATGAAAATATCTCCTTTTGGAAAAATAATAATCTAAATAACAAATTTTAACGCCAATCGTGATGATGCATTTTACATTGGCCATTCGAGTGGAAACTCGTCTCCTTTTGTAACGCTAGAACCTTCGACTAGAGGAACTAACTAAATGTGTGTATATGTATATATATGTATAGAAAGAGAGAGAGAGAGAGAGGACTTTTGGGACACGTTATATGTGCAGCATGGATCGTCGCATCGTAGGTTCGCGATGGATTTGATACATAAGGGGGCTCTTTATGTAGCACATAGACGTTGCCTGGCGTTCGTTCGTTCGTTGCCGTTCGCTCGGCGTGTGACGCTCAAATTACCTCCGTCCTCCTCTCCCCCGCCCTTCCTCCCCCCTTGTCCGTGTCGTCCTCAACCACTCCCTCCTGCCGTTTGTACCCCCCCTATTATCCCCGCGAACCCCTTAGCCACCATCCCTATATATACATACATATATATACATATATACAACACCAACTAACATATACCAGTACTCTCTCTCTCTCTCTCACTATTGCGCTAGAGAGCTGCGGGTCTGAAACGCGGCCAGCAGCAGACAGGCACCGCGGGTCACCGCCTTCCATCGTCCACCGCGCTACCCCATCTCTCAATCCTCTACTCTTCTCCCCACCCCTCTTGCCGCACTCACCCTTTGCCATCCAACTGCTCCTGCTCACTCGTCTCCCCCCCCCTGCCTCCCCTTTCCTCCCACTGACCCTCTTGCCACTAAGAGATCCCTTTGCCCCACACCCAAAGCATTTCCTCGTCCATATATAGTGGCTATACACCCGTCACTCTCCGACCCGTTTTACCCCCTCCCCCCTCCTCCCCACGCCATACCCTTCCGGCCTGCAGTGCCTTATCGTTTCCTCACAAGAGAGATCCACGGCCCAACTGTGTGCAATCAGCATGTCCCTTTTACACATTCTCTCCCTTTTTATCATTTCTTCTACTATACTTTTTCCTTCATCTTCGACTGTTTACACACCCACATACGAAAGCATACAATTATTATTATTTCTTTTTTTTAAAAATTAACCCCTTTTGGGTTTACGAGACGCATACGTTGAGTCGTGATCATCTTAACTGAAAATAAATATAATTTTTATCTAGATTGATGGAAACAGTGGGTTTGAAGTAAGTTTAATCCAAAAGTCGTATGGCACCTCGCAGTTTTTTATTGATATTGTTTCAGTGATGTCTAACAATGATTTTAAGATATAAACGAAAATAATCGGTGGAGGGAAACTTAAATTATCTTAGTTTTAAAAAAAAATTTCTAGCACTGAGATGATGTTACACGATACTATCATTATGCTACTGGCCACCATCACAGATGTTACAAATATATAGTTATGCTACCCCGTACTATCAAGATGTTACTCCGCTTAATCTTGATTGTAACTGTTACTATATATATCTAGATAGCTGTCCGTATTTGTAGCATTAAAGATTGTCCTTAAATAATAAATTTTTGTGCAGACAACACATTTCATGATACAAAAATAATAAAATGATTGAAAATTTTTGTAAAAAGTGTGTTTTTATTGGTTTTTTCAAAATTTACTCCTCATGAGAAATTTTACGCGCATCAATATAATATTGTAAATGTAAAATATAATGCACTAAGTTTCGTGCAAAACTAATAAAAATACTCTACAACTTTCCGTTTCGTAGATATGATTAGGTATATGCAAAGTTCATTTTAAATTTTAGATTCATTGAAATTCCCCAAAAACTCTTTTTTATTAATCCTATATAAGAATTAGAGTATATTAGGTTTATGAAGATAATTTCAATGAAGTTTACTCTGACGTTAGACTAATTTATTGAAACATATATACAGGGCTCGAACACTGAAAAAAAATATTCTTAATTTAAGAATATATATACTAAAAAAAAGGTGCCCAGGATATTCCCCACTTAAATTAAGTGGGAAATATTCTTTCTATAAGAATATATTCTCATTGTAAGAATATTTCCACTTAATTTAAGTGGGAATATTTTTTTTCAGTGAACTAGATCCGCAAATCCCGTAAAAGTCCGTAAATTTGTTTAAAGTCCGTAAAAGTCCGTTTTAAAAAAAAAAGTCCGTAAAGTCCGTAATTCGATTGAAGAAGCAATAAAAGTTCGTAAATTTAACGATATAATTTGGAGAATTTTTGAAAAGTTCCAAATAATTGCAAAAATTCAATTATTTACAAAAGTAATAAAATTCTTTGCAAAAATTCAATCATGGTAAAAATTTTTTGAAAATTCTCATCAAAATTTCAATTATCTTTAGAAATAATTAAATTCTTCTCCAAAATTCAATTATATTTTCAAAATTTTTTAAATAAAATTCTACCCAAAAATTCAATTATTTCTAATACAATTTTCATAACATTTCATAAAGGAATTCAATTTATAAAAATGTTTTTAATAACATTTTTCGAAATAATTCAATTATTTTCTAAAATGCTAATAAATCCTTCGAAACAATTCAATTATTTTTAAAAGTAGTAAAATTCATCCGTAATAATTCAATTATTTTTCATAAATAATAAAATTCTTTTTAGGAATTCAATTATTTTCAATACAATCATTAAAAAATTCGATTGTATTCAATAAATTAAAGAAATTTTTCAAAAGAATTGAATTATTTTCTAAAAATTTAAATAAAATTCAAGAATTAAATGTTTAATTTCAATTATTAAGAATCACGATTATTGTAATAACTTAAAAGAAATTGTTTATATAAAATTCAATTACTTTGAAAATTTTCAATTACAGTTACTAAAGAATTCAAGTATTTTCGTAAATAGTATAAAATTTTTACAGCGATTTAATTATTTTCCTAAATAATAAAATTCTTCTTCAGAATTCAATTATTTTCACTAATAATACAATTTTCACAGGAATTTAATTATTTTCATTTCAAACAAACACAATTTTCATAAAATTTTTCGAAAATAATCGATTATTTAAAATGATTTTTATAAAATTCGTCGTATCAATTCAATTATTTAAAAAAAATTTTGATAAAATTCTTGCAAAAATTTCAATTATTTTCATAAATAATAAAACTCATTGCAGAATTTCAATTATTTTTAATACAATTTTAATAGAATTCCTCGAAAAATTTAATTATTCTTAACAATTTGTTGATAAAATTCTTTATAAGAATTCAATTTAAAGAAACATTTAATTATTCAATAATAAATAAATTAATTTTATTATTCATTTTTATATTTCAATAATTGAATTCTCGTTGAATCTTCAAATAAAAATTGATTTAAAAATGAATTTCAGTTAAAATTTTATAGATAATAATTGAATATAAATGGCATTATAGCATAGAATTTTTAGAAATAATTGAATTCTGAAAAGGTTTCAAATTAAAATCTTTGCAAAATCTGAATTTTTTATATTTTTAACCAATAATTCTGTGATATTAATTTTATTCAAAAAAGGTTCAATTGAATTGTTTTTGAAGCTTTTTGAAGTTGTTATTTTCTAATATATATTTAATTGAACAATTTACGAATAATTCAAATTTGGTAAAATTGAATATTGTAAACAAATGGATTTGAAAATTGTCAAAGAACTTTTTCTAGTTAATTGACCTTAAGCACATAGAACTAGTAGGTAATATTTAAAAAAGAAATTTTGTCCAAAAATTGATGAATTAAAATAGAATGTTCATTTATAACGATTCTCACAAGCGCAGAAGAGAGTGAGGATAAATTAGTATATAAGAGCAAATCGGAATTCCCAATTTTTAAAAAATAATTATCGTATACATATACCCAGGGACAATATTTTGAATTTAAGTTTCATCTGCAAGTACATTTATGTGATGATGAAGAATTTTTCAGTCCTTTCGAAAACTTGTTCCAATTAGTGTGTGTGGCCTCTTATCAAAAGTTGGTCCGTCGACTTTTTCCCCCCACTCGACATTTTATTCACTAACCAGTCCAGCCAACATAAAGGTTATATATATATTTCGATCCTCTTCTTTCTTTTGAAACGACGTCTCGTGCCGGTCATATTGAAAACCGTTATAGGCACACCCCGCGTGTGCCTTCTCTCTTTGGCCATCCATATCATCTATTATACATATACCAATAAACATTCTCCACCAATACCAAGAGACACACGCAGTGATCGTTTGAGTGGCTGAAAAATCTCGCAGTTCGCTTTCCATCGTAACATGAACATTACTATATATATACTCTACATGGCAAAAGAACGAGCCTAAGGCGAAACTTGTTTCTAAAGGAGGGAACTAAAAAGCGAGAATCTGCGTGTCTCAAGTTTTCGCTTCGCTTCTTTTTTCTACTCTTCATTCCGTGACTCTCATTCTTCCCTCACTCTGTCTCTTTTATATGTGTATATGTATTTCTACCCCTTGACGCAGCCGCCGAAACCCCTGGTCACCAATTTTTTTCTCTGTTTTGTTCGCCTGTTGTACCTTCTTTATATATGTTATCGTCGCGTCGTCCAGTTAGTGGAAAGGTTATTTAAAAGGGGTGAAAATTATGAAGAGAAAATAGGGATAAAATTCACAAAAAAATTGAAATGAACTTTTAAGACATTAATACATTTTTTTTTAGAAAATATAACCTATATAAATGTAGAAGATTTAAAAAAATCGAATTAGACTCTTATTTAAAAAATTTATCCATCTTAATGAAACCGCGGAATTGAAGCGGTCATCGAGTAACGAATTTCAACCAAATTTAGTCGTTTTTTCTATGTCCGCCATATTGGATCCGCCATTTTGAATTTTCCAAAACTGACCTCAGAATTGTGTTCAGCGACCCTAAAAACCTTCGATTAACTACTTTCAAGTGCATTCAGACGATTCTATTTTTAATAATTGAATTCTTGTGAAATTTTCATTATTTTAGAAAATAATTGAATATTCATGTAGAACTTTGGTAAAATTCTTTTTAAATAATAATTGAATTCTTTTGGGAAATTTTATGAAAATAATAAATAAACGAATTATTAAATTAAGAAAATTTTTTGAAAATAATTGAAATTTTGTAATGAATTTTATGAAAATTTTAGGAAATAATTGAATTTTATTACTTTTGAAAATAATTGAATTCGTGTGATAAACATTAGGAAATAATTGACTTTCTCCGAATCATTTTATTATTTATGAAAACAATTATTAAATCCCTGAAAGGAATTTTAAAATTAATGAAAATAATTGATTTTTAAAATATTTGATTTTTTCGAAAAAAAATTATGCAAATTCTATTTTAAATAATTGAATTACTATGAAATTTTTATTTTTTTGGAAAATAATTGAAATTTTCAATTTTCAAAATTTTCAAAAAACCTTGTTCATTAGTATTTCTAATTAAATTTATTTAACATTGAAATTTGATAACATTTCAAATTGAAACCGTTTGAAGTTCATTTATTTATTATTATTTAAAATTATTCATGAAATTTATTTATTTTATGACAGTTGTTTAAGATTTAAGTTATTTAAAAAGAAATTTTTGTTAGAAATTTAAAAAATTGAAGGTTTTGTATTAGAATTCCCTGTAGGGGCCGTTACGTTACGTTAAAGTTCAGGTCAAATTTGACCTGCAGGTAAAAAGTTATTCAATGGCATTCAAGCTACCGGACTCCCCTGAGGGCCGTTACATTACGTCAAAGTTTAGGTCAAATTTGACCCACTTTTTGACCTATAGATAAAAACTAATTCAAGCTAAGGACCACCTAGGGGGCCGTTACGTTAAATCAAAACAAAAATTTTTATTTTGCTATTGTTTCATATTGTATAGTGTATGTGTATGTTTAATAGAAGAAATTTTTATAGCAGAGAAAAAATAAAATTTCTCTTTTATCGAAAAAAAATGTGAAGTAAAAATAAACAACAAGAAAGAAGGAATATACACACAACAAAGACTTGAACTTGAAAAGATCATGCGGATAAGGTAAAAAAGAGGAAAAAAAAGAAGGGCGACTATTAATAGTTTCTCGTGCTGAGAATATGAAAATGAAACAGAGCAAATTGGAATGAAGGAAGTGAGGTATTAATATAACGTGAGCAGATTACCATTTACAATTCTGATATACATCTCACTTGAAGTGAACTCAAGTGAATTAAAGTAAAAGTAAACGTATTCGAGAATTAAAAAGAGGTTAAATTCAATGATGAATTAAGGTTGATTTCAAGGTCAAGTTAAAGTGAATGGAAAATTTCTTGAATTGATATTTTATAGTGTTGACATTATATATAAATTAAATTATCTCGCAAGTTAATAAATTTTGATGAAATTATTATTATTATTTTTGCTACAAGCTAAAATTTTTAATTTATTTTTGCTATTTTTAATTTTAATGTTAGAATTTTTTAATTTTTAATTTTTTTATTATATACCTATATATTAGAGAGAGAGAGTCTCATGATGTCCTATTGAAATATGTATTTTATTTCGCATTGGAATTTGCGTGGAAGAAAAATGTCCACAAGAAATTTTATGAAATAATATCACTTCATCTCGATTTTAAAATTTAGAGTTTACGATGATGTCAATTTAAGTTTTCAATTATTGATCTATTTTTTCTAATATAGATTTCTCATCGTTGGTTGACTTATTGCTCCGATCGAATATGGAATTAATATAGCAGTGAACTATTCAGAGAATATCAATTTCGAGGAACATATTACATTTGTGGTTTTACAAGAGCAATGCATATCGATCACAATTTGCCATAGCTGCAATATATATGTATATATGCAATTTTCAAATAATGTTTATAGATTTTCTGCACTGCAGAAATTTTAATTTGAAAAATTTTTTTTTTAATTTTTACTTTTAAGCCCACTTTTGATTCAAAACCATTAACTTTAGAATCATTTTTGACTAGATTTTATACATTTTCCGAAATAGGGGAGTTTGGCAAAGCATTAGCAATGGTTAGAATCAATTTTTGAGAAATGAATGAAAAAAAAAAAATTGTTGAAAATTTCGAAAAACATGATATTAAAGCTGTTGCCAAAACTTTACCATACTCTTCCCATAGCAAGAAAAATGTATAAAACTTAATAAAAATAAGTAAAAAATCTTGAAAAAATTGATTCTAGTCTTTGCCCTTATATACTTTGCCAGACTCTTCTCTTGCTTCATAAAATGAGAGAAATTTGCATAAAATGTGAAACATTTCACAAAAATTAATTATAGTCGTTGCCCATATATTTTAATGAACAGTTTAATGGTTAATGATTATTTATAATTTTTTTAAATTTATTGTTCAAAGTTATAGATACAAGGAAAGAGTACAATTCTTATTCTTTCTTCTCTCTTTTATTTTAATGGTAAGAAGATGGAAAAAAATAAAATTCTCTGCTATATATATATATCGTCTCTCATCTAGAAAAAAAAACTAGGACAGTCAGTGGGCAAAACTGGTTTGAAAAATGAGTCGAAGGGAAAATGCCAGAGGGAAAATTCTTGTTGGGTAAATACGCTTAAGGGAAGTTGGAGCCCTCGTAACCGTTGAGTGCGGAGAATCGATTGGAAGCTCGCGATTGGCGGATGTCCGTTAGTGCGACTCGGGTTTTGCGCGAAGGTGGTGCAGTAATCGAAGCTAAACCTAACACCAGGGGGAAAATGCGCGGTATCGATTTTTTCCAGGTTAACTATATATATACACACACATATATATAAAAAAAGATATATATTCTTTTAAATAAATAAATGTAATATATATACAATAATATACAAATAAATTAAATATATATCATAGTAAATTATGAGGTATTAAAAAGCGTTACAGTTTAAATTAACATCAAAGAGAATTAAAATAATCCATTTTAGTGTTATTTTTTACTATGACTGAAATTTTACTTCAAATCAAAACCAAGTCAACGATTACTAACTAAAACTAACTAATTAACTTACTAACTAACTTACTTACTTAACTTAGTTATTAACTTACTAACTTACTAACTAAATTACTTACTTAACATAGTTATTAACTTACTAACTTACTACCAAACTTACTAACTACAGAACGTCACAAAAAATTAATTCCACCCCCCGTCTAAGGCGTGCCGTAGTTTATAAACGGTTCCTAAGTTAATTACTAAGTCTCTGGTGAAGCTAAATTCGTCGAATCTTGTCAAATCGTTGACTTGGTGTTATAGATTTAAAGTACAATATCATTCTAAATAAACCAAGTCAACAATTACTAACTAACTAACTAATTAACTTACTAACAAACTTACTTACTTAACTTAGTTATTAACTAAATAACTTATTAACTTTTTAACTAACATACAAACCTAATTACTAATTAACCCTCAGGGTACTGACTGGGTTAGCGTAACCCAGGCGAATTTTGAAAGTTGCGCCATTTCTAAACAAATCGATGGAGGCGGCTCGGACCGGGGGGGGGGGGGGAACTTTGAGATTAGAACCGAAAGTAGCTGATTTGGCAGAGCCGGTCGGCACTTGCTGTTCAAGCTGCGAATTATTGAAATTTGTATTCGGGTGAATTACACCCAGTCAGTACGCTATGTTATAAAATCCTTGTTTTTGTGAATTGTAAAATCTCATTAAATTAATCGAAAATTATTCATAAATTACATTTAAAAGTTCATAAAGTGTAAAGCGGAAGGATTTTGTAAATTTGGTGAATTTGGGTTTGTAAATTTTCGCGATATTTTTAATGAATTTATCGTTTGACTTTTTTTAACATGTCAAAAATAGAGCATTTTCAAATCTAAAAAAAATATACTTTTTAAGATTAATTAAAAAACGGCTGACGCTATCTTAAAGATCAACTTTTCACCTTTCCAAAACACCTATATAAAATGATTTTATCTTTTATTTCATAAAAATACGAGCTTTTGAAAAAAATATTTTTTTTCATGAAAATTTTTTGAAAACCATTTGTATTTTTGACAATAACTTTTATAAATAAAAAAATATCACTAATCCGACAAATCCGGCATATTCCTGTGGAAATTGTAAACAGATTACAAAAAAAAGAGTTTAAATTCATCAATTACAGCCCAAGATACAGGCGATCAAAGTTGCTGGGTTACGCTAATCCATGTCAGTACGGAACGTTACATTTTTATAGTCAGTACCCTGAGGGTTAACTTACTGACTAACTTACTAATTATCTAACTTAGTTCCTAGATAACAGACTAACTTACTTACTTAACTTAGTTATTAACTAACTAACTAGTTAACTTAGTTACGAACTAACTTACTAACTAACTAACTTAGTTACTTACTACCTTACTTATTAAGTTAGTAAGTTAGGAAGTTAGTAAGTTAAATAAGTAAGTTAGTTAGTTATCTGGTTACTAAGTTAGATAATCATTAACTAAGTTAGATAATCAGTAAGTTAATTAGTAATTAAGTTAATAAGTTAAGTAAATAAGTTAGTTATCTTGTAACTAAGTTAGATAATTAGTAAGTTAATTAGTAATTATGTTAGTAAGTTAAATAAGTAAGTTAGTTATCTAGTAACTAAGTTAGATAATCAGTAAGTTAATTAGTTATGAAGTTAGTAAGTTAATTAGAAAGTTAATTGCTAACTAACTAAGTCCCTGATGAAGCTATATTCGTCGAATTTTAACAAATCGTTGACTTGGTGTTTGGGGCCGTACACATAATACGTCACGCGATTTTTGACCATTTTTGACCCCTCCCTCCCCCTATGTCACACTTCGTCACAAACCTTGAACCCCTCCCTCCCCCTTAGTCACGTCACACACGTAAATTTCACTGTAAATTTTATACATTGGACATTATATATTATATACAACACTCTAAATTATTGAATCAGTTAGAAATAACTTATTTAGAAGCAAGAAATCAGTCACTAATTCAAATAGTTATATTTTTTTCTGACAATTAGTTAAAAATAACTGATGTTTCAATAAAATTTTTTTCGATTGATTCAATTATTAGTCACGTTTAACTACCTACATAGCACCGAAACTTTCCTAACAATTTATTGAAGGCAAGCTTCGAAATATTTAAATGCAATGTTTAGTGAAAATTGTATAAAGATTTAAATATCCCACTTCAATAATTGTTTAGCGCGAAACTTTCCTGAAAATTAAACTTAAATTTTCAGCAAAATTTTTACGAAAGTATAGTCAAAAGTGTAATTAAATGTTCAGGAAAGTTTCAAGCTATATTTTTAAGAAAATTTGACGATAAACATTTATTAGAGTGAGAAATTTAAATCTTCACACAATTTTAAATAAACTAATTGCTAGTAAACTTTTCGAAGTATGCAAGCAAATCTTTAATATACATATATTTAGAAAAGTTTCGGTGTTTTGTGGATAATTTTTCAGTTATTTTTAACTGATTCAGATACAAAAAGACAGTAACTGCTGATTGTCAGTTTAAACCATGATTTTTAACTGATTCAAATTAAGAGAATATATTACTTATCATATTATAAATAATATACCAATAGATGTTAAACAGGTACATATAATAGATATTAAATAGTTTAGAGCATTTTTAACTTGTTTTATTTAGAAAAAGTGCCATTGTCACATATAATTTCTTATAATCTTTGAATATAAAAGATTGTGACGTAACACATGAGTTCACCCCCCCTCCCCCATGTCACACTTAGTCACAATTCTCAGACCCCCTCCCTCCCCCTAGCCGCGTGACGTATTATGTGTACGGCCCCTTTGATTCAAAGTAAAATTTCATTCTTAGTCAAAAATAACACCAAAATTGACTATTTTAGTCCTTGCTGATGTTAATTTAATCCTAGAGAGATTAAACTGTTGCAGATTATTTTAATCCATTCTGGTGTTATTTTAACACCTCACGATTTAGGGATTTTTCATAAACTACGTCACACTTCTAGGGGTGGGGGGGTGTCAAGCTGTGTGTGACGAAGTGTGGAAAAAAAATTTTTTTGTATGTAAAAAATGTGATGAAGGGGGGGAGGGGGTAAAAATCAGTCCGAAAAAGCGTGACGTAGTTTGTGAATGACCCCTTACTGTTATATATATTTATAATTATATTGTATATACTTAATACATAATCTAAGATAACAAGTATAATACCCCAAAAAAACAAAAGTCTGAACCCGTTTAGATCTTAGAACTAAAATGATTTAAAAGTATCCTAATTTTTAAACTTAAAACTATAGATTACGTCAATTTTTTAACTTATATATGGTAATAAGAACTTTAATAACCGATAACTGGTATAGTTATGATAAATTATCATCGAGTCACCGTGGCTGCGAGGTAACACACATACGTTGTGTCTCCAAGGTGTCAAGGGTTCGATCCCACATGCTCGTAAAATTTTAATTCTTAGATTCAAGTGTTTATTAGTAGTGTAATTGTTCATTAGTCCTTAAATATTTAAATAAACCCAAAAGTATAAATATGTATAAATAAAATACCCAAAATCAGTCGAAATTATACTTTATTCTAAATTTTGACCAAAAAACTCTCCAGTTACTTCACAGCCAATGGCTAGATACTTTGACCATATTGTGACTGCAACATATCTATGGATACATTTATATATATATAATAGACATAATGGTCTATAGACCTATATATTTCGAAAAGAGAATTTATGCTGGCATTGAGCTCTCAAAATGAGCCCAGCTGAAAATGCCGATTCAAGTGTCTCGCTTTCAATATCTAGCCAAATGTCCAACGTTCGAATCGCGCGCACGAAGAGGAATCGTTGGCTCTGATTCGTTACGGTCTAGTTTCCCTTGAATCAGCGTTATGCATATATTCACACACACACACACACAAACACCACATGTAAATATCTGTATGTATTTTATTTATGTGCAACGAACGAGAGGTTCTCTTCGTATCTTCTTTTTTTCATCCCCCTTCCTCCCCCCCCCCCTATCCACCATAACTTCGTTCTCGTCCGGCCCGCGGTTGATTTCGTGACTTTCGACGACGAGTGAGCGAGGGACACAAAACAGAAATCTTCGACATACAGTCACGAAAAAGCGTTCGAGTGCGACATCCTGTCAGTTTAAAAAGATGCTGCGGATAAATTTATCAGAAACATCCGTCTGATGGGACCATGTATATTATGCAGTGGAAAAAATAATTTATTTTAAAATAATGAATATGAAATCTTTATCACGCTGTACTAGTTTTTTTTTTAACCTCATTCGTTCGCTAGTTTTTGACTATATAGTCAAAATATATAGAAACATTGTTGGTTTTTAACCCTTTAAAGCATACATTTTTCTATTCAAGGAATTTATAATAACCAATGTACACATTAGGGGGTTGTCAGGGTCGCTGATTAAGAATCTAAAGTCGGATTTTTCATATTTTCAAAATTCAAAATGGCGAATTCAATATGGCGGACTTATTTTTTAAAATTGATCAAATTCAGTTGAAACTTGTTACTCGGGGGTTTTTGGGGTTCGCTGATCACGAATATGAAGTCAGATTTTAAAAATTCAAAATAACGGACTTGAGGCGCATGATTATTCCCCAAATTTCATTTGACCGAACTGTCATTTTACCGAATCGCATTTATCCAAACTGTTATTTTAACGAAATGTCACTTTTGCGAATCGACAATTTTACGAATTGCCACTTTTGCGAAAAGTCATTTTTGCAAAATAGCATTTTTACGAATAGTCATTTTTACAAGTCGTTATTGTTCCGAAATGTCATTTTTTTCGAATTGTCATTTTTACGAAATGGCATTTTTGCGAATCGCTATTTTTACGAATTGTCATTTTTGCGAATTGTCATTTATGAAAACTGACATTTTTGCGAATTGTGAGTTCGCATAAATGACAATTCGCAAAATTGAGAATTCGTAAAAATAGCGATTCGCAAAAGTGACAATTCGTAAAAAATGGCAATTCACAAAAGTGACATTTCGTAAAAATGACAATTCGCAACAGTGACATTTCGTAAAAATGACAATTCGAAAAAACGTCAGTTAGCATAAATGACAATTCGCAAAAGTGACAATTCATAAAAATGTCGATTTGCAAAAATGACAATTCTTAAAAATGGCGATTCGCAAAAGTGACAATTCGTAAAAATGGCAATTCACAAAAGTGACATTTCGCAAAAATGACAATTCGCAACAGTGACATTTCGTAAAAATGACAATTCGAAAAAACGACAGTTAGCATAAATGACAATTCGCAAAAGTGACAATTCGTAAAAATGTCGATTCACAAAAATGACAATTCTTAAAAATGGCGATTCGCAAAAGTGACAATTCGTAAAAATGGCAATTCACAAAAGTGACATTTCGCAAAAATGACAATTCGCAACAGTGACATTTCGTAAAAATGACAATTCGAAAAAACGACAGTTAGCATAAATGACAATTCGCAAAAGTGACAATTCGTAAAAATGTCGATTCACAAAAATGACAATTCTTAAAAATGGCGATTCGCAAAAGTGACAATTCGTAAAAATGGCGATTCGTAAAAATGATATTTCGCAAAAATGACTTTTCCCAAAAGTGTCAATTAGTAAAAATGGCGATTCCCAAAAGTAACATTTCGTTAAAATAACAGTTCGAATAAATGCAATTCGGTAAAATTATATATATATATATATATATATTAAATATTATTTATTTAATTACTTATTATAATCCAATATAATAATAATACTTTCTTATTAAAATATGCAATAATAGTAATAATAATTAAAAACCATAAAGGTATACGATGGAAATGTTGATTTTAAAAAAGATAGAAATAATTTTCCCGCACGATTAATAAGTTAACACGTTGAGTAATTTTCTAAATAAACTCGTGAATGCTTTAATCTACCCTTCAGTCTGCCTTTGCGCGGCAACTTTTTAACTCTTTAACTATTTAACTCACTTACCCCATTCCATTTTATTCTCGTCCACTTTCATTCAAAAACAATCCCTAACTAACTGAACATTTCCCACAAATACAAACATCCTCATCTCTTTTCCTCTTTTTTCCCTCTATCTCTCCCTATCTTTCTCTTTCCCCATCAAAACAAATTTCTTCATTCATTATACATATATATACATACATACAAACATCCACACGTACATACACATATATATACCAGTAATGCTAAAATCTATATATATACATATAGGGAACTTTTTGTTACACTCTCTTAACCCATTTCCCTCCTTTTAGCATTTTTCTTTTATTTTTCTCCGCATTATTTTTCTTTGGTATTTGTTTTTTTTTTCGTTTCTATATAGTTGATTTTTTTGTCTGCTTTACGATTTTATCAAATTTTTTTTATATTTGGTCGTATTACTTGTTTACTATGATTGTAATTGAATTATATTCTGTGATTTTTATTAATTTTTGAAAATATAATTGAAATATTAGTTATGGAATTATTTATTAACTGATGTTAATAAATAATTTTTATTTATTTATTAACTAATGTTAATAAATAATTTAGGAATTATTTATTAACATTAGTTAATAAATAATTTAAAAACTATCTATTAGTAATTCTAACATTCTATTAGAAATTATATAGTTTTTTCTTATGGGGAAAAAATTATTACTTTCAACTCGCTTTTGACTAAAAGCATTTCCAAGAAAAACGTTTAGAACTATTTTTAACTGAATTTCAGCGTTGAGAGTATGATCTTAAGCGCTAAAATTGACTTATTTTTAATTTTCTTAATTTACTTTATTGTACATATTTTCTAGTTTATTTTCTTTTTCATTAAATTTTCTTATTTTTCTTTTTTCTTTCTTTGTTTTTCTAGTTTTATTTTATTTACTTTACTAAGCTTTTTTCTTTTTTATTTGTCTTTTATTCGTTTTTTCCTTTCCTTCCTTTATTTTTCTATTTTTATGTCCTTTGCTTTACAAAGATTTTAATTTTATTCTTTCAATTAAATTTTTTCTCTCTCTTTCCTTATATAAGACTTTTTCATTTTGTTTTTCCGGAATTTTTTGAATTTTTCACTATTTCTTGACTTTCAATGTTTTCTTATTTTTATATAAATTTTATTTTATTATTATTCTATTATTTATTTTTTTCTTATCATTTATTTACTTTTATTACTACATTTTTTACCTTTAATATTTTCTCTTTTCTTTACTCTACTCGTATTCGTTTTATTTTTCTTTTTTGCATTTTTTCTTTCATTTTTGCTTTCCTTTTCCTATTTCTTCTACTGTTCTTTTTATTTCTTTATTTTTCAAAATTTTCTACTTATATGTTAATTGTGATTATTTGTTTTCTTTCTTGTTTTCTGTGATTCATTAATATAATATTTATAAAATTTAATATAAATGTGAAATATAGGAAAGTAGAAATTAAAATATAATTCAGAAATAGAAAAAAAATTCAAACTTACGAGGAATCGAACCCGTGTCCACGTGTTTTCGTATATCGGATAAAGACATAAAGACTGATATGATTAAAAACGAACAAATAAGTGTTTTTCTACTGAAAGTTAATAAAATTTTTTCTATGTAATTGAGGTAAACAAAGTAATATTTAAAATTTTTTGGTCAAAAAGCAGGAAATTAAAAAATTTTTTTGTAAAAATTGATTACTGAATCTAAGGCTAGATTTTTTTAAATTCAAAATGGCGGATCCAATATGGTGGACAATTTTTCTAAAAATTCATTAGATTCGCTTGAAACTTGTTAAACGGGGGTTTTTGGGGTCGCTGATTACAAATCTGATGTCAGATTTTTAAAATTCAAAATGGTGGATCCAATATGGCGGACTGAAATTTTTAGATTTGATAGATTTATAGGAAACTTGGTATCTAGGGGTTTTTGGGGTCGCTGATTACGAATCTAAGGCTAGATTTTCAAATTTCAAAATGGCGGATTCAATATGGCGGACTGAAATTTTTAGATTTGGTGGATTTTTATAAAACTAGGTATCTAAGGGTTTTCGTTGTCGCTGATTACAAATCTGATGTTAGATTTTCAAAATTCAAAATGGCGGATCCAATATGGCGGACCGAAATTTTTAGATTTGATAGATTTATAGGAAACTTGGTATCTAGGGGTTTTTGGGGTCGCTGATTACGAATCTAAGGCTAGATTTTCAAATTTCAAAATGGCGGATTTAATATGGCGGACTGAAATTTTTAGATTTGGTGGATTTTTATAAAACTAGGTATCTAAGGGTTTTCGTTGTCGCTGATTACAAATCTGATGTTAGATTTTCAAAATTCAAAATGGCGGATCCAATATGGCGGACCGAAATTTTTAGATTTGATAGATTTATAGGAAACTTGGTATCTAGGGGTTTTTTGGGTCGCTGATTACGAATCTGATGTTAGATTTTTAAAATTAAAAATGGTGGATCTAATATGGCGGGCCGAAATTTTTTAATTTAATGGATTTTTATAAAACTTGATACCTAAGAATTTTCGGGATCGTCGATTACGAAGCTTATGTCAGATTTTCAAAATTCGAAAAGGCTGATCTAATTTCGTTGACTAAATTTGAAAATCTGATCCTAATTTCCATTAAATTTGATACGTTTAGATGGAAAAATTAATTAATAAAATAAAAATTATACCAATTCAAATGTAGAGATGTCTATAATTATAATTATATGGTATCAGAGAAAAAGAAGTTGGATTTATTTTTAAACACAGTGAATAAAAAAAAGGTTAATTTTTTATTTAAATAATCTCTATAATCAAGAGGTAAAAAGTGCAAAATAGTGAGAAAATAAGATTTACAATATGTTCTAAATATCAAAAACAAAATTCCATTCTTATCGCACATATAAACGTAGTAGTGCGATGAGAGTAAAAGAAGAGAAAAAAAAAAAGCGCGCGACTGAGACAGTGAGGGGTGGGAAGGGGGGAAAAACGAAACCTTCAAGAAACATCACATGAGTAAGTTTTTTTCCTCTGCTATCACGTCATTTGCACCAGGCGAGAGTCTCGTCGTTTGCTGCGCATCGAGTTCGGAACACACACACACATATATATCTATATATATATATATATATATATATAGAAAGAGAGAGAGAGAGAGAGGATGAGAGGCGGTTGCCGAGTAAAAGGGGGCTAAAGTAAGGGGGGAGCCATCCTCTTTAGAAGACCCTTAACCCTG
Organism: Leptopilina heterotoma; assembly: GCF_015476425.1. Lineage (NCBI taxonomy): Eukaryota > Metazoa > Arthropoda > Insecta > Hymenoptera > Figitidae > Leptopilina > Leptopilina heterotoma. Next base: position 3,797,959 of record NW_025110867.1, on the reverse strand, counting down.
CGGGTGACGGTCGGATGGTCGGTTCGAACGAACGAACGAACGAACGGACGGACGGACCGTCAGACAAAAGGGATCGAGTTGGACGCGAGGGGAATGGTGGGATGGGGGGGCAGAGGATTGGCAAATGGAAGGACAAGGGGATAAGGGGGGTAAAGAGATCGGGGACATCGGGGAGGTAAAGGGGAGATAGGGGGGGAGAGAGAGAAGCAGCCTGGCAGCAGGAAGCTCGCGATGCGTGACTCACCGAACCGACCGAATGGCATGGAACCCGCGGTTCGCGTTCGCGCGTTGCACACACACCCGCCTTGTGTCTCTCTCCCCCATTGGGTGGGACCTCGTCTTCCCCTCCCGGAACCCCTGTTCCACACGGTTCCTGCCTAGCCCCTGCTAGTACCCGCGTCGCGGAGCCTTTGTCCTCTGCCATCACCTCGCGTTATTTCACACTCTCTCACGCCTCGCCCCTCTATATATACATATATATGTATGTGTGTGTGTGTGTGAAGGCCCCTCTGCGTGTGCACACGAAAGGTTCATTTTCTCGGGTGCCAGGCGCGGCTTGCGAAAAGAATTTTTACATTGGAAAACGAGGAGAATGAGAGAGCAATAGAAAAAGAATGAAAAGAAAAATCAGCTGATACGGATAGATATAACGAAAAAAGGATTTTTTTCTCCAAGGTGAAATGTTTTTTTTTGCACTGCGACAGAGAGAGAGAGAGGAGGAAATTAATTTGCGTATTGGGAGCTATAGTTTTTTTTTCTTTTGTTTTTTGACCTCAAAAAAAAGGGAAAAAAATGGGGGAATTAAATACCGGAGTTCGTTGAAGGAGAAAAAGGTTGTTGTGGTCAGACATAATATAATGCTGTTATATACGTATATATATATATAAAACATACATATGTTGAGGGGCAATTAGGAAGAAGTACTTCCTTTTATGGGATTCTTTTAGGAGTTGCGTTTGAAACGGGTTCCAGAATTATGTTTCTTTCCTTTTTTTTCATCTCTTCTTTTATATATATACGTTTTGTGACATTCTGCTAATAGTTTAAGGTGAATTATTCTATTTTTTTCTTGCTGAGATGTTAAAATAAAATTTATTTATTTATTTGTTTTCATAAGACAATTAGTCTTTTAAATCTGCTGCATTTCTTATCAAAAGAAACGTATTGAAAAGAAACAGTATTGGAAAAGAGAAATAGTTATTTTCGTAACAAGGGCGCAAAACAGGTGATTTCGCTAGAGTCGTAATCACCTTTGCGCCCATGATGCTAACATAATTTTTTGTCCTAACTGCATGGAAAGTATGTCATTGAGGGCACGAACGATTAAAAGCTCATATTAGTTAAAAATTAAACTCTATATAAATGTTAACTCTTTGAAGTCTATAATGATAGAAGTTTTAATATAGAAATAAGAAAAAAATGTAATATGGAAATATAGGATTTATTTATTTAGAACGTGGTAATTAATAATTAAACAAAACTGAAACAAGATTGTTTAAAATTGACAATTTTTAGAGGAAATCGAAAAAAATGCACATTTTTATAGACAAAATAAAACAAGTTGAAAATGTTTGCATTTTTATAGTCAACATAAAAAGAAAGTCGAAAATATCGCATTTTAATGAAGAAAATCGAATAATTAACATGGGGGCGCTAAATACTTTCCCGCCCGCTCGGAGGTAGGGGAAGCGGGCGCAAAATATTTTGCGCCCGCTTCCCCTACCCCTAGGTGGGAATCAGTTACTTTGCGCCCGCTCTAAGTGCCCGAAATGACATACTTTCCGTGCAGGTAGGACAAAAAAATTTTTTTATTCAACAAAACTTTTCATTTTCCTGTAATAAGGGGATGAGAATTTTGATAAGAATATTAATGAGAATATTAGAATATTTAATAAGAAATAAATTTAATTTTAAGAATTTGACTTTAGATTTGTATATAATCAGCGACTTTAAAAAACCTTGTGTTACAATATTTGAGAAAATATGGTGAATTTTAGCAGTAGTCCGCCATATTGGATTCTCCATTTTGAATCTTAAAAATTTAATAATGTTTAATTTGTAACATAGCTCCAGAAGAAAAAATGTTGTCCGGCGAAATAGAATAGTTATTTCTTACGTATTTTAGGTGCTAAATGAGTTTTAAAACATTTTTAACATTCACTTGCAAGCATCACAGTGGAATTTTTTTTTACAATTAACTTTTTAAAATTGTCTTCAGTGTAGACCCTTTAATTTAAAACAAAGAACACTCAAATAAATTAAAAATTATACGCTGTAGACAGTTTTGAAAAGTTAATTGTAAAAAAATTCCACTGTGATGCTTCACACAAAAAAAAATATGGTAAATTTGACTACTTTTTTACTATTTCCTGTAGTTCCTATAGGCGCCCGTAACATTATTTAGTAAAATGAACTATGACAGAATAGTTAGTCTAACAGTAAAATGTAGTAATAAATACCATTTTTACAGTAAATTTAACTACTAAAACAGTTATCTTAACTATTTGTTGTTAGTCATACTAACTGCTTCATTTAGTTGCAGTAACTAAATTTTCATAGTTCCTATAGGCGCCGGTAACAAATTGTAGTTGTAACAACTGTAAAAAATAGTTAAATTAACTATTTAAAGTAGTAAAATGAAATTATTTATTTGTTTTTTATTATTATTGTGGTCCATTTTTTTACATTTTCTCTTACCTATTTTTGTTCATATATAATTTATATATTAAATTCTTATACACCTAACAGAGAAAAATCCCCAAACGCCGGGGATTGAACGCACGACCCTAAAATTCGCAAACCGATAAGCAACCTAACCACCTAACCACGCTCGCACGCTACGATGACTGGCATTGTACTTGAGGACATTCTTCTTAGATTCAGTCATAATAACTACTCCGTTTAGTTGCAGTAACTAATTTTTTAAGCTTAAGGACTTAGTTGAAATGTAGCCAGCATATGATTTTAAATGACTCAACGATATTGCAGTAGTTAAAAGTACTGTTGAAAATAGTTATTTTCAGAATTTCTGTAGTAAAATTATCCACTTTTTACTAGTTATAAAAAAATTAAACTTACTATTTTCATATAGTAAAAATAACATAAAAATTGTTACTTTTATGACTTTTGTAGTTATAAAAATAAATGTTTCTTACCACCATAGAGATAAATTATTAAAAGCTAGTAACAAAAATAACAAATTCCAGCGGTTGTTTTTACTCTTTGGAACAGTAAATTTTAATTTATTTTGCAAATAGCAAGAAATTGATATTTCTACTACAGAAATTCCGAAAATAACTATTTTTAACAGTACTTTTAACTACTGCACTATTGTTGAGTTATTTACAATCATAACGTGTAGTAGTAATTTTAACTACATAAAACCTACTATTCAAATTTAGTTCCACTAACTATGGAAGTTTAGTTAAAATGCTGCTGAATATGGTAGTTTTAACTATATTTTTTTAACTGCACATATGTGGATGCTTTTACCACTCACGTTTTTTCTCTGTAGAAAAAAATGATCTTTTCAACTGCATAAATAGTAAAAATAACTATTTTCAACAATTGATTTTACTATATGAAAACAGTAAATTTCTTTCTTTCTCTGCAACTATAGTAAGAAATAGTTGTTTTAACTACATAAATCATAAAAGTAACAACTTTCAGAGGTTGTATTTACTATATAAAAACAGTAAGTCTCATTTTGTTTGCAACTAATACAAAATAGTTATTTTTGCTACCACAATAGTAAAATTAACTATTTTTAATAATAGTTTTTACTACTACACTATAGTTGAGCCATTTACAAGCATCTGTTAGTTATTTCAACTAAGTAAAGTAGTTATTTTAACTACATAAAACCAGCTACTTCTTTTTGGTTCCACTAACTGAGGAAGTGTAGTTAAAATGCTGCTGAATATGGTAGTTTTAACTACTTTTTTTCTAACTACACAAATGTGGTTGTTTTTACCATTCGCATTTTTTTCTGTGTTGTAAGTGATTTTTGAAAATGTTTTAAAACTCATTTAATACATCAGGCCCATTTCGAAACATTAAAAATTTTGAGAATCATTTTTTAAATTTTTGAGAAAATAATCATGTTTAAAATGTTTAATTAGAATTTTTCAAAAAATTTATTATTTTCTTTTATATTTTTCAATTCTTAAAAAATTTAATTATTTGTTAAAGGTTTCAATTGTTTGGAAATTTCCTAATTGTATATAATTGAAAAACTATTCTTTTTCAAAAATTATTTAAAAACATTTGAAAAAAATTAATTTTATGAATTTCTTTATTAAAATTTTAAGAAAATATTCTACCTTAATAACTTTAAAAAAAGGACAGTTACAGTGGCAATTATTATAAAAAAATTAATTTTGTATTTAAATAATTGAATTCTCGTAGAAATTTCGGAAAATTATTTTTAAAAAAATTGATTTAGAGATGAAGTTTAATTAAAAATTGTAGAAAATAAATGAATTTTTGAAGTGTTATGTTGTAATTTTTAAAAAATATTAAATTTTTCAGAAGGTTTTGAATTTGAAATTCTTTTAATGAAAAAACAAATAAGAATTATTTAAATATTTATTTAACAAAAAATTATTCAAGTTCTAAATATAATCGAATTAAGAAATCAGTGAAAGATCAGGGAAATACCAAATAAAATTTTTGTAACAGCACTGAATTAAATAAACGACATTTTCCACTCTTTTATTTTTTATTAAATATCAAATTTGTTACCATCATAAAATAAAAAACCTTCTTTATAGATAAAAATTTTCATATATTTTATCAAAAATATTAACTTCTCACCAAAAAATGTTCACGTGGAAAGTTATGGGGAGGGGGGGGAGTTTATCAAAAGTCAACAAGTCAACAAGTGACAAAAAATTGTTGTCTGATTTTAAAAATTCAAGATGGCGGATCCAATATGTCGAACGAGAAAATTAAAGATTAATCGAATTGTCTTGAAACTTCTTCTTCGTGAGTTTTTTGGAACGTTGACTATGAATTTGAGGTCAGTTTTTAAAAATTCAAAATGACGGATTCAATATGGCGGACTTATTTTTTAAAATTGCTCAAATTCACTTGAAACTTGTTACTCAGGGGTTTTGGGTCGAATCTGGGGTCAGTTTTTAAAAATTTAAAATGGCGGACTAATTTCTTCAAATTGCTCAAATTCACTTGAAACTTGTTACTCGGGAGGTCTTTGGGGTCGTTGATTACAAATTTGATGTCAGTTTTTAAAAATTAAAAATGGCGGATCCAATATGGAGGACATATTTTTTGAAATTGCTCTAATTTACTTGAAACTTGTTACTCGGGGGTTTTTGGGGTCGCTGATTACGAATCTTGGGTCAGTTTTTAAAAATTCAAAATGGCGGATCCAATATGGCTGACTTATTTTTACAAATTGCACAAATTCAATTGAAACTTGTTACTCGGGGATTTTTGGGGTCGCTGATTACAAATTTGATGACTGTTTTTAAAAATTCAAAATCACGGAATAAATGTAGTATAGATAAAAGTTGTTTAAAACACACGCAGACTTTTCTGTATGAAATTCTAAGAAAATCGCAATTATTTCGATTGATTGGTTCCATTTGAACAACGTCCAAAAAGACATCACAGCGAAACAGGACGAAAAGAAAAAAAATCGCGATAAGTAACAAAACCGAAACGCATGGCGGCGTAGAAGAAAGAAATAAAAGAAAGAAGCGCGGGGGCGGATGTAGGGACCGGAAAAGATGCGTCAGCGAAAGCCTAGAGGTTCTAATTCGTGGCTGGGATGTATTTAGCAGTCGGCAGGAATCTAGTCGGTCGTCCAAGTCCCTGGAGACTTCCGCCCCTTGTCCCCGCACTTGGTACGATTTTTTGGTGGTCCACGTGTACGTGGGCGATACAGTTGTATGTCTATGTGTGTGTGTTGTGTGTGTGTGTGTATGTTTTTCGTCAGTATAGAAGTGGTATATGTGTTTGTATGAAATGTGCCTTGCGAGGAGGCGAAACGAGCATAGTTTATTATACACTTGGCTGTAAGGCTCGCCCGGAATAAGTTAACAGGTAAAGCTAAGTCTGATGTGCACGATCAAAGGCGTACGTATAGAAAGAGAGAAAGAGAATATTTCCCGCACCTCGTGTCTTGTCGCATTAGGCATAGAGAGAATGGTATAGGAGCGCATTATTTATCCTCACGCGCGCGGGTCACTTATACGTCATAAGTGACGTAATTGCGGTTACATTTGCGCGCGCAGATTAATCACTGATTCCCCGTGAAGAATAAGATGCAAATAAGTATCTTGCGAAAGGAGACTTTATTCGACTCTTGTGTCTCGACAGCGAGCACGACAGACGAAAATAAATACATTTCAAGATTTAAATTACGTGAAATGCAATTTTGTAGATTTTTGGACCCCTTAGGGGTTTTGGGTGTCGCTGATTACGAATTTGAACTTTTTTTTCAAAAATTCAAAATGGCGGATCCAATATGGCAGACGAGTTTTACAAAAATTCATCGAATTCACTAGAAACTCGTCACTCGGGGGTTAACGGTGTTGCTGATTACGAATATGAACTTTATCGTCAAAAATTCAAAATGTCGGACAATTTTGACTAAAATTGATTTTTAGCCTTTGCCCATACCTGCGGTCAAAGTCTTTTCCAAGGTCGGGAAACTAATAGAATTGAATAGAAATTAATTAGATATGCTATACATAGCTATATCTATATTATAAAGAGAGAAAAAAATGCAATTTTCTTGAATTCCACATATTGAGTTGGTTTGTTGAAGTCGTCGCGGTATTTCAGACACGAACTGCGCAGTGTTTCTAACCTGTCCGCTGCGTCATCCTTTGGCTAACCGGCTCTTATCGAATTCGTGCCTTCTCGCCGCGTATAGAGCCTATATGTGTACCAATCGGGTGCGGCGAAGCGAACACTGCGATAGTCAGCTATATAACGCTACTGCCACTATATATACATATATACACACATATAAACCATAGTATACTATATCGCACAGTACCGTTCATTCGTTCGACCCCTGGCATGGAATTTCCTCTGGTCGCCGTCGCTCCAGGGGTTAATTTGCCAGAAATATGTCCGAGGCTCAATTCCAATAGGGGCTTCCTAAACCAAGCAGATAGACACCAGGAAACACTGTTTTTCTCCCCTCCACCCCCCCCAACAAAAGAAGCCACGCTATTTTGCAATATTTAATATATGTGGCTTCAATTAGCTCACAAAATAAACCAATTGATAGGACAAAATAATTCCGCTTATAAATTCCAGGGTTGCTACGCAACCAAGAAACCTGGTAAACCTAGAAATGGCAGGCAATTTTATAAACCTTGAAAAAACGTGGAAAAGTCTGGGAATTTTGATCGAAATCCTGGAAAATTGTTGTTTTCTAAAGTTATTGTGTTTATTCTTGAAATCTAATTTCATACTTAAATATTTCAAAGTTAATTCAATATTTTAAAAGAATTGCGTTTACAATTTTCATAAGTAGATGAACTTTAAAAGATTTTGATTTAAAATTTAGGAAAATTTAAATTTTAAATTAATTTAATTAGAAATATAAAAAAAAATTAGATTTATAAAAAATTTTAAAAACTAAAATTCTTCTGAAATTAGTTAAATTTTTTAATTATTTAACTAGTTTTATTAAAATTAATGAAGAATTTTAGTTAAAAATACTAAAACAAATTGAATTTTAAAGCAATTACTAATTAATTGCAGAAATTCAATTATTTTCAAAAGTAGTAAAATTCTTCTCAGATATTCAATTATTTTCATAAATAATAACATTCTTCGTAAAAATTCAATTATTTTTATAAATAGTAAAATTTTTTGCAAAAATTCAATTACTTTTTAAACAAAATTTTAAAAAGATGTTCGAAACAATTCATTTCGTTTTAAATAGTAAAATCTTTGCGAAAATTCAATTATTTTCAAAAAAATTTCACGAAAGAATTCAATTTTTTTTCTTAATTCATTATAAAATTTTTTAAATGAATTCAATTATTTTCTAAAATTTTAATAAATTCTTCGAAAAAATTCAATTATTTTCTGAAATTTTAATAAATTCTTCGAAAAAATTCAATTATTTTCTAAAATTTTAATAAATCCTTTAAAACAATTTAATTATATTTATAAATAGTAAAATTCATTGCAAAAATTAAATTATTTACCAAAAAATTTTTACGAAAGAATTCAATATTATTTTCTAAAATTGTAACAAAATTCAATAATTAAATGTTCAATTTCAATTATTAACAAAACACGATTATTTTAAAAACTTGAAAGAAATTTTTCATAAAATTTAATTATTTTCAAAATTCCCAATTAAAATTATTAAAAAAAACTCTACATATAAAAAAATTCAAGAAATTCTTTTAAAAAGAATTTAATTAGAATTTTCAAAAATTTTAACAAAATTCTTTGCGAGAATTCAATTATTTTTCTAAACGATAAAATTCTTCGATGGAATTCTATTATTATCAAAATTTTTTGATAAAATTTTTTTTAAAAAATTCGATGATTTTCAATACATTAATTTTACAAATTGAAAATATTTAAAAAGAAAAATTATTAAAAAAGTTAAAAAACAAAAAAGCAAACAACAACTAACTTCAAACGGCTAACAGATTATCGGAATACAACGATTATTAATATACATTTTAATCGAATTTCTCGAAAAATGCAATTCTTAAAAATTTTATTAAAATATGTCAAGAGAACTTAATTATTTAAAAATTTGTTGATAAAATTCTTTATGAAAATTTAATTTTAAGAAACATTCAATAGTTTATAATTAAAAATTTTATAGAATTAATTTTTCTCAATAAGTTTAATTGAATTTTTATAAATTATTTAAAGTTTTTAATTTCTAATATATTTAATTGAAGAATGTCGCAGAATGATAAAAAATTTCGTAAAATTAAATTCTAAACAAAAGAATTTGAAAATTCACAAAGAACTTTTTCAAAAATTATTTTTAAAAAATTGACTTACAGATGAATTTTAGTTGAAAATTCTAGAAATGAATAATCGTAATGATGAAAATAATTTTTGAAGAAGTTACAGTAGCAAAGTAGCAAGTTTTAATTATTATAAAATAATATTAATATTTTCGAATAATTTTCGTTTTAACCTGATCGCGTCACATATTTTAATTATAAATTTATTATACAAAATAATTAATAATAATTAGAAAATTAATAATAATAATAATAATAATAATAATAATAATAATATATAATAAATTTAGAATAAAATAATAAATTATTATATAATATTTTCCATTTCTGACTTTTCTTGACCATTTACCTCTCTCCATATACGTATATTAATAATCGGATGTATATAAAATCTTTTAGATATATACAATTATATAGAAGTAGATTATCATCTAATCTTATATCCCCTGCAGTTGTAAGGCAGGAGAATTTCTACCCCAGTTTTAACTGAATACATTAAAACCTAATCGTTTATTGATAATCTCTCACATTTTGAAGATGTGAGAAGGAAGGAGTAGTATTTATCGTCGTAGTACCAATAAACTATATTACTAATAATAATAAATTTTATTACAAATATAGTGAATAAAAATCACTTTATAATTTCATTTCGCGAAAAGAAAGAAGTTGTGAGAAAATAATCACCGAGAAATTAAAATAAAAGGTTCGTAAAAGAAATATCAAAACGTACAGGGATTTCCATAAATGCAAATTAATGGAGAGAGAAAAATTGAAATTAATTTAGATTCAATTTTTATTAAAACTTTGGTTCAATTATTTGTAATAAAAGGCGATTAAGAAAATTGTATAGCGTGAAAATAATTTTTTTTCCTTAACGTATCAATTTAATACTAAATTGGATCAAATTGATGCCAAAAACTTGGATCGATTTTTTATTTGATCCATATTAAATTTTAAAATTCGTCCGCCATATTGGATCCGCCATTTTGAATTTTGAAAAACTGACTGAATTATGGCAACAAGTTTATAAAGGGCAATAAGCGTCTTTTATGATGATCTTTTAATATGCCAAGTTTCCTTGTAATTCAGATTATAAGTTATACAAGTAATTTTTGGGATATGATGAATTAATTTTCAATTTGTTGTTTTTTTTTCTTTTTTGCTTTCTATGTATTAGTAATCTATATTTATATATATGTATATATATACACATTTGACGACCGCTCTTTTCACAAACATTTTCGTTGCGTGCTTTTTATTACTCTCTTGAATTAATTTCTAGACACTTGTTGACTAACCTTGTTGATAACGGTACCGCCGTAATTTCCAACTATCTTGCGCGCATTCTCTGATTAATCTTTAACGCTTCATTACTCGACTCAACAATTTTAACAATTTTATACTCGCGCGCTGAGCTGCATTAAGAATCTTGCTCAGGAATCTAATCACTAATAAGATACCAATCACTTTGTATGTTATATGCCTTATCATTCCGTCAATGTCTTCTTTGCATGATGCATTTTTTTACATGTTAAGTAACTTTTACTATACTTTTTTTTACTAAATTTTACTATACTTTATAGTAAAACCTAAACTTTCAGGAACTTTTGCTCATTTCACAGAGGGTCAAAAAACACGCTTTTGGACAAATTGATTTTTATTTTTATTCAAGAATCTATTCAAGGATTTTTAACTAAAATTCATTTTTAAATTGATTATTTTTAATAATTTTCGAAAAAGTTCTTTGACAATTTTCAAATCCATTTGTTTAAAGTATTCAATTTTACGAAATTTTAATTATTCGTAAATTCTTCGCAATTAAAACTATATTAGAAAATGAAAACTTAAAATAATATAAAAAAAATTTAATTAAACTTTTTCAAAAAAATTAATTACAAAATTCAATTATTTATAAAAATTCAAGCTATATTGCTTTTAATATTCAATTATTATCTAAAATTTTAACTGAAATTTACTTTTTTATCAATTTTTATTAGAAAATTCAATTACAATTCAATTATTTAAATACAAAAAGAAATAATTTATTAAATAATTGAATATTTCTTAAAATTCAATTCCAATAAAGAATTGTATCAACAAATTTTTGAATAATTAAATTCCTTGGACGATTTTCAATAAGATTTTTAAAAATAATTATTTTTTTCGAGGAATTTGATTAAAATGCATAATAATAATCGTTGTATTCCGGTAATCTGTTAGCAGTTTAAAGTTAGTTATATATTGTTTGCTATTTTGTTTTTTAACTTTCTTAAAAAATTTTCCTCTTTAAATATTTTCAATTTTTTGCAAAAAATTTTATCAAAAAATTTGATAATAATAGAATTCATTCGAAGAATTTTATAATTTAGAAAAATAATTGAATTCTCGCAAAGAATTTTGTTAAAATTTTTGAAAATTCTAATTAACTTCTAATTGAAGAATTTCTTGAATTTTTTTTATATTAATAGAGTTTTTTTTAATAATTTTAATTAAGAATAATTGAAAATAATTAAATTTTATGAACAATTTCTCTCAAGTTTTTAAAATAATCGTGTTTTGTTAATTATTGAATTTTGTTACAATTTTAGAAAATAATTGAATTCTTTCGTAAAAATTTTTTTGCAAATAATTGAATTTTTGCAATGAATTTTACTATTTACAAGTATAATTAAATTGTTTTGTAGGATTTATTAAAATTTCAGAAAATAATTGAATTTTTCGAAGAATTTATTAAAATTCTAGGAAATAATTGAATTCTTTTGAAAAATTTTATAATGAATTAAGAAAAAAAATTGAATTTTTTCCTGAAATTTTTCTTAAAATAATTGAATTTTCGCAAAGATTTTACTATTTAAAAAAAATTTAATTGTTTCGAACGATTTATTAAAATTTTGTTTAAAAAGTCATTGAATTTTTGCAAAAAATTTTGCTATTTATAAAAATAATTGAATTCTTACGAAGAATGTTATTATTTATGAAAATAATTGAATTCTTGCGAAGAATTTTATTAAAATTTTTGAAATTAATAAACAAAAATAATTAATTAGTAAAATTAGATAATAATTGAATTTTTTTAAGGTTGAATCTGAAATTATTCAAAAATTCATATTTGAAAATAAGAAATATTGTAATTTGCATAATAATAATAAATTGAATATTAAGTTTCGCACGCGTAACATTTGCTAGTTGTATTAAAAATAATTGAAATTCTGCAATTTTTTCTTTTTGAAAATAATTAAAGGTTTGCGTAGGATTTTAATAAATTTTTTTTAAATACCATTGAATTCTTTTAGAAAATTTTATTAAAAATAATAGATTTTATAAATCATTGAATTGAGGGAAATTTTTGTAAACATAATTGAAATTCGAGTTGAAATTTTGCCAAGAATTTTATTAAAATTTTTCAAAAATAATTGAATTTCGGAGAAGAATTTAATTATTTCTAAAAATAATAATTGAAATCTTCGATATGCTGCTTTAAACTTTGTCAGAATTTCAATTATTTTTAATACAATTTTCATCAAATTTTTCGAAAAATGCAATTATTCTTAAAAATTTTATTAACATTTTAATTTTAATAACATTAACATTTTCAAACTGTGGGCAAACTATGTCAAAACAATGAGATTTTCTTCCCATATGGTTTGACATACTTTGTCCACAGTTTGGAAATATAAAAAAACGATAGTTATTCTTCTTCCCATAGTTTGCCATACTTTGCCCAGAGTTCAAAATTTTGACAATGAGGTCTTAAAATATAAAAAATCCATTTTTCTTCTCCTCATGTAGCGTAGTGCCATACTTTGCCCATGGTTCAAAAATAAAAAATCGAAAGAGGTTTTCAGTTTATTTCAGTTGATTTAATGCGAAAAATCAATGTTTGTTGTCGCTATTCTTTCGGTCATTAGCAATACTTCGTCACATTTTGTCAAACTTCTCCGAGTCAAAATTTAGACCCTCTTTTGAACCCGAAAACGATGCGAAAAAATGCATATTCCGATGTTTAGAGGTTGAAAAGAGGATTTCAAATTTATTAAATTTCTATCTATGTTAATAGATTTATTGAAATCATTCAAAAACTATTATTTGCATCTTCTATAGGGCAATTAAAATATAACTCTGTGAAAAAAATTCTAATTTTAGTTTTCGAAATATTTTTAAAAAAATCTTTTTTCAGACTTCTTTCAAGCTTCTTTACTTATTCTCTTTTCAACCTCTTTTCAACCTCTAATAATGCGGAAGAATCCATTTCTTCAGTTTTTAGGTTCAAAAGAGGATTTAGAAGTGTTGAAGAGGCTTAAAAGAGGTTAAAAAAAAGTTTTTTTTAGAGAACTAAAAGAGAGTTCAAATTTTGACTCGTCTTGGTGCCATATTTCGCCATTCTTTACTCATTTGCCCGCATAGTTTGCCATCTTTTACCCATAGTTCCATTTTCACGCGGGTATCTATATTCAACTAATTGGTATCGATTTTCAGATGTAAATTTTATCAATCGGAATTGTAGCAGATGGCTTTCGGACCATTGCGGCAATAAAATTCACGCGGCAATTTTGGATTTATCTTTCCGTTGATCATCGGAATACGAATAGTAGGACTAGGATACCATATTAGGACTTTCAATACCATTTCGGACGAATTTTCGTCACACGTAAGAAAAAAAAATTCCTTCATAAAAAATTGTCTCCCCTTTTCTTTTTTTTTTTTTTTTTTGAAGAAATGTTGCCTCTTTAATTTCGAGAGACTCGCTCGCGTGATTGAATCCCCTTTCTCTTTGTTTTCTGCGCTACTTTTGTTTTTTTCTCTCTGTCTCTCTCTCTCTCTCACTCTTTTCGTTTTGGATGGCTGTTACGCGTGCGTGCGTGCTGAAAAGCGAGGGAAAGGAAGCCTGGAGGGAAAAGGGATTGAGTGAGGGCCAGGTATATCGGATCCCCTGAACCAACCGCGACGATAACCCACACCCATCGTCCTCGCGGTGTTTCACGAGGCGTAGCTCGCATCCCTTTGTGCTTTTGCCCGCACACAACGACATTGCATACATACACACATAAATACACACAAGGGTATTGAAGAGGCAGCTGGTCGTCGTCGTAGTCATCAGCGACGTTGTATTTGTATCTGTGTGTATGTGTGTATGCGACGCGACACTTCCACTCGATCCGCGAGACCCGCATGCCTCGGCGATCGACGATCGTGTTGGCCCGAGGGCCCCGCGCCTCTCTTTTACTCGCGCACACACACATTCTCATATTTATACACATCGACCTCACACAGACGTGGGGCAAAATTACAAATACTCTACCGCACCTCCTCGTCCGCGACAACACACACTCACACATACACACACATATATATATATCGCATGTAACGCCAACCGTCGAGACTGCCGACGATATTACCCACCGACATTCGCGCTCACGTACTAACAATATGTCCATATATATGTATGTGTGTGTGCGTGTCATTTGTACGCACTTTGTGTGAATTTCGTATACCAGTATACAAGCGTATATTCCACGTACTTTTTAAAAAAAAAACCCTCTTTTGAATTTTGTTATTCCATCGCGGTTTGTTGTACATTTTGCGGCAAAACATGGAAAATTGAGTTTCAGTCTGATATATATGTATATGTGTGTAAAATTTGTCGACATTTCACATGAGCGTAAATTTTACATGAAAACAGAATAAAAAGTAAACAAAAACATATTTTGTTCATATTATATTGTAGGAGCTACTATTCCAGATTTTAATTCATGTCCAATGTAATTGAAAGACAATTTTTCAGTTCTAAAACGCGAATTTTAGAGTAATTTTAAAAGTATCTTAGTCACTGTGTAAATAACTTGTAAAAAGATACTTTTTCGCAATATGTAAATTAACAATAACTTAGCTACTTTTTTAATAAGTTACTAAACTGTAACAAGTTACTGGAAAAAAAGTATCTTACCCAAAACTGTTTCACTGCGTCAAAATTTTTGAACTGGGACACCTAAATCAAACTTTTTAAATTTGCATTATGTTTATTAATTTGTTACAGCCAGGTGGTACAAAAACATTCCCGAAATGCGTTTTCAAAAAATTTTTATTTTTCCATTAGTTATAAACAATTAAACTTTAAAGTACCTTTTTAGAAAATTCACTATTGCTTCGTTGTTTTTTTTTTTGATAAAATTTAATAATATTTGGTACTCTCTAAATCTGAATTAGTGCGGATTCGTTTATACCATTTTAAATTAGTAACATTTTTTACTAATTTTTAGTAGTTTTTTACTAAATGCTAGTAGATCCAAAATTACTAATTCAATTAGTAGAAAGTATTTTTTACTATTTCAAATCAGTGAATTTTCTACTAATAATTGGTAAAAAACTACTAAAATTACTAAAAACAGTTACTCATTCAATTGGTAAACGAATCCGCACTATTTCATTAGTAGAAAACTATACTAGTTCACATTTAGAGAGTAGAAATGTATACAAAAATAATGCTTCTATTAATAACAACAAGAATTTTAAAAATTTATGATTATTTATGCAAAAATAAATTGTTAATTAATTAAACAATTAAGATTTTAAGTGACATCTGGAACAGTTACGAAAAAAATTTAAAAACTACAAAAATCTATGTTTTCTACACATTAATTTAAAAAAAAAAATTTTAGTACCTTTAAAAATTGAGCAAATGTCATAATTTTAAAGAGCGTCGTTCAAGCGATCCACAGTGGCGAAAAAAATACTTTTTCGTTTTAAATCACTCTACAGGTCACAATTTTTGTTTTTAAACTTTTTTTTAATAACAATAAGTTTTAAAAAAAATCATAAAATGGTAAAAAAATTATTTTTTCGCTTCATTATTAATTTATGAAAATTAATCAAAAAACTCGATTAAAATAATGTTTGAGTGTTTTTTGATGAATGAAAAAAATATAACAATTTATTAAATTGTTTAAACAATTAGTTGTTATTTTTTCATAAATTGTACTCAGGGCTAGAAATTGCTAGTTTTTTCTTAATTGTGAATTTTTTTGATAAAAAATAAATTAATTAAACATTGTTTAAACAATTAATTGTTGTTATTTTTTTTATAAACTGTAGTTAAAGTTAAAAATTTCTAGTTTTTTCTCAATTGTGCAATTTTTAATGAGTAAAACATTTACTATAATGATAAAAAAGAAAAAATTATTTATTTTAACTCTTTGCTGATGCTAACGACCGTTATCGTCAAAAATCGTCATTCTGGACGCCTGGTGGGGACTATGGGAGTTACGTTCTTTGGCGATAGAGTGGGGATAAGTTAGCATCAGCAGAGGGTTAAACCTCTTTAAAATTGTTTAAACAATGGTTAAATAATCCATTTTTAGTTTTTCTATTATACTTAATTTTTTAAGCTATAAAAAAATTACACATTTGAAAAAAATACAAAATTATAGTTTTAAGTACAGTAAATTGAAAAATTAACAAAATAAATTGTTTAAAGAATGTTTAAATAATTAATTTTTAGTTTTTCTTTTATACTTGAATGTTTTAGTTACAAAACAATGCACAATACAGAAAAAACTATAATTTTCTAGCCCTAAAAACAATTTATGACGAAAATAATAAGAATTAATTGTTTAAACAATTTTAAAATATATAATTTTTTTTTTATTATCAGAAGATATTTTAGTTATGAAAAATTTCACAATTAAGAAAAAACTAGAAATTTCTAGTCCTGATGAGTACAATTTATGAAAGAAATAACAACTAATTGTTTAAAGAATTTAATACATTTTTATATTTTTTTCATACATCAGAAACAGTCAAACATTATTTTAATAGGGTTTTTTGTTTAATTTTCTTAATTAATGAAACTAAAAAAAATATTTTGATCTTTTTATGATTTTTTTAAATACTTATTGTTATTAAAAAAAATGTTTAAAAACAATAATTCAAAAATTGGGATTGAAAGATCGATAGAGAATTTAATAACGAAAATTTAGAAAAAATGAAAAAGCGTTTCGGTAAAAAATTAATATTACAAAAAGGTAAACACAACCTCAAAATACAGGTTAAGAATAGAGAAAAATTCAAAATTTAGATCAATAAGGGTGATTCTACAATATAATTGATCTTACGAAATGGCAAATATAATCATAAAATGCAGGTTAACAAGGGGAAAATAAATAAAATTTGAGATAATTAAGGGTACTTCTACAATGAAATTAATGTTGTCAATTTTGGAACAAAATCGTAAGAAACAAGTAGAGATGTAAAAATAGACACAATAAATGCAATTATACAATCAAACTAATGGGATAAACAGGTAAACATAACCTTAAAATATACCTGTCTAATAGGTCAAAAATGAGAAAATAACCCTAACATACTACAGTAAAAATTTAAATTCAATTGAATAAAATAAATTAAATAGTACACTGTTAGAAATTTCTGTAATTTTACAGCAACTTTACAGTACAAACGTACTGTGAATTTACAGTTTTTGCTGTAATAACACATAAATGTAGTAAATTCAGAAGAATGTTGTAATTTTTACAGTAAAACCTTACAAATACAGCAAAATTTCATTGTATTTGAATAATTCACAGCAAAAAAAATTGTACTTTTTATTTACAGTAAATTGTTTGCGAAATCACAGTATAAAACTCAAAGAATTTTACAGATATTCATTTTGTGATTTTAGCTGAGGTTTTTTACATTATAACTATATAGCATTGACTGAATTTTAACCTTATAAGAATATGATTTTAAGTCCTAAAAGTATAGCTGAATAATTTTTTAAGCTTAAAAATAGTTTCAATAAAAACTATTTTTTAATTATATTGCATTTTAGTAGTGAATAATTTTAGACTGAAAAGAAGAATAGAGTATGGTACACATGTTTCTTATATTTGATACTGTAACAGATTTAGTTTATTTTTATTTTTTGTCTTATGCAAAATTTTAATTTAACTTTATACTTTAATTCGGAGATGTATAATTTTAATAAATATAACATTAATTTTTATAATTTGACAAAAAGATAATATTTTATTCCTTATTAATTTGCGATTATTACATTAAATTAATTCATTTTTAACTGTCGATCGAAGAAAAGTCATTCAACATTCATATAATAAATAATTTGATTGTTATAATGACTATTTCGCGTCGGGACATAATACTTTGCAAGAGACCCTACTTTCAAAGCCTCCCTTGGTCGAGCGCGTCTAGGCGCAGCTCCCAAGGTTGATGGCTCCATACAAGATAGACAACACTATATACGACTAAGGGTTCAAATCGTGGCGTCGCATTTCCGTAATAATGATAATAAAATGCTAATAAAACTTTTTTTTAGTTAATTTACTTTTATTATAACATATCAGAAAACAATATAAACAGTTTTGATTTTTTATGTAAATATTCAAATGGTAGAATTTCCGAATTAATTGTAGGGAATATTTCCGAAATACATGGTATACTGTAAATTTACAGCACTTTAGTGAAGTAAAATTACATTATTATTTTGATGGATAATTGTTTCTTGTACTTTTGCTGTAAAATCACAACAGAATTTTCTAACAGTGTACTTTTGAGGACCTTAATTTTTAACAATTGAATAATATTAGGTATTGAATATTAATTAGTTAACCTATTGAATATTAATTTACCTAATTGAATATTAATAAAAAAAATTGTTACTTATTATAAATTTGTATAATTTTAACTATACAAAAGATTGAAAAAGAAATTTTATTATTGAGTTGAGGTGTTAGTACGTGGAATTAATCGAAATGTCTTTCGAGTTAAAATGACTGAAATTTCACCGACTTAATCTATATCGAGAAGTCCAACATGACGACGGACGACTCAAGCCAAAGCGAATTTTTTTGTCTCTTTCTTTCTCTCTCTCTCTCTCTCTTGCTCACACTCACAAACACACATGCTATTAAAAAAAAAACATCTCTAGGATTCCTCAACTATCTCTCGCTCGACGAGATCGGCTCTTTTTTTCTGTCTCTCATTCCGGATGGACCTCGACACATCGCGCATTCCGGTGCGTTATCGAATGACCCACAGGACACGAAACTTTTTGCTGCGATTAGTCACTGTGACTGCGTCGCTCACCAACGACGATTAACAGTCATTGGCGCATTTGTGTATCCTGTCTTTCATATATGTATGTACTTTCGTGCAGGAAAAAAAATTTCACGCGTACGCCGTATCACGCATATGCGGCTATATGGGTATACTGCTCGTTATATATATATAATGCTTTATAAGTTCTGTTATTTTAACGGATTCACATTATAAGAATCGCTTATCTATTACAATTATATTATAATGTTCATGTTACATGAAATTGAGAATGACAAGAAGAATATTATTTGGTTCCCCCCATAGAACCTACGACTTTTGACCTAAACCCAAAGGGGTTTGTCTCTCAACTTTCATAGAATTACCATAAACAACTTAAATTTTGACCTTATGTCAAAGAACTATTAAATCTTTTATATCACAATTTTTCCTTTTGCCCTACGATTTTTGACCTGAATCTATAGAGTATTTTTTATCGACTTTTGTATAGAATTACCCTAAACGACCTAAATTTTAACCTTGTCTTTAATTTTTTATTATAAACTTTTATTACACTAGTTTACAGTCGATTTTCGAAATTTGACATCAGATTTGTAATCAGCGACCCCGAAAATCTTAAAGTAACAAATTTGAGACAAATTTGCTCGACTTTTGGAAATTTGTCAGCCATTTTGGATCCACCATTTTGAAATTTTAAAAACTGACATTGGACTCGAAATCAGCGAATCAAGAATCCCACTAGGGCTCAAAATTTTCCCAATGAAATAGACTATCAATAAAAAAAATTGAAACCCTAAACATTTTTTAATGTTTGATGTGGAGAAAAATATTACTTTCCCTGACAAAATTCTTTTTACAGGAAAATATTAATTTTTTACGGAAAATGAGTAAAATTTATGAATTTTAATAATTTCTAAGAATTACAATTATAACCCTTCCTGAATTCAATTATTTTCTACAATGTTCAACTATACTTCGTCTCTGAAGCAATTAATTTAAATAATAATTTTCGAAAGTTCTTCTAGAAGATAATTCTTTAAATACATAAACTCAATTTTTTTATAATAATTGTATAACTATTCATAGTTTTTTCTCAAGTTATTAAAGGTACATAATATTTTCAAAAAATTATAAAGAAATTCTTACAATTAATTTTTAAAAAATTATAAAAAAACTCTTACAATTAATTTTTAAAAAATATTTTTAAATAATTTTTAAACGATAATAGTTATTCAATTCTAAAAAATTTCCAAACAATTAAAATTTGGTACAATCATTTAAAAATAATTGAATTTTTGAAAAGTATAAATAAAAATGATCAAATTTTTGAAAATTTTAATTTTAAACAGGACCATGATTTCTCAAAAAATTTTAATAGGTCCAAAAAGTAAATTTTCGTAAATTTTTATTTATACATTGTTCAAAGATAATTGAATCTTAAAAAATTATTACAAAACAATTCTAATAATTAGTTTTTAAAAATATTTGAATGTAATTTTTAGAAAATAATTGTATTTCTTAAAAGAATTTTTGTACAGAATTTAAAAAAAACTAATTAATGTTTTGATGAATTTTAATTAAAATTTTTGAACATGATTGTTTTCTCCAAAATGTCAAAAATAATTCTAAAATGTTATTATTTTTGGAAATATATAATTGAAAATATTGAATTTTAAAAAATTAGAAGCTAATTTTTATTTTTAAATTTACTTTATTTAAAGATTTTTCATTAAAATTTTTGATAATTTAATTATTTACAAAATTTAAAATTAGAATTCTCCAAATGTTGATTTTCAAAAATAATAACAAAATACTTGAAATAAATGAATTATTTTCAAATAAAGTTTACAAAATTTTAACTATACACAGGACCACAAAATTTTTTTAAAGGAAGTATTGACCGGACCATGTTTTTTATATGTTTTGGGTCGCTGAATTTGAATCAGAACTCAGTTTTCCGCTATCACGTCAAGTTTCTTTACAAATTAATAAAATTCGCAAAAAACTGACTGTAAACAAGATATAAATAAAAATAAGCAGAAGAACCAATTAAAAAACAACTTTAACATACTGAAAAAATATTATATAATATTAAACTCATAAATATTCAAAATTTAAGATGGCGGATCCAACATGGCGTCAATTTTTTTTAAAATTCACCAAATTCTCCTGAAACCTGTTACTTGGCGAGGTTTTTCGGGTTGCTAAATACGAATTTCACCTTAGTTTTCAAAAATTCAAAATGGGGGATCTAATATGTCTGACCAATTTTTAAAAAATTTATTGGATTTACCTGAAATAAGTTCCCCTTTTTAATAAAAATTGTTGTATTTTGATGTAATGTTGTACCTACTAATCGGAAAAAATGTTTTGTTCAATTAACAAAAAAAAAAAAGCTTTTTAATTTGTAAACCTATGTTAAAAACTCTATTTTTAATTCGAATTTGGAATATTTAACTTTTAGTATATTTTCTTCAGTGTGTAATTGTCATTTCGATAAGTGGAACCCGCACATAACATATAAATATATATTCATAGTCATCCTCTCTTTTTCTTAACAAATAAACTCAAATTTTTCCCCTGTCGAGAATGCACAAAATCTCAACATTTGGCGTAATTAATCTTTCCTCTCGTTTCACACAAATTCGATTGGTTTGATTATTGGGCACGTGACTTGCAATATGGCGACCGCATCATCAAACAGCTGATTCACCGTATATATCTCAAAATGAAAAATCAATCCCCCTCCCCATTTGTTTGCAAACGTTCCTTATCTTCTATACCTATATATAGGAGAGAAAACTCTTGATGTCCACCACTCACCCTAGGCGAGACATTTTTTCTAATCTCTCTCTCTATCTCTCTCTCTTTCTCGAGGGGGGAAAAATCGATTTTTCCAATATATATGTTTTGGTGCGGATACTAAAAAATAAAGAAGGAAAAAGTTGTGTGGCGATTATTGTAATCAATGGTCTCGGGCGTTTCTCCCGGAATAGCCTACAGCAACAGCAGCAGTAGGCCTTTTATATATCGCCAGGAGGCCGAGATCAGAGTGAATTAATCAAAATTCAAATACACTGCCGACCCGGGACACAAATGGAAGGAGGAGGGGGAGTTGATGGTGAGCGATGTGGAATAGAATAAATTAGGGAAGCAACGCGAGTGTGTCTTATGTATAGTGAAAAGAGGGGTGGGGGGAGGAGGAGGATGATCAGAAGCAAAAGCAGCAAAAGCAAAAGGCGAAGTTTAGACACGACAGAGCGGCGACTTAGCGGGAACTCTAAATCTCTCTCTCTCTCTCTCTCTCTCTCTCTCTCTCTCTAAGCTTTGCAGAGCGAAAGAGAGAATTCTGTTTTTCTCTCTTAGCATAGCAAATTTCTCTCTCTCTTTTGCTGTGCTAAGCCTTATTGACTCGCCCCTCGGGTCATCGCGAGGGATAAAGAGACGGCCGTCACGCAGCGCCGCGTCGTTTCTCGTTCGCGTTTGTGTGTCGTTCCCAGCCGATCGCAAACGAAACCCATAAACGCCGTTGCCAAATCGTTCTCCTCGCTCTCTCTCTTTCTCTCTCACCCCCTTTCCCCATCTGCTCGCGTTTGCCTCCATCTCTCTCTCTCTTTTTCCTTTTCACTCACAAGCTGTCGAGTCGTCTCCCATCCGCCTTTATTGTCCGCGCCTTATATCCCCTTCGGCACGTCTCACCTTTTTCGATCGTCCTCTCTCTTGGAACGCGGGTTTTGCTTCGCGATTGGAAAGCGCGCCCCACCCCTTCAACTCCCTTTTTCAGTCCCGGTTCTCGTGATGTGTTCCCCCCCCCTTCCCTCCCCCCTGCCATCGCATCATGTCGTTGGAACCCATACCCCGTGGCGAGACGATTCGATACCGTGAGCTGTGTGTTGCGGCTTGCAAAGAGTCCACGACTCACGGAGGCCGCCTGACGCTATATGTGCGCGGCGGAAGAGAAGAGAAAAGAGAGGAGAAAAAAAAATGAAAAGAAAAAGGAGAGGAGAAAAAAAAGTCAAAGAGGAGTAAACAGGCCCCCGTGAGACGAGTGAACGAGGCTGGTAGGGCAAGTATTGCGCGCTATAAGGCCCCTTTACGCGCGCCCCAGAACAGCCGGCTGCCCATGCAACCCAACAGCCATCAGCCATCCTGTCATAGACAGGATGTGAGGGTCCGCGAGCTCGACCGCGTCGCGTTTGCCATTACTGATATGTGTGTATGTACGTTTGCGGCTGGCGAGACTCACGTACATTTATATATATATATATATATATATATATATATATATATATATATATATATATATATATATATATATATATATATATATATATATATATATATATATATATATATATATATATATATATATATATATATGAGACGACGTTTGCGTGCGAACTGCGACTATCCGCTGGGCACGGCCGTATAGTTTTGTTTTCAAACTGCGCTCTTTAAAACCTCGTTAGAAAACGTGCCGAGCAACTTTTAAAAGTTGTTGTTTGTAACATTGCATGGGCAAAAGGATGTGCCCAGTAATGTTTCTCAAAAAAAAAAAAAAAAAAAAAAAACATTGTGGCGTATAAGTGGAAATTTCCAGTCCAACATAGAAAAGACAGATAAAGAGAGAGAGAGAGAACATTTTTGCATGTCGGTTTTAGCTTCTTCACATTTACGCTTTTATCGTTTCGGATGTTAGCAATCTAGAAAAAATGTTTTGATAGACCTTTCTTTGCGAAATCAAAAGCTTTCTAAAATTTCAAAAATCCGTCCGCTATTTTGATTTTTTAAAAACTAACATCAAATTCTTTATTCTCAAATTTCAAAATGTCAGTGAGAATTCAGACGTTTTTTAAGAATTTATCGGCTATAGTGGATCCGCCATTTTGAATTTTTAAAAACCAAGAATTCAGGCGTTTCTTCAAAAATCTAAATTTGGTAGTAGTTTTTCAAAATTTAAAATGACGGATACAAAATGTGCGACAATTTTTTTAAATCGTTCGAATTTTTTTCATATTTGTTACTCGAAGGCTAATGGGTTTATACACTGCTTACGAATCTGATAATAGTTTTTCAATATTAAAAATAACGGATCTAAAAAAAATTTAAGAAAGTTCCTTCAATTCATTTAAAACTATAGTCACACGATAGTTTTCGATATCGTTAATTAAACATAAAATATCAATTTTGAAAAAAAATACGAAAAACTTCCTAATTTTGAAAAAAAAAATGGTTTTAATTATCAACTTGAAAATTGCAAATCTGATTTTTGAAAAACCAAGTTCAAATTCATTATCAACGACCCTGAGTATCAATTTCTACCCACGCGAATTAAGGCACTTTTCCAATATTCGCCCACCATATTTAATTTATTTGAAATTTTGAATTTCTCGAAAACTGAAATCTGATTTTTTAATCAGGAACTCTAAAAAACTCGATAATCTCTAGTTACTTAATGCTGGTTATACAATTATGAGTTCATAAATTTTACGACTGACTTATACATGAAAAAAGATTTTAAAAATTGTATGAAAACCGTAAATTTTAGTATATTTACTTATTTATGAGTTTTATGAATAGATGAGATTTTTTAAGTTACTGCAAATTTACTAATTAAAGATTTATGAGTCTTAAGAGTTTAGAAAAATCTATAACTTTTTAGTAATTATCAATTCGCTATAAAATTATGAGTTTGAGTCTTGGGGTATCCGAGTCTTATGATATTTATGAGTTTAAAAGTTTCACGAGATTTCTTTTGTGAGTATTTACAAACTTTTTTGATTTATAAATAAACTATGTTGCTATTTACTGTTTAGATATTTACACGAGAGATATATGTTTATGAGTTCATGAGTCTTATGATATTTTTATTTTAATGAAAATCTTTACGATTATTTACGAGTTAATGAAACTCTTGAAGAGTAGTTAATGTGATTATGACTTAATATTATACAATTTAAGAGTTCATGGTATATAAATACCATAAATTTTTATGATAATTTATGAGTAAATGACATAAATTTTTAAATGCATGAGCTTTATGACACTGGCGACAATCTATATGAGTATTTATGAGTTAATTATATAAATTTATGACTTTATCATTAGTTTTATAATAGTTACAAATCAGTGAGAGTTATTTATCAGTATTTATGAGTAAATGACAAAAATTCATGAGTTCATTAGATATATGACATTTATCATTTTGTGAAAATCTATATGAAGGCTTATAAATTAATGACAAATTTATGAGTTCATGAGTTTTATGACACTTAGTAATTTACTGTATAATTCACAATAAGTACATATGAGTTGGCGATTAAAATTTATGAGTTCATGAGTTTTATGATATTCACAAGTTAATAAGAATGTCTATATGTTCATTTATGAGTTAACGAACAAAATTTACATCATTTTATGAGTTTTTGGATATAAATTTATAAATCAATAAGTTTTAAGTTTATGAGTTCTACAAGATTATAATTAGTACATTATAAAATTACAAGATTCATGAGTTCCACGAAAAGTTTTGTAAGTATTTAGATGAGTTTTATTCAACTTATCAGTTACTGGTGACAATGACATTCAACTATATATATATATAGTGAATTATGATATTTATTAAATACGTAAAGTTTATGAGTTACATATATATGATCCACATGGGTATTACTTGAGAAAATTATGTTCTATTAAGAAAGCAAGTGACATAGAAATTTGACAATATGCATTAAGTTATAAAATATAGATTAGCCCTCTCTTTTAATTTGCCAAATGACTCAGACGACATAATAGTAATGTCAAAATTTCGTACTAATAATCACAACTCTACAGTTGAAACTATATTTAAAGAGTAATAACGCTAGTCATTGAAACGATTTAACTTCTATATAACAATCGTCATTACGCCATTCCCCTTAATATTGCCCTTTACCATTTTCTATAAGAGACTTTCCAGTAGCTATATATGTATAGTAAGTAGGAGATGCATGAATATTCAGTTTAATTCACTTACAATCATTACATGCCATTAATCTCGCGCTGGTTGTGCAATATTCACTATATGTTAGTATATATATACTGCTTTCGTCAATTTCGACTTCCCGCTTTTTATTTCCGTTATTCATTACTATTTATCCCATTCACTTATTCTTCATCGTTTTATCAAAACTTTATGATGTTAGTTTTTAAAAAATCCAAATGGCGGATTCAATATGGCGGACGAATTTTGAAAAAATGCCTAAATTCGCTTAAAAATCGTAACTCGGAGGTTTTTGGTGTCGCTGATTACGAATACGAGTAAATTAAGATTCACAGTTAAAGTAAGAAATTCGGACATTAACTAGGTAATGCTAACATTAACGAGAATCAAACCGTTAAAGTGCGAAAAGTTGATTGCGTGAAATTCGAGACACTGTCTATCAATCTAGCAAGAGACAAAGTAAGTAATTAATGGTTCTATTGAAAACATTCTATTGAAAATTTTCAATTGAACTTTGACCTGATGTTGACAGGGCAAAAACGGATGCACGTTCCATTTTGGCTGTTGTACTTAATAGGACAGATGATGGCTTTTACAAACTGGGCAATTTAGTGTTTGTAAACAAATATTTCTCACAGAAAAAGATGTTCCTAATGTTAAAATTTCTTTGCGTCAAACAGCAATACAACAATCTCTTGGTTCTGGTCAGGGTTTTCAAAAGTGCGATTGCAAATCCAAATGCAGAATCAGTAGATGTGCTTGTCGTAAAAATAATATGTTCTGTAACTCCAAATGCCATAATTCTTTATCTTGCAATAATAAGTAATAAGTTTTTTTTTTAAAAAAAGTAATAAAATTGAATAACAATTTGAATAATGATATTAATTATTATATTAATTATAATTATATAATAATAATTAATTATAATTAATATTAATTATTTAATATATAAGTAATAAGTTTATTTTTAAAAAAGTTCCAATATTGTACACTTGTTATTCAATAAAAAATTTTACACTGAAGCAATAATAATTTATGTTTTATTTCAATTTAATCATTTTTTCGCACTTTAACGAAAGTAAACTCGGTAATGTTCGCATTAACTAGTTAATCTGGACATTAACTAGTTAATGTTCGAAAAAAAATTTTTCTTTCGAACTTTAACGGATTTGGTCAGGTAATCCGCAGATTAACTAGTTAATGTGCACATTACCTGAATTTCGGACTTTAACTATAACATATATATAATACTGTATTAATTTCATTTTCAAAACAAAATTTTGATAGTGTAAATATACTTTTTATCGTAATGCAAAAAAAGTTTATCGCAACTGAATTAATTTTACTTGATTTTCGAATGATAGATAGAGAAGAAAGAGAGATAAAGAGCGAATGGAGAGAGAGAGAGAGAGAGAAAGATCAACACCAACACCGAGTTTGATGATCATTATCGCTCGTCTCTGGAAGCAAGGGTTCGCCATTGAACTTATCCTGTAGTTAATGCCGCGTCAGTCGTGCACTCGTACTAATTAATAGTCGTATCGATATACGGACAATTCAGATTTTACCAACGGTGGAGGCCGATTATGTCGAATCAATAGTTATTAGTTATTGCACATTCCAATAATTCAAATCACAACAATGACTAATTCCGTCTTCGATTAGCGAGAAACGTATGTCCGGTTGAGTAATTATTTAATATATCAAATAACAAACATCAATATTAAAAATTTTAATTCCCTTATTTAAAAAAAAAAGTTTTTTTTACTTGTAATTCTTTAATAGGTATTAAAATAATGTTCATCATTGTCGTTCATTCAGAATTATTTATTCGAACTTTAAAAATTTCGATAATTTCGGGTGATTCTATAATGAAATTGATGTTAATTAAGTTTTTCAGGGTGGTTTTACAATAGCAAACAACACAACCAATAAAACATAAATCAAATGCACTATTTTTCAAGAAACCAAAACAAAAAATTTAGGTCAAAAGTCTGTAGAATATGAATAAGAGTTAAAAGAAATTACAATATTAATTTTCATGAATTTCGCACTAAAAGCCACAATTTATTGAAAGGGATTCCTAAATGGTGATTTTTAGCGATATGAATATATATAATTCCGAGAAATGTTCTCGTTTCGAAGGATAGACGTTTAGAGTTTTGAGGGCAAAGGTTTGGTTTTCCGTCATGAATGCAAAATTTGAACGGAGATTCCCCCCTTGTAATAATAAGCACCTCACCAGTTTGAAGGATGCCTCCTCGCGATCGAACATGCAATATTGCAAAGTGTAGCCTGGCGTGTTTCGTGTGGAAAGGATGGGATTCAGAAATACCGACGAGAAACTCCAAGAGAGGCGGGAGAGAAAGAGATAGAGAGCAAGAGAGAGAGAGAGAATGAAAGCGAGAGCGCTTTATGCGGTATTCATATACGTATACCGGTGAACGTAACTACTGAGTGGAAGTATCCGAGGAGGCAAAGTGGGTCAGTGTCGTGGAACTTGAAAAGTTTGCTTCCGTAATCCGAGTAGCACACGGCGCAGACGACTTCAAAGTCTCTAAAACTATATACGTTGCGTGTCTTTGGTCTGTCGGTAAAATAGAATCGCGACGAAAACAATGAAAAAAGAAAGGAAAACAATGCTGAGCAGCATTCGCAAAAGGAGAAGAGCAAGAAGAAGAAGAAGTTTAATGTTCTCTATAACAAACCTACACTTCATCTGCCTTCTTATCTCACCGTCTCAACACACCTCTCAGATGTCACATGTATATCAAAAACAAAAACGAGATATGAATGTTATTTTTTTATTATATAATTAATCCTTAAGGTCTGAGAGCGGTGTTTCAAGTGTAAGGTGAAAATAAAGCGAAAACAATCCGACAAGTGGTTTTTGTTATGAAATCACTATTCACTACATACTGTATTTTTATGAACTTGAAAATTTTTTTTCAAATATATTATATTAAAGTTACCATTTTGAATTTCGAAAATCTGATGTCATATTCGTAAGCAGCAGTCCTGACAACATTTGATGGGTGGACAGAATTCTAAACCAAAATAGGAAACTAAAAATTATAAATTATTTGGAATGTACTATTTCGAATTTGGAGATTAGTTCTAAAATAAAAAATGAGATGATAGTTCACTTTTCACGATTTAGTTATACAAAGCTTTTAAATAGAAGATACAACGTAGTGTCAACTAAAGATTAGGGAAAATGGAAAACTTTTGTCATCCAAATTATTTACTAGTTACAAAATGTAAAACCAGATTGTCCGGGGGAATATTGAATGTTTAATCGTGACATTTTTCCTCTCGCCTTGGACTCACGATCGCTCTGGGGCCCGTAAACGCCTTAACGAATACACGTACACACATATATATAGTTGCGCTATATGTTTGCGTCCGCTGAATGTAATCCTCTCTCGAGTTTATGAGCGGGTAGCCGCTATGAAATTTATGTATCGGCATCTCTCGACGCCAGGGCACACAAGTTATATGTATAAGATCTTATGGGTTAGCGGTGATATCAGACCGATTCATTACGACGCGCGGTTTTCTGCGCCTCTATTTCTCTCTCTCTCACTCTCTTTTCCCTCTTTCGCAAGACGAGAACCAGTTCGACAATTACGTACGATTAACATTCGCCAAGGACATCAGCCTCATCCTTTTTGAGAAACGTCCGCGGAATTCGCGGTCTACCATATATTCGAGATAAAGAGAAAGGAAGAGAGACAGAACCCTTTTAATAATCAGCCACAAAGACTCCGAATCGTCAAAAGAGACAGAAAGAACCTAACATCATTTCAAAGATGTAAAATTCTTAGTTTACCTTAAGTACATTTGATCCCTGGTTCTACGAAATAATGTGGACTTGGGAAGACAACTTGGATAATTCGGAATGTTTAGGATAATTTATAATTTTTATTTAAAGGTGCACGGTTCACCGAAAAGGTAAACTTTGGATACTTCTTTAAAATTTTTTCTACTCTAAGTACGAATTCGTTAAAAGAATTAATTTTTCAAAAAGTTCACCATTTATCAGCGCACTTTCATCTTATTTTTGTAATAAACTGGAATTGCTGACTTCGGAATATTTTTGAATGTTCTAAGTTTGGTAGACTTTCCAATAATCGTAAGCGTCAGTTTATGACCACCAGAAGCACTACTGTAAGCAATAATAATAATTCTCTCCTTACTTCGTTTATATCCCGGAGCTGTTGCCTCTTGTCATCACGCTAAAGTTTTAGCTCAGGCAACATTTTATAAATCAATTGACGTAGGGAAATCTAGGCATTTGTCAACTATGGTCATGACGTATTGGTGTTGTGTCTCAAAAAGAGACACAGGATGAGAGGATCGACTATGGTCATTCGTGTCGCTTATGGAAAGACGTATGTCAACGTTTTAGGTAAAATTCGTAAAGTAGTTAATCTAAAATGCTTTAGGTTCACACTCTAAGTTACAGGTTAGGGTATAGTAGGCTAGTTGGGAGTATCGTTAGGGTGTCCGCAAGGAACGTGGGCAAACTATTTTTTCGAATTTTGATAACGCCACTCTTTAGTTTTGAAAAACCGTCATTGGAGGTTTTCTAAATGTTGCTACATTAAGAGAACCTCTAGTAGATTAAAAAAAGGTGTTCCAACTATGCCGGACTTACTCCACTTAGTAAATGCGGAAAAAATTCTCAAAGCCTCCATACTGAATGTAGCGTTTTAAAAAATGTATTTTTGATTACTTTTTAAATAAATTTTTCCGTGTATTTTCAATGGAGAATTTGAACTACTTACTGTCGCACGTGTTAATATTAATGCATCAGACTGAGGTTTTGCTAGTCCATAGACATTTTTGTAATTACGATTTAGTTCTCTAACAGAACTTTTTATACTGCACCTGAAACAAGAGGAACTGTATTATTATTATTAATCAAAAACTATTTAATCGATCATTACAACATTAAAATTAACAAATTAAATGATTTACCAAACATTAAATTCACTTTCAATTATATTTTGCAATTAATAATGGTTCAATCACCATTACATGTAGCGATCATTGTATTGGGCATTGTTGACAATGCCCACAGCCAATGGTCATTGACGACATTGGCCGGGTATTTTTAACGAGCGATATCCAGTAAAATATGATGTTAGTTTCAAAGTAATCATTTGACAATGAACGTAACATAAATAATTTTAAAAGAAAAAAACCTCTTTTTTCCAAACATTCAATGTGTTTTTTGCCTGCACTTTTTCTTTTCTGCGCGAGTCGATTTTATCGAACCGATTCGAAGTCCCGCTCACTCTTTGGTGTTATAGAGGAAATTCTGGAGACGAAGTCTACTTGGGGGGCAAATCCGCCCCTGGGAAAAGGACACACACATCTATATATATATATATATATATATATATATATATAGAGTGCTCTGGATGGGAGAGAGAAACTCGCGCTTACGTACACGTAACGCGCACGTAAGCCTGAAAACACGGGAGCTTTCGAGGTGGGTGAGTAGCCACGGGGTTGAGGGTGGCTGACGTTCGAGGAGGGTGGAAAGGGGGAGGGATGAAGTGCGAGGTGGCGCAACGTAGGTCGACGCTAGAATTGAGGACGAGGGATCGAAGGGAAGACGACCGTGGCAGGGGGAGAAAGGAAAGGGGGTGAAAGGGTGGGCTGAGAGAAACGTGCAGAAGATCGGAATAGGGAGGAAAACGGAAGGAGAGAGAAGAAGAGAAAGGGAGAGAGAAGGAGTGATAGAGAGACATAGAGGGAGAGAGAAAGAAGCAAGAGAGACAAAGAAGGAAAGAGAAGACTAAGAGAGAGAAAGAGAGAGAGAGAGAGAGAGAGAGAGAGAGAGAGAGAGAGAGAGAGAGAGAGAGAGAGAGAGAGAGAGAGAGAGAGAGACAAAGTGGAGAGAGTGAAGAAGAGCAGAGAGACAAAGAGGGAGCAAGAGAGAGAGAGAGAGAAGGAAGTAAAGGGCAAGAGAGAAGAATAGGAAGGGGGATGAGAACTCGGATAGGGCTGGCCGTTATTTAGCTGGCCGCGCGTCGTCCCTTCGCGACCTAAACTCACCCCCTTTGGCAAACCACCCTCTTCCCAGTTCTCGCAACGTCGCTCATGGCTCTTCCAACCTATCTTCTATCTCCCTCTCCCCTCACCTACCCTCCTTTCCAACCCACCAAACTACAACGCTCTGTACTTTACCGTCCTTCCGAACAGAATATCTATCTCCCTCTCTCACTTTCTCTTACACTTCGTCGATTTCTCTCTCTTACCCTCGTTGTTAACAGGACACGGGGTCTTCCACTTGCTGACGGAAACAAGGTGAATAAGTCTCAAGTTTTGGGATTTGGAAAATGAGTGGGTTTAGGTAGTGTATATATACATGTAGGTGACAGTGAATATTGTTAGGGAAGTGAAAAGAGGGTCTCCCCTCCCTCCCTCTTACTCTCTTTTACCCCCTTCCAAAGATATAATGTCGTAGAATGGAGAATATGAGAGAAAAGGGAGTTTTATTGTATTTTAATGGTCGGAATGAACCAGGAGGGATGTTTTATTGTAATGGAGGTAGTTAAAAATTAAAAGATTTGAGATTTGGATAATTTTCACTGTTGGAGTTAATGATTCAATTAGAATAAAGAGAGAGAGGGGGGATATATATATTATTATAAATTGGCAGGAATTTAAGGTAAATAATTATTTCATTTTGGATGTTTGAAAATTAAGTTATGCAATATATTAATTTCGTGTGTTTTGTGTATAAAATTGTGAATACTATAAATTGTTCATGTGTTTAATAATTGAAAACACTTGAGTGTGGAGAAAATAGTTTGTATAACTGTTAATTAATTGTAATTTACATGTTGTAATACAAAATAATACATTTTCATTCATTTTGGGATTTATTAAAAATAATTATAAATTTCAGGAAATAATTTTATATTAAAATTGTAATAAGCGGTAGAAGAATTAGGATTTTAACAGAAATAGTTTAAAGATGCATATCTACATTGATGGTTGGTAATGCTTATTCGTATGAATTTCTAGCAAGCCCAGATGTGCCACAAGACTCAAATCTTGGTCCAGTTTTATATTTTATTGGTAACAATAACATCAAGAATATATTTGATTTTTAATATCCAATTGCGACCGTTTTTTCAAATTTAAGTAACTTTCACTGGTAGTTTAATTAACTTTTCAAGATGGCGGATCTAAAATGTCGGAAAAGTCAGTGCAAAAAACTTGATAAGTAGCAAATTTATCATCAATATTCAAAATTGATTAAAATCATCTATAAATGATCTTCTGAGTTTTCGAGCTCGCTGATTACAAATATGAAATTCAATTTTAAAAATTCAATATGTCGGACAACAATTTTTGAAAATTAATAAAATTACATAAAATTACTATCTCGGGTGTTTTTGGGGTCGTTATGTTTACGAAAATAAAGTGTAATTTTTGAAATTTTAAATAGCAAATATTCGACAAAGTTTTTGTTTTTTTGATAAGTTTTACACTACGCAGAAAAAGCAAAAGAAAATAAGTTTCGTCCCTTGTGTAAGAGATTTACAGTATAGTGAAACCCTCTCGATTGCGCTTTTGCTTTTCTTTATTGCGTAAATATAAACAATTAAATATATATATATATATATATGAGCTATAGAAAATTACCCAGAATTCCGGACTAAAACCTCGTGGGAGGTCAACACGGGAGTTGTAAATGGCTATACAGCAAGGTCGTATTTACTAAACTTACTCTGACTTTTTTCTCTTTATTTTCCCCTCTTTCTCTGTCCCCATCTAATCCTTCTTTCAACTTTGTCGTCACAAAGATTCCTTAATATAACCGCACATGTTGGGTCCAAATCTCTAGACCCAAAGAATTCACAATAAAGAAGACGTCTTTCTATAAATGAAGAATTTCTACGAAAAGTGGGGAAAAAAATTCCCTGTTTTTTTAATTCTGAATTTATATTTATAAATAATCTTAACTTTTATATTAGAATATAGCTAAATTTGAATAATTATATAAAAAGATTTCATAGAATGCAAATTTATAAATTTTTCGCAAAAATAAGTATACCTACACGGAAAAAAAATCAGCTTAATAATAATGCATAGAGTCTATTGGTTCGATTTTTACATGAGCCCATTTTGCAAATATCACACAGGAGTTTACTAAAAATGCATGGCTCGTGTGACTTTTGCTACAGCACCATGCGAAAATAGGATGGATTCCAAGCTAATCACGCATGGTAGTGTGCGTGCAATATACGCAACAGACGCTCATGTGTTTTTAGCCCAGTATTTTTTTCCGTGTAAAAGTTACGAGAAAAATTATTCTAGAAAATTTTTCTATAATTTCGTCAAATAACAACAATAGAAATTGAATAAACAAAGCACGAGCAATTTCTCGCTTATAGAAAATGGAATTTATCAGCAAAAAAGAAAATAGCTATGCGATTAACTGAAAAAAGGTGTAAATGAAGTAGGAAAAATTACGTGAAGTATGAAAAACAAGAAGTAAATGCCGCGCGCGAAGGGAAGAAATATTTATAGCTAATAAATGGAGAGTGGGAGAAAAAAAGGAGAAATTCGTTTGGCCAGCGGATGAGTGCGGAAGAACGCTCGCAGGTCGGACATCCTGAAATTACAGTGCATTTCAGGCACGCTCGGCCTCGAAAGGAGGTCCCAATGGTCTCAGTGGGAAAGGGTTGTAAATATGTATCCGTGGAAACTATATATATATATATATACAAGTACCCGTTTTCAGAGTTAAGCTGCGTGCTCGTTTAGCGTGAGTTCACAATTCACAAACATTACATATATATATTTTAACGCTTTTGAAGGGGTAACCTAACTTCGGGCAATAAATTAAAAAAAAGGAATACTATTATTTCTAATACAAAAAAATCATTAACCACTAAACTGTCAATTTAAATGTCTGGCAGAGTATGGGCAATGGTTAGAATCAATTTCTCCAAGATTCTCTACTTTTCTCTTAAAAGGGTTGCCACAAAAATTTAATTTTGTTTTTCCCTAATTTCCAGACAGAATTTTGCCTTTTTCCCTAACCCTAAGGAATATTCTGATTCGCTCTAAAAATGATTAGATACTGAGAAAATTGTTCTAATACATTTATTTAAGAATTTCTTTCATTGTAAAATTATTCAAAAACATCAATTACTCATTCTACGAGAATTCAATTTTAATACAAAAATAAATAATCTATTGAATAATTGAATATTTCTTAAAATTCAATTCTCATAAAGAATTTTATTAACAACTATTAAAAATTAATTAATTTCTTCTAAACAATTTAATTAAAATTTACTGAAATTTTTTGAATTAAAAAATTTTATAACAATTTTTGAAAATATTTGAAAACTTTTTGGAGAATTCTATTAAAATTTTTAAAAATGATTGAATTCCTGAGAAGAGTTTAAATAACAATTTTTAAAAATAATTGAATTCATGCGAAGTGTTTTATTAAATTTTGTTTAAATAATTGAAATTTTGCCAAGAATTTAATTAATATTCTTGACAATAATTGAATTCTTGAGAAGAATTTTGATATTTATTAAAATCATTGAATGTTGGAAAAGAATTTCATTAAAAATCCTTTAAAAAACTGATTTTATGGGGAGAATTTTGTTGGTTATCAAGATAATTAAATTCATTTGCAGAATTACTTAAAAATTATTGAAAATAATTGATTTTCTGCGATGAATTAAAAGTTATTTATGAAAACAATTGAATTATTGCAACGAATTTTATTATTTTATTGAATAATTGAATGTTTCTTAAAATTCGATTTTTTCGTCAAGTTTTAAGAAAATTTTTAATAATTGCATTTTTTGAGGAATTTATTTAAAGTTGTATAAAAAATAATTGAAATTCTGCGATGAAAATAATAATTGAATTCCTAAATGAAATTTTATTATTTATGAAAATTGTTAAATGTTTTCGCAGAATTGTATTAGAAAAATTTTTTGAATAATAAAATTATTTGATAAATTTTATGAAAATAGTAAATATTTAAAAACATTGAATTGCGAAAAACTTTTGAAAATAATTGAAATTTCGCGAAGAATTTTTTTTTTTAAATTCCTAAAAATAATTGAATTTTTGTGAAGAATTTTGTTATTTATCAAAATAATTGAGTTAAAACTTTTGAAATAATTAAATAATTTAAAAAAATTAATTCTGGTTAGAAATAGAAAAAAATTTTTAAGATTTTATAAAAAAGACACCAAAAATTTAGAATTTTCTTATGAATTCTAAAAATTTAATTTTTTCCAGTACTTTTAATAAAAATCCCCGACTTTTCCCTGACCTGTGTCAATCTTGATTTATTTATTTTTGATTCTTTTTTTAATGAATTTCTCCCTGTATTTTTAATGGGGAATTTGAACTGCTATTACTGTTGCTCGTGTTAATATTAATGGATCGGACTGAGGTTTTGCTAGTCCACGTATATTTTTGTAATTACGATTTAGTTCTCTAACAGAGCCTTTTATGCTGCACCTGAAATAAAAAGAACTGTATTATTATCAATCAGAATAAAAATATATAAAAGTAAGAAAAGTAAAAAAAAAATCTAAATGAAAATGCACACGTAGAATGTATAAATTTTTCTTGATAATAATATACAAGTGAATAAATAAAAATAGTGAGAATAAGGAGAGAGAGAAAAAGAAGAATGAAAAAGAGAGAAATGGACAGAGAGAGAAAGACTAAAAGTTTCTGAAAAGTCATGCAGTGACCCCATTTTTAGGAAACATATATTATCAGAGATACGTCGCGTGTCTATATGGCTATATTTTTGCTCCACATGTGTATATTCTATATCGGTAACGCAGGCGCGATAGGAAGTCACAGGTATATATGAGTTTGAGTAAATATGACCTTGCTACTTACCGTTTACAAACTCTTCCGACCTCACTCGGGAGCTTAAGCGCACTGGAATTCCGGATAATCTCGTGAAGTTGGGCGTACCGGGGCCGTTATATCGAGTATTTATTTACCTGTACAGTATATACAACGCGCGGCCAACGTCTCGGTCGTAGCCACAGCCGCTATATACACACATAGGGTGTACGGTTATAATCGGCAAGTCGATTTACCGTCTGAAATAATGGGGATAATGAAAAAGTCCGCAATTACGTTCCAATGATCTCTTGCCCTTACAGTATATATATATATATATATAACGCCACTTTGTATACCCGCCTTCAACTTTTTAATTTACAACTCGTTCTTAAAAGTTCAATAACATATATATTTATATATTCAATATTGCGGGCGCAAAAATTTTATTTTTTCGATTTTATTCCATTCTGCCCGGCGCAAGTATTTTCAGTGTTGCCGCAGGTCAGGGAATTCAGGAAAAAGTCCCGAATTTTTATTAAAAGTACTGAATAAAATTAAATTTTTAGAATTTAGGGTAACTGCTCCTGACGTTGGCACTGTGTTTCAGTGATTGGCACCCTTCTAATAACAAGAAATAACTAAAAACTAGTATGCTTTGCCTATGATTATTAAAATTTGGAGCATTTTTTAAAAAAATCAAGTATATACTTTAGTATTTTTTGTTATTTAAAGAAAAAAAGGAGGGGTGCCAACTTTTTAAGACTGAAAACGACTGGAACAGTTACCCTATAAGAAAATTCTGAATTTTTGTGTCTTTTTTGTTTATCTCATAAATTATGAAATTTCCACGAATTCTAATACAAAAACTTTTAAAAATTCATGTCAAAATTTCAATTATCATTAAAAGTATTAAAATTCTTCTCCAAAATTTAATTATTTTCAAAAATTTTAATAAAATTTTACAAAAGAATTCAATTATTTAAACAAAATTTTAATAAAAATTTCGCATGAATTCGATTACTTACAAATTCTTTTATAAATTTCTTTGCACCAATTCAATTATTTTTAATTTTTTAATGAAGTTTTTTGAAAGAATTCAATTATTTTGAAAAATTTAAATGAAATAGTTTAAAAAATTTTAATATTTAAAAGAAATTTGACAACATATTCTTTACAAGATTTAGTTTAATAAAATTGCAATTTTAATAAAATTTTCCGATAGAATTCAATTATTTTCAATACAATTCTGAATAAGAATTCAATTATTTTTACAAATAACATTTTTTTTATGGGAATTCAATTATTTAAAAATATATGAATCAAAAATAATTCTATAAAGAAATCAATTATTTTCAAAAATATTAAAGTTTTCACCGAAATTAAATTATTTTAAAAAATTGAGATAACAAGCTTTTAATAAATTTGAAAAATTATAATAAAATTTAACATAAGAATTCAATTATTTTCGTTAAATATAACATATTCCTCATAGGAATACAATTATTTTTTTAAAAATTTTAGTAAAAATCTTCGAAACAATTCAATTATTTGGGTAAAAAATAAAATTCTTCGAAGCAATTCAATCATTTGAGAAATTTTAATATAAAATTCTTCCCAAGAATTCAATTATTTTCAAAAATAAAATTTTTCACAGGAATTCAATTATTTAAAAAAAAAAATTTTATAAAATTCTTCGTTAGATTTCAATTATTTTCAATTTTTTAATGAAATTTCTCGAAGAAATTGAATTGTTTTCAAAAAGTTAGTAAAATTCTGAGAAATTCAATTATTTCTTAAAAAGTTGAATAAAATTCTTGAAAAGAAATCAATTAATCTTTAAAAAAATTTTTAATAAAATTCGTTGCAATAATTCAATTATTTTCATAAATAATCAATCTTATCGCAGAATTTAAATTATTTTTTATACAATTTTAAATAAAAGTGATAGAAAATTGCACTTATTCTGACATTTTTTTTTTAATTTGTCGATAGATTACAATTAATTTTTAAAAAATTTTGATAAAATTCTTCATAAAAATTCATATAAATAATAATTGAATTGAAATGATGAAAATAATTTTGAAGAAGTTATAGTTTATATCTTGAGATATAAATTAATAATTTTTTCAATCGGTCATCTGAAATTATTATAAAAAATGAAGAAATTGATCAAATTGAACAAATCGATCGATTTCTTCATGTTTTATAATATTTTTAAAAGATATTGAATTTCAGAAGGTTTGAATTTGAAATTTTTTAAAAAATCAATTCCTATGGAAAATAATTTAATTATTTTAAATTTTTTAAATTTAATAATTTAATCATTAATGATTAAATATATATATTTAAAAATAGAATTTTGGCAATTCTAAAAAATTCAAAATGGCGAATCTAGTATGGCGAACAAATTTGCATTACTTTAAAAAGAAATCGAACGTTAAAGTGTTGAAAATGGTTTTTATGGATACCGTCTAACGTTAAAGGGTTTAATTTAAAAAATTAATTCCATTTGAATTTTATATTTCCAATTATTTGTGTTTTAATTTCAAACCATTTTTATACAGTTTTAGTTTGATAATTTTATTTAATTTAATACAACCTCTTCATATTTAGTTCGTGACTTTTCTACACAATATTTATTCTTATTCCCGCATCAATTCGATTGCTTTTCGCTCACGCATTTAGGAAAATTTATTCTTATTTTATATGAGTGTCTGTATATTATATAAGAAAATTAAATGGGTGCGTCTTTTGATATTATTTGCGTCGAAATTTTCCTCGTTGTTCTATATATAAATAGAAATATTAGTTTATTGTGTGTATATATATATAGAAAAGTTGCGTGAAATCCGTAGGTGGAAACTCGCGAAAGGGAGAAGGAGAGGAAAAAAATAGATACATATATATATAGGGGTTGTGAGTTGAAGAGAAATGTCGAGGGGTCGTTAATTTCTCGATCGCCTTTTTCCCCCATTGCCCTAGTGTGTATATACGACGTGCACCATAAAAACGACGCGTGTGCTTCCGTATAGTGCGCAGTATCATTTATTCTCTGACAACGATAACGCAATATACGTTCACGAAACTAGGCCATTCGGAAGAAAACGAAAAAAAAGAAGTAGAAGAAGGGAAAAACTTTACCAAATTGGGTCAATAATTTTAAGCCTCTTGAGTAAAAAAAATTTTTTTTTTTATTTTTTTTCTTCACACGTTTCATGTATATAGTATCGATCTATATATATATATATATATATATATATAAAATCTACAGTCTGTACTATTAAAGTTGTTACTTGCAATTATTGTATACTTTTTATCAGTGATCAATTTTTATTTTAAATGTTGCCAATTTTCTTCCAAGGCGCACTTATCTACGAATTTTTTTTATTTTTCTCTTGTTTTCTATTTTTTCAATTTTCATATTTTTATTTTGCATTTCTTTATATTTTCTATTCCTTACTTTATCTGTTTTTAATTTTGTATTTGTAAATGTTCTAAAATTTGATATTTATTTTATTTTTCTATTTATCAATTTATCTGTTTTTCTATTTTCTCTTTTTTTTCAATTATTTTCGTTTTTTTCCAATGTTTAAATTTTTCATTAAAATCAGCATTAAAAAACCATTGATGATTCGAAAAAGCAATGAATTGAAAAACAAACGGAATTTATAATTAGGGTTGTCACAGATCAAGGAAATCAGGGAATTCAGGAACAAGTCAGGGATTTTTATTAAAGTACTGGAAAAAATTGAATTTTGGAGAAATAACAAAAGATTGCAGAAATTCAATTATTTTCAAAAGTAATAAAATTCTTCGCAGAAATTCAATTATGTTCCAAAATTTTAAAAAATTCTCGTCAAAATTTCAATTATCTTAAAAAATAATAAAATTCTTCTCCATAATTCAATTATTTTCAAAAATATTAATAAAATTCTTGGCAAAATTTCAATTATTTTCAAGAGTAATAAAATTCTTCGCAGAAATTCAATTATGTTCTAACATTTAAAAAAAATTCTCGTCAAAATTTGAATTGTCTTTAAAAATAATAAAATTCTTCTCCAAAATTTAATTATTTTCAAAAATTTTAAATAAATTTCTTGGCAAAATATCAATTATTTTCAAAACATTTTTCTCAATTCAATGATTTTTAAAATCTACTTTCTATTTTAATAAAATATTTCAAAAAGAAAAAAATTTTTGATAAAATTTCTAAGCAAACATTAAATTATTTTCATAAATAATAAAAATTTCACAGAAATTTAATTATTTACAAATTTTTTATAAATTTCTTCGTAATAATCAAATTATTTTCATAAATAATAAAAATTTGTTACGCTGAGATTCAATTATTTTCATGAATAATAAAACTCATCATAAAATTTCAATTATTTTTAATAGTACCTTACAATTAATCGAATTCCTCAAAAAATGTCATTATTCTTGAAAATTTCATTAAAATATACTTCGAAAAAAAACAATATTTAAAAATTTGTTAATAAAATTCTTAATGAGAATTAATTTTTAAGAAACATTCAATTATTCCAAAAATTATTTATTTTTGTATTTAAATAATTGAATTCTCGTAGAATTTACAAATAAAAATTCATTTAAAATTGAATTTCAGTTAAAATTTCAGATAACAATTGAATATGAAAAGCATTATAGCATGAATTTTTAAAAATAATTTAATTTTGAAAAGATTTCAAATTAAAATTTTTGAAAATTTTAATTATTTATACTTTTAACTGAGAATTCTGTAGAATTAAATTTTTTTGAAAAAATTTAACTGGATTGTTTTTAGAAATTATTTTAAGTTTTTATTTTCTAAATATTTAATATTGAAAACAAGAAAATAAGATTTTTCCCTATTTTTTTTTTTTTTTTAAATAAGACATTGTGTTTAAATGAACAATTGGTTACGCATGCGCGAGCTGAAAAAAAACGGAGTTAAATATATTGTGAGGAAACATTGGCGCACGCAGCAGGTGCGCATCGTTAAGAAACGAAAGGCAGGAAGGAGCGCGTTACCAAATGAACAAGGGGTGTTCGTTAATTATCCGAGTTTATGGGAAAATGCTTTATAAGAAAAAAAAAATAAAAGAAGGAAGAAACAACTTTCTCTGAAAGCGGACCACTCGAGTGCAAGCTTTTGGCT
Organism: Leptopilina heterotoma; assembly: GCF_015476425.1. Classification (NCBI taxonomy): domain Eukaryota; kingdom Metazoa; phylum Arthropoda; class Insecta; order Hymenoptera; family Figitidae; genus Leptopilina; species Leptopilina heterotoma. The sequence continues at coordinate 3,755,901 of NW_025110867.1, read as the reverse complement.
TTGCAAACGTGTATATACACGTGAAGCGCGCCGATCGATCGTGCTACAACGGTCAGAGCCACTACGCTGCTGCTGGAACCCTTAATTTTCTGCGCATCGTGAGAAAATTCCCTTCCACCTCCTGATTTCACACACATATACATATATATAAAAACCCTTACTCGAAATTGCATGAAAATTTTCCCCATTTGACCTAAAATTTGGAAATTTTTTCTATTAACAAAGATGGTACGACTTCTGGAATTTTTTTCCATATTCAAAAAATATGATTTTTTACGCTTCTCGTTCTAATATTGCAACAAAATACGAGTTTTTTGGTATAAAATGCAAACTTATTTTGATTTTTATTGAAATTGAAAAATAACTAGGTATATAGTCACATTTTTCAAAAATTATTTTTTATTAATTTTTTCACTCTCTAAATTTGAATCGCAGTTAAAAATAACAGATTTAGAAGCAAAATGTCAATCACTAATTAAAATAATAATTTCACATTTAGTTCAAAATAACGGATTGTATGTTAAAAATAACTGATGTTTAAGTAGATTTTTTTTAACTAATTCAATTAATCAAGTTGAATTAATTTTTTAGTCATTTTTTTACTAAAAATAATTTATTTTTCACTAAAATTCAGTTTTCCTTCACTGAAAATCAGTTATTTTTTAAACTGCTTTAGAAGCAAAAGGTTAGTCACTGATTTTTAGTCAAAACTATGATTTTTAACTGATTCAAAATTTATAGAGCTGAACTTTAAAATTTTTTAAATATGTAATTAAAAAGTTTCTAAATAATTGAAATTAGGCATTTTTTTTTTAAAGTACTGGAAAAAATTGAATTTTGGAGAAATAACAAAAGATTGCAGAAATTCAATTATTTTCAAAAGTAATAAAATTCTTCGCAAAAATTCAATTAAGTTCCAAAATTTTAAAAAATTCCCGTCAAAATTTCAATTATCTTTAAAAATAATAAAATTCTTCTCCGAAATTCAATTATTTTCAAAAATGTTAATAAAATTCTTGGCAAAATTTTAATTATTTTCAAAAGTGATAAAATTATTCGCAAAAATTAAATTATGTTTCAAAATTTAACAAAATTCTCGTCAAAATTTCAATTGTCTTTAAAAATAATAAAATTCTTCTTCAAAATTCAATTATTTTCAAAAATTTTAAATAAAATTCTTGGCAAAATTTCAATTATGTTCCAAAATTATAAAAATTCTTGTCAAAATTTCAATTTTCATAAAAAATAATAAAATTCTTCTCCAAAATTCAATTATTTTTAAACGTATAGTAATATTCGTCGCAGATTCAAAATTTATAGAGTTTCTAAATAATTGAAAATTTGGTAAATTTTATGGAGAATATAATTGATTTTTTTAATACATGTATTAAGTAAAAATTTTTTAAAAATCAAATTTAAAAGAATATTTATTGTAAATTTTGAAAATTCTTATTTTCAGAAATGGACTTGATTTCTTAAAAATGTTCATGAAAATTTGAAAGTGATTGTAAATTAGGTTTTAAAAACATAAAAATTTTATCCTTTTGAAAGTTTAAAATATTCAAAATTTTTTTGAAAAACCTAATTTTTAGAAATTTTGTAATAGAAATTGATTATTTTAATTATTTTTAATACTTTCAATTACATATTTCCAAAACTTTAAATAACTACGCAAAATAGTAAGTGCAAAAAATTTTTTTTTAAAAGTTTAAGTTTTAATGTTTCTTTCTGTTACCGAATTGATAATTCCGAAAACCCCCGAGTAACAAGTTTCAAGTAAATGAATTCAATTTTTGAAAATATCCACCATTTTGGATCAGAAATTTTTATTCTGAGAAATTTCGTCAAATTTTATCTAATTTCACCCTTTGAAGCAAAATTTATATATTTGTACTTTGAAACAGTGAACATTGGTTCACTGTCGCTTAAAAAGTACCTAAAACTTATATTTTTTGAGGTTAGAAAAAAATCAACTAAGCTTTGAATTCTGACCCTGGATTTGGATTCAGCGACCTAAAATATGTAAAAAATTACTATTCTAGTTCACCAGACCAAAAATATTCTTTCTGTGAGGCTGTAATAATGAAAGAAAATAAGTCCAGTTTTAAAATTTTTAAATTAAAATTTTTTTTTTTTTTGAAATTCTTTTTTCTCTGTTGCTATGAGCCAAGGAAGTTAAGATTAACCGCGTATAACCAAGGTGTTGAAATAAACATGGGCAATTTCGAGAGCGTCGCGCATTAACCGTACAGTTTGGACGACGACAATGCTGTCCATATAACTTCAAGTTAATGCACCGCATACTCATGCGTCTTTATTATTGAGTAGCAAAGTGCATTTTAGCCTTCGACGCCAGTGCATAGAGACAAATTTTAGATGACCATCTCCCCCCTAAAGTTTCTCCACACGCATTTGTGAGTGGTCCAAACTGTCAGTGTTGTCAGTTTTCATCACATTGTTGAAAATTTTACTTCAACAACCAACCTATTTCGAATTTATACCCTCAATTCAAAAAAAAATCCCATTTTCACTAACAAAACTTAGAAATTCTCCATTTTATCTCTAATTTTCCTTATTTCCCCTGTTTTTTAAGCCTAAATATTAAAAAGTTGGCAAGAGTGATGAAAATCGTATAGTGGGAGAGAGTAAGCTTAAATCGTGGAAACTAACGTAGAAATCGATCAGCTCCATATAGTTTCCGTTGGAAACGAGAACGACGCCAGCCAAGCGATCCACTTCCAGGAAAGCAAACAGTAAGCAGGTAAAGGAAGGAAGGAACCTTGAAGTAGCGTTAGTTCGACGACGATGAAGCTGATAGAGCCGGGAATGCGGGAAAGTTCCGGAAACCTTTTGAGATTCGCTGCTCTCCAAAGAGGGGAAAAATGTTAGCTGCCTCACTCAACTACAACTCTCTCCCTCTCACTCCCTCTAAATTCTCCAGAGAAGCTCAAGTTAAAGACTCTCCAAACCATTCCAATGCAACTACAAAACGCTTTCAAATACATTGAGAGCCAAGTCTAGATTTCAAATTAATTGGAATCCCATATACATGGATTTGAAATGCTTCACTTCTGTATTATTTCAACTATTATTGACAGTATCAGTTAACAAACCGTAAAGTATTTGATTTCTAACTCTAATGGTATATAAGAATTTGTATGTAACATTTCGAAATAGGGTGAAATTTAAAGATACTGGAATGAGAGTTATACTATTTTGGGTATTAAAAGTATTTATGAGTCATCTACGCATGTTTCAAGTGTTTCTAATTCTTTTGCGCAAGTCTAGAGTGCGCAGAACACTTCTGCGCATGATTGAAGGGTCCTCAATTCTTCTGCGCAAGTCTACAGTGCTCAAAGCACTTCTGCGCACGTTTAAAGTGTCCTCAAATCTTCTGCGCAAGTCTAGAGTGCTCAAAGCACTTCTGCGCACGTTTAAAGTATTCTTAATTCTTCTGCACAAGTCTAGAGTGTTCATAAGTCTTCTGCGCATATTTTAAGCGTTCCTTATTCTTCTGCGCAAGTCTAGAGTGCGCAGAATACTTCTGCGCATGTTTTTAATTCTTCTGCGCAAGTCTGGAGTGCTTAGAACACTTCTGCGCATGTATCAAGTGTCCTTAATTCTTCTGCGCAGGTCTGGAGTGCTTAAAGCACTTCTGCGCATGTTTCAGGTGTCTTCAATTCTTCTGCGCAAGTCTAGAATGTGCAGAACATCTTTGCGCATGTTTCAAGTGCTTTTAATTCTTCTGCGCAAGTCTAAAGTGCGCAGAACACTTCTGCGCACGTGTAGAAACGCCCACCGGGCATTGCACATTTCACTTTAGAATATTGCTTCCCTTTTGCTAACAATAAAAGATTTTATTTTATACAATTGTACCGAAATGTCGCTTGATATAATTTCCACTTTTAGAAATTGTTATTTCACACAATTAACGTCCAATCGAATTTTATTTTGACTGAAAATTCTTTTCTTGTTATTTTGACACTTTTCTTAAATAATATTAGATTTTGTCTAAATGACACTATTGGGAATGTTCCAAACTTCCAAGTGATCTCAGTCCTTCTGCGCATAACTGGACTGCTTAAGGTGCATCTGCGCATATCTAGAGTGCGCACAAGACTTCTGCGCACTTCTAGAAACGCCCATCAAGCATTTCATTTTTTTTCCTAGCAAAATTTAATTAATTCCTTTGCAGTTTTTATTATTTTATGGTTAGGAATAAATAATTGGAATATATTAATATAAATACATATTTTATTATTAATATAAATTATTTTATATATACCTAATGTTTATTATTATTATTAATAAAAATTATTATATATTTTATATATGTATATACATTTTATTATTTAAAATCGCCTGAAACTTGTTACTCGTGGGTTTTTGTGATCGCTGCTTACAAATCCGGTGTTCGTTTTCAAAAATTCAAAATGGCGGATCCAAGATGGCGGACGAAAAATGTAAAAATTAATCGGTTCGGCTTAAAACTTGTTACTCGTAGGTTTTTCGGGTCGCTGATTACGAATTTAGTGTTAGTTTTTAAAAATTCAAAATGGCGGATCCAATATGGCGGACGACAAATTTTAAAATTAAGCTGATTGGGATAAAATTTGTTACTCGTAACTTTTTGGGGTCGCTGATTACGAATACGGGGTCTGTTTTCAAAAATTCAAAATGGCGGATCTAAGGTGGCGGACGAATTTGTAAAAATCGTTTAGTTTTACTTGAAGCTTCTCTCTTGGGGGTTTTCGGGGTCGCTTTTTACGAATTTCGAGTTAGTTTTTAAAACTTCTAAATGGCGGATCAAATATTGCGAACTTTTTCAAAAGATTTATTTTAATTTAATTAATTTTTAAAAATCGATCGGATTGGCTTGAAAATTGATACTCGGGTGTTTTCGGTTTCGCTGATTTTGAATTTTTAGTTGTTCTTAAATATTTTAGATAGTGGATTCGTAATTAGCGTACGAACTTTTGTAATTAATAAATTGGAAAATGTTTAATATACAAACTTTTTTATTCTCCATAACCAAAAAAAAAAAATCTTGTCTTTGACATTTTTAACACACTTTAAATGTAGATTATTTGAAAGTTTCTTGAATTCAAAGTGAATGGTAAGTTTAATCAAAATTTACTAAAAAAAAAAAAAAGGAAACGAGAATTCATCGTGACATTTTTTCATTTTGAGAAAAAAGAAATGCTCTTTGAAGTAGAGAGAGGCAAAAGAGAGAGAAAAAAAGGAAAAAAGGGTTCTGATCCTAAGAAAGACGTCCCTGGCACGCGATCGATGTAAATCGCGCTCATTCCATCCTTTTTTTCTCTCTTTCTCTCTCTCTCTCCGTCTCTCAATTCTTACTCTTCGACTTTCGCGCTCGCAATGCTGGCCTCGACTTTAACTCACGGGCAAAAAAGTAGTTACGAAAAAAAGACCAAACTGAAAGATAAAAATTGGAGACTTTTCAGAGGTGTAAGAGAAGAGAGAAAGAGAGTGAGGGAGAGAGAGAGAGAAAGAATAAAATAAGTCAAGGGGCCAGTGCCCCCCTTTGCAATTTTTTTTCCTCTCTCTTTTTTTTTGAACCGCGAATACCGAAGCGTTAATGCGACTATTTGTGTCTCTCTCTCCTTCTCTTTTGCATACGAATCCTCACCTACACATATAATCTCACTTTACTCGGCCTTCAGTTTCTCTCCTCGCGAGAAAAAAAAGACGGAAATAAAAAAATAGACAGAGAGAGAGAGAGAGAAAGAGAGAGAGAGAGAGAGAGAGAGAGAGAGAGAGAGAGAGAGAGAGAGAGAGAGAGAGAGAGAGACGAGATAAAAGGAGAAAAGGACAAAACTTGAAAGAGAGAAAAAGAGGACTCCCGGCTTCGCGGTCAGCTTAAAAATAAAAAAAAAAAAGAAATAAAAAAAAATTCGCGAGAGCCGTCAATTAGGAGCGCTCCAAGTCTAACCTACGGGCGTCCTCGTCGTCTTTGGCTCGATTGGATAGCCTCTAGTGGCTGTCTCGAACAAAGAATCTTCCTTTCAGGATATTGCCGCGTCGTCTCTTTGCCTTTCTATATACATCGGTGAATGAAACGAGATCGTACCTTAACGCGGCCAGATATCGACCGGATGTCTCGTGAGACTCTCTCGCGGAATGACCTGCTGACGTTGCCAGGAGAGACGTTCGTTCGTTCGTTCGTTCGTTGGACTTGGGAATGATTAGTGTAGTAATAGGTGGTAATTCAAGTTAAGCGAGTTTTGTGGTTCACTACATATACGAACGTATATCTAAAGAAATAAATACACTTTAAGTTTATTTATCCTCTAAATGTATAGTCAAACCTCTCGCAAAAGCAAAAAAAAAACACTAATGTACATTTCAAATTTAAAATTGGACAATTTTTCAATATTTAAAAATACCGTATATTCTCACTTTACTGGCAGATTTAGAAAATTCAAAATGGCCGATCCAAAAAGGCAGACCATTTATTTTTTCTAAGATCACAGTGATTTTTATGTATGTATTATTAGGTAAAAAAGGGGATTTTTATTTTCAAAAGGCGAATTTCCAAAAATTGATTCTAAGCCATTGCTCATACTTGGCTAGACTCTTCACATATTTCGGAAAATTAATAAAATTGAATAGAAAAGTAAAAAATTAAACTAAAATTGATTCCAGGCTTTGCCCATACTTTGCCAGTCTTCCCCCAGTTCGAACAATTAATAAAAATTAAATGGAAAAGTAAAAAATTTAAGTAAAATTGGCACCATCCTTTGCCCACACTTTGCCAGTGTCTTTACCAAGTTCGGAAAATGTATGGAATTTTTGATACAAAAGTTTTCAAAAATTGCAGTAAAAAATTAGTAAAATTTACTTCGGATTTGATAAAATTGATTAACTTTCAATATTTTTAAAGACAATTTTTTATAGAAATAAGAAAAATTTACTTGAGAATTAGTAAAATTAACTATAAAAGTAATGACATTAATAAACTTGAATTCCAACTATGTTGGAGGAAAATTTGAATAATTTTTCTACAAAACTTAACATAATGGAAAATAGTAAATTTTGCTATTAAAAATTGTTATTTCCAGAGTAAAATTTTTAACATCCGTAGAAAATTTAATTGAAAGCCAGTGAGAAATACTTTGAATTCATTAAAATTCATTCTGAAAATATAGTACAATTTGATCGAAATTCCAAACAGTTTAGATTTTAGTTCCTAAATAGTTACCATATATTTGTTAGCTTGTATGAAGTAATTTTTAAGTTTAAAAAATCGGAGAAATAATATAAAAAAGACTTTTAAATTTCAAAAAATTAAAATTTTTCCAAAGTTTGCAAAAAGTAAAAAAATTTTTCCCTCAAGCATAACTAAAAGTTTCTCCAAAAAAAAAATTTTATAAATAGTATGATCAATTTTTAAAAATTCTTTTGCCATTTTGAAACCTTCCTTTTTTAATTTTCTGAAACTGACCTTGTATTCGTTATCAGCGATCCCAAAAACCTATAAGAATAACAATAGTTTTAAGCCGATTCGATAAATTTTTACATTTGACGTCCGCCATCTTGGATCCACCGTTTTCAATTTCTGAAAACTAACATCGGATTCATAATCAGCGACCCCAAAAACCCTCAAGTAACGATTTTTAGGCCAATCCAATTAATTTTTTCATTTGTCGTCCGCCATTTTGAATTTTTAGAAACTAACATCGGATTTGTAATCATTGACTCCAAAAACCTACGAGTAACAAGTTTTAAGCCAATGAGATCTAGAATTTAAAGAAAAACCAACCCTTTAGCTTTTATGGAACTCAAGAACTTTATAAAAATGTGATGTTTACACACATTCAAGCAAATTTTTTTAAAACATAATTTTTGAGTTCCTGAGGTCAGGAAACTGACCGAACTTTTACCGAATATTTTCGGTAAAACAATGCTTCCACGAGGAATGAGGTTGCAAAATTTTAAAGATATGTCTGAATTTAAAAAGAAAAATATTATTTTTAAAGTCCAAGTTCATTTTTGACATTAAATATCACGATGATGATATAATGATGATGACGTCGACGATGATGTTGCTCTCCTTTGTCTCTAAAATAACATTATTAGTGTGTCAAGGGTGCAAAGCTAATAAATTGGATACGCACACGTACACACATTTTTTTTATATATACATATATCTGTCATACGGTCCAAAAAACAGACTGGGGTCATTTCCTGTTTTCGTGGAATTTTTAAAAGGCACAAACAGTGTGCGCGACATAGCGAGTATTGCAGAGTGGTCTGCCCCAGATTTCCGGTCGGATCCCTTTTTCTGCGCAGAGAATCGTTTGACTCTTAATGTGCATAGGCTTTGTAATAATAGAAATTTGAATTTCTCTCGAAGTAAATATATTTCCTTCTTTTTGAATCAAATAACTTTACACAAATTCATGAAGTAAAAATTCTTCCCCTTTGTCTGAAATTAAAAAATTAAAAATGTCGAATCTAATATGGTTATGAAACATTAAAAAATTCTCTTTGATTGTCATATTGCATCCGACATTTTGAATTTTTAAAAACTGACCCCATATTCGTAATCAGCGAGCCCAAAAACCTACGAGTAATAATTTTTAAGTCAATCCGATAAATTTTTCATTTGACGTCCGCCATTTTGAATTTTTAAAAACGAACACCGGAGTTGTAAGCAGGGACACCAAAAACAATTTATTATTTATTCCTAAGTATAAAGTAATAAAAACTGCAAAGGAATTAATTAAATTTTGCTAGGAAAATAAAAATGAAATGCTTGATGGGCGTTTCTAGAAGTGCGCACTCGAGATATGCGCAGATGCACCTTAAGCAGTCCAGTTATGCGCAGAAGGATTGAGATCACTTATTGGAACATTCCCAATAGTGTCATTTGGACAAAATCTAATATTATTTAAGAAAAGTGTCAAACTAACAATAAAAAAAATGTTCAGTCAAAATAAAATTCGATTGGACGTTAATTCTATGAAATAACAATTCCTAAAAGTGGAAATTATATCAAGCGACATTTCGGTACAATTGTAGAAAATAAAATCTTTTATTGATAGCAAAAGGGAAGCAATATTCTAAAGTGAAATAAATGTGCAATGCCCGGTGGGCGTTTCTACACGTGCGCAGAAGTGTTCTGCGCACTCTAGACTTGCGCAGAATAATTAAAAGCACTTGAAACATGCGCAAAGGTGTTCTGCACATTCTAGACTTGCGCAGAAGAATTGAAGACACCTGAAACATGCGCAGAAGTGCTTTAAGCACTCCAGACCTGCGCAGAAGAATTAAGGACACTTGATACATGCGCAGAAGTGTTCTAAGCACTCCAGACTTGCGCAGAAGAATTAAAAACACTTAACACATGCGCAGAAGTATTCTAAGCCCTCCAGACTGCGAAGGGGTTAATTATTTACATACTTCCCAAATAGAAAGTTACATTTTACTCCAACGTAGATTAAAATTAACAAGTGTATTCAATTAAGATTTAATGAGAAAAATGAAAAAATTTATATTTCTCATCGCAATAATCGATGAACATTTTTTCCATAGTTTATTTCACACAACGTACATAACAAAAAGTATAATATTTTTAAACGTTCGACATTGCGCTGAGTGTGATTCGATAAATTATCTATATTGCACTTCATATATATTTGTCAATTCGTCAAAGTCTTTTTTACACGACTAATTGAGTGTACTGTATTTATAATTAATTGAGTTTATGAAATGAATTTCAAATCGGATTGAACGAGCATTTATAGAATAAATAGCCCTATATCGATATCACTTTCCTTTTGATTTTTTTCTTTCCTTTTTTTTTATATTATTATTCAATTACGATTGACTTCCTCTTTTGACGACGCGAAGGGGACATGAGCCCCTGAGAGAAAAAGTGAGTGAGTGAGTGTGTGTGAGTGAGAAAGAAAGAGAAGAGAGCTGGTGCTTTATTTTTCATTCTAAACGGGTTCTCGGTACTTATTTGTCCCTCAGGTTCATTGTCATTCGACCCCTGATCGGTTTTGCATTTCGGTGTATGTGCGGATGCAGGCGCCCATTGATATTATAATTTCACAGGCGGTATTTTCCAAGGGTCGGAAATGTTTTGTCACACAATATATATATATATATATATATGTATATGTACACTGTATGAAAGAGGGAGAAAAAAATTACTTTTCGATTTATAATACGCGTGTTGGTATTAGCCATTTTTATCTTTAATTACACATATTAATATGCCAATTGTGTTATTTACAGCTTTATAGTGTTTTATGTCTTTATAATTCACAAATTTTATTTTATACATGTATATATTCACAAAATCCTTTAATCTACGAGATTTAACTTTAAATATGTATTTATTTTCTATTATTTAAGTATTGCCATTAATTTTACGGCTATTACCTTTTATCTAATGAACTATTTTTTAGGATATGTTTATCTATATTGAACTGTATTTTAAGAATTATTCTTCATTTTTTTTAATAAGCAGTAGTTTAATTTTGAATAATAAATATTCATGAGATGTATAATGATTCAAAAAAAAAAAATTGCAAAATAAGAAGAATAATATAATAATAACAATGCAATGAAATATAAATGAAAGAGATTCCGACTTTACACGTTTTTTTTCTGCTTCTTCTTTTGCTTCTTTTACTTTTTTTTTATGAATCGGTGTTTGAAATGTAATTTTTGTTCGGGAAACAGCTTGCGGTAAACAATTCGTTGGCTATTATCTGTCGCGTTTGAGTGTTCGCTCATATATACATATATATATATATATATATATATATATATATATATATATATATATATATATATATATATATATATATATATATATATATATATATATATATATATGTATAGAGAGAGAGTAAAATATATATATAGGGGCACGTTCACACAGCAAGAGTTCGTTTTTCACCTTGCGTTACTGCAATGTGGCCTCTTTCTGTTTCCACAGCAGGCGTTCTTTACCGCCGCGGACGGACCCAGAATCTCTGGGGACTTTCAATCTTCCTTCTTCCCCACCCCCTTCTCGTCTTACTCGTTCATCAAGGAAATAAAAAAAAAAAAAAAAAAAAAAAAAAAAAATTCCTGTCCGAAGGTAGTTGAAGTCGCGGTCAAAATTTTACAGCTTCCCTCCCCCTCTCTTTCTCTCTCTTTCTCTCACACCTTTTTCGTATATATCGACGTGACGTAAATCGTGGATGAAGGAGTGTATATATATATATATATATATATATATACGTATTGTGATGTAGTCGTGCAGGAAATTCCAGAATGCGGAATTCATTTTTACGATTATTACGTTACTATAATACCTGTCATTAATTAAATGACTTAAATATCATATATATTACGTGTATTAATTGACCTATGAAGAATGGGGGCGCACTACAGTCATGTTTCGAAATTTTTCGTGTGTACCAACTTTAACCCACGTCGAAAAATTCCATGGAAGTATCCCCTGGAAATTCTGCAAGTTTTATATTTTAATATTATTTTAACATTTCTATTATGATTAGAGTCTAATAATAAGTTGTTGCAATTCATTTGCAAAACTTGAATTAAATACGCATTTTGCAAAAAATGTTCCAACAAAACTTATTATTAGACTCTAATCATAATAGAAATGTTCATAATATTATTCAAATATAAAACTTAGAGATTTTCCCTGACTTTTCCCTGATTTCCAGACAAACTTTTCAATTTTTCCCTGACCCTAAAGAATATTCTGCGATTCACCTCTAAGAATTATTAGATACTCAAAAAAACTGTTCTATTATATTCAACAACGAATATTTTAAATTGCAAAACACCAATAAATTCTTTTTGAAAAAAAAAATTTAATAATTATTATTATTCCATAGGAATTAAGATTTGCAAAACATTCAAATTCAAATCTTTATGAAATTAAACAACTTATAATAATTTAAATTTCCATAAAATTTTTCAAAAAAAAAAATTTTAATTATTTACAACAATTTTTAAAAAATCCTTCCCAATTCAATTATTTTCATAAATAATACAATGCTTTACAGGATTTCAATTATTTAAAAAAATTTTTATAAAAATTCGTTACAACAATTCAACTATTTTCTTAAATAGTAAAATTCTTCACATGACTAAATTATTTCAAAAAATGTAATAAAAATTCTTTAAAATAATTCAATTGTTCTCCAAAGTAATGAAATTTTTCACATGAATTCAATTATTTAAAAAAATTGTAATAATATTCGTTCCAAGAATTCAATTATTTTCATAAATAATAAAATTTTTCACAGGTTTCCAATTATTATTTTTAATACAATTATTTTAAATTAATTCCTCGAAAAATGTCATTATTTTCAAAAAATTGTTTACAAGAATTCAATTACATTTAACAAATAATGAAATTCTTCGCTAAAATTTAAATATTTTCAAAATCTACTATTTTAATAAAATTTCTTAAATAAATTCAATTATTTAAAAAAAAAATGTAATAAAATGCGTTGCAAGAATTCAATTATTTTATTCATAAATAATATAATGCTTTACAGGATTTCAATTATTTAAAAAAAATTTAATAAAAATTCGTTACAAGAATTCAATTATTTTTATAAATATAATAAAATTCTTTACAGGATTTCAAATATTTTTAATACAATTATAAGTAAATTGTTCGAAATATATTATTTTTAAAAATATTTAAAATTTAATTATTTTTGAAAATTCATGCTATAATAATGCTTTTAATATTCAATTATTATGTAAAATTCTAACCATAATTCATTTTTGAATCAATTTTTATTAGAAAAATAAATAATTTATTAAATAAATGAATGTTTTTCAAAATTAAATCCTCATAAATAATTTTATCAACAAATTTTTAAATAATTGAATTTTTTCGACAAATTTTAATAAAATTTGCAAGATAAATTGCATTTTTCGAGCAATTCGATTAAAAAAATTATATTAAGAATAATTGAAATTCTATGATGAATTTTATTATTCATGAAAATAATTGAATCTCGGTAAAAAAAATTTATTATTTATAAAAATAAATAATTTAATGTTTGCTTTAAATTTTATCAACATTTTTTTTTAAATAATTGAAATCTTTCGAAAAATTTTATTTTAAAATAATAGATATATTGAAAATGCGATTGAATTGAGGAAAATTTTTGAAAATAATTGAATTTTGGAGAAGAATTTTATTATTTCTAAAGATAATTGAAATTTTGACGTGGAATTTTAAAAAATTTTTGAACATAATTGAATTTCTGCGAAGAATAAATTTTATTACATTTGAAAATAAATTGAATTTCTGCAATCATTTGTAACTTCTTCTAAATTCAATTCTTTTCAGTACTTTAATAAAAATCCCTGATTTTCAAAATTTTCCCTGATTCCCCTGATCTATGAGAATCCTGGAAATGTTAAAATATTTTTAAAATGAAAAAACTTACAGAATTTCCATGGAAACTCCATGGAAATTTTAAGAGAAGTTCCATGGAATTTCCAGGGGGTAATTTTATAATTTTATTCATTATCACAATCTAGAGAGTTTGAGAATAGAATTAAAATTTTTAATTCACTTTCATTAAAACTGTAGAAATTAGAAAATAAATACAAATTTCTGTTAGAACTTGGAATTTGGCTTTTTTTAATAAATGAAAATTGGGAATGTTTTCTTTTTACACGGAAAAAATAAGTTCAGCAGATTTTACGAAACTAATTTCGCACTAGCGGATATTTAAGATTCCTTGACGAAGTTTTTCAAAAACCCAGAAACTTTCACTACTTTAAGCAGAACAATTTTCGAGAAACTGCAACCAGTGTTGTAATTTATAAAACAAGCTTGAATGTAGAAATGTTTCGTATTTTCTGGTGAACATTTTATCAGAAAATGGTAAAAATGTTTCGTGCAATCTAAAAACGCGTGGTTTGAGTTTTCACTTCGCTGTCTATCGTGAATCCTCGAACACAGAGTTTCGTAAAATTCTATACGGGGTGTACCAAAAGTCGCGTTATAAATAGATATGTTGAAGCTTGTCTCGTCGCGTCGATATTAACTTGTCTGCTGTATATAGATATAATATGTGGAAGGAAAAAGAGAACTGCTTTACCTGCCGGTAACATTTGGATATAATTGTTTTCTTTTACGTATTTCACATTTCATTGTTCCAAATTCGTAACATTTTTTATGTGCTTTTGTAATCCAAACTTTTAATTATTATTAATTTCTTTTAATTTACAGTCCAATAAATTTTATAGTTTATCATAATATTTACCGATGACAATATATATTAATTTCTCAAGTTTTAACTGTTATTACTTCAAATTTTAGACAATTTAATATAAACATTTTTTGAGTTTGAATTTAATTTTGAAAATTTTTTGTCAATATATTTATAATTTAAAATTAAGAATAAAATTATTTTCTAAAAATTGAAAAATTTTATAGAGATTTTATAACTAATTATAATCAAAAAATGTTATTTTAAAAACCATAAAATATTTTGTATAACTTTTAAAAAAATGATTTTTTTAAAAATTAATATTCAGTATATTGACATTTCTCACAAGCGCAGTTTTAATCTCCTCAGTTAGTATATAAAGAAACTCAATTCTTTCATCTACAAGTGCGAGTTATATTGTATGTGCGTTGCGTCAGAATTCGTTTATATGTATGCGTATTTCCGTTAAGTTAGTGTCAGAATAAAATAAGCCAATCCAAGCGAACCATTGCGTTGTAGAGTGCAGTCACATGTGTCGAACCAATCATCTATCTCCTATAGAAGACGAGAAAAAATGGTCTTGAGAGCTCATTGGTAGATTAAGAAATTCTTTTTTCTGCTTTATTCGTTTTTTTCTCCGTGAATATTTTTTTCCGTGGCGCATGCGCTTCATGCTAAACATTTTACAAAACTCTTGAATTAGAACGTCCAACCGATCATTTGTGAATTCCATAGAATTTTTTTTGAGTTTTCGAGAAACGCAGTCATCATATATTACTATTGATTCTGTTTTATCTTATACTAAACTCCTCTCCGTATCCGCTATTCCAAAATTAGTTTCGTAAAATGTACTAAATTAATTTTTTCCGTGTATAATCCAGTTTATAATAAAGTTTTTGTATATAAGCAGTAGTGGGTTCATTAATACCATGCGCGTGAAATACCAATAATTCCAATAAAGCGAAAATAAAAGTATTATTTGAGAAAAGTAGTTTTGTCTCTTGAAAAGAAACCGAGAGTATACAGAAAGTACGTGACTGGATCTTTTATGTGACTTTCATTAAAAAGCTTTGTTTCGGTGAAAGATTCCATGAGTAGACATACAATAATTTTGTACTTCTTTTTATATGTGTGCAAATATTTTTTTTGAAAAATAAAATTATTTCGAAATTTTTTTATTTCATTCAATTTTAATGAATTTTAATTTCATTCAATGTAATTATAAATTCGAATGTAAAAATATTGGAAAATTTTCCCTATTTTATTGTGTTTTTGATAGAATATAAAAACTTACGGCTGTAAAGAAGGTTTTTTTATTTTATGATGAAAATTAGTTCTTTTTGATTATAGGCAAAAGTGACTAATTCTGAATTAGACAGTAATCTGGAAAAAAATGTTAGAAAAAAAATCTCCCTTTTTTAACTCAAGTTTAAAAATAACCACTTTTGGCCCTAGAAATTAAAGTAACAAACACCTCGTTTCGCAATGAATTTCATGAAAATTATGGTACTTGAGTTGTTTGAAAGCTATTCACAAGAGAATAATGTCTTATTAAGTGACTATTAAACGCGATAATAAAAAGGGAAAAAGAAAATAATGAAGAGTCAATAAAAAGATGGTTTGCGGTGTGGAAAGAGGGGAGGTAGGTTATTTAGATTATAAATACTTGTTAAAGTGCAAGTAATTTAAGTTTTAGGTTTTTTAAAGTTTATAGCCACAGGTCGAAATAACGGGAAGCTCAGAACCAGAAATCCTCGACTCCGCCCCACGCCCGCAGAAAGTGTCCTGAACAGCACATGCGGAAATTCTAACGGTCTCTACGCTTCTTTCTGGACGTGTATATATAGATATATTGTATTATATGTGTAGTCGGTGGACTCGAACGATTCGCGTTGATTACAGTTTTCAATGGCGAAGGTCAAATTTCAAAAATTCTTTTATTATTTTCCGGAAAAAATTTTATTCACCTACTTATAATTTGTTGTGATTTATATTTTATACTCGTTTTTCTATAATACTTTACACACTTCTATTCTGAATTAATACTATTTACTTACTATTTTTTAGTAATTTTTATTAATAATAATTATACAAGAATATAAATAATAATTATTGTTTTCTTAATTTTTACTAATAAATAACAATTATTAATAGTAGTTGTCAAATATGTTTTTAGTTATTATTAGTTATCTTTTACAGGGTTGCCACAGGTCAGGGAATTCAGGGAAAAATCAGGTAAAGTAGAATAATTGGTCAAAAAAATCATGGAAAAGTCAGAGATTTTTATTAAAATTACTGAAAAAAATTTAAATTTCAGAATTCATACGAAAATTCTAAATTTTTTTGTATTTTTTGTTTGCCTTATAAACTATGAAATTACCACGAATTCTAATAAAAAAACCTTCAAATTTTTCTATTTCTACCAATAATTTCTTTTTGAATAACTTAATTATTTAAGAACTATTATAAAATTATTACTAATATTAATTATATTTAATGAATATTTTTACTTAAATATTTCAAAATTAATTCAATTTCAAAAAAGTTGCGATAATAATTTGCATAAATAGATGAATTTCAAAAGGTTTCAATTTAAAATTTTAGAAAATTTCAATTTTTAATGAATTCAATTAGAAATTTTAAAGAACTTAGATTATTGGAAAATTTTAATAATTTAAATTCTTCTGAAATTAGTTTAATTTTTTAATATATATTTACCTAATTATTAAAAATAATGGATTTATAAAAGAATTTTAATTAAAAGCCCCCAAAAAACATTGAATTTTGGGAAAATTACTAATGATTGCAGACATTCAATTATTTTAAAAAGTAACAAAATTCTTCGCAGAAATTCAACTACGTTCAAAAATTATTAAAAATTCTCGTCAAAATTTCAATTATCTTTAGAAATAATAAAATTCTTCTCCGAAATTCAATTATTTTCAAAAATTGTAAATATAATTCTTGGGAAAATTTCATGTATTTTCAAGAATTTATTTCCCTCAATTCTATGATTTTCAATATATACTATTTTAATAAAATTTTCTAAAAGAATTCAATTATTTAAAAAAAAATTTTAATAAAATTTTCAAAAAATTTAACAGGAATTCAATTATTTTCCAATTTTTTTTATAAATTTCTTCTCAAAATTCAATTATTTTCAAAAATAAAAAAATTATTTTACAGGAATTCAATTATTTTCACATAAATAATAAAATTATTTTTAAAAGTTCAATTATTTTCATAAATTTTTAAAACGTATTTTTATAAATTTTTTAAAAATAATTATTATTCCTAAAACATTTATTAAAATCCGTTAAAAGAATTTAATTATTTAAAAGTTTGCTGATAAAATTTTTTTTGAGAATTCAATTTTAAGAAACATTTAATTATTTATTTTTGTATTTTAATAATTGAATTCTGGTACAGTTTTCATAAATAACTAACATTCATCACAAGAATTCAATTATTTTCAAAAGTAATAAAATTCTTCGCAGATATTCAATTATTTTTCAAAATTGATAAAAAATTCTTGTCAAGATTTCAATTATAATTATAAACAGCAAAATTATTTGCCGGAATTCAATTATTTTCAAAATGTTTAAATATAATTCTTGGCAAAATTTCAATTATTTTCCAAAATTCCCCTCAATTCTATGTTTTTCAATATCTACTATTTTATTAAAAATTTCCCAAAAATAATTCAATGAATTTTAAAAAAGAAAAAGTTTTGATAAAATTCTACGCAAACATTCAATTATTTTCATAAATAATAAAAATTCCATAGGAATTCAATTATTTTTCATAAATAATAAAACTCATCGCAGAATTTCAATTATTTTTAATACATTTTTAATCGAATTCTTTGAAAAATGTAATTATTCTTAAAAATTTTATTAAAATTAGTCGAAAAAATTCAATTATTTAAAAATTTGTTGATAAAATTCTTTATGTGAAAAAGAAGAGAGAAACAAAAAAAATGTTAAGAAGGATTTATTTTACTTGAAAAATAATTGTCCTTTTACAATCGTTACAATCATAAAATGTAAAAACGATTCGACACCATTGGTTTTCGTCAATAACAAAATGTAAAAACGACCTTCATATTTTTCTCTCACATTGTTCACCACGAATTTTATGATGCGTACATTTGATTTATTGCTATATTTTCATAGATCTATGAAAATTGACGGTTATTCCTAAAGTTTCAAAAATAATTAGAGGATTATTGTATGTATATGCATATATATATATAGGTATATATAGTACATGTAAATGAAAATCTAAATAGTTAGTGGTATATGGCGAAAGTGTTTTTCCCACTTTAATCCTATTATCGTCCCGTGAAATCGACCGTTAATTATACTCTTCTTCTTGTTTGAAAAATTTTAGGTAAAGCTGCGATACTTTCGTTATTATACTCAACTACAAATTTTCGCGCATTGTTATTTGAACCTGACTAATATTACACCAGCAGGTATAAAGAAACAAGATGAATGTCTATACATATACATTTATCGAATTTTAAGAAAATTTTCCACTCTTAGATGAAAATTGATTTTAAAATTAAAAAAACCAGAAATGGAATTATTTTTAAAAACTAGAAAATTAAAATAAAATATAAAGGATTAAATACAAATAAATAACAAAAATTAAATGTTTAAGAAAATAAATTTTACAAAATATCGATAAAAGTAGACTAAACAATTTAATAAAAAAAATTAATAAAAGATTAAAAAGAAAATAAAAGCAATTTTATTGTTTTAAATTTAGATTTAAAAAAAATAAAATTGCTTTTATTTTCTTATTATCCTGATAATTACAAATAAGTTTCAATAAGTTTCAATTCAGTTAAATTTCACACAATATTAACAATGAATTATCAAAAAAAAAAAAAAAAAAGTGAAACTAATTTTCCCTATTTTATGTACAACAACAGTAAAAAGAAATCAGGGCGTATTATTTGATTAAAGGGAGTATTTCGCGTGTATAATAAAAAAAAAGGTCCTCGTGTGTTGTATATTGTGATTTCATCGTGAATCGCATGCGTATAACCCTAGTGTCACTGGGTTACTATACTTTGTAACCGTGAATGGCGTTCGTTTATCTCCATGTGATTTACGACAAAATCACTGCATTTCCCCATATACGAGCCAGGGACGTATTATATTTACTTTCATAACACGCTGATAATATTTTCTCATTCATTCAATTATTTTTCTTTTAAAAAGAAATTTTCAATTCTCTACATTTTAATTAGTCAAAAATTTATACTATTAAAAATTAGGAAATATTCACTAATATTGTTACTAATTTTTATATTAGTTTTTTAATAGCATCTTCTACTTATTTCTATTTATATCGTGTTTACAGTCATTTTTTGCGAATTTTATCAAAAAAAAAAAATTTTAATTAAAAATTTAAATTTTTTTTTATTTTTTGAAGAAACTTGAAGTGATGGCGGAAAACTGAGTTCGGATTCGAATTCAGCAACAACAAAAAAACATAAAAAAAACATGGTCCGGTCAATACTTCCTTTAAAAAAAATGTTGTGGTCATTTGTAATTGGTCCAAATTTTCAAAAATCCATTGTTCCGACAATTTTACAATTCCCACGTCGAAAAATTCCATGAAAGTACCCCCTGGAACCTCTGCAAGTTTTTTTCATTTTAAAAATATTTTAACATTTCCAGAGTTATTTATGAAAAATAGTTGAATTCTTGTAACGAATTTTTATTAAATTTTTTTTAAAATAATTGAAACATAATTGAAATCCAGTAAAGCATTGCATTATTTATGAAAATAATTGAATTCTTGCAACGCAATTTTATTACATTTTTTTGTAAATAATTGAATTCATTTAAGAAATTCTATTAAAATAGTAGATTTTGAAAATATTTTATTTTTATTATTTTCATTTATTTTAATTTTTATAAAATTTTTATTTTTTAAATTAATTTATTATTTTTATTATAAAAACTATAATTTTTAAGTTGAACTCGATTTTTTTTTGTCAAGTATAGAAGATTTTATATTTATACAGCAATTTTGCGAAAATTTTCAAGTCCACTTATAAAATACTGGCAAAGTTGAATATAATACGTATTGTATAGAGAATATATGTTTAAGGGGTTAAAAGTAAATTACAGCCCCTAGCAATTTCCCAGATTAACTAACGAGTCGCGAGAGTTTAAGGCCGATCCCAAATACCTAGAAAACAATCTAAAGCCGCGTGACTGTCGGCGGTCTTCTCTCTAAAAGATTAGCGCGTTTTGTTAAAAATTCTCTTCACAAATATCTTTTTGATGGGAACGTATAGAAAAAAAATCCAAAAATCAACTTTTCAAAAAAAAAAACTATTTTTACAAATAAAAAAAAATAGAATTTATTTTATAATATCAATTTATAATCTATTAATCTATATTAATCTGAAGTTTTTGAAGGAATTTTCTCGGGAATTTTATTAAAAATTTTGAAAATAATAATTTTTTCAAAAGAATTTCATCAAAATTGTTGAAAATAATTGAATTTATATTAAAATTCGTGAAAATAATCGAATACAATTAATATTTTTAAAAATAATTGTATTTCTTTCGAGAAGTTTTATTAAAATATTGAAAATAATTGAATTTCTCTAAAGAATTTTATTATTTATGAGAATAATGAATTTTTTGCGACAAATTTTATTAAAATAAAAAATTTTAAATGACTTGCAGATGATTTATTTTGACTATTTTGATTTTATTTTTTGATTTATGACTCATTTTTTGCAGGAATGACTTAAGAGTCCTTATGAGTCACGAAAGTCTCAAAATAATTCTTCACATTATAAGATAATGTACAAGATAATATATAAGATTTCTCCAAGCGTAATGGTTGGTTAGAAGGATTACAAAGCTTCATTGGTAAAAGCTACCTAGAAATTTTAAGTTGTTGTCACTAAAGAATGGCGCCAAAGAAATTAATTTTTCATTAAATCAACTGAAGTAGGCGCAAAACATTTCATTTTTTTTTATTTATTATATTTTTATTTTTCAATTTTTTTTTTTATTTAACGAAAAATTAATTTTTGTTTTCGCCCAAGGGATTCTATAGAATCCCTTAGGCGAAAATAAAAATTAATTTTTCAAAGTATGGCAAAGTGCCATATTTATTGCCATTACCCACAGTTTCCAAAAATTGAACTACAAAATGAAATAAAACCAATTTTTTTTTCTTTGACCATCATCAGAACATTGTAGGAATTGTATATGTTTGTATACATGGGAAGAACTGTAAATTTAAGTGTAAGGACCGGTAAAGTGAACTAAACTCGATAAATACGGTTATTATAGTTTCAAGCTATTTACATTCATTGAGAAATGAAATGGTGAAATATAGTCATAATCAACAAAGAGAGTTCTCCTCTCTTTCTCTCTCTTTCTCTCTTCCTTCCTTTATACATATAGAGATTAGACAACAGAAGAATAGACCCTGTGACTAGTGATGACCATGGGCCCTCAGTTTCAGGACCGCCCATTGAGCCGAGGAAAATTATTATAACAGCCGCACGAGGCTTTTCATTTTCATCAACGGCTCTCGAGTTTGACGAAACACGCCTTATTTAAAATATAAACGAGCCATACCTATTTTACAGTGAAGCGATATGTCACCTCACGTTTGCCAAAAATTCCACCCGAGAAAAAAAAAGAAAAGAAAATATGTTTCGACTTAGTAACAGGGGAAAAAAGCGGATATTCCAAATGTCACGCGGTTTTTTTTTTTTTTATAAAGAGTGACAACTGAAATTTCACGTGTCTTAAATCAATGTTTTATAATCTTTTTATTTCATCAAATTTTGTTTTGCTTTTAACTCTATTCTATTAAAGAATTGCCATAAAGTTATTACTTATAAATCATTTAATTCATTAAATAATTTGATGATGAATTAAATGTAATTCATTAAAATACTTCAGTATTTTTTTTAAATTTTAATTTCAATTCTGTTCAAATTAGTTTCAATTTCAAAAATTTTAAGAATTCTTTGAAAGAATTCAATTATCTTAATAAATATTAAAATTTCATTCCAAAAATGCAATTATTTTCTAAAATTAGAAAAAAATTCTCAACATTTCAATTGTCTTTATAAATAGCAAAATTCATCGCCAAAATTCAATTATAATCAGAAATTTAAATGAAATTCATGACGAAATTCAATTATTTTGATAAATAACAATATTCACAACAAAAATTTTATTATTTTCAAAATTAATGAAATTTTACGGAGAAATTCAATTATTTTCAAAATTAAAAAAAAAAATCCTCGTCAACATTTCAATTATCTTTATGAATAGCAAAATTCTTCGCCGAAAATGAATTATATTCAGGAAAGTTTATAAAATTCATGTAAAATTTTCAATTATTTTCATAAATAACAGTATTCGTCGCAAAAATTCAATTATTTTAATAATTAATAAAATTCTTCCCAGAAATTCAATTATTTTCAAAATACCTAAAAAATTCTCGTCAACATTTCAATTCTCTTTATAAATAGCAAAATTCTTCCCCGAAATTGAATTATATTCAGAAATTTTTATAAAATTCGTTGTAAAATTCTCAATTATTTTCATAATTAACAATATTATTCATCACAAAAATTCAATTATTTTAAAAATTAATAAAATTCTTCGAAGAAATTCAATTATTTTTAAGAATTGAGCCTCCCAATTCAAGAACTCGCCCGACGCTCGGATGAACACTCTAACGCCAGTCAAACGTTAAGAAAAGTCACAAAAATTAAAATTTGAAATTTTGATTTTTTAGAAGCACTACCTTGTAGGAAATTGAATAGCGCATCTTTTTTTCCTTTGAATTTTTTTCGTAGGATGAATATTGTCGGAAATAATGACGAAAAATGGTAAAATTTTGTTTTTCAAATTTCATTGCTTTTTAAAACATAAATCATCGTATCTTCGACAATTATTGTCGAATTGACTTCAAATTTGGTATGCAAGTCTATTTGGGTTCTGGGAAGACGATAAAATGATCAGAATGTAAAAATTTCCTAATTGTTCACTAATTTGTTAATGTAAATAAAGGCTTGTCAATTTTAGGTTAACTTACCTTCGTCGACAAAAAGTCTGCGGTGAACTTTCGAATTGAAAAAACTTCCAGTGAGACATTTGTTTATTAGTATATAAGGAAGTTTTTTGGAAAATATTAGATTGATTTAGTAAAAAATGTGGAAAATATTAAGGTTTAAAGACAGCGCGGAGAGCGCGACATCGAGTCGTGGCGTGCAAATATCACTAAACACCAACTTTATAGGACGTCAGTTGTTGAATTTGTTCTTATTACCTCGGTTATTACTCAGTACTTTAAAAAAAGCATTAAATTTCTTTGACATTTAGGAAAATAATTAAACTTTGGAAAAGAATTTTGTTATTTATAAAGATAATCGGGATTTTTACAAATTTTTTTTTCAAATTTTGTACACAGTTGAATTTTATAAGAAGAATTTTATTATTTTTTTTTTTTGAAAATAGTTGAATTTCTGCAATTATTTGTAATTTCTCCAAAATTGAATTTTTTTAGTGTTTTCAACAAAAATTTAAATTAGAAAGTTTTCAAATTCTATTATTTTTAAAATTGCTAATTTTATTTATAAAATGTAGTAAAAAGTTAGCCGCGCGAATTGTTGCTAGTTCTTTATTATTTATAGAATTTTTATATTTGTTATAATGTTAAACATAGCGTTATAATTATATCCCAATAATTTATTTAATGCTTTTTTTAAAGTACTGAGTAATAACCGAGGTAATAAGAACAAATTCAACAACTGACGTCCTATAAAGTTGGTGTTTAGTGATATTTGCACGCCGCGACTCGATGTCGCGCTCTCCGCGCTGTCTTTAAACCTTAATATTTTCCACATTTTTTACTAAATCAATCTAATATTTTCCAAAAAACTTCCTTATATACTAATAAACAAATGTCTCACTGGAAGTTTTTTCAATTCGAAAGTTCACCGCAGACTTTTTGTCGACGAAGGTAAGTTAACCTAAAATTGACAAGCCTTTATTTACATTAACAAATTAGTGAACAATTAGGAAATTTTTACATTCTGATCATTTTATCGTCTTCCCAGAACCCAAATAGACTTGCATACCAAATTTGAAGTCAATTCGACAATAATTGTCGAAGATACGATGATTTATGTTTTAAAAAGCAATGAAATTTGAAAAACAAAATTTTACCATTTTTCGTCATTATTTCCGACAATATTCATCCTACGAAAAAAATTCAAAGGAAAAAAAGATGCGCTATTCAATTTCCTACAAGGTAGTGCTTCTAAAAAATCAAAATTTCAAATTTTAATTTTTGGGACTTTTCTTAACGTTTGACTGGCGTTAGAGTGTTCATCCGAGCGTCGGGCGAGTTCTTGAATTGGGAGGCTCAATTTGAATAAAATTCATTACAAAATTCAATTATTTTAATAAATAACAATATTCACCACAAGAATTTTATTATTTTCAAAGTTAATTAAATTTTTCCCAGAAATTCAATTATTTTCAAACTTAAAAACAAAAATCCTCGTCAACATTTCAATTATCTTTATAAATAACAAAATTCTTCGCCAAAATTGAATTATATTCAGGAATTTTAATACAATTCGTTACAAAATTCAATTACTTTAATAAATAACAATATTCACTACAAGAATTTAATTCTTTTCAAAATTAATAAAATTCTTCGCAGAAATTCAATTATTTTTAAAAAATTAAAAATATTTTTGTCAGCATTTCAATTATCTTTATAAATGAATAGCAAAATTCATCGACAAAATTCCATTATTTTCCATTATTTTTCGTTTTTTTCAGGAATTTTAATAAAATTCATTGTAAAATTCAATTATTTTTATAAATAATAGTATTTATTATAAAAATTTAATTATTTTCAAAAATTATTCATAATTCTATGATTTTCAATATTCTACTATATTAATAAAATTTTCCAAAAGAATTTTAATGATTTAAAAAACAATTAAATAAAAATTTTGACAAAGTTTTACACGAATATACAATTATTTTATAAAATAATGAAAACTTCATAGAAATTCAATTTTTAAAAATAGAATTTTTCATAAATTTTTTCGAGAAAATCAATTGTTTGAAACATTTTTTTAATAAAATTCTTGGTAATAATTCAATTATTTTTATAAATAATAAAACTCATTTCAGAATTTCAATTATTATTAATAAAATTTTAATTGAAATCCTCGAAAAATGTAATTATATTCTTTAAAATTTTTTAAAATTCGTCAAAAGAATTTAATTATTTTAAAATTTATTGATAAAATTATATGTATAATTGAATTCTCATAGAATTTTGTAATAAAAATTGATTTAAAAATTAATTTCAGTTGAAGTTTTAGATAATAATTGTTGAATTTTGCAAGAAGTTACCAGTATAGTTACAATTTTTAGAAATAATTGACAAATAATAATGATTAAATATTTATTTAAAAATGAAGTTATTTGGTGCTTTTGAATAATTTTTTTTACTCTCGGGAAATTGGTGAAAATGAGGAAAAACCATGAAAACTCGGCAAAATAAAAATTAAGTTAGAATAAGAGAAAAAATGATAAAAATATATAATAAAATATTTTAAAATATTTTCTGGTCTACAAAGAAATGCTACATGCTCGGTTATTATCGGAAAAGTCGGAAAATTTATGAAAATTCCTTTAAAAATGTACAAAGATAATTTTTAAGTGGTCAGAATCGGTTTAGGGTAGAGCAAAGTTAACTTAGATTAAGTCAAAAACGATTTTACATCTACAATATCTAAATTTTTCTCTGATGTCCGAAAAATGTGTGAAAATCTCGGAAAACTCATCAGAAAAAGTAAAAATAGTAAAATAATATATTGATGTTGTTTCAGAACTGGCAGAAGGAATTCAAATTCATTTCTAAATTATTTTTTGGTCTGGAATAACTGTTGTAGGTTTTTTTATTGACGCGGGAAAATCGAAAAATCTATGGAAAAATTGTGAAAATTGTAACAAATTGTGCTTTCGTAGTCAAAATCAGTTTAGAGTTGAACAAAGTTAACTGAATTTAGTTCTAAAACAATTTTATGTCTACCATCATATCTAGATTTTTTTCTAATTTCGGAAAATGTGTGAAAATTGCAGAAAACTCAGGAAAAGTCAAAATAATGTATTTTGATGTTGTTTCAGAATTGACAAATGTTATTCAAAATTCATTTCCAAATTATTTCTTGGTCTCCGAACCTAAATCCGATTCCGACCACTTAAAAATCATTTTGGTACATTTCTCAAGAAATTTCCATCAATTTTTCGACTTTTCCGATAATAACCGAGCATGTAGCATTTTTTTATTGACCAGAAAATATTTTAAAATATTTTATGATATATTTTTATCATTTTTTCTCTTATTCTAACTTAATTTTTATTTTGCCGAGTTTTCATGGTTTTCCCTCATTTTCACCACTTTGCCGAGGGTATGAGGGTAAATGAAGGTTACTACTCGATTCCTGAGCTCAAAATCTAAAAGAATTCATTCGAAAATTAACTTCTCGCTTCGGGAGCAAAAATCGACCTTTTTTCTAAAAACATCCTCCTTTTGACCATAGGAAAAAAATATAGAAATATAGAATATAGAATTTTTGGGGCGGGTTCTAAAAAATATGTTGGCATTGACCATGGTTTGCCAGATTTTGACCATGTTTAAAGTATATAATTTTTAAGGTTTTTAAATATTTTTGTCGTTTGCCATAGTTCACTAGATTTTAACCATCTTTAAAATATATAAATTTTCAGATCTTAAAATATTTTTGTCGTTCGTTATGGTTTTCTAAATTGTGACCATAGTCAAAATATAGAAATTTGTAAATTTTAACTAGTTTTCCTGTTGGCCATGATTAGCAAGGTTTTCGGACGTGGTCAAAATATGGATTTTTTGGAAGGGTTCAAAATTTTTTTTTTCATTGGAATTGATTCATTAAATTTTGACCAAAATATAGAAATTTTGGGGATTTTAGATATGTTTGGCACTGACCATATAGTTCACTAGATTTTAACCATCTTTAAAATATATAAATTTTCAGATTTTAAAATATTTTTGTCGTTCACCATGGTTTTCGAAATTGTGACCATAGTCAAAATTTATAGAATGTTTTAGATTTTAACAATACTTTCCCCGTTCGTCATGATTTGATAGATTTTCGTCAATTTCGTCAAAATATGCATATTTTCGAGGGTTTAAAACATTTTTTCGTTGAAAATGCTTCACTAGATTTTGACCATAGTCAAAATATAGAAATTTTAAAATTTTAACTAATTTTAGCCATTGCCTAACGAACCATGGTTCGTTATGTTTAAACTACATTTATTAATTTGTAGTATAGGAAAAAGGTCGAGAGCAATGGTGTTTTAGTTGCTGGTCAATGTTTCAAAGTATGGCTCTCAGAGCTTGTTTACTTTGTCTAAAGTCTTTGGTCATAATAAAGCTAGAATTTTCCATTTTTCCCTTTCAACGCGGGAAACTATTCCTAAATAGAAAGATAACAAGTTATATTTAACATTCTATTTCATTTAACATTCCAATTTTTTTTTGTGTTCTCCCTTGTCAAGGAAGTTGAGTGTAAAGAATCGTTTTCAACAAAGCAGATTCTCAATTGGACCACCCTAGATTTTGTCGAGAGTGCACACACACCTCATGTATATATCACCTGTTCTATAAAGTAAAAAAAGGTGAAAAAAAAAGTTGAAAAAAATGACGATACTTCACTCCCCTTACTCTTCGTTGGTTCACACGAGGTTATACAGAGAGAAAGAGAGATGGAAGGAACCTCATATTGAAGGGATTAATTTTCGCGACGAAACCGAATATGCGTGAAGAAACCTGATCGTCATCTTTCTCTCTCGCCTCCCAGACGTATTTCGAGAAAGGAGGGGTTCTCTTTTTCAATGTGTACGCCACTGGATTACGTACACGTCATCGCATAAACTTGCATATTCAATACCAATACCATTGGAGAATTTTTGACGTGCATGTTTGTGTTTAAAAGGACGCGAAAGAACGTGTCTGTGTGTTATGCTATCCCAAACGAAGGATAAGAAGTGTGCGGTCGCGGTCGGCTTCTCTCGTGGTGATTTTCCCTGAACAGCAGGCGGTCCCAAAAACCAGGGCCCCAAAGGCAATTACTTTCAAAGCTTGAACCATAAGTATTTGTGCGTCTCGAGGGATAAGAGCACTCAACTCACTACTACTACCACTATATTGCTGGTGAAAAAGGAACGAGGGGAGGGGGGGGGGGGAAGGATGAGGGCAAAAAGACTGCATGGGGAAAACCAAGGGTGGCAGAAAATGCGAGGATTGCTGCGCTCCACCCCCCCATGAAATGGTCGCGACAACGACCAGGGTCTGCGAGAGGACGACGACGACGACGACGGCTTCTGTATTACCTGAGCTCAATTTGCGATGCTAGCAACTCTCTACACCTATACATATATATTCACTCTATTCTCTGCGTGATATTCACTTCCTGGAAGAATGACCAGGGTCGCGCGCATTTCAACCTTTTCACGACCAAAAATAAATTATCAGTGTTTTATAACTACTTTCAACTTTAGAAATATCTTTTTTTTTTGTTTGTTCCTTTTGAAATTTTTCTACATTTATTTTCCATTGAGCACTGCGGACAATATTTTTGAATGTACAAGGGAAAATTTATAACAGGAAAAGAAGTCTTATTTTCACTGCAAAGAAACTTTTGAATTAACCTTTTAAAATATAGGCCAAATTTTTTTTTATCATTTTGGTTTTAAGATGTAGGTTCCAAGACTTGGTTTTAATAACCTACTAGCAACAATTCGCGCGCTACAGTGCGCTAACTTCTTACATACTTTTTTTATTAATAATTTTAAAAATAATAGAATTTACAAATTTTTAATTCAAATTTTTTTCATAAAAATAAATGATGAATTAGAATATAAGATTATCACTATTATAACCACAATTATAATCATATAATATTCTGAGACAGGAGATTTAGGGAAGAGTCAAACATTTTTATATTAAAAGTACTGTAAAGAATTAAATTTTTAGAATTCATAAAAAAATTCTGATATTTGGTGTCTTTTTTATTATCCTCATAAACTATGAGAAATTATCATGAATTCTAATAAAAAACATTCAATTTTTATTTTCAAACAGTTGCTTCTACAATTTTTATAAATAGACGAACTTTAAAAGGTTTTAATTTAAAATTTTAAAAAATTTCAATTTTGAATGAACTACATTAGAAATTTTAAAGAACTTAGATTTTTGAAAAATATCAATAATTCCAATTTTTCTGAAATTAGTTACATTTTTTTAAATATACGGGGCATTTTACGCCAAGTCGGAAATCATTTTGCTTTTGCATCTCAAATTTTTTTTCTTTTTACTCTTTGAAATAAGCTATTTTGATTTTTTTCAAATTTTTTCACAAAGCGGTTCAGGAGATACAGATTTTTGAAAAATGACGTTTTTTACGTAAATTTTTTTCAAATGCTTATAACTCGGTCAAAAATTGATCAAATTGGATGTTTTTATAATGAAAAGTTTTTATTTCACGCGTAGTTTTTATAATAAAAATATATTTAAAATTATTTTAAATAATTTACGATAAGATTTTAAAATTTTTAAAATAAAATTTCATTTTTAACAATGTATTTATCGATCAATTTTTTTCAAAATTTTTTGTAAGAAACTAGCACTAAATTAACCATTTTTAAGCCTTGTCCGATCGTAGGCAAACGATGGGATCTATTTATTTTGAAATTTTTAATTTTTATATACGCAGTGGTGGCCAAATGCCTAACTTGTCAATTGACAAAATCACACAAATTATTCACAGCAAATGTGTTTTTAGGCAGAGTCTCTCCAAACTTAACCTTCTTTCTGTGTAAAATTGTGATTTGGTATATAAAAATTAAATATTTTAAAATAAATAGATCCCATCGTTTGCTCACAATCGGACAAGGCTGGCTTAAAAATTGATAATTTAGTGCTAGTTTCTTACAAAAAATTTTGAAAAAAAAATTAATCGATACATACATTGTTAAAAATGAAATTTTATTTAAGAAATTTTAAAAACTTATCGTAAATTATTTTTAAATTTTTTAAAAATATTTTTACTAAAAACTACGCGTAAAAACAAAACTTTTGATTATAAAAACGTCCAATTTGATCAATTTTTGACCGAGTTATAAGCATTTAAAGAAAAAATTTACGTAAAAAACGTAATTTTTCAAAAATCTGAATCTCCTGAACCGCTTTATGAAAAAATTTGAAAAAAATCAAAATAGCTCATTTCAAAGAGTACTAAAAGAAAAAAAATTTAATATGCAAAAGCAAAATGATTTCCCACTTGGCCTGGAATGCCCCATACATATTTCATTAATTATTAAAAATAATAGATTTATATAGAAAAATTTTAGTTACAAATATTTTTAAAAAATTTAATTTTGAAGAAGTTACAAATGAATGCGGAAATTCAATTATTTTTAAAAGTAATAAAATTATTCTTCATACAAAGTTCAATTATATTCAAAATTTGAAACAAATTCTAGTTAAAATCACAATTATCTTTATAAATAACAAAATTCTTTTACAAAATTTCAATTATTTTCAAAAATTTTCCTTATTTCAATGATTTTCATTATCTACTTTTTTAATAAATTTCCCAAAAGAATAATTGAATTATTTAAAAAATTTTTTTAATAAAATTGTACACAAACATTTAATTATTTTCGTAACATAAATAATATAAATTTCACTGGAATTCAATTAATAACAATTTTTTTAAAAAATTTCTTCTCGCAATAATTCAATAATTCAATCAAATTTTTTTTTATGAATTCAATTATTTTTGTAAATAATAAATTTGTTTTAGGAATTCAATTATTTTCATAAATTATAAAGTTCATCGCAGAATTTTAATTATTTTTAGTACAATTTTAATCGAATTCTTCGAAAAATGTAATTATTCTTAAAAATTTGATTAAAATTCGTCAAAAGAATTCAATTATTTTAAAATTTGTTTATAACATTCTTTATAAGAATTAAATTCTAAAAAAGCATTTAATTATTCAATAAATAATTCAATTTTGTTGATAATAATTCAATTTAAATAATCGAATTTTTATAAAATTGAATTTTAAACAAATATATTTGAAAATTCTCAAAGAACTTGTTCAAAAATTATTCTTAATATAGTTAATTTAGAGAAGAATTTTAGTTAAAACTTATAAAAAAAATATACAACTTGGCAGCAGTTTTATATTTATTTTTTTAGAAGTATATCTAACACAAAATAAAAAAAATTATGAAAATTTAACTTCAAAAACATTAATGATTAACCCATTAACGCCTGAATGCACCGAATTTTTAGTCTGACTTCAAACTTAAATATTTTTTAATAAACATATTATATTCTCTTCGGAAATTTTTTTTTATGTATATTACAGTAGTGTCCCCTACCCAAATATAATGTCAAAAAATTATTGAGAAATTGTTTAACAATATTTTTTTTCCATAAAATTAAAAAATTGCACGACTTTAAAGATTTTTTATTAAAAATTCTTAAATTTAAATGTCAAAAAAAAATTTTAACAGCTAATATTTCGATAAATTGTGAACTCGATTGTTACACTTTTAAAATATATGTCGACCTTTTGAATATAAAGTTTTGATTTTTCAAAATAGCGCCTAAGAAGTCAAAAATTTTTGAAAATTTTTAATTTATTGTTCGATGTACCATTTTTTCAGAAATCTGGTTTGAAAGTGCTTACTCGGGGGTTTTCCGAGTGAATACGAATCTGATGTTAGTTTTCCAAAATTCAAAATGTCGGATCCAATATGGCAGACGACATTTTTAAAAATCAGTCAGATTCTCTTGAAAATCCTTACTCGGAAGGTTCCGGGGTCGCTGATTACAAATCTCAATTGAGATTTTCAAAATTCAAAATAGCGTATTCAATATGGCCGACATTTTTGCAAAAAAATGTACAGATTTGTTTTGTAACTTGTTATTTTAAGGATTTTTCGGGGAATTTAATAACGAATCTGCTGTTAAATTTGCAAAATAAAAAATATCGGATACAATATGGAGAACTTTTTTTAAAAATCCTTCTAAAAATAATAAATTGGGATTATTTACTTATTTTATACTGATGAATGCATTTTTTAGAAACGATTTTAGACTTTATTTGCTGTGAAAGTGTGAATTAATGAAAATAAAGAAAACTAAATCTAAATTTTCAAATTAATAATAAAAATTTTCTTTTTCTTTTATTAAAAAAAGGATTAAAATGGTAATTTCTAGAATTTTGAAATAGAAAAAAATACATGTAAAAATTAGCTTCGTCATTTCCTTGCAATGTTGAAAGGTATAAAATGGGCAAAAAAAAGGGGCTTCAAAATACTAGTGACTAGCTAGCTGGCGATTCTTTTTTTGTCGATCGATCTTCTGCCTCGAGTATCGAGTGTAGTCATCGCTTGTGACCCTGCCAGAGAGAGAAAGAGAGAGGCGAGAGGGAGAGAAAGGGAAAATTGTCATCGAGAGTCGCTAGAGGCTATATATATGTCTGTGTGTGTGTGTGTGCTGCGGGGGTGGCGCGTTGGTTGGCTTTGATCCCCTTTGCCCGTTTCCCCATTTGCACCATGGGAGTCCGGAATCCGGAGTTTTAGGGTCACCCGTGGCGAATGGCGAGGAAAATCGCGACTATCGCGGCAGGACACTCTCGGCGACGCCATTTTAAGGGAAAACCGAGGGTCGATCACGTCGTCGAATCTCACGAAGCCACGTCCTCCAAAAACTCGCTTTCCCCCTAGACAGAGAGTGAGATAGAGAAACCGTTCAATATATATAATAAACACGAAAGAATGCACCGAATCTTAACGCTTTAACCTGCTTAAAATTTTCACCCATAAAGCTCATACAAATAGGATAAAAAAAACAACCTTCGCAAAAAAAGCAAGGCAACTGTAACTCCAAATTTTCCAGACCAAAAAAAAAATCAAACGTTTAAATTTCAAAAAATGAAACTAAATTACAAGAAAAAAAATTAGAATTTACTTCATTCTTCTATTTTTGATAATAATCTCTCGGCTCTTAATATATTAAGTTGCATTTTCGTTTGTCTCTGAAATTCAATTATTTTCAAAAATTTTTCTGCATACAAACATATTTTTAATATCTACTATTTTAATAACGTTTTACGAAAGAATTAAATTATTTCAAAAAAATAATTAAATAATTTAACATTTAATTATTTTCATAAATAATAAAATTCTTTTTAGGAATTCAGTTATTTCAGATTAAGAGTTTATCTATATATGAAATTACGAAGAATTCTAATATAAAACCTTCAATTTTTTTCTATTTCTGACAATAATTTATTTTCAAATAACTTAATTTTTGAAAAACTATTATAAAATTATTACTTACTAATTATTTAATTAGTAATTTTACTTAAATATTTCAAAATTAATTGAATTTTAAAACAGTTAAGCTTAAACATTTCTATAAATAGATTAACTTTAAAAGGTTTTAATTTGAAATTTTATGAAATTTCAATTGCGAATGAATTTAATTAGAAATTTTAAAAAACATTAATTTTTGAAAGATTTTAATAACTAAAGTTCTTCTGAAATTATAGTTGCATTTTTCAATATGTATTTACTTAATTCTTAAAAATAATGGATTTATAGAAGCATTTTAGTTAAAAACCACTAAAAAAAAAATTGAATTTTGAAAAGGTTACAAATGATTGCAGAAACTCAATTATTTTCAAAATTAATAAAATCCTTCTCAGAAATTCAATTACGTTGAAAAATTTAAAAAAATTCTCGTCATAATTTCAATTATCTTTTCAAATAATAAAATTCTTCTCCAAAATTTCAATTATTTTCAAAAATTTTCCTAAAGGATTCAATTATTAAAAAAAAAGTTAATTAAATTCTACGCAAACATTTATTTACAATTTTTTTTTTATAAATTTCTTCGTAATTATTCTATTCTAAATTATAAAACTCGTAGCAGAATTTCAATTATTTTTAATACTATTTTAATCAAATTCCATCGAAGAAGGAAATTATTCATAAAAATTGTATTACAATTCGTAAAAAAAATTCAATTATTAAAAATTTTTGATGATAAAATTCTCCATGAGAATTCAATTTTGAAATTCAATAAATTATTTATTTTTGTTTTTAAATAATTAAATTCCCGTACAATTTTCATAAATAACCAATATTCATCACAATAATTCAATTATTTTCAAAAGTAATAATATTCTTCGCAGTAATTCCATTATTTTCTTAGATAATGAAACTAATAGCAAAAATTCAGTTATTTTGAATACAATTTTAATCGAATTTCTCGGAAAATACAATATTATTCTTAAAAATTTTATGAAAATTCGTCGAAAGAATTATTTAATAATTGAAATATCGACGAGACTTTTAATAAAAATTAATCATTTATTTAAAAATTTGTTTATAAAATTCTTTATGAGATTTCAATTTTCGGAAAAATTCAATTATTTAATAAATTATTTTTTTTTAAGTTAAATAATTGAATTCTTGTACCTATATTTTTTTTTATAAATAACCAATATTCATCACAGGAATTCAATTATTTTCAAAAGTAATAAAATTCTTTGCAGAAATTTAATTATTTTAAAAAATTTTTATTAAAATTCTCGTCAATATTTCAATTATTATTATAAATTGCAAAATTCTTCGCTAAAATTCAATAATTAAAAAAAATTTTTTTCTTAATTCAATGATATTCATTAGGTATCTACTATTTTAATAGAATTTTCCAAAAAAATAAATTCAATTATTTAAAAAAAAATTTTATAAAATTCTATGTACAAAAGCATTTAATTATTTTCATAAATGATAAAAATTTCACGTGAATTCAATTATTTACAAATTTTTTATTAATTTTTTTTGGAGTCATTCCATTATTTTCATAAATAAATGAAACTAATCACAAAAATTTCAATTATTTTTAATACAAATTTAATTAAATTCCACGACAAATGCAATTATTCTTACAAATTTTATTAAAATTTGTCCAAAGAATTCAATTATTTAAAAATTTGTTGATAAAATTCTTCATGAAAATTAGATTTTTAAGAAATATTCAATTATTAAATAAATAATTTATTTTTGTATTTAAATAATTGAATTCTTGTACAATTTCTAAAAATAATCAGTTATTTTCAAAAATAATTAAATTCGCCGCAGAAATTCAATTATGTATTTTCAAAAGTAATAAAATTATTCGCAGAAATTCAATTATTTTCAAACGTAATAAAATTCTTCTCCGAAATTCAATTATTTTCAAAAATTTCAATAAAATTCTTGGCAAAATTTCAAAAATTTTCCTCAATTCAATGATATTCAATTCTTTAAAAATGAATTGGAATAAACTTTTTCAAAAAAAAAATAAATTCTTTAAAACTTTTTTAAAAATTCAATTATTTTTCATAAATAATAAAATTCATATTGTAGAATTACAATTGTTATTCTGGAAAAATGTAATTATTCCTAAAAATTTTATAAAAAGTCGTCAAAAGAATTTAATTATTTATAACAAATTAACAATTCTGCAGAATTAATTTTTTTCAAGAAGTTTAATTGAATTTTTTTTGTAATTATTTGATGTTTTTATTTTTTAATATTATTTAAAAAAGAATTTTAGTTAATAATTCTATAGGAAATAATAATTGAATGTTTTATAATAATATTCTTAAAATTTGTGATTTTTTTTCTTTTTTTTCCAAAAAAACAAACAAACAAAAAATATTCTTAAAAGTTGTTGAATTTCAAAAAGGTTTGATTTAAAAATTTCTGAAAATCTTAGTGGAAAAATAATAATGATTAAATATTTATTTCAAAAAGAAATTATTGATATTTTCGGATCATAAGTTGATTTAAATTTTTGTTATCAATCTGATTTTTATTATTATTTTTAAAAAAAAGCTCTGCACGTAGGGTAATTTAAAAAATTTTATCTTCTAAAACTCTATATATTAACGTGAAAAAGTGAATTAGAAAAAAATTATAATTTTCGGACAGCTGAAGTTTTGAAAGTAAAAAAAAAGAGTTATTTCTTTTTGCATATTTGCGAACTTTAACTGACGATGTATCGCGCATGAGATGGTATCGCCTAAAACCAAAGTAGTTGATATTCAATCTGAATTACGCAGCTAGTCTTGTGAGTTAAAAAAAAAATTTTCTTTTTCCTTTTTATTTTCTTATATCGATATCTTGATTGCTCTACCTAAGGGCATTTATTGCATCGGACATCATATGTCCAGAAAAATTAAACTTTCTACCCTAAAGCTCTTGTTATTTATAAGCATTTAATGTTGTATATATATATACACACAGTGGCATTTTAAAATGACCTTAAATGTCAAAAGTTAATTGCACGTGCCACTATTTTATTCCTCACCGCAAAAGAGCAATTATCTATAATAACATCAAATTTTTGTTTTATTAAATTTACACTTTGAATAAATAACAGAAAAAAGCGATTCTTACACTTTTTTCTTCCGCGAAAAAACTTCTAGTATTTTTTATTTTCGAATAATAATAATATTCAGAAATAATCCTATTTTAGTTTTCTATTTTATATAATAACAATAGTTAAAATAATAATAACAATAAAAGCAATAATATTAATAGTAATATTAATTCTAAAAATAATAATAATGTTAATAATAATAAGACCACTAATAAAATACAAAAAAAGTAATATAGTAATAATAATGAAAATAATCATTTTTAAAAAATAATGATTAAAGTTCTTTGGATTTTACTATTTAACAATATAAGAATATGCATTCTCGGTTAGATGATTTTTTGGAATATAATAGAAATGTCTACCATTATATTCGAAAGAGAGATTCACGATATTGGCATCGTTAGCATTAATCGTGTGATCTCTCATGCTGCAACAAAGACCACATTGTCATGCATTTATTTTTAAAGAAAAAGCACTGCACACATTAGAAAAAAAAATGACATGATTCTATTTGAACAGTGAAAAAAAAGCATTTTCATTTTTAATTTTCCATACTCATATCATTATATTTGCGAAAAATTTTATTAAACCACATTTTTTTTCTTAATTTACAATAAATTGTAAATGTTAAAAATTATTGAATTCATTCTGATTTTTTAAAATTCAAAATGGCGGATCCAATATGGCGGACTTTATTTAAATTCATTGAATATAGCTTGAAACATGATATTCGGTGGTTTTTTATTAATTACTTACTAATCTGATGTTACTTTTTAAAAACTCAAAATAACCTTCTCTTTGCTGAAGATAAATTAAAATTTTAAGATTATGGTCCATTTTTTATCTTTCGCAACAAAAATCTAAATTTTGAGGTTATTTACTCTAGACATTGACAAATATTTTAAGGTTATGTTCGTCCTTTAATAACTTCATTAATCTCGTCTTAAAAATCCTATACAGGGTATCAAATTTTAAAAAAGCGGTTTTCTCGCACTATAATTTATTTTTAAGGGTCATTCACAATTCACACATCAAAAGAAAGGTTATAAGGTGGGAGATCAAACCACTTGCATAAGGTGAAGGGTTAGAAAAAAGGGGTAAAAAAATCCTACAAAGTAAGATTTCTATATATGAAATTTTTTATATTCATTTTATTCTATTTCCATTATTATTAAATATATAATATATAGTAGTGCAGAAATATTAGTCGTTTGTTTACGTAACTATCTTATTTGTTCACTTAACTGTATAGAAATATAATTATAGCGGATAATTAAATTAGTATAACGAAATGGAAATTAATATACTGAAGTTTAGTTTTGAGTACTTTCCCCCCTCATCTCTGAAAACGAAATTGAATTGAGACTAATCTCATTATCCTTTGCAACAGGTTTGCAATGTATCAACTCACTGAATGGAATTTGAACCAGTTTCCTGACAAATCTTTAAAACTTTTCGCAAACTTTCTTGTATACTTTTTTTATCACTTTATTTCTCTCTTTTCTTTCGCAATTTTTTTTTTTTTAATTGATTCATATTATTTTTCTTTTTTTGAATAAAAAGTTTTGTGCGCCAAATAATAAAACATTTAGCAACAGATTGTTTTCTTCATTAAATATTAGTTTCGTTGTTATTACTATATTAGCATTGTAAATATTATTATTATAAGTATTATAAATAGTATTGTTCTTTTAATTATTATTAATATTGTTATTATTGTTTTTGTTGATATCCATTTAATTATTGTTATTGTTTTTATTAATGTTGCCAATATTATTGTTATTGTGACGATATTGTTATTATTATTGTTATTCTAATCACTTTCATGGAAATTAATGTAAAAAAAATTTACAATATGAAATTCGAATTGGAAAAGTTACGCAAAATGGTAATAATTTTTTTTTTTTGGCAACCTTGTAGGTTAAATCTCTAAACTCTAAACAACTGAGAGTAAAGCGTATCTCATCTCGACCCCATCTTTCTCTCCCGTCGTAAACCTTTCTTCCCTAAAAACCATAAATCCTCTCACCATCCACTTACGCGGTTACAACCCGTAATCAGTCAATTAGACTCGTCCTTTCCTGTCACCAACTTTATTACACTCGATGTTTGAAAATTCCACTTTTTTTTTAAAAGATATTCTTTAATAAAAAATAAATCTTACTTATTTCATGAAAAGATTACGTTTTCATTTAGGTTCTAGTGGTTTTTTTTCTCTTTCATAACTTCCTCTCTCTTTTAAGTCAATAAAATTTCAAAGAAGAAAAAACTATAATCGTTTATCAAACTTGAGAAGTTTTTAGCTGTCGTATTAACACGAGTAGAAGAATTATTAAAAGAATGTAAAATAATCAGCATATCAAGAGTGTTTTAGTGTTATCTTTTTTTTTCTTTTATTTTGCGCGTTTTAATTTAAAATTGAGAACGCGGTTAATTTTCCACCTGAATCATTAACTTTTAAATTATAAAAATTTTCTTTATTATTGATTTTTGAGAAATACAAAGTTTTAAAAATCATTCTTTTATTCGAGTTATTACCAAAAACTGTTCTCTTAAGAAATTTTTTTCCTTATCTTTCATAAAAAAATGGATATATTATTATCGGTAGCTAATTATTATAATATTTCACATTTTAATTCATACCATTTTTAATTGAAAGGTAATTTTTTATTTCTAAAAGCCAAATTTTAAAGTAACTTCAAAAGTATCTTTGTAGTACTATTACTCTTGAAAATAATTGAATTTCTGCAATAATTTGTAACTTTTCCAAAAATAATTTTTTTTTCTATTTTTAACTAAAATTCTTCTATAAGAACATTATTTTTAATAATTTTCGAAAAAGTTCTTTGAATATTTTCAAATTCATTTGTTTACAATTCAATTTTACAAAATTTTAATTATTTGTAAATTCTTCAATTAAATATACATTATAAAATAAAAAGTTAAAAAAAAATCCGCAATTAAACTTTCTCAAAAAAATTAATTTCACAGAATTATGTTAGTTAAAAATGTAAAAAATTCAGATTTTTAAAGATTTTAATTTGAGATCTTTTCAAAATTCAATTATTTCTCAAAATTCACGCTCTAATGCTTTCAATATTCAATTATAATCTAAAATTTTAACTGAAATCCATTTTTAAATCAATTTTTATTAGAAAATTCTACTAGAATTCTATTATTTAAATAAAAAAAACCATTTATAGAATAATTGCTTGTTTTTTTTAAACTGAAATTTCTCATAAAGAATTTTATCAATAAATTTTTAAATAATTAAATTCTTTTGATGAATTTTAATAAAATTTTTAAGAATAATTTCTTTCTTCGACGGAATTTGATTAAAATAGTATGTTAAAAATAATTGAAAATTCTTCTATGAGTTTTATAATTTATGAAAAGGGGCCATTCAAAAAATACGTAACGCTATTTTTCGAAAATTTGGACTCCCCCCCCCCCCATGTAACGCAGTGTTGTATACATTAGCGCCATTTTTTCTGCTGACCGTAACAAATAGCTTGACCCCCCCCCCCCTCTCCCCTGAAAAAGCGTTACGTATTTTTTGAACGGCCCCAAATATGTAATAGAATAATTACGAAGAAATTTATAAAAAAAAATTGTAAATAAATGTTTGCGTAGAATTTAATTAACTTTCTTTTAATAATTGTTTCGAAAAGTTTTTGCAAATAATTGAAATTTTGCCAAGAATTTTCTTAAAATTTTTAATTGAAAATAATTGAATTTCAGAGAAGAATTGAATTATTTTTATTATTTTTAAAGATAATTGAAATTATGAAGAAAATTAAAAAAATTTTTGAACATAATTGAATTTCTGCGAAGAATTTTATTACTTTTAAAAATAATTGAATTTCTGCAATCATTTGTAATTTCTCTAAATTCTCCAAATTATATCGTACAATTTACCAACTTTTCGTCCTTTTTTATTCAAAATACGGACTTTACGGACCTTTTTTTAAAAAAAAAAAACTAACTTTAACGGACTTCAAGCAAATTTACGGACTTTTACGGGATTTGCGGACCTAGTTCGAGCCCTGTACATGCGGGATTTATATTCCATGGCGATAGAAGAGTGGGGACAAGTGCTGCATAAATACAAGAATTTTTAAATAAATCCTATTATACATCAACATTTTTTTGGAACCCAGTGTAATTAATAGAATACTTTTGGGTCAGTCCACTAACTTTCGTCTGAGAGTCATTGCGACCATATTTTTAAAAAATCTAATTTTCATATAATGTAAAACTCGATGATTTTCTGAGTTCATTAATCATAATATTATGTTACAAATTTTATTTCGATTAATAATATTAATTATCAAAAGTAGGTGGTTCACGATGTGATTTCGTACCTTAAATTTTTCAATTTTTTAAAAGACGTTATTATTAAAAAACTATTAAATATTAGGTGTTGGTACTTACCACAAATATAAATCTTTCCATTCTGCACAACGACCAAAATAAACTAAAAATTTTATTATTTGTGGACGAAAATTGATTTAAAAAATATTTTTCAAAAAAATTACTTTTTGTTTCACTTACAACTTTTTTGTCGGACCTCTAAAAAATTTGGGGTTTTGCAAATATTTTTTTTAGAACTTAATCTATCTTCTATTGAAATTTGTCGAAGGTGTTTTTCTTCGTTTTCGAAATATTAATTATAAAAATTTTGTATGCAAAAAGGTTAATTCTAAGACTTGAAGTTGATGACACTAAAATAACAATGCTTGTTGTTCACTTCAAACCCTATAATTAACCTTTTTAAACAAAAATTTATATAATATTATTATTTCGAGAACGAAGAAAAACACCTTCGTCAAATTGCAATAGAAGATAAATTATGTTCTTAAAAAAATATTTGCAAAACCCCAAATTTTTTATAGGTCCGACAAAAAAAGTTGTAAATGAAACAAAAAGTGTAATTTCTTTAAATAAAAAAATTTTTTAAATCAATTTTAGTCCACAAATAATACATTTTTTTGTTTATTTTGGTCGTTAGTACGTGCAGAATGGAAAGATTTATATTTATGGTAAGTACCAACATCTAATATTTAATAGTTTTTAAATAATAACGTCTTTTAAAAAGTTAAAAAATTTAAGGTTACGAAATCACATCGTGAACCACCTACTTTTGATAACTAATATTATTAAACGAAATAAAATTTGTAACATAATATTATGATTAATGAACTCAGAAAATCATCGAGTTTCACACATATGAAAATTAGATTTTTTAAAATATGGCCGCAACGACTCTCAATATGAAGTGAAAATTTTTGTAATTCTACTTCAATCGAATATGAGGAAAAAATCCTAATGGAAATTTAGGGAAACTAAGCAAGCTTCGTTTTATAGGTTGTAACATTCGTAACATTGCCGTTCACTGTTTTTAAAATTCTTTTGCGACCTGACAGAAACTGTTTATGCTGATGCCGCAAGCTTCGTTTTATACCTATTTTTCAGAACAGGAATATTGCCCCAAGGTTCCTTATTACTTAATGCTTTTCGTCCGTTTGTGACATCGGAGTTATGTTTCATGACGATAGAAGAGTACAAGTTTACATCAGCAGAGTGTAGTTAAATTAAAAATATGGGGCAAAAAAAAAATTACATCAAGAACCATACAACCAGAAAACTACTTTGGTGTCTCCAAACATTGCAAATAAGCAACCAAAGTGCAGAGACACGAAGAACGATGAAAACACATATATAGACAAACCTACACAAAAGCCCTACTATGTATATACTTGCATAGAGGACAAGATGAGAAATCCAAGAGTGGTGTATATATATATAGTAGTAGAGAGGAAAAGGTCTCCGTGGAAATTTACCGGAGCGCGAGTTACAGGGAAGTTGTCCATGGAGCTCTATACTCGTTGCGCGCCCCAAGTTCGTCGCGGCTCGCATAAATGCGCGCGGAGAGCGCGGCGCGGTGGCGGCAAAAGCAAAAGGGGCGCGCTAAGGGTTTGGGTCGTTGGGTTTGCTGTACACGGACCGCACAAGGGATGCGGAGAAAGCAAGCTAGTGAGGGAGGAGGTGGAGGAGGGACGGGGGGGGGGAAGAGTTCTCGTTGGAAACGGCGAGTGCCGCGGGGTTGTGTGCGGGTAAAAGGGAATTGGGGTGGTATGGGAGGGAATGGCACAAGGGACGGTAGAGGGAGGGGGGTTGGTTTCATGGAGCCGTCAGGCGAGAGCAAGCGAGGTGTAGCGGCGAGAAGTACAGGGCAAGGGGGTGGTGAGGAGAAAGACGAGGGGGACCGTGTATTCCGCGGTAAACGGCCAGGCCTGGTCGACGGACCCTCGCATGGCCTGCAGCTGTCTCCTAACCTAAACCCCCCTTTCCTCTCTTCTCTTCCCGCTACAGTCGATTCCTCGCGTGCACGTGCTTCTCTTTGTGTGTACATTTTCCTTCGTGTTCGTGTATTTGCCTCTCTCTCTCTCTTCCTCACTTACACTATTCCTCTCTCTCCCTCACTTACTCTATTTCTCTCTCTCTCTCTCTCTTTCTCTCCTAGTGTGCATGTATCTACAATTTGCGATGCCACGAATTGTGCGTAGTTTCATGTAAATGCGAACACATGTGTCTGTATTTGGCACTAATGTGTGGGTGTGTCCACCATGTGTGTGTATGTGTGATTATGTCATACCTGTATACATGAGGGTACATCCACCTGTATCTGAGAATGTGTGTGAGATTCATCCTCGGATTCATCCTAAGAGTGCAGTTGTGTAAGGTCGTTCTTGTACCAACAGATAGACGTATATGTTTGTAGTCGTGAATCGTGTACTGTAACTGTAACTATACGTATAGGATTCAAACGCATACTTACAGTTCATATGAATATGTAGTACCCTATGGATGTGTAGGTCAGAACCTATTTGTACATATCGGAATTTGTGCTTGTGCGAATGCTGTAAGGATATAACAGCC
This sequence comes from Leptopilina heterotoma, assembly GCF_015476425.1. Classification (NCBI taxonomy): domain Eukaryota; kingdom Metazoa; phylum Arthropoda; class Insecta; order Hymenoptera; family Figitidae; genus Leptopilina; species Leptopilina heterotoma. Next base: position 3,712,131 of record NW_025110867.1, on the reverse strand, counting down.
TGCACGTGATACAGGTGTGTGTACGTGTTTATCACTTTTGTTTGTACCACACACACACACAGATTGATAGAAGGCACTCACATGTAGATAGTGTGCATAGATCTCATACACATGCTCTTACTGTGGTCCATTAATCTGTGTGGGTCTAATCACGCAACTATCCAACGTTTTCACGAATACTGGTGTCTATGCCTATAGAGATGTTTGTGCCGCAATGACCCTAACAATACAGTTTTCTATTTTAATTTCTCCTGATCTACCTACGTCTTCGGATAATATTCAATCCTAAAGTCGACAAGAACCATATTCATAATAAGAAAACAAACAGAATCTAAATCGTAAATTCTCGAAGAATATTAAAGGATTAATTTACTGTAGATGTGCACAGCATACATTGTGTGCTCCAGTTATAGGAAAGTGTATGACATGCTTAATGACATTAGTACACACTAACGCAAGGTTTGCTACAAAAATTAAATTTTTTTCTCTTTAACTTTTCCCTAATTTCCAAACAAAATTTTGAGTCGCTGAAATCGAGTCTTGTAGTGTAGGCCCGATTTCCGATTTTCCCGGATTTCCTGGTCAGTGACCACCCTGAATAATTCTACTCCTAACAGATGACAGGCAGTATTTGAAGAAAAGGCCCCCCTTGATACTAGAAATTGTAATTTCAGTTTCCTAAACTATTTCGCCAGATCGAAACGAAAGCATTGATGATGGCGGTAAAAAGAGCTAATGACACGTAAAGATGAGGCTGAATCAATTTGTAAATGATGACGCATGTGCGTGGAAAACATGGCACAAAACATCGATGCGATGGTAAGATGTTAGTGTACGTGTGTCCCTTCAGTTTCCTGCAATGCATCCTCGGATGTTACTAGGGACCACCATCGACTGCTCGGTGTAAATATACGTTCGGAGGCAAACGCGACCGTGTTCATGATGACGACGAGGACGACGACGACCACAGCATCGCATCGGGTTCGACAGAAAGAGCGAGTAAGGTAGACCCCCGAGGCCACAGTTTACTCGCAATGGAGAAAGCGGGATATAGGATCCTCTTCAACTATATGTATGTGTGTGTGTGTGTGTTGGTGCGAACACATAGTTGTAATAGTACAGCTGTGGCTATTACTATAGCTACCCAGTCTCTATCCTATCTATCTGCCCACCTATCTACCTACCTACCTAGCTCGTTTACTTTGGCCCTCTCCGCACCAATCGGTAAATCCACCCGTCGATGACGCAGACAAGGATAAAGCTGATATTTTCAGGGTAGCGGCGACGCCCTGGTCATGGTCTGGTCCCTTTGTTGCGTGTCTTGGAAAATTAAGGGGGCCGTTTCGCAGATCGAACCGCGCATCCGGTTCTCAACTGGAGATACGGCCTTCTGTTCCCTTGAGAAATACTGTACGACTTTTAGGACCATTGTATGTTAACTTTAGCACGGACTTTAAGTTTTCAAACAGTACAAATGACGTGTTCTAAATTGCCAACTGACTACAAAAAGAATGACATTTCTCTTATCAATTTTTGGAAATTAGTCACTATGAGATTATTGTAATCTAGCAAATCTATTAGTCGCATCGCAAGCATCTCAGTATATTTTTCATCCTCAAAAAAGGAAACAAAAAATGTACCAAACAAGAAATAAAAATATGTTAAAAGTTATATTAACAAAAACAATAGTATTAATACCTACTCATTGTATTTCTAACACTTTTCGAATCTTTGATAGAAAAGAACATTTATTTACGAATTTCTTTAATTGTAAACTTATTCAAATTTCAAAAAAATCAACAACTTCAGCTTTAAATAAATATTTAATCACTATTTTTCCGTAGGAATTGAAATTTTTCAAAACATTCAAATTCAAACCTGTTTGAAATTCAACAACTTATAATTGAATATTATTATAAAACATAAAGAAATGGATCACTCCGAGTCTTCGACTCGAACTGATCGATTTCTTCATGTTTTGTAATAATTAAAGATGAACAGGTGATAAAATCGTTATTTCGAAAGAAATTAATTCTACAAAATTGTTAGTTCAAAGTATGAAAAATTCAAGTTTTCAAAGATTTTAATTTGAATCCTTCTCCAAATTCAATTATTTTTAAAAAATTCATGCTATAATACTTTTAATATTCAATTATTATCTAAAATTTTAAGCGAAATTCATTTTTAAATAAATTTATTTATTACAATTCTACGAGAATTCAATTATTTAACTGCAAAAATAAATAATTAATTGAATAATTGAATGTTTCTTAAAATGGAATTCTCATAAATAATTTTATCGACAAATTTTTGAATAATTCAATTCTTTTGACGAATAGTTAGATACTGTAGATATTGAACATCATTGAATTCTTTTAAAATATTTGAAAATAATTGAATTTTTGTAATGAATATTGTTTTTTTATGAAAATTGTACGAGAATTCAATTATTTAAATACAAAAATATAGAAATATAGAAATATAGAAATTTATGAAAAATTTGTAAATAATTGAATTACTTTGAAACTTTTATAATTTATGAAAATAATTAAATGTTTGCGTAGAATTCTATCGAAATTCTTTTCTGAATAATTGAATTTTTTTGGGAAATTGTTTTTAAATAGTAGTTATTGAAAATTATTAAATTGAGAAAAATTTTTGAAAATAATTGAATATCGGAGAAGAATTTTATTGTTTATTTAAAGAGAATTAAATGTTCTCGAAGAATTTTATCAACATTTTTTTTAAATAATTGAATTCTTTCTAAAAATTTTATTAAAATAGTAGATATTGAAAATCATTGAATATTGATGAAAGTTTTTGAAAATAATTGAAATTTTGCCAAGAAATTTGACTGATTGAAAATTATTGCAAATTGAAACCTTTTTGAAGTTCATCTATTGATGAAAATTGTAAACATAACTCTTTTAAAATTGAATTAATTTTGAAATATTGAAGTTAAATTATTATACTAAGAATGTAGTTGGTGTAATCAGATTTTGTAGTTGTTCTTCTAATTTAACTACCTACTTTTTTTAGTCATCTGAACTATTATTCTTTAACTATACATCAAAAGTAGTAAAATCAACTACACAAAAATTGTTAACAAAACTAAAGTGCATAAAACTGTCAAAAATTAATGCCAAAAATTTGGATCATTTTTTGATTTGATACAAGTTTTTGATATCAACTCGTTGCAATTTGATACTTTTAACTTAGTGCGTCTTTCCTTCATCTGGACTCTAAATTAATTTTCCATAATATTTGAGAACCTACCGAATTCTAATACCGATAGTCTACTTGGATTTAGTCAACATTGCATTTCCTATTACTGTCAATACGTAGCAGATGTAATGGAAGCTACTGCAAAAGACATGACAGCTGTAATACTAAACTCTTTATATTCGAAGAAAGGCGCGGCACATCAACTTTCCACACATACAGAGATAGTAGAGAGAGAGAGAGACATTTGTGACATTTAACGTTAAATGTATGCGAGAAATTCAAGTCAATAAGTAATGAATTAGAAGAAGTATTTCTTTTTTCAAAATCAACATAATGAGATGAAATCTGTTTCAAGAAAGGAAAATACGAGCCAATCGATCTTGCCAATCAAGTATAGCTACAGCCCTGTATCTGTCTGTCTGTCTACCTCTCTCTCTCTTTCTCTCTCTCTCTCTTTTTCTTTCTCTCTTTCGTCGTATTTCTTTCTCGCATCCTCTACATTCGTGTCCCTTGTATGTAGTCCTTTACTTTACTCCTCTACTTTCGCATCCTGCTGCGACTTGCCACGACCACACTATATAGCTAACAGCAGCTGCACTACTACAACCATGTTAAAACCCAGCCCGTTTTCTTCTTTCTTCGCCACCTCCGCCTCCGCTTTACTGCGACGAAGACGACGACGACGACGAAGAAGACGATGCTTCGGGGATTTCTTCTTCGGGAGCGATTACGCGGGTGCGAGCATCTCTCTCTCTTTCTTCTGCTAGTACTAGTGTATGTGTCTATACATATATATACAACACACACAAAAATGTTCAGAGCGGTCGACGCGTACGTGAGAAGGTCTACGTGTTCCGGTCCAACGAGGGTGGCTATCGATCTCCTTTTTTTATCGCTTGAAAATTTCGAAATTCCCCACGCGAACCTTCCTACCCATCGAAAGGAAATCACGTATTTTCAACTCCCATTTTTTACCATCAGTAAATTTCCACCCGTTTCACCAATCCTCTCCCTCTTTTTTCCAGGTCAAAGACGATTCTCTCCCCCCCTCTCCATATCTATATATTCTCAAAAGATTCAAAATCTTGAGAGTTAATAAAAATAAACTACTACATTTTCAGAAAAAAAATAGCTAAAAACTATTTCACTCTATGCAAAAACTGGAGTAACAATGCAAAAACGATGGAGAATTTAAGCATTCTGAAGGAGAGCTCTGCTCTTCTCTTGATGCGAAAATTCGCGTATATTATTACTCTTTAGCTGCGTTTATAGCGCGCGAGAATTGAAAGGCGATCGTTTCGCGGCTTTCTTGAATTCATGAAGCGACACGACGTCGAGAAAGAGAATTTTGCTCTTTAGTCGCAGACTCGTAAAGTTCGAAAGGGGTACGTACACACGAGACCAAAATCGATAAACTGTCAATTTCCTGTTGCATCGCGTTATGACCCTTCACTCACGATTAAACCCTATAGTAATAAACGATTTTTTTTTTAAATCGAGAACAATCCAAACTGTCTTTATACTGTAATGGGAATATAAAATCTATACTCTCGAAACGATCAATTAACTCTCTTGGCAAATAAAAAGAGAAATATAATGAATATTTCGTGTTTTTACTCTCGAAATCTGTATAAGTGCCGCATTGTTCACTGATTTATGCTTCAAAAAAAGTATTTCGCGTAAAAAATAAGAGCATATATATTTAGAATAAGTGAAATTTTACTTATGAAAAAATTGAATTTTATTTATTCTATGTCAGCCTTGGCAAATTTTCATAAATAAATCAACTTCAAAAGGTTAAAATTTGGAATTTTATAAAATTTCAATTTTTAATGAATTTAATTAGAAATTTTAAAGAACTTAGATTTTTTAAAAATTTCAATAATACTTAAATTCTTCTCCAAACTTCAATTATTCTCAAAAATTTTAATAAAATCGTAAACATTTCAATTTTCAAAAACATTTAATTAATTATTCAATAAATTATTCATTTTTGTATTTAAATAATTTAATTCTGGAATAATTTTCATAAATAACCAATATTCATCACAAGAATTTAATTATTTTCAAAAAGTAATAAAATTCTTCGCATTAATTCAATTATGCTCCAAATTTTTTATAAAATACTAAAAATTTCACAGGAATTCAATTATTTAGAAATTTTTTTTATAAATTTCTTCGCAATAATTCCATTATATTCATAAATAATAAATTTTTTTACATGCATTCAAATATTTTCATAAATAATAAAATTTTTTTTAGGAATTCAATTATGTTCATAAAAATAATAAAATAATTACTTGAATTCTTTGAAAAATGTAATTATACTTAAAATTTTTATTAAAATTCTGCTAAAAAATTCAATTATTTAAAAATTTGTTGATAAAATTCTTTACGAGAATTCAATTTTGAGGAATATTCAATTATTCAATAAATTATTCATTTTTGTATTTAACTAATTGAATTGTCGTAGAATATTCATAAATAACCAATATTATACAAAAATTCAATTAATTTGAAAAGTAATAAAATTATTCACGGAAATTCAATTAATTAAATTTTTTTTTAAATTCTTGTCAAGATTTAAATTATTATTGTAAATAGCAAAATTCTCGGCCGGAATATAATTGTTTTTTAAAATTTTTCTAAATTCAATTATATTCAATATCTTTACTTTTTTATAAATAATAAAAATTTTATAGGAATTCAATTATTAAAAATTAATTAGATTAAATTTTAAAAGAAAAAATCGGTTCCTTTTTTTTAGAAATTTTCTTAAGGAATTTAATTATTTTTCATAAATAATAAAAAATCATTGCAGAATTCCAATTATTTCTCAAAAAATGTAATTCTTCTGCACAATTTTATTAAAATTCGTGAATAATTGAATTCTCGTAGAATTTTCTAATAAAAATTGGTTTAAAAATGAATTGTAGTTAATACTTTAGATAATAATTGAATATTAAAAGCATTATAATTGAATTGTAAACAAATGGATTTGAAAATTCTCAAAGAAATTTTTTAAAAATTATTTAAAGTTATTGATTAAAAGAATTTAAGTTCTAATAATTTTAGAGTGAATCAGAATATTCTTTAGGGTCAGAGAAAAAGTCAAAATTTTTGTCTAGAAATCAGGGAGAAGTTAATAATCCTAATTAATTGTACTAATTATTGTAACTGATTCATTTATATGATTTCAGGATAAAATCAACAAGAGAGAGAAAAAGAGATAAAGAGGAAGAGAGTTTAAAGATTCAAAAGAACCAGTTTTGTGAAAATAACTAAGTTTCTTTTCCGATTAATTAATTACCCCTTGTTAATTAATCCCCTCATTAGTTTTGACATTATTGGTCAAAGTTTATTATTCATTATCTAGTATGAAGATCTTTTTTTCTTCTTTGTTATTCCTCTGACATCTGCGTCTTCCTCGAAATCATTGAACCTGCTAAAAAAATTTGACCATATACAAAATTAGTGGTTTCATTATAAAAAGATTTTAATAACTACAAAAAGAAGGTTATATACCAATAAACTTATATCAAATACAAAAGAATTTTATTTTTTAGTTATAAAATTATCCCTTTTTTCTTATTATAAAAACAGAATTTAAAAAAAATTGTATATTTTTTCTTAAAAGTAGATATACATAATATTGAATGACATGAGAGTTTTAAACGCTTGAAATATTCACTTTCCCTCATAAGGACTCCATAAGCCGAGAAAGAGAGAAAGAGAGAGATTTGTCGACCTTCCTGAGAAAATATTATTCAAAGCGCGAGAGCAGCGAAAAAGAAAGGCGAGAAAGAAGTTTTAAAAAAAGAAGAAAGAGAAGCGCAACATCTGGGATTTCTCCGATGATCCAAAAATCATTAATTTACGTAATGCAACTTTAATTTAAAAAAAATATAATCATCTTCATCCACAAAATAGTTTTTTTCTTTAAATCGTTTTTTCAAAAAATGAAACAAATTTTGGAAAATTAGAAACAGGAAAAAAATGGTACATAAGAAAATAAAAATAATGTCCTTTTTCCCCCTTTTTTTGATTCAAATAATAATTGAGAAGAATTTCCTTTTAAATTTGGGGTGAGCATTGCAAAACAACAAGAAGGAGGGAGGAGGTGGAGAAGAAGAGGTAACGGTGAAAATTAATCGCTTGGACAAGAACAGATTCTGGGTCTGCCATTTTTAAGTACTATACGTATTTGCTGAGGTCCAAGTCTGACTGGCCTCTACCTACAATGTGTTTCTTCGTAGCAACCATTTATCGTCGCCGTCACTTTGTCGTATGGAGACTCAACACACACGCACAAACACACATATTTAACACACATGGAGAGACAATTTCCTACACGGACGTGAAGCCACGTGTCCAAGTATATGAAGAACGTTGAGGATTTATGCCAAGCGTCTCAAAACCGCAATGCGCCGTAAAAAACAATTTTTGCAAGTTTATTCATTCATTGGAATTTCTCACTAAATATTATATCATTTCCGTTTTAATTCAAGCTCTTGACGTATATTTTATTTCATTGTATTTCGTTTTCGACTTTTTCTTTTTTTAATTAAATTGTGCGGTCAAAACAGGTTAAAATTTAGATTCTTAATGGTATTCACTTAAAACAAAATTTTTTTATTTATTTATACTAGAAAAACGTTTTTGGAATCTAAATCCAAATAAGTTTATCGAAATTCAAAATGGCGGATCCAATATGGCGGACTTTTCTTATAATTTCTTATATTCGCTCTAAATTCGTTATTGCGAGGGTTTGCATCTAACATTCGTATTTTAAAAAAACAAAATTCCAGATATTGCAGGCAAAATAACATTTTTCATAGAAATTCAATTTTTTAAAAAAATTATTGATAAAATTCTAAGCAAGAATTCAATTATTTTTATAAATAAAACAAACTCATCGAAGAATTTCAATGATTTTTAATACTATTTTAAATTAATTAATCGAAAAATTCAATTACTCTCACAAATAAAGTTTTCTACAAAAATTCAATTATTTAAAATAAAATTTTCATAATATTTATCATATTTCGAAAAAATTAATTATTTAAAACAATGTTTATAAAATTCTTATAAAGAATTCAATTATTTTCAAAAATAACAAAATTTTTCACAGAAATTCAATTCTTTTTAATTATTATTTTAATACAACTTTGTGCAATAATTCAATTATTTTCATAAATAATAAAATTCTTCTCAGACATTCAATTATTTTGGAAAATTTTAATAAAATTCTTTGCAACTATTTAATTATTGTCATAAATAATAAAATTTATCGCAGGATTTCAATTTTTTACAGGGATTCAAATATTTTTATAAATAATAAAATTTTTCTCAGAAATTCAATTATTTTGAAAAATTTTAAACAAATTCGATGCTAAAATTTAATTATTTTCATGAATAATAAAATTCAATTATTCTGTTAGATTTTAATAAAATTCTTGCCAAGAATTCAATTATTTACATAAATAATTGTTCGAAAGAATTCAATTATTAAAGATAAATAACAAAATTTTCCCAAAATTCAATTATTTTGAGACATTTTAATGAAATTCTTTGCAAAATTCAATTATATTTAAAAATAATAAAATTCTTCTCAGGAATTCAATTATTTTTAACAATTTTAATAAAATTGGTTCTAAAGATTCAATTATTTTTGTAAATAATATTTTTCTCAGAAATTCCATTATTTTAAAAAGTTTTAATCTATTTTTATCTATTTGAATAAAATTTCATAAAAAGAATTCAATTATTTAAAAAGAAATATTATTATAAAATTCGTCTCAAGAATTCAATTATTTTCAAAACTAATAAAACTCTTCGCAAAAATTCAATTATAGTCAAAAGTTTCAAAAAAAATTATCGTCAACATTTCAATTATCTTTATAAATAATAAGCTTTTTCTCCAAAATTCAATTATTTTCAAAAATATTAATAAAATTCTTGGCAAAATTTCAATTTTTTCAAAAACTTTCATCAATTAAATGATTTTTGAATATCAACTATATTTACAAAAAATTCAATTATTTGAAAAAAATTTCGATTCAATTCTATGGAAACATTTAATTATTTTCATAAATAATAACATTTTGTATACGGATTCAATTATTTTCATAAATAATAAAACTCATCGCAGAATTTCAATTATTTTTATAATACAATTTTAATCGAATTCTTGGAAAAATGTAATTATTCTTCAAAATTCCATTTTCAAAGACATTCAATTATTAAAAAAATTATTGAATTATCAAAGAAATTTTTCAAAAATTATTAAAAATAATTAGTTTAAAGAAGAATTTTAGTTAAAAATGACTGGAAAACTTTTAAAGCGATGATGAAAGTAATTTTGAATAAGTTACAGTAACAATATTCTTATAATATAAAATAATGATTTTATCAGTCGGTCATTTTAAATTATTATAAAACATGAAAATATCGATTGCTCCGAGTCGAAGACTCGGAGTGATCATTTTTTTCATGTTTTATAACAATTTTTTATAAGTTGTTTAATTTCAGAAATGTTTGAATTTGAATCTTTTGAAGAATTTTAATTTCTATGGAAAAATAATAATTAAATATTTATTTAAAAAAAAATAAATATAACAATGCGGAATATAGTATTATACGAAAGTTCCATGAATTTGTAAAAATTTATTGGAATTTTTTAATTTTGCGTAAAATATAAATGTAGTTTTAAAAACCTGGAAAAATTTCGTTTTTCAACCTGAAAAAGTCAGATAATTTGAAATGAGCAAAAGCGTGGCAACCCTGTATTTAAGTTGTAAACATTAAGGACATTTGAACCATTAAGACTAACATTTTATCTAAATATGATAAAATTTTTGTATTTTCTTAGGTGCGTAAAATTTCACATATTGGTCTATAAGAAGTGATAGCTTATCTTCAGAGAAGAGCATTTTCTTTTTTTGTGAAAATCCAAAATTATGTTTCTACAACATTTGAAAAGAAATTGAAGAAGGAAAAATTAAAAAACGTTATTAAAAATATATTTCTTTTTGATGAAATTTCCACCCGATATGAGAATATTAATTTAAGTGTAAATATTTTCGGAAATGATTCATGTATATATGTATATATATGCGATATATAATATATTTAATTTTAATAAAAGAAAAAAAACCGTATTCCATTAATCTTTTAATCCGAAAATTCCACCTTCATCATTCCTATAGATTCTCGAGGTGAAATTATTCAATCCTTTTTATCGATCCAACCCATCGATCTCATCTTTCAATCCTCATCCTTATTCGTATGTATAACCACCCTCAAATCGCTACCAGTGGCAGCGAGAGACGTGATCGCCGCGAACCAATAGCATACACAACCCAACTGAAATATTCCTTATCGATAAAATAATCGTGGCAATAAAAACAAGAGTTCAATCCTCACGTCGGATGAAATATCACGATTCCTGCGAACACGCAGTCAATGGAGCATCGAGATAGAGGCCAACAATGTCGATATATATTATATACTATATAAATACCTTATATAAAGATTTATCATTTTTTTAAATTAAAAGTGACTTTAAATTAAGTTTAATTTCTTAATAAAAATAAATTTTTTTTATGTATTTCGCATAACTATTTTTACACGATTTTTTTTCTCAATATTTGATATCTTTAGAAAAACTGTTCGATAGAAACGATTGACAGTGACACTAAAAAAAAAAAAAAAATTCTCAGTGGATTTTTACTATATTTCAACAACACTAGGAATTTTTTAAAATTTCAATTATCTTTATAAACAATAAAATTCTTCTCCAAAATTCTATTGTTTTCAAAAATTTTAATAAAATTCTGTGCAAAATTTTAATTCTTTTTCAAAAATTTTCCTCATTTCAATGTTTTTCAATATCTACTATTTTAATAAATATTTTCCAAATGAATCTAATTATTAAAAAAAAACTTTAATTATTTTTTATTTAAATAATTGAATTCTAATAAAAATTGATTAAAAAATTATTTAGTTAAAATATTAGATAATGGAGGCACCTGAGAAAAATTTCATCTCGCTCAATTCTTAATATTTTTTAATTAGAATTTAGAGAAATATTGTTCAAATGTTGCAATATTATATGCAAAGCGTTAAAATAAATTAACTTTCTGCGTATCGACAAAAAAAAAAGTTCTAAAAAACATGCCTTTTTTCACCGAATAGACCTTAGCCTCCTTAAGAAATGTAGGAGTAACTTTAAAAGTCGCAAAAATCATGTAGAGCATTAAAAAACGCTTCGATTAACCTATTTTTGAACCTAATTTGATACGAAATTACGAAATTATTCGTATTTTAAAAACCAAAAATTGTAAAAAAATATCTTATTTTTGAAATTTTTTTAAAAATGTGAAAGTAACTTTTAAAGTCTTATAAATAACTTGTAGAACTTTAAAAATCGCTATGATTCACGTATTTTTTGGCCTAATTTAAAAATTTTTTCTGGTCCTCAAAAAAATGCTACATGCTCGGTTATTATCGGAAAAGTCGGAAAATTTATGAAAATTCCTTGAAAAATGTACCAAAATGATTTTTAAGTGGTCAGAATCGGTTTAAGTTCGGAGACCAAGAAATAATTTGGAAATTGAATTTGAATAACATTTGTCAATCCTAAAACAACATTTTGACTTTTTCTGAGTTTTCTGCAATTTTCACACATTGTCCGATATTAGAAAAAAATCTAGATATATGTCAATAGAAAAATCTACACTTATTCCTAGACCAAAAAATAATTTAGAAATGAATTTGAATTACGTCTGTCAGTTCTGAAACAACATCAATAAATTATTTTTACTATTTTCACTTTTCCTGCCGAGTTTTCCGAGATTTTCACACATTTTTCCGACATCAGAGAAAAATTTAGATATCATTGTAGATGTAAAATCGTTTTGGACTCAATGTACGTTAACTTTACTCTATACCCTTAACCGATTTTGACCGCACTTAAAAATCATTTTGTTACATTTTTCAAAGAATTTTCATAAATTTTCCGACTTTTCCGATAATAACCGAGCATGAAGCATTGTTTTCCAGACCAGAAAATATTTAAAAATATTTTATGATATATTTTTATCATTTTTTCCCTTATTCTAACTTAATTTTTATTTTTTGACGAATTTCCATGGTTTTTCCTCATTTTCACCACTTTCCCGAGGGTATGAGGGGAAATGAAGGTTACTACTCGATCCCTGAGTTCAAAATCTATAAGAATTCACTCGAAATTAACTTCTTGCTTAGGGGGCAAAAATCGTCCTTTTTTAACACCCTCCTTTCTATATGGATTAGAAAAGTGGTTTGTGCGCGCTTAACATGAAGGGGTTAAAAAATGACTCTAATATACAAAAATTGTTTTATATTTAGCGGGGGTTACGTACTCTACATACATAGTAACTACGTATAGTTACGTAGTATAGTTACGTACTGTATATATAAATACATATAAACACTCTTCGAGATAGAATCATTTCTCTAAATGTTGTCAGACATTTTCAAATCTTTTATCCGTTGAAAGCATCGTTCGACTTATTTGCTTCGCGTATGTGAGCGCGCGCGCGAGAGAGAGACAGATTACCCTCTCTCAAAAAAATAAGTAAATAAAAAGACGACAAAAAAAAATAAATATATAACGTCCGCTCAGTCGTCAACCTCGCGCGCTCTTTACGAATGCGTGAGCACTCTTTCGCTCTTCATTTTTTTTTTTTTTTTTTTTTTTCATTGGTGCGTTCCTCGTCTCGTCTCGCGACACGTCGTCGCGGTTCAAGACACGCACTCACGAGCGAAACGACGTTTTCGAAAGAGATCGTCGTTGTGAAACGAATACATATACACTATTTTATAAATGTATGTTTGTGTGTGTATAAAGAGCAAAGTCTTCGTGTCCCTTATCAAGAGAGGAGAGACAGAGAGAAAAAGAGAGAGAGAGAGACACAGCCGTAGGCCTGTGGCGATTAACGAATTGAGTCGCGCGCGAAGGGGGACGAGGGGGCAACGCGGTGGAACAACCGTGAAGAGAGAGAGATAAGGTCAACGCGAATCGAACAAGGATGGAGAAAGTGCGACAGCATCAGGGCAGTGTTAAGGATAGAGAGAGAAGCAAGGAGAGAGAGAGAAAGAGAAGCAAAGAGAGAGAGAGAGAAGCAAAGAGAGTGAGAGAGAAACGAAGAGAGAGACAGACAGCGACTATTGGGAGAAACGGGTGGGTTGGTGGTTAGCAGGGAAAGGGGGAAAGGGGGGCAAAATCGATCGACGCGTCCTGTGTACTAGCGAGAGAGAGAGACCCACACTTTGCGCCAAGGCAGGCCTACATGCTCCTTGAACGAGCTGGTAACCCGTACAATTAATTTTCACCTGCTTCCCTCACGGTCTTTCGCGGAAGGATAACCGTCCAGCGAACGGCTATAAAACGTACCCGTATATATACATATATATATATAAATGTATACCCGTACGTGTAACGGCTCTAAGGTTATACACAACACCAATACGTACACATACATATACACACACATATATATAGAATCCGTGGAAAGATCGACGCCAAGTCGGCGGCGGCGGCATCAACAACAATAACGCGAGAGAGCTGGTCAAATCGCTATATGATCACTTTTACCCCGGAGCGTTATTCCCGCCAGATTCAAGGACTGATATAGAAACCCCATTTGCAATTCAATATGTCGAGATATATCCGAATATCGCAAAATATCAATGTATATATCTCACGTCTTGTGCGCATGTATGTATGTATGTAATAGTCATTTGCGAGGATAAATTGATGGATAGAAGTGTCAGTGTGTCATTACAAGATTTTGTATTATGTACTGTACACGCACACGGTACCTGCGCGCATAGACATGTAATGAATGCCTAAAAAATATCTTCATACTTGTAGGATAGCATATTTATTTGAAAGGAAAAAATTTAATATTAACAAATTTCGATACGATATTAGATTTGTTATCAGCTATATATATACCCAGGCTTTGCACTCATCTACTAAAATACCTACTATTTACTACTTTTTTTACGTTATGCTACCATTTGGGTACTTTTTTTAGATTTCAGCCACTAAAATATTTCAAGGTTATAATAAAAGCTGAACGTGATATAGGGTTAAATAGACTTCAAATTCGGCTTCATCGACCCCCAAATACATAAAACAGTCATATGCGGCAAAACTTAATGATTAGAAATTTTCTTGATTTCAAAATGTGGTGTTATTTTCGAGTTTAAATCAAAACCCATAGACGTGATTGGGTTAAATAGACTTCAAATTTGGCTTCAACGAGCCCAAAAACTTTTGTTTTATACATAAAACAACTTGCATTTTAACCCTTTAAATTAGTTTTTGAAAGTAGATTTTTCAAACTGAAACCTAAAAAGTAGCTCGTTTTCCAAAATTTCACATCTGATGCACGGAGAAAAATGGTGCTGAGTTTCTAGTAAAAGTTCCTATGGAATAGTAATAATTCTACTTTTATATTAAAAATTACTATTCATAGTAAAGTGTACTTCGCATGAAGTAAAAATTACTATTTCTGGTAGTAAAAATTACTAATAGTAATTATTACAGTAGTCACGTTTAAAAATTGCTTTAAGAATTTTAATTTTTACATCGTCATTGTAAATTTTATTAAATTTTGTATTACTTTTTACATTCGATATGTTGTAAATATTACTTGTAGAAATTCTAATAATTAATACTGCGGAAAATAAAGATTGCTTCTGCAAGAAGCAACTTTTACTATTGCAGAACAAACTTTTTACTCGTAAAAGTAGTAATCCGTACCACTACTGTTACACACCTATGTGTGTGATCACGTCACTACTGTCATGCGCAGCGACCGTAACCTGACGTCAAAGTGATCCAACATTTCTAGGTTACAAGAAGCACGTGTAGCACGGTTCAGTTCTTTGGACAATTTTGTTTATATCAGTGGTGCGATCATTAATTGCTATATATGCATTTTGATTATTTATCAATTTCCAAAGTATGCAATTCATGTATAATCACTTAATAATTAGTTAATTAATTTTTAATGAATTACTAATTAATTAATAAAAAATATATAAATAAATAAAATCATTAACATTATAATCTAATAATTTAATAATTAAAATAAGTAATTTTAAATTAATAATACTGTTTATTATTATTATTATAAATGTTTATATTTTAATTCAGTAACTTATCTAAATAAATATAATTTATGATTCACTTTATCGAAAAGAGATATATGCGGGTAACATGAAATTTTCTCCATAGCGATTGCGTAGCCGAGAGGCTTAGTATAAATGCGTGCGATTTTAGGTTGCGTTAGATATAAGTTAGGTAGGGTTCGAAACTGTATAGATGTTAAGATTTTCCGATATGTTAAGTTGTTAATTGTAAGTAAGAATGTGAAAAAAAAGTAAAACTTATGAATAATGAATAATAATACACATGCAGAGTGTTAATTACTTGAAAAAATATTTTTTTAACGCACTGATTATTTTATTTTAATTTATTAAAATAAAACGAGACAATATAGCTCTCTACACCAGCATTTTTTTTCGTCACGGCGTGGACAGACGCGCAGGCGCGCCGGCATTCGTTTCGCCCGTCGGTGTGAGGCGCGTCATTGTGTGGGTACGGATTACTACTTTTACGAGTAAAAATCTTTACCGAAATAGTAATAATTGCTCTGATTCGTAATAAAAGTTGCTTCGCTCAGAGTATTAATTGCTCGGGACATTTTAAATATTACTCGGCTTTTAATAAAATTTAGATTCCTTGAAGTAAATTATACTTTTTCAAAAAAGTAAAAATCGTTTGAATACGAAGCAAAAGTTACTATTTTTCGAGCAGTTTCAAAATTACTACTTAAAAGTAGTAATTTTTCATCGAAAATAGTATAATTATTACTATTTATTTTTCTCCGTGTGGAAATAAAGTTCTAACTTAAATATTAAAACTTTTAATTAAACAAATGAATAAAATCACTTAAATTTGATAGGATGGAAAAGGTCTCGTAACTTAAATATTAAAACCAAAATTTAATTTAATTTAATTTTTATCAATTTCTTAATGTTAAGTATACTTTGTGGTGAGTAAATATGTTTGAAAATGTACTCAATTCCCACAAAACTCAATGTTAAAAGTTAAAAAACAAAAACGCTTATAACTTTTTTCACAAGTACCCACAGGTCTCAAAAATTTAACTATACATTTTTTAAAACCTTTATCTAACAGTGATCCAAATTTCAACAAATTGGTAATGTTAATTCTATTTGCGAAAGAACCTTCTTATCATCTCGAAGAAGATCTGTAATTGCCTTAACGTTTTATAAACATTTTACAATATAGCATAGTTTATACGAGTTTATAAAAAGGCATGTTTTGTAACCGACTTTCAAATTTTTTTTTTTGCTTATAACGAATTCTTGAAATAATACAGTTTTCCAGCAAACTGAAAATTTAAGAAAAGTATTATAAAAATAAAAAAAATATTACATTTATGTCGTAAAAGTAAAACTACTCAGTGTGTTAAATTTAATTTTTGGTTTTTGTGCTTTATTTTTTTTTAATATTCTGCAAAAAATTTTGTAATCTTTTTCTAATATTTCAGAAGAAAAAAACATATCTTAAAGTCTTAGTCGCACATTTTTATATACACACAATGAAATAAGGTCTCCCAGGCGGAAAAGTCGGACGAACGTCGGAGTTTACAACCGGCTGGGATCCGCGCCCGTACAGACCGCAAGTACCGACGGTCTGTACCGATTCGGATCTGAAAAAGCAACCGGCGCGGTACAGATTATGCTCCGACTGTCGGAACCGTCTTCCCACTATTGTCAGTACTGGCTCGGTACTGGATTTCTTCCGCCGGCGGATCTTATTCTTCTGCGGCGTCGAAAGAATGACGGATATGTTGAGTCTGTACTGGCTCGGTACTGGGGAGGATCCGACTGCGGATCTCGTCATTTATTGTCACATTATAAATTAAATAATTATTACAAGTAATTGCATTATTTTAGAAAATAATTATTAATAATAAATGAATCTAATCAATATATTAAGTAATTATTTATTGAGACTTTTTTAAAAATTAAATAATTAAAAAAATTCGTTATTAATTAATATTATATATTATTAATTAACATTAATATTATTGAGAATTAATAATAAATTATTAATATTAATAATAATATTAATTAATAATATCTTAATAATAATAAATTTATTGTTATTGATATATTATTAATTAATATTAATATTGATAATTTATTATTAATTCTCAATAATATTAATGTTAATTAATAATATCTTAATAATAATAAATTTATTATTATTGAGATGTTAATTAAAATTATTAATATTATTACGTTCAATATTATTATATTGAAAAACAATTATTCAATATAATATGTATTATATAATAATAAAAATATAACAAGTTTCTTTTTTAACGAAATATTGAAATAGTCCTAAATATACATTCAATAAAGTATTGAAAATATAGCGGTATCATTGACGCGTAGTAATTCTGCAAGTTTTATTTGAGCTAGTGACACTTGAGAGTATTTAAGATTTGAGAGTCCCATGCGAGCGTAGCATAGTGGTTAGCGTGCGAGATTTCGGTGCGTAAATATTCGGTTAGGCGTAGGTTCCGTACCCCCAAGCGTTAGGATTTTTCAAATGTCTATGTAATAAAAAATTGCGTTTAAGTGTATAAAAAAATAAAAAAAATGTGTAAAGTGAACTGTCAATGAATTGTCATCAGTATTTATCTTTTGCAATTAATTATTATTTTTTTTATTGATATTTGTTGAAATTATCATTTGGATCCGATCCGGTTGTCAGTTGGTAGAATGCCAGCGCTCGGCTGGCTATTAAATGAAAAATCCACGGTCGGTAGAGTGCCAGGTCCCAGCCGGTTGAATTATACACGGAACGGCTTCTCCCGGCCGGTCAGCGGGCGGTAGAATGCCAGTTCCGAGCCGGTTGCCAGCGCGCTCCTGGCCTAGTCACTATTCGGTAGAATGCCCGTTCACATTCGGTTGGCAGGCGGTTCCGAGCCAGTACAGTTACACCGGCGTCAGTACGGGCTAGGATCCGCGCCGGTTGGAAATTTCCGCCTGGGCTTGAGTATCACTGTTTGGAAAAATATTCATTTTAATGCCCCAAAATGTCCATTAAAATCTTTTAAATTGTTATATTACTTAAAAATAATAAACAATTATTTATTTATTACTTTTTCTAGTATCATTGATACCTATAGTATGTGAATAATGATATAAAAGAATTTATTTTATAATTTAAATAACAAATTTCTATTTTTTGCTAAAACTTTCACGACCCAACGTTGGGTCGCAAACAGTCTGGGCCATTTTTTTTCACGACCCAACGTTGGATCGCAAACAGGCAACGGGTTAAATAATTTAACTTTTTTGGAAAATTTTATTAAAATAGTAGATATAGAAAATCATTGAATTGAGGCAAATTTTTTTAAATAATTCCAATTTTCCTAAGAATTTTATCAAAATTTTTGAAAATAAATGAATTTCTGCGAAGAATTTTTTGACGTTTGAAAATAATTGAAGTTTTTTAAAGAATTTTTTTTAATTTTTTCACATAATTGAATTCTTGGGAAGATTTTTATTACTTTTGAAAATAATTGAATTCTTTTGCAAAATTTTATTAAAATAGTAGATATTGAAAATCATTGAATTGAAACAGATTTTTGAAAATAATTAAAATTTTGACTAAAATTTTTTAAAATTTTAGAAAATAGTTGAATTTCTGCGAAGAAATTTATTAATTTTGAATATAATTGAATTTATTGACGAATTTTAAAAAAATTTGGAAGAAGAATCTTTTGAGGAATTCGATTAAAATTATATTTTAAAAAATTGAAATTCTGAGATGGATTGTATTATTTATATGAAAATAATTCAAAATAATTGAAATTCTGCAATGAGTTTTATTATTTAAGAAAATAATTGAATTTGTAAATAATTAAATTCCTGTGAAATTTTTATTATTTTATGAAAATAATTAAAGGTTTGCATAAAATTTTATTAAAATTTTCATTAAATAAATGAATTCTTTAGGAAAATTTTATTAAAATAGATATTAAAAATCATTGAATTGAGGAAAATTTTTTCAAATATAAAAAATAAAACTGTAGATATTGAAAATCATTGAATTGAGAAAAAAATTTTGAAAATAATTGAAATTTTGCAAAGAATTTTATTAAATTTTTGGAAAATAATTGAAATTTGGAGAAGAATTTTATTATTTTTAAAGATAATTGAATTTTTATAAGAATTTTTTTTAAATTTTTGAACATAATTGAAATTTTTGCGAAGAATTTTATTACTTTTCAAAATAATTGAATTTCTGCAATCATTTGTAATTTCTCTAAAATTCTCCAAATTATATCGAACAATTTACCAAGTTTACTTTGTAGTCACTTTTAAGATACTTAATTTTTGCAATCCCTAAAAAAATACATATACAATACATCATATTTTTATAATTTTGATAAAATTCCCTGATAGTTGCCTAATTTTCTTGGCCAATTACATTTTCCCTGCCATTTTCCTGATTTCCCTGATCAATTTAATTTTCCCTTCTTTTTCCCTGATGAAGCAACCCTAATATATAATAGCAACGAATTTTCAAATATCATTTTTGATCTACTTGACGTTGATATACTTTTGAGAAATGTTGCCCCATAAATAAAATAATGTACTTTTTCGAATTTAAAATAAACAAAGAGCCATGAATGTCGTTCTTGAAACGTGAATTTGTCTCTCGTGGCCCCGCCATGTCGTTTAGGAAAAGAGATATTATTGCTACTCGAACGGTATACAATAGGGTGCTTAGGAACCCGAGTCGCATTACACAAAACTCATTAGACGCTTGAATCACCTCATTCTTGATGAGCGACGAGCTCGAAAGTTTACATAAGGCGAGTTCTCTAATTTGCTCGGATTTTAGGTAAACTTGCTCTCCCTTTTCTCAAAACCTTACATACATACATATATATATATATATATATATATATATGCGCTTTTATATAGTTTATATACCACAAACCCTTCACACGCACTCCAACCCGCAGGGCTACTATTTTTTGAAACAAAATTTTCTCCTCATAATTAAAAAGCAAACAAAATTTTTAAACAATATTAGTCATGTGTTGTATATCATCATAAAACTCTTCTGTATACAACGTTAGGGTAGAAATAAAAGTACATAAAGAACAGAAAGAAAAATAAATTTCATTCTTTATAGACGTATAATAATTGTATTAATAAATTAATAGAATCGTTTTAGTTCCCGATTATACAGACATGTGTATAACCTACCTCTAGACATATGTAAAGCCGGCGCGGCGGTTGATATTTATATTAGTGTTGGAGAAAAGCGCGTGCGTTATACATATATATATGCGTATATATATATATATATATATGAAATAAAAGTTTCAACTGGATGATGGTGATAAAGGAGATTCGGGGAATTGGTGACATAATCCCTCGTCATATAAACATCCTGGGCTTATCGATATTTTCGCTAAAACAAATGTACAACCTACTTGAACAAAGACGCGAATATATTTGATGATGATCGCTTTGATGAGGTCGTTTCAATGTCATTTTCTCTTATTATTATATTTCACTCCTTTTATATCAAGAATTCTTAAAAAGCAATTATTTGACTTCATTAATAAAATTTGAATTTACGAATTAAATTATTGTAAATAATAAGAATAATAATAAAATAATAATAATTATTATTACAGTAATAATTAACTATAATAATCGTCGTATTCTATCCATTCTGTCCAGTCTGTCCACACTTAAAATTAGACATTTGTGCATGCTTTGTTTTTTTGATATCTTTTGATATATATAATATTATACCTACTTCTTTATTTTTTTCCACGTCGAAAAATTCCATGGAAGTACCCCCTGGAAATTCTGTGGAAATTCTGCAAGTTTTATATTTTAATATTATTTTAACCTTTCTATTATGATTACTAATAATTTGTTGCAATTCATTTGCAAAACTCGAATGAAATACGCATTTTGCAAAAAAGTTCCAACAAAACCTATTATTAGACTCTAATCATAATAGAAATGTTTAAATATTATTCAAATACAAAACTTACAGAATTTCCCTGACTTTTCCCTGATTTCCAAACATTTTCAATTTTTTCCCAAAAAACTGTTCTATTACATTCAATTACGAATATTTTAATTGTCGAATTATTTCAAAACACCAATAAATTATTTTTAAAAAAAATGTAATCATTATTATTATTCCATAGGAATTAAGACTTTAAAAACATTCAAATTCGAAATCTTTATGAAATTCAACAACCTATAAGAATATTATTATAAAACATGAAGATATCGATCACTCCGAGTCGAAGACTTGGAGTTATTGGTATCTTCATGTTTTATAATAATTTAAATTTCCATAAAATTTTTCAAACAAAAAATTAAATTTACAAAAATTTTTATAAAATTCTTCCCAAGAATTCAATTATTTTTACAAGTAATAAAATTTTTCACATGAATTCAATTATTTACAAAAATTGTAATAATATTCGTTCTAAGAATTCAATTATTTTCATAAATAATAAAATTTTTCTTAGGATTCCAATTATTTTTAATACAATTTTAAATAAATTCCTCGAAAAATGTAATTATTTTCAAAATTTCTTTTGCAAGAATTCAATTACATTTCACAAATAATAAAATTCTTCGCTGATAAATTCAAATATTTTCAAAATCTACTATTTTAATAAAATTTCTAAAATGAATTCAATTATTTTCATAAATAATACAATGTTTTACATGATTTCAATTATTTAAAAAAAAATTTAATAAAAATTCGTTACAAGAATTCAATTATTTTCATAAATAATAAAATTCTTCACATGACTCTTATTATTTAAAAAAAAATGTAATAAAAATTCTACAGAATTGTTGGTTATAAGTATGAAAAATTAAGATTTTTAAAGAATTTAATTTGAAACCTTTTCAAAATTCAATTATTTCTTAAAATTCATGCTATAATGGTTATAATATTCAAATAATATTTAAATATTTGAATAATTTGAATATTAAATATTCAAATCTAAAATTTTAACTGAAATTCATTTTTAAATCAATTTTTATTAAAAAATTCTATCAGAATTCAATTATTTAAATGCAAAAATAAATAATTTATTGAAGAATTAAATATTTCTTAAAATTTAATTCTTTTAGGTAATTTTATTAAAATAGTACCTAGATATAATATTGAAAATCATTAAAATGGGGAAAATTTTTGAAAATAATTGGAATTTTGACAAGAATTTTATTAAAATTTTTGAAAATAAAAATTTTAATTTTATTAAAATAGTATCTATTGAAAATCATAGAATTGAGGGAAATTTTTGAAAATAATTGAATGTCTGCAATCATTAGTAATTTCCCCAAAATTCAATTTTTTGGAGTTTTTAATTAAAATTCTTTTATAAATCCCATTATTATTTTTAATAATTAATTAAATATATATTGACAAATTTAACTAATTTTAGAAGATTTTGAATTATTAAAATTTTTCAAAAATCCAAGTTCATTAAAATTTCTAATTAAAGTCATTCACCATTGAAATTTTCTAAAATTTAAAATTGAAACCGTTTGAAGTTTATTAATTTACAAAATTTGTAAACGCAACTCTTTTAAAATTGAATTAATTTTGAAATATTTAAGTAAAATTATTCATTAAATAATTTATTTATTTTATGATAGTTGTTCAAGATTTAAGTTATTTAAAAAGAAATTTTTGTCAGAAATTGAAAAAATTGATGGTTTTGTGTTAGAATTCGTGGTAATTTCATAGTTTATGAGTCAAACAAAAAAGACACAAAAATTCAGAATTTTCTTATGAAAATTTTCATCTACTCTCTAAATTTGAATTAGTAGTAAAGTAATTTTAAAAATATTTACTAATTTGAATTAGTGACTGACTTTTTGCTTTTGATTTTTGAATTAGTAAATTTTAATAATAAATTAGCAGAAATTACTATTTGCTAGTGAAATTTACTAATTCAGAAGCAAAATGTCAGTCACTAATTCAAAATTTGTATAGATTTTTCCTAATTCAAATTTAGGGAGTAGGGACTGAAACTAGTCACTTTATCCCCTAGTGTCGATCAAGATGAACTATATTTTCTTGTAAGGATTAAATATTTTATATTAAATTCATAGGTTAAAGTTATCAGGCCAAAGTTGAAAGTTAAAAAATTAAAAATTGGAAATATGCATTTTAACTTAAAAGATATATAGATTTCAAGTTTCTCATTTCATATTGTGTACAATATTTCACATCCCTTTCTCAAACAATTCGCAGCAGGGATGAACAATTATTATACAATTATGTGAATATTTAGATAATTTTCGACTATTATTAGGTTATATATATATATGTATACATATATATATTGTATATATATATTTCTACCACTTGTTGAATCGGTTTCGTTCAAATTTATCTACCGCTTCTACAAACTTCCAAATATCTTTATTGGAAATACTAACTTGATTTATGGATATGTGATTTCTCACTCTCTTCTTTGCGCGCGCGTTTTATTCGCTGAAATTGTCGTAACTTCTGTAGAGAAAAGTTTACTTTAAAAAAAAAAAAAAAAAAAAAAAAATAGTTCGGAATTACAAAAGTTTAAAAAATTAATACATTCTCCTATGAAAAATTTTGAATTCACTTATTCAGATTTAGAGAGTAGAATACCTTATTTATGATTCTAATTATTAATATATTATTGCTATAATTGTTATTATATTGTTATTAAAGAATAATTAGTGTTAATAAACAAATTGACTATAGTAAATTTGAAATTATAAAAGAAATAAGTTAACTTTTGTCATTATATAGATGTGAGAATATGCGACAAACTTGAAAATGGGTAGTTGAAGTGACATGACAGGTATACCGATACCAAAAATAATTTGCCAGTACTATATATATATAATAATGTAAGTGTATTTTTCCCAATTAATTTCTCATTAGGAAAAGAGATGGGCATTTTAGTCTGCGTCCAAAAGTCATTTGTCTATGTGTGATGGCCATGAATGCAAATACACGAAACCCCTTTTCAGACATTTAAATTTATAGCATTTAGTCATAAAGCACCTGAGGAATGCTAGGGGCTCATTAAGTAATGATGGTTCACTTGGTGGGTAAAATGAATTCACTTTGTTTAGAAGTTTTGTTCATTTAGGAAAATTTATTTATTATATCCGCTAAAAGGACATAAGCAGATGTAAAATCCTATTAAAATTAATTGATTTTCAGGTATATAATTTTCTTTATTCTCAGTTTTGGCGTTATGTATACTTATTGTGTTATAACTATTACTATGATTACTATTATTAATATTAATATTTATTTATTTAACAAGTATACGGGACAAGCCCTTTAAAAAAATATTGTTAATATTTTTACTATTATTAGTATTATTATTATTATTAATATTATAATTTGGATAATTTTAGAAAAATTATCAAATGATTGCAAGAAATTCAATTATATTCAAAAGTAATAAAATTCTTCGTAAAAATTCAATTATGTTCAAATTTTTTTTAAATTCTCGTCCAAATTTCAATTATTTTTAGAAATAATTAAATTTCTCTCCGAAATTCAGTTATTTTAAAAAAAATTTTTAATAAAATTCTTGACAAATTTTCAATTATTTTTAAAAAATTTTCCTTAATTCAATGATTTTTAATATTTATTTTAATAAAATTTTCCATAAGAATTCAATTATTCAATGAAAATTTTAATAAAATTCTACGCAAACCTTTAATTATTTTCAAAAAACAATAAAAATTTCACACGAATTCAATTATTTTCGTAAATAATATAAAATTCTCTTTAGAAATTCAATTATTTTCTTAAATAGTAAAACTCATTGCAGAATTTCAATTATTTCGAATTATTTTCATAAATTATAAATTTTTTTTAACAATAAGGATTCAATTATTTTCATATAAATAATAAAATTCATCTCAGAATTTCAATTATTTTTAATACAATTTTAATTTAATTCCTCAAAAGATTCTTCTTAAAAATTCTTTTTAAATTCGTCCAAAAATTCAATTATTTTCAAAAGTAATAAATTTCTTCGCAGAAATTCAAGTATTTTCCAAAATTTTAATAATATTTTAGGCAAAATTTCAATTAATTTCAAAAATTTGTCTCAATTTTCCAAAATAATTCAATTATTTAAAAAAAAATTTAATAAAATTCTACACAAACTTTTAATTATTTTCAAGAAATAATAAAAATTTCACAGGAATTTCATTATTTACAAATTATTAAAAAAATTTCTTTGCATTCATTCATTTTTGCATAAATAATAAAATTTTTAGGGGGATTCAATTATTTTCGTAGATAATAAAATTCCTTTTAGGAATTCAATTATTTTTAATACTTTTAATCGAATTCATCGAAAAAATTTTATCAAAATTTGTGAAAAGAATTCAGTTATTTAAAAATTTATAAATAAAATTCTTTATGAGAATTCAATTTTAAGAAACATACATGCAATTATTCAATAAATTCTTATTTTTGTATTATTTTTAAATTGAAATTTATAGGTACAATTATTGATTTAAATTTTGATATAATTTGTTTATTTGAATTTAACAATTATTTTCAGTACATTTTTAATTAAATTTCTTAAAGGAATTCAATTATTTAAAAATTTATAGATAAAATCCTTTATAAAAAATTGAATTTTTCATATTTTTAACTAACAATTCTGTGGAATAAATTTTTTTGAACAATTTTATTTGAATTGTTCTCGAAGTTATTTGAGGTTTTTATTTTCCAATATATATTTAATTGAAGAATTTACGAATAATTAAAATTTTGTAAAATTGAATATTGTAAACAAATGCATTTGAAAATTCTTCAAGAACATTTTCAAAAATTATTAAAAATAATGGATTTATAGAAGATTTTTAGTTAAAAAAACGAAGATAAATTCAATTTTTGTAAAAATTACAAATTATTTCAAAAATTCAATTATTTTCAAGTGTAATAATATTCTTCACAAAAATTAAATATTCTTCAAAAGTAATAAAATTCTTTTTACGGATTCAATTTATTTTCACAAATAATAAAACTCATTGCAGAATTTCAATTATTTTTAATACAATTTTAATCGAATTTCTCGAAAAATGTAATTATTCTTAAAAATTTTATTAAAATTCGTTGATAGAATTTAATTATTTGAAAATTTGTTGATAACGATTCTTCATGGGGTATTGAATTTTAAGAAACATTCAATTATTCAATAAATTATTTATTTTCGTATTTAAATAATTGAATTCTAGTTGAATTTTCTAATAAAAATTGATTTAAAAATGAATTTCAGTTAAAATCTTTAATTTTTATAAAACATGAAGAAATCGATCACTCCGAGTCGAAGACTCGGAGTTATCGGTATCTTCATGTTTTATAGTTATGAGAAAAATTAATTTATAGTTTTTAAGTAAAATGTTCTCTTATTTGACTCGGACTGGTTATATTTTTGTCAGTAATTGTAAATGGTCCCTAATTTTTCATTTTTGGTCCGTAAAGTCCGTATTTTTAAATACTTTCACCAAAACATTTTATGTTTTTGATAACTTTTTCGAACTTAGAAGTGACTACAATAGTATCTTAAAATAAGATACCTTCTTTTTACAGTGAAAATACAGGATGAATAAACTAAAGGAAACTCAAAATGCGTAGATATATCTGTTTTTATTCTCTCTATGAGCCAAAAAGAAAGAAAGAAAGAGAGAATCGAGCCCAAAAATAACATTCTCATTATACTTGTCCGAAACAAAGAAGAGAGAAAGAGGGAGAAAAAAAAAGAAAACTTTCCATCGAACTTAAATCTCTCCCTCGAAAATAATTCTGAACCACGTCTCTCATCCATTTGTGCAACCCCTTCTCATCCCGCACATATAGTGAAAAGCCCCAGGCTTCGTCACGAAAACCTGCTCTTTCTCTCTCTCTCATCCATATATATATATATATATATATATATATATTCTCCTTTCTCTCCAAAAACACGCGTCGCCCTTCGCGCGTGTTTCCTCGGGGGGGTTTGGGCTGAAATGCTCGTCCCATCGTTTCTCGTCACGATAGTTTCGCAGCCCCGGATTACTTTCCGGGAAATATTCCCGAGGTCCTCACCGATCGTTAGGGAAGCCGCGGTGTATACGTGAGTAGCGTTGGAGTTCAGTATATACAGAAGTGAGAGAGAGAGAGAGAGAGTATTTGGCAAAGGGGGCGCCGATAGACTTGGGGAACCAAAAGTAGAAGGGGCGGGGGGTCAAGAAGGGGAAGGGTGAAACCAAAAAGGAGGGGGAGTGACGAAGAACCCAAACTCAGAGGTTTCGTGCGGCGTCGTCGTCGTCGTTGTTGGCGCGCGCGAAGTAAAAGGGGGGTAGAGGCCAGTTTGGCGGTAGAGTGAGACAGAGCTCGCGAATAAGAGGGGTTGGTCGACAGTGAGAGAGAGAGAGCGGGGGAGGTGGAAGGACGAGGGGAGGGAGACCAGTACCGTGAGCCCTCGGGGCGCGGAGACGCGAAAAGAGAGACAGAGAGCGCGAGGGAAGGGGGGATAGAAACAGCGTCGCGCGATTGCCGTGAAGAACCGGCGTCCACTGCTGATGCTTTAGTTCAGCGCTGCGCTTCAACGTGAGAACATTGTGTCTCTTTTGCAAGGTCGTCTGATTTATAAAGTTATAAGAAAATTATTCTCACTGTTGAATTTCTCCAAAGAATCAAAGTTTACTTCTTTCTTATTATAATAAATAAGAAAAAGAAAAGTATTTACTGCTAAAAATTTGTTTTTGTGAATTGTGTGAACTTGAGAGTGCGAAGTTGGCTCAAAAGTTTTGTGAAGTCAGGGACGAAGTTGTAAATTTTTTTGTGAACACAAAAAGTTTTTTGTGGTAAACAAGTGTTAATTTCCTCGTGGTTACGATACAATAATATTGTTTCCCGCGCGCACTGCGGATTGGCTGTACGGTTTTACTTGAGAGGCCAAGGGGGAGAGAAGAGATATATATACATATATATATTGTGGTGGGGGCGAGTTGTTTCATTCATAAAAAAGTTCTTTATTACTCTGTGAGCGCATGTGCTATTCTACAGCGTACTACAACCCCCTCCCCGTTTACGGGGCTAACTCTTCCGTAACTGCGGTGATATTTACTGTCGTGAGCCGAGTGTCTTGGTGAGAAGTATACGCGGAACGAACAAGTGTCTTGTTTTCGTTTTTCCCCCCTCTTTTCCCCAACGTGTGTTCTCTCTAGTGTGATAGGATATTTTATCAAAAGTGGATCTATCAATAGCGAATACGGCGAATCTAGTCGCGGATCGTAGGATCGGCGGCCTGGATTCGCTCAAATTAAATCGCAAATTGTGCGACTTTGAGGAGACGCATCATAGTTTCGAGGATCGTCTCAAGGAGAATATGAAGGACAATCGCGGAATGAGGGCCGAAACAGCGCGACCGGGCAAACGGCCCCTCAGGGCACTGTCCGCTGCGGAGAAAATGGAAGCGATTCAGCGTGTTCACGATGGCGAGAGTAAAGCGTCAGTGGCCCGGGATATTGGCGTGCCCGAATCGACATTACGCGGTTGGTGCAAATCGGAACACAAAATACGCGGCATGGCGCGAAATTCATCAACGCCCGACAGTGAGGCCCACTCGCCGGCGTCGTCATCGGGCGCCAACGTCACGAACAATTCCCAAGCCGGCACGAGTCATTCCAGCGAAGACGAGGGTCCAATTCAAAAGCGAATGAAGTCCGACCACCATCAGGACCCAACGGACAACGTCGATCTCAACGCGTCAAAAATGGACAGCAAAAAGTTCGACTATCTCGGTCTAATGTCCATGGCAGCGGCCGGTATGCGCTCCGACAGCAGTGCCCTTCTCCTCCAGCATCTCGGAATGATGTCCCAGAGTGCCAAAAACTACATGATGTCCTCGGCCCTAGCGCCAAGCTGTACTGTCGGCCTAGTCGAGAACGGCCTTCAATACACCAAAAGTGGCATCACACCCACCACCAACAACAAAAGGCACTCAATATGCGCCATCGCGCCAACCCAAATGGACTCAATGGTGAAATCGGTATCGCGTAAGAGCCTCCCGCCCGCGGCCGAAGCCCCAACCACCCACGTACCAGCCTCACCAAACGTCCAAATGTCCAACGTTCATCTAAGTCAAATTCCAATGTCCAATCAACTCTCCACCACAATCACTCCCCAATTATCAAACTCAATGGTCAATCAACTCTCCAATCCCATGACCAACCAACTAACCAACTCAATGACCACCCAACTCGCCAACTCCATGTCCACCCAACTCTCCAATCAACTACTCAACCAACTCTCCACTCAAATGAACAATCAACTACCAAAGATTGTCAACAACACCGAAAAGAAGAACAACAACAACGACATCAACGCAAAAAAAATGGACGAAGCCCTCTGGCTCTGGCTAACCCAACAACAACAAATAATCGGTCAACAATCAACCCCATTCAATCCCGCGAGTCAAGAGGGTTCCTGGTTCTGGAAATGGTACCAACACTACGGTGTCATGCCCCCAACATTACAGTCAATTTCACCAAATACAACCACAACAACAACAACCCCAACCGCCCCAGTTGTAACACCAGTTACACGTGGTCCAACACCAGTACCACAAACAAACACCCTACCAAGACGATCGCCATCAAAAGCAAAAGCAATGCTCGACAGTGTATTGTGTAACAATAACAATGAATCATCAACAGTGAAGAAATTATTTAATTTCGATGACGAATTGGAGGCAAATGTGGATGCGCCACATTCAACTGAGGAGGCAATTGAGCATGGGGAAAAATTCTTCAAGTGGCTTGACAAGTGCTCCGATCCAGCTGTTACTCGTGTTCAAGTTTTCCAATTTCGAATGATGCTGGACAAACTCAAGGACTGCAAGAAGAAGAGGGCCTCACCGAGTCTCAAGCAAAGCAGAAAGTAAAGACAACAACAACAAAAAGAAACAAAAGATACCCCCCCTGTAAAAGGGTGCTGTGATCGTTAAGTACATATGTAGTTTGTATATATATATAAATATATAGTCCATAAGTTATTTAGATTTCGCGTTTTTAATTATTATTATTATTATTATTATTAAAAAAAAGGGATGCGCACAAAACCCGCTCAAATGATTCACACCAAAAAAAAATAACACGAACGAAAAACTAATAATTCTCTTCTTTACAAACTTTTTTATTTTTTATTCGCTTAGTAATGACAGGGACCTTAGGGGACAAACATTAGATTCTGTACGAACCTAATGTTTTTGTCCCCAAAGATCACCGCGAAGTTATTTCATCCCTGAATTTAACGTCAAAAAAATACGCTTTTTTCACAAAAATTGAAAATTTTTTCTTAATTGTCAGGTGAAAAAAAAGTGCCCTGAACATAAATTTGATTAAAAAAAATAGCGTCGACGCTAAATTCAGGAATAAAATTCACAATGCGAATATTAATAATAATTCAATGCTATTATTTATAAATCAATATTAATATTTTCTTTTATTATAAAATTTCCATTTTTATTAACAATAATGATTAATTAATTATTAGTTGTGAAATTTCAAACCACCGAGTGATATTGCAAAATTATTCATATTAATTAACTTGTTCGTGAAATAAAATTCACAATAATTCGCGGTAGTAAACAATTATTGATATTATATTAATATGAAACTAAAATTGGTCACAAATTTTGTTAATTATTTTCAAAAGTAATTAACTACTTAAAGAATAATTAATAAAAATTAACTACCTAATTAATAAAAAAATAGGTAAGAACTAATTATTTATTTCAAAAGTGATTGATTAATTATTTCAAAAATAGTTGACTAATTATTTCAAAAATAGTTGACTAATTATTTCAAAAATGGTTGACTAATTATTTTAAAAAGTAGTTACCAATTTCATTAGTAAAAAATTAACTAATTAATTAAATCAAACAGTAAACTATTTAATCATGTAAAGAGGTAGTTGACTTAATAATTATTTTAAAAAGTAGTTAACAATTTAATTATCTAAAAAATTAACGAAATTTTAAAAAGTATTTGACTATTTAATTATATAGAAAAAGAAGTTAACTAATTTAAAAAAAATAAAAGAATAAATAATTTCTTAATTATTCAAAAGTTGTTAATTAACTACATGAAAATTAGTTAACTAATTAATTAATTGAAAAATAATTAATGAAGGAATTATTTTAAAAAGAAAGTTAACTACATAATTTGCAAAAAATTTTAATACTAAATTATGTAAAAAATAGTAAAAAAGTTAATTTTTTAAAAATATTTTAGTAATTAATTAATTACGAAATAATTAAATAGTTAATTATTTTCAGAATAATTTACTACTAAATATGTAAAAAATAATCAAAAAAGTTAATTTTTTAAAAATATTTAAGTAATTAATTGCTTACGAAATAATTAAATACTTAATTAGTTAAAAAAGAAATAAATAGTTAATTATATAGAAAATGATTAAATAGTTAATTATTTAATAAAAAGTTAACGTTTCTTAATTATTTTAAAAAGAAATTAACAATTTGAATATGAGAAAAAATAATTAACCAATTAATTTTGCATTCGGTTGAAAATTATAAATTCGAATTTTTAAATATATTTTATTAAAAATTAAATAATTGTTATTTAACGTTAATTATGAATCAAGTTAATTAATGAAAATTGATAATTAAAGTAATTAATATTTTCATTAATAATCAATATTGATAATAATTATTAATATTTTTATTAATAATCAATATTAATAATAATTATTAATATTATTAATGAAATATAATATTTACTATATTTAAATAAATTATAGAATATAATTTTTAAAAAACTAGTAATTAACTAATCGTTATTTATAATTTTTTTTATCTTATCCAATAAGTTTTCAATAATTGTTAATTGCAATAATTTTTGTTCACTTTCCATTTTAATTTTCAATCCTCTGCAATAATTATTTTTTTCAAAAAATAAATTTATAAGAAAAGGCAAAAAAGTTTTTTCTTTGCAAAAATTTATTTTCAATTTGATTGTGTACGACCTTTAAATCTCATTGAAATGATTTCGAAAAGGTTTATTTTTTTGTCTTTATTTCATTGATTGACGAAATTTTCGATTATTTTGAATTTAAAACACTCTGCTCATTGAGTTCACATTGAATATTATTCTCATTATTAATATTCGCTTATTTATTTGAAAAAAAAAATTTCTTTCTATTTCCATTATTAGTTTTTCGTTTATTTATCTCTTTCTCTCTCTCTCTCTCTCTTTTTCTACATCTTTTTTCTTGACAATTTTTCCCTTTATTTTTGTCACCGAGAATGAAAAGCTAGTCTTTGAACCTAAACACACGATCGCTAAAGTCTATAATTAATATTATTATTATTATATAAATAAGAAATCGTTTGAGCGAGGATTTTTCACTACATTTGAGAATCAATGTTTCTCCAAATAATATTGACTACTACTATTACTGCTATACTACTATTCCTGTTACTACTACTAATTACTACTGGTTAAAAAACAACAAACATTTTTTCATCATAAATTGACCGAAATATTATAAATTATTATCAGTGTGTGAATGTTTCAAATTCAAAGCGTTTAAATATGTGAGAGCTTTTTATCTTTTTTGAAAAAAAAACAAAAAAAAATTACAATATTATAAAAAAATGTTTAAAGTTAGAAAAAAAGAATATATTATATATTCTCACGTATTATTATTTAATTTGTATAGAGAAAAACTTATTATAACACACAAAGTTGTTAACAAAGGAATAATTATTTTTGCAATAAATAATAATTTTATTTATTGCAAATATTTTTAAATAATAATTATTATTTAATTATAATGATTCCTTAAAATTATAATTATATAATTATAATTATATAATGATAAAATTATATAATTTTCATTAATTTTTATTTTTTATTTAAATTTTATTGAATTTTTATATAATTCTTATATAATTTTTCTATAATTTTTAATTAACAATTTTTTTTTTATTAAATATAATTTTTAATTAAATTATAAATAAATTTTCAAAATCAATTTGAAAAATTAAAGGAAAACAACGAATTGTATCCTTATACAATTACCTACAAATTAAATAATAATATGTGAATTGAGTAAAAAGTTGAGAAATTTGAAAATTTTAAACGCTACGAATTCGAAAAGAAAGAAAAATGTCAACAATTTTATTAGGTAAAAAAAATGTTTCTTTTTTTAATATTCGAATAAAATAGAAACAATATATACATATATATATATACATACGTCTCTAATAATCGCCGCGTGAGAAATGAAAAAAAAAAAAAAAATTAGTTACCTCTTGACGGAATAAAAAGGGAATAAAAATAAGAATTGTAAAGAAAAGAAGAGAAAAAAGAAAAGAAAACAAAACTATAAATATTATTGGGCCGAATCAAAATATAGGTCGTACGATATTCTTCGCACTTTGTAAATAAGAGAATATACCAAATTCTTAAAATCGATTAAGAAAGTTGTGTAAAATTAAGGTTTTATTATTATTATATTATATTATTATTATTAATATTTTTATTAATATTATTATTAGTAATACTTTTACTAATATTATTATTATTATTAGTAATATTATTAATATTATTATTATTAGTAGTAGTAATATTATTATTAATATTATTATTATTATTAAATATTGTAAACCGTAGAGATTTATCGTTATCATTGCAATTTGATTCATTAGCGAATTTAAGACTATTGCGTGTATATATATATGTATGGGAGAAATGGACAAAGAGAGAGGAAGAGAGAGGGAGAGAAAATATACATTTTTTTTTAAAAAAAAGAAAAAAAAGATACATTTTTTTCTTTTAAAAAAAAGAGAGAAAAAAAATTCTCCTTTATAGAGATATAATATTTAATTTTAAGGAACAACCGGATTTAAATCATCGCAAAACTTTCAGGAAGTGTAGCGAGAGACAAGATTCTCGAGATCTTTAAGAAAACTAGTCCGGGGTGGTTATTTTTTTTATTTATTTTTTTTTTAACGTTAATACATATCTGAAGACGAAGTAGTTTTAGATTTTTTTTTCGTCTCTCTTCTATCTCTCTCTCTTTCTCTCTTGATCGACGCGTTTGGAATTCCGGATGTGTTTCGCTTCGAAAACGAATTTCAAGAATTGCTGATCGATCACTTCGTCCCTCGCCTGACCGGTTTTACGTCTATACTCTCGATGATAAAAAAAGAAGGGGTGGGGGGGAGAGAAGACAGAAAGAAAAGAAAAAAAAAAACCGAGTTGTGATTTGTATCTGAAGCAACAGTCGACAATGGCCATATCGATGTGACGATTAGAGAAAACTTATGTTTATCTCTCTCTCTCTCTCTTAATTTTTTCGTTTTTTGTTTTTTTTACACTTATCCGAATTATATTTAAATCTATTTGAAAAAAAAACTTATAAATTCTAATTTATAATTTATAATAATTATTTGTAAATTTTATAAATTTTATAAATTCTATTGTTGAAATAGAGGAAAATTCGATGAAAATAAGAGGAAAAATTCGCAGAGTTTACTTACCAATTCGAGGGGCGATTTTGGTGCCTCGTATGTCACGTAATCGGTCACGAATTTTGCGCATCCCAGCCAAGTTGATAATTCTGGATATGGCAAGGTACTTCGTCTGATTGTCGTTGATACGAATTTCTGTTTTTTTTTGCAAAAAAAAAAAAAAGATCAATGAAAATTAATTTCTGTTTTTTTGCAACAAAAAAAAAATAAATTTCTTTTTTTGTAATTCTTTAAAAGTTTCACGGTCTTTTTAATTTTTATTTTCATTTATTATTGAATCATATTTCAAAAAAAGAGAAAAAAATTTGTAATAAATATTAAATTTTTTTTTTATTTATTTTATTTAAATTTATGCAAATTAATTAAAAATACAATTGGAAAGAAAATTAAAATGTAGAAATAAGGATAAAAAATGGAAATAAGACAAAAATAATAGAAACGAAGATTAAAATTTTTTGGATTTTAATTTTATCAAAGAAAAAGAAAATTTTCGCAAAAAATTGTGAATTTTTCCAAATTTAACGAAAAAAAATTGAAAAACCATTATATTCATTTTTTGTATCAAAAAAACGTAAAAATTAACTAAATTTTTATTTAAAAAAAAATAGAAAATTTACTGTTTCATTTTTGCATTATCGAAAAATGAATTAAAATATTTTTCAAAATATTCCATTTTTCCAAAAAAAAATTCTTATTTGCAAAATTATCAAATTTAGTCAATTTGCTCGCGAATTTTTCTTCATTTTCAATATTTACTAGTAAAATTCGTGCCTCTATGTTCAAAAAGGAGAAGAAGGGGGAAAAAAAAACAAAAAATGAAAAATTTATGAAAACTTTTGTATGTTTGTGTGTGTGTGTGTATAAAAAGAAAAAAGAGAATAACATTTTTTGAGGAAGGTTACCTTCACTTTCTCGGCCACGAATATTGTAAATTGTTAACGCCTTTAGATATCTATATGTATTGTGTATATAAATGTCTGAGTTGTTAGAAAAGTCCACTATTGATATATATTGTTAGTCGTAGTGCCGAGAGGTTTCACCGAAAGAAAAAAATAAATTAATTAATTATTAAAAATTAAACTAAAAATTATCAAATTATTATATAAATAGAAAAGGAAAATTAAAAATGAAAAGAGAGAGAGAGAGAAAAAAAAAAGTAGCGCAATGACTGTATGACTCGCGAGCAGGATTATTGAAATTTTTTCACAATTTTCAATAAAAACTAATAATTAAATATTTAAAAAATATTCAAATAAATTTAAAAAAATTCAATGGAAAAAATATTCTTTGGAAATTTTTTTGTTAATTTGAATATTGTTTTTATTAAAAAAATTTCCTTTATGTCTTAAATTTGTTTTTATTTTTTTTTTCTTCTTCACTATGCAAAATAAAAACAAAAATGTTTCGCGCTTGTTTCAAAAAAAAATTTCTTGCGACAAATGACCAAAAAAGGGTGTTTTCTGCTCGCGAGGTAAGCAACTTGTTGACAGCGAAATGTATTTATGAAGAAAAGGAAGATACAAAAAAAAGAAAGAAAAGAGAAAAAAAGAAAAAAACCAAAGTGAAGAATGTGCTGTTCAAAGAGGCCAGCACGTGTAAATAAGACTGTGAGCGTGCAGTTGCACGCAAAGTGCGTAATACGTGTTTTTGTCGTAGTGCATCTTGGAGAAAAATAAACTAAAAAAAAATAAATAAATAAAACAGCATGCATGAGGAATACATGAAAAAAATGTATAGGAAGTTTATTTTTATTATTTAGAAAAAAAAAATTGTAATCGACGATTGAAAAAAGAAAGCAATACACCGATAAAAACAATTCCTCGCATGAACGGTAACTTTTTTTTTCCATTCGCCCCTTTTTCTCTCTTTATTTATCACGTGTATATAATAAATTTTTTTTTTCTATTTCAATATTTTATTAGAAAATATAATTTTTATTCAAACATTCAAATTATAAAAAGAAATTTAAAAATGAAAAATTCAATCTAAAGGAAAGTGAAAATTTATTTTCAAATTTCAAAAAAAAAAAAAATAGTGATCATTTTGGAAAATTACAAAAGTGTTCACTAATTGATGGAAATTATATATTTATTATTCAATAAATGTTTAAATATTGAAAATTTAAGTTTAATAAATAAAAAGATACGAATTATAAGAAAGAAAGTTTGAAATAATAAAGATTAAAGGATTGACTTTCGAATGTGGGGGGAAGTGGGAAATAAATGGCGGAAAAAGAGATGGAAAAGGGACAGGAAAAAAAAGGGCAACGATCGATAAAAGCAAAATGACCTTGTAACCTCATTTATTTCGAACGACATTCCTCTTGTTACCCTCGCACGAATATAGATAAGTAACGAAAATGCTGTAGGTTATAATATTATTTTTAAAAAAATCATTTTTTTTTCATTTTTTTTCCCTTTTTTTTTTGATATGTAAAAAGAACGCCTTTGTACGATGTGAAAATCGAAAGTATTTATCGAAGAATACACTGAGAATTAAAACGTAATCAATTTGTCTTTAATTTTATTCTCTCCTTTATTCCACTTTTAAAAATCCTTTCCACTGTTTTTTTTAGGAAAATATTTTTTATTTAATTTAATAGTTTACTTTAAATTTAATTTAATTATTTAACTTATTTTATAAAACTTATAAAAAAATATTAATATTATTCTAAATTTGGATTTATTTTTTATACTTGAAGTTTTGGACAAAGTTTTTTGTTTTGAACTTAAGTTTCGTTGTTAATATTATAAATATATATATATATAATATTTTTTATTGGAAATTATACTATGTTATATTATAAATAATTATATTCAAATTATAATTTTCGCCTCGATTCAAAGAAAGGAAGCCATCAAAATAAAAAGGTAAGTATAAAAATTATTTTTACTCACTAATAAATAAATTAAATAATAAATTTTCAAATTCATTCAATTTTTTAATTCACAACATTTAATTTTATAAAAATTATTATAAGTTACTAAAAATTATATATCATTTAATATTTTTACTTAAAAAACTTAATTTCCTTTAAAAAAAATAAAAAAAAAATATTTATTTTTATAATAAAATCATAAAATCTGTTAAAAATATGCATTTAAGAAAGTAAAAAAAAACACTGAATAGAGTAAAATGACATTTTTTTAAAGCAAAAACTGTATATAGAAAATTTTTTCTAAAATTGTTTAGACAAAAATTTAATGAAGCATAAAATTTGAGGATATATATAATTATTGTGATGAGAGAAAAATTTTGACATCTTAATTTGTCTGTTTTGATTTTTTTTCGTTTTCTGTTTTTTTTTTATTTGAAATAATACAGAAGCGGCCTTCTACTATCTATCGCTTTAAGATTTTAAATAGCTGTAGAAAATTTATGAAAAGATGGAATGACTTTCAAGATCATAGAAAGCAAAAGGAGAGACATGAATGGAGCGAGGAAATTCTTTTGAATATAACGTACAATTCACAGACGCGCCAATGACCGTGACCTTATATAGTCGTTCAACTGATTTTATGAGCTTACAAACTCAATAATAATATTAATGAAGTAATAGAACAATAATAATTATTATTTTTTATTATTATTATTACATATTATTATAAATAATAATAATAATAATAATAATAATATAATATTATTATCAATATTAATAGTATATAAATAAAATTTATTATAATTATTATTTATAATTATAATATGTATTAATTCTTTAA
Source organism: Leptopilina heterotoma (assembly GCF_015476425.1). NCBI lineage: Eukaryota > Metazoa > Arthropoda > Insecta > Hymenoptera > Figitidae > Leptopilina > Leptopilina heterotoma. The sequence goes on along the minus strand of NW_025110867.1, from coordinate 3,673,451 downwards.
AAAAAAAAATAATCTCAGATTTATAATCAGCGAACTAAAAAAAACCTTGAGTAACAAGTTCTAACCGAATTTAATTGATTTTTAAATTATTTCCGCCATTTTGCTTCCACCTTTTTGAATTTTTAAAAACTGACCTTACATTCGTAATCAGCGACCCCAAAAACCCCCAAGTAACAAGTTTCGAGCAAATTCAAACGATTTTTAATTTTTGTCCACCATATTGGATCCGCCATTTTGAATTTTTAACATCTGACTTTATATTCGTAATCAGCGACCACGAAAACCCCTGAGTAACAAGTTTAAAGCAAATTCAAACTATTTTTAATTTTTGTCCGCCATATTGGATCCACCATTTTGAATTTTTAACATCTGACTTCATATCCGTAATCAGCGACCCCACAAACCCCTAAGTAACAAGTTTCGAGCAAATTTAATTGATTTTTAATTTCCATTCGATATTTTAAATCCGCAATGAAAATTCGATCGAATCTGATTTATTATTTAATTTTTGATTAATATTTTAGAGCCGTCATTTTGGATTTTTTGCATTTGTCATTTTATTCGTTATATAAAAGAAATTTCTGCCCTTTTCTCCCTCTCATGTCAAGTTTACGATTTCAGGATTGCCACAAATATTTAATTTTATTTTTCCCTGATGACTTTTCTCTGATTTCCTGAATTTTCTGAATTTGAAAAAATTCATTGCAAGAATTCAATTACTTTCATAAATTAATAAAATTCTTCACAGAATTTCAATTATTTTTAATACAATTTTAAGTAAATTCTTCGAAAAATGTCACTATATTTTCAAAAATTTTGTTAAAATTCTTCGAAAGAATTCAATTATGTATTTTTAAAAATTCATGCTATAATGCTTTTAATATTCAATTATGATCTAAAATTTTAACCAATCAATTTTTATTGGAAAATTCTACAAGAATTCAATTATTTAAATACAAAAAAATAATTTATTGAATAAATGAATGTTTATCGAAACTAAATTATCATAAAGAATTTTATCAACAAATTTGAATTTTTTCGAGAAATTTTAACAAAATTTTCAAGAATAATTAAATTTTTCGAGGAATTCAATTAAAATTGTATTAAAAATAATTGAAATTCTATGATGAATTTTATTATTCATGAAAATAATTGAATTTTTGTAAAAAATGTTATTATTTATGAAAATAATTGAATTATTGCGAAGTTAGCTTAGAATTTTATCAAAATTTTTTTTTAAATAATTGAATTCTTTTGGAAAATTTTATTGAAACTGTAGATATTGAAAATCATTGAATTGAGAAAAATTTTTTGAAAATAATTGAAATTTTGCAAAGAATTTTATTAAATTTTTGGAAAATAATTGAAATTTGGAGAAGAATTTTATTATTTTTAAAGATAATTGAATTTTTTTTATTTTTTGAACATAATTGAATTTGTGCGAAGAATTTTATTACTTTCGAAAATAATTGAATTTCTGCAATCATTTGTGACTTCTACAAAATTCAATTTTTTCCAGTTACTTAAATAAAAATCCCTGACTTTTCCCTGAATTCCCTGATTTCCCTGACCTGTGGCAACTCTGGATTTACTGTTAACGATTTTCAATGTGGGTCATTATTATTATAGAAAAACATTGAATGCTAAAATAAAATTACTTTTTTTAAGAATTAAAAATTATTTTACTATTTATAATAATTAGTTTATTATTTATAATGATTATTTTATTATTTATAGTTATACATACCTGAATTCCAAATTCATTGTCGCACACCATTAACAAGGGCTTTCGTTTAACACCATAAATATATTGGAATTGTTGACGGAAATTTTCAGCGTACCAAAGTAAAACTTTTTCTTTTTCACTATTTTGCGAATAACTTTTAGGTACAAGTTTGAAATAGGAACAAGATTCATGATCGAGCTCTACTTTCGTCGAGCCGAGTTTTATCAAACAAAGTTGTTGGCGAATTCGTTTCAAGGTCTCCCCGGTGATCTTGACTGGTTTCAAATCCACCTGTTCTTTCTCCTTCATTTCATAATCGATTTTATCACTACTCTCACCACGATCATCATCATCATCATTATAAGCATCATCAACACAATGTCCTTCCTCGAATTTGATGCTTTCAATTATTTCATCACAATAATCACGAGAAAACGATTTACTCGTCTCTGACATAATTTTCGCTTCCTCGCCGAAATTTTTTACGCTTCCCCTTTGTCCCTTTTTTATAACCTAACCACAAAAATTTTCGATTTCAATTTTTGTTTCTCTTAAACTCAAAAAAATGTAGATATATTTTTTGCTATTCGAATTTGTCTCTCGATTGCGTTTTTTAACAAGGAAAAATAACCGTTTTTTCTTTGTAGAAATCGTAGAAATGGGGAGAGGTGGCGATTTTAACCCAAAACGGAAGTTTGGAAAAATTTTTTCATTTCAACAATTTTGTTTAATTTAAAGTATGTATAATTGATTTACGATTGAAAAAAGAAAATTTTCGTATAAAATTGCGTGACTTACTTGATATTTGAATGATATTTTTAACAAAATTCTGTTGCCAAGGCGACGCGGAGAGATTGAGATGTTCCAGATGTTTCTTTATGTTGTGTGGCGCCACCACGCGCTACTTTCGAAAACTAATTTTTAAAAAATACCATAAATTAACTTCTCAACAAATTACTATTAAAGTTGATTAAAATAAACTTTAGGAATTCAATTACTTGTTTTCCAAAGTGATAATTATTGTTAGTTTGGAAATAAATAATAATTATTCATTATTAACAGAGCAAAAATGGAAATCACAAGTGGTGACATCTTGAGTTGGTAACACTGATGGTAAGTATGTATTGATATTTGGTAACTATCAAAAGTCCCCAAGCAGTTTTTTCTTAAATTTCTAATTTTGTTTTCCTTTTTTCTAAAAATTTAATAAAAATAAACTATTCATTCGAAATAAATAGAATAAATGTTTATTTCTTGGATTTCTTGGAAGAATTTGTAGAAAACTGGAGGGAATTGCAAATTTCCAAAATTGGCGCAAAAATGATTTGAATTCAAATTTACATGAAAGCGAAATTTAACTTTTCTTGAAAATTTAAATAATTGTTAATTATATAATTATTAAGTAATTCATATTAATTATATTCATTTTTTAAATTAATAATAGTAATTATTAATTTATTTATTTAATTCGAACCTACAAAACAACCTAATATTATTATTTATTAACTAATATTATTAATCAAAATTTTTTTTACAATTAAAAATTAATAAATCGAAATAAAATTAACTGTTAAAATTTATGTTCATTATGTAATTAAATAAATCAAAATAAAAAAATTACGATTTAAAAAATACGAAAAGTTATCAATAAGAAAAATAAAAAAAATTATTTTAACAAAAAATTTGCTTAATTATTTAATAATAATTATAATTAAAAATAAAATAAATTTAAAATTATTTTAAATGTTGAAATAAATTTTAAATTATTTAAAATGTTTGAATAATTTTCAAAGTTAATAAACAATAAACAAATTTTTTTTCTAAATAAAATAAAAATTTGAATAAATAAATTAAGAAAAAATTGACAAGATTAATAAAAATTATTAAAAGGAACAAACTTAACATTTTGCAAGATAAAAATTTACAAAACTGAAATTTTAATAACAATGCATAAAAAACAAGAAATTTATTAAAAATAAAAATTTGGAACAGTTAAAAATTTAATTGTTAGTGACACGAACGTCAATTCGGATAAAAAAGGAAATTACAGAAAAATATCGAAAACAGTGAAACCTACTGAAAAAAAATATTTCTGAAAATTCAAAATAAAATTTTTTTTGAAACTGTTAATAAAATTAATAAGCAGAACAAAAAATGTTATCGAATTAAATAAAAGAAATTAAATCAAACAATCCAAGTGACTTCATTTATTAAATAAAAATTTCATTTATGTAATTAATAATTAATAAATTTAAATAAAATAAAAATAAACAAGTTTTAAATTAATCTCAAGAAAAGACAATTATGTAACCAAAACTTTAAATAAAAATTCAAATTGACTTAAAATGAAACTAAAAAATTTTAATTTGTTAATTACAATTAACAAAAAATGATCAAAGACAATAAAAATGATCAAAATTGTACAAAAAATAAATAAAATTAACAAAAACGGTAAATAAATAATAAAAAAAAAATTTCAAAACTTGACAAAAACAGTAAAAAAATAATTTTTACTTGGAAGAAATAAAAAATTCAATTAATCCACGATTTTATTAATAAAGTTTTTTTTATCATCTTGGGTACAAAACATTATTACACAACGTTAGAACAAAAATACATACAAGCGATTTAATAATCAGGCATAATATTTATATAGAGCTTTAATTATATATGCATGAATATATATATAATTATTTCTCATTATAATTATAATCACAATTTTTTTTTTCATTTTTAAACTCTAAATCTTTTTAACATTCTTCTTTTTTTTATACACAATTTTTTTTCTTCTTTGTTTCTATAATTGGAACGGAAGATTATAAATTATATGTATTATTTATATTATTATATTATATATATATAGGTGCTATATATAATATATATAACATAGATACATACACAATAATATATATATATAAAATTCATAAAATTATATATGTAATTATATATAATATAATTTTTATTTAAGTCTTTGCACCACTTGCAAATTATGAAAAAAATCTCCGAAAAAATTTTTTTTACACAGTATTGTAAATCTTTTATAAAATTTTTCTCGCATTCTCAAAAAAAAAAAATCTTCTTTTAAAATAAAAATATTAGCGAGTTTTTTTTCTTTTTCTTTTCTCTGACTGTGTCTCAATTATTATTTTTCTGAAAATTATTTTTGTTTTATGTATATTATATATATATTTTTTTTCTCAGTTAACGTCTGATGAATCTTGTCGCCATTTTTGAACAGCTTCTCTCCTTGCGTCTGGCACCAATTGCGATTGTATTCCACCTAAAACGTTGCTTGTCGCCTCTGTCGCGAGGATTATTGGTTTCACGACTGTCGGCGGAATTTGTCTCAAAACTCCTCCAACCGCACCGGAAACTCCTTTGTGCTCATGTTCCTCACTCGCAACTCGCACTAATTGATTCGCCGTCTCGCCCAAGCCCTGCAAAAATAACACAAAATGAAAGAATGGAAATAAGAGAAGAAAATAATTTAATTATTAATTTTTTCAAATTAGAAATAAAAGATTTTTTCCTTTCATCAATTTTTTAATTTAATTCAGAATTAATTGATTTGATTTTTTCATTTTAGTAAATATCTAGAGAAATTGTTTATAACAGGGTTGCTACGCAATCTAAAAACCTGGAAAACTTGGAAATGTCAGGGAATTTTATAAACTTTGAAAAAACCTGAAAAAGTTAGGGAATTTTGATCGAAATCCTAGAAAATTGTTGTTTTCTAAAGATTATTCTTGAAATTTAATTTCACTTAAATAATTCAAAATTAATTCAATTTTAAAAGATTTGCGTTTACAATTTTCATAAGTAGATAAACTTCAAAAGATTTTGATTTAAAATTTGGTAAAATTTCAATTTTAAATGAATTTAATTAAAAATATTAAAAAACTTATATAAAGAAAATTATAAAAACTATAATTCTTCTGAAATTAATTAAATTTTTTAATGTATTTTTAACTAGTTTCATTAAAAATAATGAAGAATTTTAGTTAAAAACACTAAAACAAATTGAATTTTGAAGCAATTACAAATAATTGCAGAAATTCAATTATTTTCAAAAGTAGTGAAATTTTTCTCAGAAATTCCATTATTTTCTAAAATTTTATTTATTTATTTATTTAAAGTTTGGACGGAAATTTTAATAAAATTCTTGGCAAAATTTTAATTATTTTCGAAAACTTTCCTCAATTCAATGATTTTTAATATCTACTACTTTAATAAAAATTAAAAATTTCTAAAAGAATTGAATTAGTTAAGATAAATTTTATTAAAATTCTACGCAAATATTTCATTATTTTCATAAATAATAAAAATTTCACAGGAATTCAATTATTTACAAATTATTTTCATAGTTAATATCATTTCTAACAGGGATTCAATTATTTTCATAAATAATAAAACTCAATCCTGAATTTCAATTATTTTTAATACAATTTTAATTGAATTCCTTGGAAAAAGTTATTATTCTTAAAAATTTTATTAAAATTTATCAAAGAAATTCAATTATCTTAAAAACCTTTGCTAAAATTTATTTATTAGAATATTTAAGTATTATTTTCGATACATTTTTAATTAAATTTCTTTAATTTTCTTTTCTTCGCAGAAATCCAATGATATTTAAAAAATTACAAAAATTCTCGTCAAAATTTTCATTATCTTTATAAATAATAAAATTTTTCTCCGAAATTCAATTATTTTCAAAAATTTTAATAAAATTCTTGGCAGAATTTCAATTATTTTTAATACAATTTTCATCAAATTTCTCGAAAAATGCAATAATTATTCTTGAAAATTAATAATTAATTATTAATTATTTTTATCAATAACAATATTCATCACAAAAATACAATTAATTTTTAAAATATTAAAATTTTTCGCAGACATTCAATTATTTAAAAAAATTTTAATAAAATTCTTGTCAAAATTTCAAATTTTTTCAAAAATTTTCTCAATTTAATGATTTTCAATTTCACAAAAAACAAAATTTAATCATTTAAAATAAATTTTTATAAAATTATACGCAAACATTCAGTTATATTTATAAATAATGAAAATTTCACATAAATTCAATTGTTATTTAAAATAGAATTTCCATAAAATTTCTCGAAGAAAGTTAGTTATTTAAAAAATTTCTTTATAATTCTTTTTAGGGATTCAATTATTTTTATCTACAATAACATCATCTCAGAATTTCAATTATTTATAATACAATTTTAATAAAATTTCTCAAAAATATAATTATTTTGAAATATTTTATCAAAATTCGTCAGAAAAATTGAATTATTTAAAAATTTGTTACTAAAATTTTTTATTTGAATTTCTGAAAATCTGAATTTTTCATACTTTTAACTAACAATTCTGTAAAATTAATTATTTTGACAATTTTTAATTTCAATTCTGTTGAAATAAGTTGAATTTTTTAAAGTATGTTAAATTATTTTAAAAGTTTTAACGCAATTATTCCAATAAATCCAATTACCTTTATAAATAACAAAATTCTTTCCAGAAATTAAATTATTTTTAGGAATTAAAAAAAAATTCTATTCAAAATTCAATTATTTTCATAAATAACAATATTCATCACAAGAATTCAATTATTTTCAAAAAAATAAATTAAATTCTTGTTAAAATTTCAATTTTTTTCTTAGGGATTCAATTATTTTTATAAATAATAAAACAAATCGCAGAATCTTCATTATTTTTAATAAAATTTTTTGTTGAATTCCTCGAAAAATGCAATTATTCTTACAAATTTTATTATAATTCGTAGAAAGAATTCAATTATTTAAAGATTTGTTGATAAAATTCTTTATGAGAATTCGATTTTGGGAAACATTCAATTATTATTCAATAGATTTTTACTATTTTTGTATTTAAATAATTGAATTCTAGTAGAATTTTCTAATAAAAATTTATTTAAAAATGAATTTTAGTTAAAATTTTTAGAAATAATTGAATTTTAAAAAAATTTCAAAATTAAAATCTTTGAATATCTGAATTTGTCATACTTTTGACTAAGAATTCTGTAGAATTAATTTTTGATAAAGTTTAATTGAATTGTTCTCGAAGTTATTTTATAGTTATTTATTAATTGAAGAATTTTCGAATAATCGAAATTTTGCAAAATTGATTAATTGTAAACAAATAGATTTGAATATTCTTAAAGAACTTTGTCGATAAATTATTAAAAATAATTGATATAAAGAAGTATTTTTGTTAAAAATTCTAGAAAATATTAATTGAATTAAAATGACGAAAATAATTTTGAAGAAGTTAGAGTAACAATATTTGTTATAATATAAAATAATAATTTTATCACTTACTCATCTTTAATTATTATAAATAATGAAGAAATCGATCACTCCGAGTTGAAGACTCGGAGTTATCGATATCTTCATTTTTTATAATAATAATATTCATTATATGTTATTGAATTTCAAATTTTTGAATATCTTAATTTCTTTAAAAAAAATGATTAAATATTTATCTAAAAATAGTTATTGATGTTTTCGAATAATTTTCGTTTTAAAAAGCTGGAAAAATTCCGTTTTATTATCTGGAAAACTTGGAAAAGTCAGGGAATTTGAAAAGAGCAAAAGCGTGGCACAACTCTGATTATAAAAGTGCAATTGAAAATAAATAAAGTTCAAGATTAAATTGAAATTAAATTGAAATTAAATTAAAATTAAATTAAAATTAAATTAAAATTAAATTAAAATTAAATTGAAATTAAATTGAAATTGAATTTGAATTAAATTGAAATTAAAAGTAGAGAAAAATACCTCTTTAACTAGCATATAGGCATTCGTCATTCCCTCACGAATATCCGAGGGTTGATTGTATCTTTTTCTGCGTCCTTTTTGACCGCGTGTTTTTCTCCTTACACTTGGTCCAGGACTGACCATGTCATAGGCCGTCTCGGCGGTACTCTGAATTGCGTAGACCAATCGCGATGTCAATTCTAAAGCAGCCATTGCTGTTGAAGTCGTGAAACTATTTGCACCCCTCTGCAAACCTCGTACAATTCTTCCATCCTTCTGATATTGCTCGATTGGCATCCAGAACAAGTCGCGAATTCCTTGAACTTCACAAAAACAATTTATTAAACAATCAAGCTAATTTTCTTTTATCAAAATTCGATAACATACATTATTTAAATAGATGTTCAAATTTATAAATTTTATCTAAGAAATTCGGTATAGTAAAGATTTAATTTAATTTAATTTAATTTTTTATACTCTTTGAATTCTGAATTTTTGTCTCATAAACTATGAAATTACCACGAATTCAAATACAAAGCCTTAACTTTTTTCTATTCCTGACAATAATTTCTTTTTAAACAATTTAATTCTTGAAGAACAATCATAAAATAATTACTAAGAAAATATTTAATAAATAATTTTACTTAAATATTTCAAAATTAATTTAATTTTATAAGAGTTGCGTTTACAATTTTCATAAATAAATGAACTTCAAAAGGTTTCAATTTAAAATTTTGGAAAATTTCAATTTTGTATGAATTTAATTAGAAATTTTAAAGAACTTTAATGTTTGGAAAAATTTTAATAATTCAAATTCTTCAAAAATAATTTCAATTTAAAAAAAAATATAACTAATTATTCAAAATAATTGATTTCAAGAAGAATTTTAGTTAAAAATTCTGGAAAATAATAATTGAATTGAAATGATGAAAATAATTTTTGAAGAAGTTGGAGTATTAATATTCTTATAATATAAAATAATGATTTTATCACTCGGTCTATAATTTTCAATAAAAAAGCAACGAAAAAACTTACATAGTTGAACTAAGGAGTGCATTGGTCCCACGCCGACCAAAAGACCCTTTAGTTGATGATCTTTAATGTCCTGAATCCACTCCTGCAGCAAGTATGTAATTAATTTATCGAAACCAAGTAATCCGTGACGATTCGACAACTCCTTCAGTCTTAATTCCGACTTGTTCAAATGTGTCAGTCCCATTAAAATGCCAACCAGCGGTCCACGACTCAAATCCACTCGTTTAGCTTGATAATCCACTTTTATGTTCACTGAAGGTCCAAATACGACACTCCTGAAATTTTTTTAAAATACCAATTATTAATTATTTAATAAATATCAGGCTTCGCACTTATCTACTAAAATCTAGTATTTACTACTTTTTTACGTTATGCTACTATTCGGGTAATTTTTTTTAGATTTCAGCCACTAAAAGCTACTATTTCTGGTTTTTATTAGAATTTCCACTACTTTAAATTCGCTAATACTAGAAATAAAGAAAACTATTATCAAAAATTATAATCAAATTCTTTAAAACAATTCAATTATTTTCCAAAAATAACTGAAATTCAATTACTTTTAATATCAAGTATTTTCATAAAATTTTGCAAACAGAATTCAATTATTTAAGAAAATATTTATAAAATTTATCCAAAATTCAATTATTTTCATAAATAATAAAATTACCACAATAATTCAATTAATTTTAATACTTTTTTAAATTAATTAATCTAAAAATTCAATTATTTTCACAAATAAATTTTTCCACAAGAATTTAATTATTTAAAATAAAATTTTCATTATATTTATAATATTTGGAAAAAAAATTTATTATTTAAAACAATGTTTATAAAATTCTTATGAAGAATTTAATTATTCTCAAAAATAACAAAAAAATTTTTCAAAGAAATTCAATTGTTTTTAAACATTTTAATAAAATTTTCGCAATAATTCAATTATTCTCAGAAACAATAAAATTCTTCTCAGGAATTCAATTATTTTTGAAAATTTTAATAAAATTCTTAGCAACTATTCAATTATTTTCATAAATAACAAAATTCATATCTGGAATTTAATTATTTTTAATACAATTTTACAGCAATTTCTCAAAAACTGTAATTATTCTTAAAAATTTTATTTCCATTTCTCGAAAAAAATCAATACAATTATAAATTAAAATTTTTTGATATAATTCAATTATTCTTTTGGATTTGAATAAAATTCTTCCCAAGAATTTATTTATTTACATAAATAGTTCTTCGAAAGAATTCAATTATTAAAGATAAATAACAAAACTATTACCAAAAATTCAATTATTTTGAGGCATTTTAATAAAATTCTTTACAAAATTCAATTATTTTCATAAATAGCAATATTCATCACAAGAATACAATTAATTTTGAAAATATTTAAATTTTTCGCAGATATTCAATTATTTTAAAAAACTTTAATAAAATTCTTGTCAAAATTTTTCTCAATTCAACGATTTGTAATTTCCCAAAAAAAAATTTCACAAAAATTACCAAAAAAATTCAATTATTTAAAATAAATTTTTCTAAAATTCTACGCAAACATTCAGTTATATTTATAAATAATAAAAATTTCACATGAATTCAATTATTATTTAAAATAGAAATTCCATCAAATTTCTCGAAGAAAATTAGTTATTTAAAAATTTTTTATATAATTCTTTTTAGGGATTCAATTATTTTTATCTAATTATTTTTATCTCAGAATTTTAATTATTTTTAATACAATTTTTAAAAAATTTCTCAAAAATATAATTATTTTGAAATATTTTATCAAAATTTGTCAAAAAAATTGAATTATTTAAAAATCTCTGAAAATCTGAATTATTTTCACAATTTTTAATTTCAATTCTGTTGAAATAAGTTGAATTTTTTAAATTATGTTTAATTATTTTAAAAAGTTTTAACGCAATTCTTCCAATGAATTCAATTACCTTTATAAATTACAAAATTCTTCCCGAAAATTCAATTATTTTTAGGAATTTAAAGAAAAATTCTATTCAAAATTCAATTATTTTCATAAATAACAATATTCATCACAAGAATTCAATTATTTTTAAAAAGTAATAAAATTCTTCTTGGAAATTCAATTATTTAAAAAAATTCTAATAAAATCGTTCGCAGGAATTCAATTATTTTCATAAATAATAAAACGCTATTTAGGAATTCAATTATTTAAAAAAAAATTTAATAAAATATCACACAGACATTCAATTATTGTCAAAAATTTTAATAGAATTCTTTGTAAACTTTAATTATTTTAAAAAAATTTTCGCTATTCAATGATTTACTACTATTTTCATAAAATTTACAAACAGAATTCAATTATTTAAAAAATTTTTCTAAAAAATCTTCGTTAGAATTCAATTCCTTTCATGAATAATAAGAATTTCTGAGGAATTCAATTATTTAATTTAGAATTTTCATCAAATTAGTCGAAAGAAATTAATTATTTAAAATTTTGTATAAAATTCTTCTCAAGAATTAAATTATTTTTGTAAATATATTTAAATTCTTTTATGATTAATAAAATTCATTGTAGGAATTGAATTTATTAACAGAATAAGAAAGAAGTAAATATTTTTCATGGAAATTAGAAAAACGTCAGGAAAATAAAATATAAAATTAATTTTTTGTCAGTTTTGTGAAAAATTAGAATTTAAATTTAATTTATGTAAATTAATTATTTTAATTAAATTTAATCTTGTTCATTGAGTAGATTTTACAAGGCTTTTAGACGGTATTATGTTGTTTATTTATTTGGACAACGTTTCGATGCCTTTAGCATCCTCATCATCCTCAATCAACAAATTAAAGACACGGACGTTAAAATATTATCAATCATAAATTTAATTTTTTCTAAAACGAGTTTTTTTTTGGTCTTCAAGTTTAATTTTTCGATAGCTACTTTTTTTTAGCTTGAAAGCTACTTTTTGTTACTTTTTTAAAATTAATTATCGAGTGCGAAGAGTCTGAAATAGAAGTAATTTAAAATATTGAAATTAAAAAAAAAAGGAAATTGAAAGAAAAGTAAAATATTACCTGAAGTAGGTGGGTTGACTGTCATCCTGAGATTCGGATATAATTTTCGTATTCTGCTTATTCTCCTTAATTGTCAATTCATCCTCCAGTAGAATCATTAAATTCTGATCGACGACCGTATCGCTTTCCTGCGATGAATTCATACTTCTTGTATTTGCATTAGTGTCATTGACACTCATCACCGGTGGATGGTGAGTTGGTGTTCCTTGCTTCGATCCCGGCGAAGATTGTGTATTACTATTCACATTCGCATTATCCTGACTTGGTCCTCCGCTCAATTCGGTGAAAAAATCAATGAGAAAATGTAAACTATCCTGATCGATGTTCAGCTGAAGTGGTAGAATACTCAGTTTTAGGCAACACTCCTGGGTACTGAGTTTTGGATCGGGACGTATGTGAACTGCCTTCATTTCAAACATATTCGCGTGCGATTGTCTCGGTTTATCCTCACTGCTATACTGATAGAGGAATTTATTTATATTCGATGAATCGAGTCGATCGCGAATTTCAATTTCGTTGATGAGCAAAATTTGCCGTGAGGCTTGTGTCGTCTCCTCGGGATAAACTTCATGTTGAAAACGAACTTTGTGCAATTGAAGTTCCATGAGGAGTTTCTCGTCTCTTCCAGGACCGCCGAGACTCCACCATTCCGCTGGCGATTCACGAGCTCTTGCTCGAGGTGAATTTGGAACACTACCAAAGCGAACTTCATTTGCTGAATTCTTCTTGTATCCAACGCCACCAATCACTGAACGACTTCTGTTCAAAAATGGAGAAGAAAAAGAAAATTTGAGGACAAAGTAGAATATTTTGAAAACGAATACAGGGTTGCCAAAAAAAAATTTAATTCTTTCCTTTCCCTAAACAAAATTTAATTTAATTTCCCTAAAGAAAAATTAATTCATTCGAAGAATTGCGTTAAAACTTTTAAAATAACTAAACATACCTAATTTAAAAAATTCAACTTAATTCAACAGAATTGAAATTAAAAATTTTTAACAAAATTAGTTCTAGAACTGTTAATTACATGTATGCAAAATTTAAATTTTCAAAGATTTTAATTTCAAACCTTTCCAAATTCAATGATTACTAAAAATTCACGCTATAATAAAGATTTTCAAAAAATTTAAATTCAACAACTTATAAGAATATTATAAGTCATTTCAATTCAATTATTATTATTTTCTAGAATTTTTAACAAAAAATACTTCTTTATATCAATTATTTTTAATAATTTATCGACAAAGTTCTTTGAGAATATTCAAATCCATTTGTTTACAATTAGTCAATTTTCAAAAATTTCGATTATTCGAAAATTCTTCAATTAATAAATAACTATAAAATAACTTCGAGAACAATTCAATTAAACTTTATCAAAAAAAAAATTAATTCTACAAAATTGTCAGTTAAAAGTATGAAAATTTCAGATATTCAAAGATTTTAATTTTGAAATCTTTTCAAAATTCAATTATTTCTAAAAATTATAACTGAAATTCAATTTTAAATAAATTTTTATTAGAAAATTCTACTAGAATTCAATTATTTAAATACAAAAATAGTAAAAATTTGTTGAATAATAATTTAATGTTTCCCGAAATTGAATTCTCAGTCAACAAAAAATTGTATTAAAAATAATTCAAATTCTGAGATGTATTTTATTATTTATAAAAATAATTGAATCCCTAAGAAAAAAATTGAAATTTTAACAAGAATTTAATATAAATTTTTAAAAATAATTGAATTCTAGTGATGGATATTATTATTTATGAAAATAATTGAATTTTGAATAGAATTTTCTTTTTAATTCCTAAAAATAATTGAATTTCTGGAAAGAATTTTGTTATTTATAAAGGTAATTGAATTCATTGGAAGAATTGCGTTAAAACTTTTAAAATAATTAAACATAATTTAAAAAATTCAACTTATTTCAACAGAATTGAAATTAAAAATTGTCAATATAATTAATTTTACAGCATCGTTAGTTAAAAGTATGAAAAATTCAGATTTTCAGGGATTCACATAAAAAATTTTATTAACAAATTTTTAAATCATTCAAGTTTTTTGACGAATTTTGATAAAATATTTCAAAATAATTATATTTTTGAGAAATTTTATTAAAATTGTATTAAAAATAATTGAAATTCTGAGATGAGTTTTATTATAGATAAAAATAATTGAATCTCTAAAAAGAATTATATACAAATTTTTTAAATAACTAATTTTGTTCCAGAAATTTTATGAAATTCAATTTAAAATAATAATTGAATTCCTGTGAAATTTTTATTATTTTTAAATACAATTGAATGTTTGCGTAGAATTTTAGAAAAGTTTATTTTAAATTATTGAATTTTTTTGGTAATTTTTGTGAAAATTTTTTTTTGTGAAATTGAAAATGATTGAAATGAGAAATATTTTGAAAAAAATTGAAATTTTGACAAGAATTTTATTAAAATTTTTAAAAATAATTGAATGTCTGCGAACAATTTTAATATTTGAAAAATTAATTGTATTCTTGTGATGAATATTGTTACTAATAAAAATAATTAAATTTTCAAAAGATATTTCTCAAAACTCCTAAAAATAATTGAAAATCTGGTAAGAATTTTAATTTGTAAATTGTAACCTTTTGAAAATTCAATTATTTGTTAAAATTCACGCTATAATTCTTTTAATATTGCAAATAGTATCTTAATTTTTAATTAAAATTAATTTTTAAATCAATTTTTATAAGAAATTTTCTACCTGAATTCAAATCTTTAAGTACAATAATAAATAATTTTTTGAATAACTGAATGTTTATCAAAATCGAATTCTTTTCACGAATTTTAAAATAATTTTTTAGAATTATTGAATTTTTCAAGGAATTCAGTTCTCAAATTGTATCAAAAATAATTGAAATTATTAAAATAGTAGATATGGAAAATCATTGATTTGAGGAAAGTTTTTGAAAATAATTGAATGTTGCCATGAAGATTATTAAAATTTACGAAAATAATTGAATTTCGGAAAAAAATTTTATTATTTATAAAGATAATTGAAATTTTTACAAGAATTTTTAAAAATTTTTGTAAAGTTTGTGAAAATATTGTTTATTAGATATTGAAAATTATTAAATTGAAAAATTGTTGAAAAAAATTGAAAATTTAACAAGAATTTTATTTAAATTTTTGAAAGTAATTGAATTTCGGCGAAGAATTTTAATAGTTTTGAAAATAATTGAATTCTTGTGTTGAATATTGTTATTTATGAAATTAATTGAATTTTAGAAAGAATTTTTTTTGAAATTCCTAAAAATAATTGAATTTATAGAAAGAATTCAAAGATTTTATTTTGAAACCTTTTCAAAATTTTAGCTGTAATGTTTTTAATATTCAATTATTTTCTACTATTTTGACTAAAATTTCTTTTTATATCAATTTGAAAATTTCTACGAGAATTCAATTATTTAAATACAATTAATTAATTTATTGAATAATTAAATGTTTCTCAAAATTTAGTTTTCCTAAAGCATTATATCAAAAAATTTGTAAATAATTGAATTTTTTCGACGAATTTTAATAAAATTTTTAAGAATAATCGAATTTTTCGAGAAATTCAATTAAAATTGTATTTAAAATAATTGAAATTGATGAGTTTTATTATTTATAAAAATAACTGAATGTTTTCGAAAAAATGTATAAAAAAAAATTTGCATACAATTAAATTCCCGTGAAATTTTTATTATTTATGAAAATAATTAAATGTTTAAGTAGAATTTTATCAAAAAATTTTTTTTTAATACTTATAATTAAATTCTTTTAAGAAATTTTATTAAAACAGTAAATATTGAAAATCATTGAATTGAGAAAAATTTTTGAAAATAATTGAAATTTTATTTTGAATTTTATTAAAGTTTTTGAAAATATTGGAATTTTGGAGATCAATTTTATTATTTATAAAGATAATTGAAATTTTAACGAGCATTTAAAAAAATTTTTAAACGTTATTAAATTTTTGCGAAGGATTTTATTAATTTTGAAAATAATTGAATTTCTTCAATCATTTGTAACTTTTACAAAATTCAATTTTTTGAGTGTTTTTTAACTAAAATTCTTCTGTAAATCCATTATTTTTAATAATTAATTAAATATATATTAGAAAATTTAACTGATTTCAGAGGACTTTGAATTATTAACATTTTTCAAAAATCTAAGTTCTTTAAAATTTCTAATTAAATTCATTCAAAATTGAAATTTTCAAAAATTTTAAATTGAAATCTTTTTATGTTAATCTATTTATAAATATTATTTCTTCCCTGATTTGTGGCAACCCTGGAGTATAAAATATGATTCTCTTACCGTCCTTGATTCATTGCATTGTACCGTTGACCCACCTCGTCAATTGTGACATGTTTCTTGGGAGGAGGTTGAGGATTTCCGAAATCCTTTCCACCGTACATATGCCATATGAGGTTCATTTCGCACAGTGTGTACCTTAAAACGGGAAGGGGAAAATGTTTTGGTGCCTTAAGAACGTCAGCTTTTCCCAATGGAATTGAGAAATGATTGTCGATAACGCGCAATGATTCAGGACAAAGCCAACGAATTTCTGGAACTCCATGTCGCGGCAGAATTCCAACACCCGCCTCTTCGCCGAGAATACAAAAATCCTCATCGGGATCTTCCTCCTCCTCCATATGTGTTTCTTGTGGAGAAACAATTTTTCTTTCCGTGTGCGACATTTCATTTTGTAATAGAGGATTTGATTCGCCAGGGAAAAAGAAGACTTTCACCTGTTTTTCAATTTCCGGTGATTTTTTACAAGATTTCACAGCCGCTCCTTGAAACAAAAAAAAATGGGTTCTCAATAAGTTTTAACTAAAATACTTCTTTAAATCAATTATTTTTAATAATTTTCGAAAAACTTCTTTGACAATTTTCAAGTCCATTTTTTTACAATATTCAATTCTACAAAATTTCAATTATTCGTAAATTCTTAAATTAAATATATATTAGAAAATAAAAACTTCAAATAATAAAAAAAAATTCAATTAAACTTTTTCAAAAGAATTATTTCAAAATTCAATTATTTCTAAAAATTCACGCCATATTGCCTTTAATATTCAATTATTATCTAAAATTTTTTATTGAAGTTCACTTTTAAATCAATTTCTATTAGAAAAATCTACGAGTATAACATTGGGAGTAAAAATGAGAAAAGTGACTTGGGAGCAAAAACGGGATAAAATGATTTATGTATTTATCGATAAGTTTATTATAATATTGCTTTGCAAAATATTAATTATAATAAAATAAGTTTTTCTTTAATTTTAAATATTTTTTGACCGTGAATTACAATTAATTTATCCATAAATTACAAAATCATTTTAACTCGCTTTTGCTCCCAAGTCACTTATCCCACTTTTGCTCCCAATGTTTTTTTAAACCATTTTTACTATCAGCCCCTCAGTTAAAAGTATGAAAAATTCAGATTTTCAGAGATTTTTAAATAATTCAATTTTTTTGACGAATTTTGATAAAATATTTCAAAATAATTAAATTTTTGAGAAATTTTATTAAAATTGTATTATAAATAATTGAAATTCTGCGATGAGTTTTATTATTTACAAAAATAATTGAATTCCTGAAAAGAATTTTATTATTTACGAAAATAATTGAATCCATGTAAAAGTTTTATTATTCATGAAAGTAATTGAATGATTGCAAAGATAAAAAATTTTTGTGTAAATAATTGAATTCCAGTGAAATATTTATTATTTTATGAAAATAATTCAAGGTTTGCGTAGAATTTTATTAAATTTTTTTTAAATAATTGAATTCTTTTGGGAAATTTTATTAAAATAGTATATATATTAAAAATCATTGAATTGAGGAACATTTTTGAAAATAATTTAATTTTTGCCAAGAATTTTATCAAAATTTTTTAAAATAATTGAAATTTTGACATGAATTCTATCAAAATTTTTGAAAATAATTGAATTTCGGAGAAGAATTTAATTATTTATAAAGATAATTGAAATTTTGAAAAGAATTTTAAAAAATTTTTGAATTTTTTCAATAATTGAATTTCGGCTAAGAATTTTATTACTTTTGAAAATAATTAAATTTCTGCAATCATTTGTAATTTCTCTAAAATTCTCCAAACAATATTGTACAATTTACGAACTTTTCGTATTTTCTCAATAAAATTACGGACTTTACGGACCTTTTTTCAAAAAAAAAAAAAAAATGACTTTTACTGATTTTAAGCAAATTGAAGGACCTTTAAGTGATTTAAGTAAGTAAGTAGGCTTATTAAATCGATTTACTTATTTTTTAAAAAATTTTTTTATTAAAAAAACAAAAGAAGGGACTCTCCTTTTGTTTTTTTAATAAAATACCTTTAACAAGGTATTAATTAAAAATACCTTTAACAGTATCCTCCATTGCCTCTTCCATAAGACTATTGACCCTCTCGACTTGACTCTTACTCAGATTATTGACACTCTCATCACCGAGTAAAGTTTCCTCATCGCCAGAACCAGGTACGGAGATCGTGTCGCTTGTATCAAGATTTGAAGCGATATCACCGTCACTCGCGAAATATGTTAAAAGTTGCATTAAAGCACTACCAGAATCAGCGCAAGTTCTCACATGTAAACAATTGTTACTCGCTCTTAAATCAACTCTCGGTGCACCACCGCACATTTTCTCATTGAGTCTCAATGATAGTTCAAAGAGACCGAGGTCCATAACACAAACGAAATCTCTTCTCAAATCCACGTGATTTCCAAGTTTATCGGAAATGAATAGAGCTAAGTCTTCAGCGATAAATCGAAGAGTCGATGTATTTGTTTGCGCTGCAATATTACTGGAGATACTGAAACTTCCTAGCGTTACCACTGATCTTATTGGAAGATGAAGAGGTCTATAAAAGAGGAACAAAAAAAATTCGTTAGTCATTGTTGTTCATGTTTATTCTTATGATAGTGACAGGGTTGCCAAAGGTTTGGGAAATTCAGGGAAAAGTCAGGGATTTTTATTAAAAAATAATGTAAAAAATTAAATTCTTAAAATTCATAAGAAAATTTTGAATTTTTGTGTCTTTTTTGTTTGACTCAAACTATAAAATTACCACGAATTCTAATACAAAACCTTTAATCTTTCCTATTTCTGACAATTTATTTTTAAATAACTTAATTCTTGAATAACTACCTATCATAAAATTATTACTTATAAATTATTTAATGAATAATTCTACTTAAATGTTTCAAAATTAATATTGAATTTTAAAAAAGTTGCGATAATAATTTGCACAAATAGATGAATTTCAAAAGAATATAATTTAAAATTTTTGAAAAATTCAATTTTGAATGAATTTAATTAGAAATTTTAAAGAACTTAGATTTTTGAAAAATTTTAATGATTCAAATTCTTCTCAAATCAGTTAAATTTTCGAATATATATTTAATTAATTATTAAAAATAATGGATTTACAGAAAAATTTTAGTTAAAAAACACTCAACAAATTGAATTTTGGAAAAGTTACAAATGATTGAAGAAATTCAATTTTCAAAATTAATAAAATCCTTCGCAGAAATTTAATTAAATTTAAAAATTTTTTTTAATTCTCGTCAAAATTTCAATTATCTTTATAAATAATAAAATTGTTCTCCAAAATTCAAATATTTTCAAGAACTTTAATAAAATTCAAAGCAAAATTTCAATTATTTTCAAAAATTTTTCTCATTTCAATGATTTTCAATATTTACTGTTTTAATAAAATTTTTCAAAAGAATGTAATTATAAGTATTAAAAAAATTGTTGATAAAATTCTACTCAAACATTTAATTATTTTCATAAATAAAAAAAATTTCACGGGAATTCAATTGTATACAAATTTTTTTATAAATTTCATCGAAAACATTCAGTTATTTTTATAAATAATAAAACTCATCAATTTCAATTATTTTAAATACAATTTTAATTGAATTCCTCGAAAAATTCGATTATTCTTAAAAATTTTATTAAAATTCGTCGAAACAATTCAATTATTTACAAATTTTTTGATAAAATTCTTTAGGAAAACTCAATTTTGAGAAACATTTAATTATTCAATAAATTAATTACTTTTGTATTTAAATAATTAAATTCTCGTAGAATTTTCTAATAGATTTAAAAATGAATTATAGTTAAGATTTTTGAAAATAATTGAATATTAAAAGCATTATAACTTGAATTTTGAAAAGGTTTCAAATTAAAATCTTAGAATTCTTTCTATAAATTCAATTATTTTTAGGAATTTAAAAAAAAAATTTCTTTTTAAAATTCAATTAATTTCATAAATAACAATATTCAACACAAGTATTCAATTATTTTCAAAACTATTAAAATTCTTTGCAGAAATTCAATTACTTTCAAAAATTTGAATAAAATTCTGGTTAAAATTTCAATTGTTTTCAATAATTTTCCAATTTAACAATTTTCAATATCTAATAAATATTTTCACAAACTTTACAAAAAAAAATTCAATAATTAAAATAAATTTTATGAAAATTCATCAAAAGAATTCAATCTTAGAAAATATTGTGTTATTCAATAAATTATTTATTTTTGTATTTAAATAATTGAATTCTCGTAGAATTTTCTAATAAAAATTGATTTAAAAATGAATTTTAGTAATAAAAAGATAGATAGATAGATAGATAGATTTAGATTATCGTTGAATATTAAAAATATTAAAAGCATTATAGTGTGAATTTTTTGAAATAATTGAATTTGGCAAATTATTCCAAAAATTATTTAGTTTTCTATTTAAATAATTGAATTCTCATAGAATTTTCCAATAGAAATTGGTTTAAAAATAAATTTCACTTAAAATTTTAGATTATAATTGAACATTAAAAGCATTATAGTGTGAATTTTTAAAAGGTTTCAAATTAAAATCTTTGAATTGTTCCTAGAAATTCAATTACATATTTTTAGAAATTTAAAAAAAATTCTTTTTAATATTCAATTAATTTCATAAATAACAATATTCGTCACAAGAATTCAATTATTTTCAAAAGTATTAAAATTCTTCGCAGAAATTCAATTATTTTTCAAAATTTGAATAAAATTCTTGTAAATTTCAAAAGATTTCAATTAGAAATTTTAGGAAATTTGAATTTTAACGAATTTTTTATTATTGAATATTAGTTCAAAAATTTTAACGCAATTCATCGTAAAATTCAATTATCTTCATAAATGACAAAATTCTTCCCAGAAGTTCAATTACTTTCAGGAATTTAAAAAAATTCTTTGCAAAATTCAATTATTTTCATCACAAGAATAAAATTATTTTCAAAAATATTACAATTCTTTGCCAAAATTCAATATTATTTTCATAAATAACAAATATTCATTACAAGAATTAAATTATTTTCAAAAGTATTAAAATTCTTTGTCGAAATTTAATTATTTTCAAAAATTTTAAGAATATTCTGAGAAAAAGTTTGTATAATTTTCAAAATTTTTTCAAAAATCAATGATTTTCAATATCTACTATTTTTATGAAATTCCCCACAAGAATTCAAGTATTTAAAAAATAGGTTTAATTAATTATTAAAAATAATTGATTTAGAGAAGATGTTAAAAACTTTTTATAAAAATTTAATTTTTGAGAAGTTACAAATACAAGTTTAGTTTTTATAAATAATTGAATTTTGAAAAGGTTTCTATTTAAAATCTTTGAAAATCTGAACTTTTCATATTTTTAACTAACAATTTCTGTATCTAATCATTTTTTGAGTAAATCAGAATATTCTTTAGAGTCAGGGAAAAAGTCAAAGTTCAATCTGGAAATCAGGGAAAAATAAAATCAAATTTTTGTAACAACCCTGAAAAGAGTGATTTTAGTATCTTCTTGAAATCTCAATTTTATTCTCTAAAATGTACTGAAAAAAATTGAGGGACAAAATTAATGAGACTGGCAATGCATGGAAGGAAGCAAAGCATCAGCTCCTTTTCAATTAGCAATTTTTCTTTTTTTTTTTGGAAGTTTAAATAGGAAATAAAAAAAATAACCTGTAAGCAACTGCACAATCCCAAAGATGAAGATGCAATTCTGTCAGTACACCTGGAGGTGAATAACCCGCAATTGGATGATCAGTGACGTCCAGACAGTCGGTTAATTGCGAAAACCATGAAGATTGCGTCGCACTCATTCGATGCCTAAGTGTCGCATTTCTTATTCCAACCGCAACTCTAAAAGTCTGCAAAAAAATGGATTCAAATAATTCAAATAATTTTTTTAGTTAGTTTTTTTTAGTTCAAAATAATTCAAGAGAAAAAAATATTCTACTTTTAAACAAATTATAAATACTCAAACAAATTTTATTAAAACCATAATAATTAATAAAGTTTACTGAAATATAATGAAATATAATTAAGTATAATTAAATATAATTAAATAAAATTAAATTCATTAAATGTATTAATTAAAAAATCACCTTAATTTTGTGTGTCTGATGCGCAGCCTGTACACGAATAGCAACAGCGAGCATATCTTTATCAGTTGATTTTAACGTGACATTTGTTCCCGATTCACTTCTGTATATTGTTTGTAGACAATGCCTTGGAATAATGGAATTAATCGATCTCAATGGTGGAGTTTGCGATGGCGTTGTCGTCAATCCACAATGATTTAGTGAAATATTTTTCGACATTGCACAAATATAACCCAAATTAATGTCGCCTTTATATGATGTAATAAAAAATAGTGTCGCATCCTCAACTCTTAAAATTAATTCACCCTGCTGTCCAGGTATGACATTTCTCATTGAATCTCTCACTGGTGTGTACATACTCAAGAGACCGTGATTAATATTCAATGTTAGTGCAATTTTCGACTGACCATTTTTCGACACTCGAATTTGCTTTGTTTTCATACTTTTCTCAGCCGTCGAGTAAAATATTCCCTCGTCCTCTGAGTCCGATTCCGAATCGTATTGGATTCCACTCTTACACATGCTAAATCTAAAAAAAATTTGTTGTTAGTTTTAGTTTCGTTTTAGTTGTAAACTCTAAAGAAAAATAATTAAATTTTTGAGAAGTTACAATTGCAATAAAATTGCAATCATTTGTAAATGATTGCAATTTTTAGAAATCATTGAATTTTTAAATGATTTCAAATTAAAATCTTTGAAAATCAGAATTTTTCATACTTTTAATTAACAATTCTGTAGAACTAATTTGTTTGAAAAAATTTTAATTCCAATTCTGTTAAAATTAAATGATTTATTAAAATTATATTTAATTATTTCAAAAGTTTTAACGCAATTCTTCGGAAAAATTCAATCATCTTCATAAATAACAAAATTCTTTCGGAAAATTCAATTATTTTTATGAATTTAAAAAAAAATTCTTTTCAAAATTTAATTATTTTCATAAATAACAATACTCATCGAAAGAATTCAATGATTTTCAAAAAGTATTAAAATTCTTTGCCAAAATTCAATTATTTTCAAAATTTTTAAATAAAATTCTTTCCAAAAATTTAATTATTTTCAAAAATTAAAAAAAAATTCTTGTCAACATTTTAACTATCTTTATAAATAGCAAAATTCTTCGCCAAAATTCAATTATATTCAGGAATTCTAATAAAGTTCATTACAAAATTCAATTATTTTAATAAATAACAATATTTATCACAAGAATTTAATTATTTTTAAAATTAATAAAATTCTTCACAGAAATTCAATTACTTTCAGGAATTTAAAAAAAAATTCTTTGCAAAATTCAATTATTTTAATAAATAACAATTTCAATTATTTTCATAAATAATAATAATTTCATAGGAATTTAACTAATTTAAAAATTAATTGGCATACATTTTTTCGAAAAAAGTCAATTCTTTAAAAATTTTTTAAGGAATTAAATTATTTTTCATAAATAATAAAACTCATCGCAGAATTTCAATTATTCTTAATACAATTTTAATTAAATTCCACGGAAAATATAATTATTCTTAAAAATTTTATTAAAATTCGTCGAAAGAATTCAATTATTTACAAATTTGTTTATAAAATTCTTTACATGAATTCAATTTTAAGAAATATTCAATTATTCAAAAAATGATGTAGGATTTATTTTTGTGTTTTAATAATTGAATTCTCGTAGAATTTTTTAATAAAAATTGATTTATAAGTGAATTTCAGTTAATTTATTCATATTTTAGATAATAAATAATTGAATACTAAAAGCGTTATAGCTTGAATTTTTAGAAATAATTGAATCTTCAACTGGTTACAAATTAAAATCTTTGAAAATTTGAATTCTTAATACTTTTAATTAACAATTCTGTAAAACTTTTTTTTTCAATTTTTTATTTCAATTCTTTTGAAATTATTTAATGCTTTTATTTTCTAAAATATATTTAATTGAAGAATTTCCGAACAATGGAATTTTGTTTTAAGTATCTAATAATTCGCTCGTTATCATATTAAACAAAATTAGGCGTAAAATTAAAATTATACCAAACCTTTCCTCGTAACAAAATAATAATTCTTACTTGGGATAGATTGATTCCTGCAAGAGATTTGGCGAAAAATCGAGACCAATGTGCGTGTCCGGTGATGTATAGACTGGCCTTGGCGCTGACGGTTCCCACAATAATAGATCAGAATTAAAACGATTGTACAACAGTTCATAAAGATGTTTGGATGGAATTTGAATCGAAGTTGATGGTAGGCCGATTTCAAGTTGAATTCTCGATCCACGAGTACCTTCCTCAATGAATTCGAGCATCTCTTGCCTACTTCCGGGTATAATCAATTCCTCTCCGTCTCTGCAGAATTTTAAATACAAAAAAAATTTATTTTAATTTACAGAAATATTACAAACTACTAAAATATTATTTTTAAAAAGAAAAACTCCAATTTGTAAATCTATATTGAATTTTATAAATTTTATAAATTTTATTCAATTTATATTCAATTTATAATTGAAGAAAAAAACCAACAAACCTGTTATCACTTTCGCTTCGTTCGCCCTGTGCTTGCGTTCTCGAATGAGGAGTATCCGATTCATGAACAATTCGCTTCGAACTAAATGGCGATGGTGCGTGTCTCGAAGCATTCTCCAAATTTTCCAGAGTATCATCCAAACTCGATTCGGCTTCACCCTCTGAACTATCCTCTAAAGGACCACCCAAATGTTTCGGATAAATTGTAATAACAATTCTAGGCCAACCGAAACCTTCAGTATTGTCAGTTTGAAGTGAGCCATCGGATTTTTCATCAGCCGAAGCTTTTCCAATTTCCACCGGTACATCGGAATCGGCTTCAGTATAAGTCATCAGCAATCGTCGACATTGAATTTCATGTCGCGATAAATAACGCGAACGACTCTCCATTGATGAATGTATTTTTGTATCGATTAAATTGAATGTCACATAGTCACCTCTCACCGAACGCTTCCACCAAGGTACTCGATTCATGTCATGTAATGGTCTCATGTCCGGAATTGGAAATCTATTTCGAACGGAAACAAAAACAAAAATATCAACAATTTTTATACAATCAAAAATAATTAGATTTTAAGGGCCATTGTTTACATTTTACATCAAATTATTCAAATTAACACAACTTCAGGGCTCTAACCAGTGAAAGTATTTAAAAATATTTTACGGATTTTACGGAACAAAAATGAAAAATTACGGACCAATTACTGACAAAAATATAAGCAGTCCATTTGTTTACAATATTCAATTTTACGAAATTTCAATTATTCGTAAATTTTTCATTATAAAAAATTCTAATTTTCAAAGATTTTAATTTGAAACCTTTTCAAAATTCAATTATTTCTAAAAATTAAGCTAGTATTTGTAACTTCTCAAAAATTAAATTTTTATAAAAAGTTTTTAACATCTTCTCTAAAGCAATTATTTTTAAATTCCTGAAACTAATTGAATTTCTAATAAGAATTTTATTAATTTTTAAAATTCCTTAAAGTAATTTTGTCATTGTTTATAAAGATAATTGAATTTTCACGATGAATTGCGTTAAAATTTTTGAACTAATATTCAATAATAAAAAATTCAACTAATTTAAACAGAATTGAAATTAAAATGTTTCAAAAAAATTAGTAACTTCTCCAATTTTTAATTATTTTTTTAGAGTTTTTAACTAAGACTCTTCTCTAATTCAATTATTTTTAATAATTTATTAAATATACATTAAAAAATTTAATAAGAATTTGAATTATTAAAATTTTTCTAAAATCTAAGTTCTTACCATTTCTGATTAAATTCGTTTAAAAAAATTCAAAAAACAGATTTTTTTAAAATTCAACATTTTTTCCTCTCTTTTATGGGATTTAGCTTCATTATTTTTTGGCTCTTCACAAACACATTACTTATTTAATAGTCTCGACTCTTTGGTAAAAAATCTAAATTTATCGGAAATTATCAAAAATTCAAAATTCCGAATTTCTTAAAATTCAACATTATTTCTTCTCTTTTATGCCATTTAGCTTCATTATTTTTGTGCTCTTGGAAAATACTTTACTTATTTAATTGTCTCGACTCTTTGGTAAAAAATCTAAAATTATCGGAAATTATCAAAAATTCAAAATTCCGAATTTCTTAAAATTCAACATTTTTTCCTCTCTTTTATGGGATTAAGCTTCATTATTTTTGTGCTTTTGGAAAATACTTTACTTATTAAATAGTCTCGACTCTTTGGTGAAAAATCTAAAATTATCAAAAATCCGAATTTCTTAAAATTCAACATTATTTCTTCTCTTTTATGCCATTTAGCTTCATTATTTTTGTGCTCTTGGAAAATACTTTACTTATTTAATTGTCTCGACTCTTTGGTAAAAAATCTAAAATTATCGGAAATTATCAAAAATTCAAAATTCCGAATTTCTTAAAATTCAACATTTTTTCCTCTCTTTTATGGGATTAAGCTTCATTATTTTTGTGCTTTTGGAAAATACTTTAATTATTAAATAGTCTCGACTCTTTGGTGAAAAATCTAAAATTATCAAAAATCCGAATTTCTTAAAATTCAACATTATTTCTTCTCTTTTATATGCCATTTAGCTTCATTATTTTTGTGCTCTTGGAAAATACTTTACTTATTTAATTGTCTCGACTCTTTGGTAAAAAATCTAAAATTATCGAAAATTATCAAAAATTCAAAAAACCGAATTTCTTAAAATTCAACATTTTTTCCTTTTTTTTATGGGATTTAGCTTTATTATTTTTGGCTCTTTGAAAATACTTTACTTTTTTAATAGTCTCCACACTTTGGTAAAAAATAAAAAATTATTAAAAATTGTCAAGAATCCGAAAAATCGTATTTCTTAAAATTGAACTTTTTTTTTCTCTTTTATGGCATTTAGCTTTATTATTATTTGAATTTCTATTCAAGACAAAAAATGGAAAACAGAAAAAATTTAGAAACTTTTAAAAATTCCAGGCCTTCTCCATGATTTCCAGAAGCCTTTTAAAAATTCAATACCATTTCCATGATTTGAATGATTTTCAGATTCTGTAGGAACCCTGTTAAAATTAAATTCTCATAAAGAATTTAATCAACTAATTTTTTAATAATTGAATTCTTTTGACGAATTTTATTAAATTTTTAAGAATAATTACATTTTTCTTTGCCAAATTCAATTATTTTAAAAAATTTGCTTTATAATGCTTTTAATATTTTTAATATTCAACAATAATCTAAAATTCATTTTTAAATCAATTTTTATTAGAAAATTCTACAAGAATTCAATTATTTAAATACAAAAACAAATAATTTATTGAATAACACAATATTTTCTGAGATTGAATTCTTTTGATGAATTTTGATAAAATTTATTTTAATTAAAATTATTTTTGTAAAGTTTGTGAAAATATTTATTAAATATTGAAAATTATTAAATTGAAAAATTAATGAAAAAATTGAAATAATTAAGTATAATTTTAATAAATCAATTAATTTCAACAGAATTGGAATTAAAATTTTGAAAACAAATTATTTCTGGAGAATTGTTAATTATAAATATGAAAAATTAAGATTTTCAAATGTTTTAATTTGGAACCTTTTGAAACTTCAATTATTTCTAAAAATTCACGCTATAATGCTTTTAATATTCAATTATTATCTAAAATTTTAACTGAAATTTATTTTTAAATCAATTTTTTTTTAGAAAATTCTACTGGAATACAATTATTTAAATACAAAAAAAATAATTTATCAAATAATTGAATGTTTATAAAAATTGAATTCTTGTGAAGAATTTGATCCAAATATTTGTAAATAATTGAACTCTTTTGACGAATTTTAATTAAATTTTTAAGAATAATTACATTTTTCGAAGAATTTGGTTAAAATTGTATTAAAAATAATTGAAATTCTGAAATGAGTTTTATTATTTATGAAAATAATTGAATTTTTACGAAGAAATTTATAAAAGTTTGTAAATAATTAAATTGTTGTAAAATTTTTATTATTTCATAAAAATAATTAAATGTTTTCGTAGAATTTTATTAAAATAGATATTAAAAATCATTGACTTGAGGAAAATTTTTAAAAATTGAAATTTTGCCAAGAATTTTATTAAAATTTTTTATTTGAATTTCCGCAATCATTTGTAATTTCTCTAAAATTCCCCAAATTATATCGTATAATTTAAGAATTCTTCGTCCTTACAAACCTTGTTCGAGCCCTGCAACTTCTTGAAAAATTAAGCGATTTAAATTTTACATAGTGAATTTTAAAGAATTTTTTGTGTACTTTTCAATTCCAAAATTCTATTTTTTCGGAAAAAAATTATTTAACCCCTGTTTTTTCAAAAATCCGAATATTTAGCCATTCCCAGAAAATTAAATTTTTTACTTAATCGTTTCACGTGAAATTGCTTAAATGTTTTTTTTTAGAATTTTTAAACTTATAAAAAATTGAAAATTTCGTGAAAATTGTTAGTTGCAAATTAGAAGAGAATTTAAATAAAAATAAATTATTTACCTGAGTTTTATGACACAATGAGGTGATGAAATTTTAATATCCGTTCTTGAATCCGGTGAATGTGGACTCTCAAAAAGAGATTGCTGATTCTAGGACAAAATTAATGGGGATTTTATATTTAAATTACCGAAAAAAGGCACAAATGTGTCATTTAATGACTTAAAATGAAAATAACATGCAATAATTATAAGAATAAAAGTAGAAACATACCAAAGTATCCCTCGTTGATGAACTTGAATTACATGTGCAAATTGGTTGTGGATTTAAAACAGCGGAAATTCGATCGACAATCGTAACATCAATTTCACTCCTAATTGGTCCCAAATTAATGCTAAAGAAAAATATTCAAAAATAATCCAAATTATTATAAAAAAAGAGGAAACAATTTCAGGGTTACAAGAAAAAATTAATTTTTTTCTTTCCATGAAACTAAAAAATATTCTGATTCACTTTAAAAATAATTAGATGCTCGAAAAAATGTTCTAAATAATTAAAAAATTTTAATTCAAATCTTTTGAAATTCAATAACTTACAAGAATATTGTTACTGTAAATTTTTCAAAATTATTTTAATCATTTTAATTCAATTATTATTTTCTAGAATTTTTAATTCTAAAAATTTAATTTTTTTCAATACTTATAATAAAGTTCCTCGAATTTTTCCTGAATTTACCAAAAAGTGCTACAACAACACTTAAAATGCTAAAAATTGTCTGAAACAAAAATTTTTAACTTACTCAATTTCCGTTCTTGGATGTGCAAATTTTGTGCTCTGTCCATGTCTAATTGCCTTTTCCGTATGCTTAAAACACATTCGAAAATCCGTTGTATTTGAGAAACCAAAATTATTTGTGTCCTTAAAAAATGAGAGAAGTTCAATAAATTCCGTAAGAGGTGGACTTTGACACGTGGAATTTGTATTTGCATTGACTAATGATTCGACAATTTCTAAACTTGCAAGACTTAAACTACCGGAAATTAATGAATATTGAGCAGTTTTTTTCTCACTAGCCTCAATCACTAATGGAGCAGCGAGAATTCTTATATGACTAAGTTGACAGGCGTCGATAAACATTTTCGATGCCTTTTCAAAGTCTTTATTTCCATAGCCAGCCGATATGAAGAAATCCATTTTTTTAAAGAACTCCTCGGCCATTGCCTCCATTTCTCGGGTACTTGCTCTAGTGAGACCGACACCCTCAGTGCACAGAGTTAGAATATCTTCATGCAGAAGAACCATTGCAATTGAGGAAACTCTCACGTGAAATTGCGATGTTTCCGCTGACGAATCGGTGTCTATACTTTGACGATATTTTTGATGTTTGGGTTGATTGTTCATTGAACTTTTTGAACTGATACTAGATGTTGTTATACTTCCGTCCATACTGGTATTGTTACTGGTGAGAGAGTCGCACATTGAATTAGCACCTGGCGCACGCATTGGCAGGAATTCATCTTCGTTGTCTGATTCTACTGTTGTTGATGACCAACCCTGTGTGTGCCTTAGGTCCTGAAAATAATTTCGGTATTTATCCTTCAGGGTTGCCACAAATATTTAATTTTATTTTTCCCTGACTTTTCCCTGATTTCCAGACAAAATTTTCACTTTTTCCCTGACCATAAAGAATATTCTGATTCACCCTAAAAATTATTAGATACTCAAAAAAAAACATTCTATTACATTTACTTACGAATTTCTTAAATTGTAAAATTATTCGCAAACATCAATAACTAAATTTTTAAACAAGTATTTAATTATTATTTTTCCATAGGAATTAAAATTCTTCAAAACATTCAAATTCAAACATTTTTAAAATTCAACAACTTATAAAAATATTATTATAAAACATGAAGATATCAATTACTCCGAGTCGAAAGACTCGGAGTGATTGATATCTTCATGTTTTATAAAAATTTTAATTTCCATAAAATTTCTCAAAAATATTAAATTATTTACAAAAATTATAATAAAATTCGTTGCAAGAGTTCAATTATTTTTATAAATAATAAAATTCTTCACATGCTTTCAATTAGTTTTAATACAATTTTAAATAAATTTCTCGAAAAATAAAATTATCTTCAAAAATTTTTTGCAAGAATTAAATTAGGTACATTTCACAAATAATGAAATTGTTCGCTGAAATTCAAAAATTTTTTAAATTTACATTTTTAATACAAGTTTTCAAAAAAAATATAATTATTTAAATAAAATGTAATAAAATTCGTTGCATAAATTCAATTATTTTTACAAAGTAATAAAATTTTTCACACGAATTCAATTATTTAAAAAAAATTGATAAAATTCGTTGTAAGAATTCCATTATTTTCATAAATTATAAAATTTTTCTGAGAATTTCAATTATTTATAATACAATTTAAAGTAAATTCCTAGAAAAATGGAATTATTCTCTTAATTTTTTTGTAAGAATTTAATTACATTTCACGAATATAATGAAATTCTTCGTTGAAATTCAAATATTTTAACAATCTACTTTTTTAATAAAAGTTCTTAAAAATATTCAATTATTTAAAAAAATGTAATAAAATTCGATGCAGAAATTCAATTATTTTCATAAATAATAAGATTCTTTAAAAAAAAATTCAAAAAAAAGATACTTTTTATTATTTCAATTATTTAAAAAAAATTTGAAAAAATTCATTGCAAGAATTCAATTAGTTTTATAAATTAATAAAATTCTTCACAGGATTTCAATTATTTTTAATACAATTTTAAGTAAATTCTTCGAAAAATGTCACTATTTTCAAAAACTTTGTTAAAAATTCATGCTTATAATGCTTTTAATATTCAATTATGATCTAAAATTTTAACTAATATTCATTTTCAAATCAATTTTTATTGGAAAATTCTACAAGAATTTAATTATTTAAATACAAAAATAAATAATTTATTGAATGAATGAATGTTTTTCGAAACTAAATTATTATAAAGAATTTTATCAACAAATTTGAATTTTTTCGAGAAATTTTAATAAAATTTTTAAGAATAATTAAATTTTTCGAGGAATTCAATTAAAATTGTATTAAAAATAATTGAAATTCTATGATGAATTTTATTATTCATGAAAATAATTGAATTTTTGTAAAAATGTTATTATTTATGAAAATAATTGAATTATTGCGGAGTTTGCTTAGAATTTTATCAAAATTTTTTTTTAAATAATTGAATTCTTTTGAAAAATTTTATTAAAACTGTAGATATTGAAAATCATTGAATTGAGAAAAATTTTTTTGAAAATAATTGAAATTTTGCAAAAAAATGTTATTAAATTTTTGGAAAATAATTGAAATTTGGAGAAGAATTTTATTATTTTTAAAGATAATTGAATTTTTATGAGAATTTTTTTTAATTTTTGAACATAATTGAATTTTTGCGAAGAATTTTATTACTTTTGAAAACAATTGAATTTTGCAAAGAATTTTAATACTTTTGAAAATAATTGAATTCATGTGATAAATATTGTTATTTATGAAAATAATTGAATTTTGCAAAGAATTTTTTTAAAATTCCAGAAAGTAATAGAATTTCGAAGAAGAATTTTTAATTGTGAATTTTTCATGTGATGAATATTGTTATTTATGAAAATAATTGAATTTTGGAAAGAATTTTTCTAAAATTCCAGAAAGTAATAGAATTTCGAGGAAGAATTTTTAATTGTAACCTTTTGAAACTTCAATTATTTCTAAAAATTCACGCAATAATTCTTTTAATATTCAATTATTATCTAAAATTTTAACTAAAAGTCATTTTTAAATCGATTGTTATTAGAAAATTTTACGAGAATTCAATTATATAAAAACAAAAATAAATACATACTTTTTTGAATAATTGAATATTTTTTAAATTTAAATTTTCATAAATAATTT
Source organism: Leptopilina heterotoma (assembly GCF_015476425.1). Classification (NCBI taxonomy): domain Eukaryota; kingdom Metazoa; phylum Arthropoda; class Insecta; order Hymenoptera; family Figitidae; genus Leptopilina; species Leptopilina heterotoma. Next base: position 3,639,995 of record NW_025110867.1, on the reverse strand, counting down.
TATCAACAAATTTTTAAATAATTAAATTCTTTCGACGAATTTTAATAAAATTGTTCAGAATAATTACATTTTTTGAGAAATAATTGAAATTCTGAGATGAGTATTATTATTTTCAAAAAATAATTGAATCCCTAAAAAATTTGTAAAGAATTGTTTTTTTTTCGAAAAATATTGGTTATTTAACAAGAAAATAATTGAATTTTGCAAAGAATTTTATAAAAATTCCTGAAAATAATTGAATTTGATTAAAATCCCTGAAAATAATTGAATTTTACAAAGACTTTTATTAAAATTCTTGAAAATAATTGAAAACCAATTGAAGTTTATCTAAAGGTGATTATTTAAAATAAAATAAAGTTTTTTTTCTTACCATGGAGCGTAAACCTTGAAGTGGTTGAATCTTCTGAAGCAGTTCTCGCTCAACGCGATTAAAATCACTGTTCATCATTGGTTTTTCCGTGCAATTTCTCAATGGCACATTACTAACATCCTCCAAATCAGGTGTTGCAAGTCCATGTGCAAGTTCAATTAAAACATGCATTTGTCTTGGACTCAAAAATGTTGTGAACGAACCCAATATCATTTCCAATTCAACTTTAGGTCCCGGCACCTCACCCTGTTTTACTTTCAATCTCAATTCCTGTCGTCCGGAAATTTTAGCAACTATTATTGGACTTTTAACACCAGTCGGTGAATTATTTACGTCACTATTATCAACGCCACTTGCATCTGGACTTTGATTTGGCGACATTTGCGGTGACGAATATTGTGCATCGGAATTCTGAAATTAAACAAAAAAAAAAAGTATAAATACTTTCTCGTGGCATTCTAATTAATTAATTTTACCTTTGAATCGGGCGTTGAACAACGACTACGCGATGAAGTTCTTGCAGTTGATGGAAATTCATCAGTAAAAATTGTCACGCCTTCTAAATAAAATTTCTTCGTCATGAATGCCTGAATTACGTAGCCCTTTGATTGGAGATTTGGATCTAAATTCACATTGCTTGGATCCGAACCTGCTTCGTCGGAATATTCTAAATTTCTTATTCTTATCTCTAAGGCTACTCCCGTCCTCGATCCCAATGGCATGTGTTCCATTCGAATCACAGTGTTCAAAAATCTTACTTTTATTTTGCAGAGAACTGAAATAAATTTAAAAGAATTTTCAGAATTTACAAAAAAAACTTATATTAAATATATTTAATTAATTTTTTTAACTAATTCAAATTTAGAGAACAGTATAAATATCAATAAAAATTGAAATAAAAAGCGATTTTTTAAAAACAAATTAAAATAATAAAACTTTTTTTAATTTGTTAAAAAAAATTTCCGGTTTGGCATTAAAATTCCTGGCTTATTCCCTGTTACGTTTTTTTAAAAAATTATTTGCAGTAAATAATTTATATTACTTGAATCAATTGTTTGTGCAAAAAGTTCAACACTCTCGAGTGGCTGTGAATTTCCAGCGTCTTTAGCGTCTTCTTGAAGACATTCTTGAGCGAGTTGAATACTTGAACTCATTGAGCTCAACATTGATTCAAACATAGAAGTTCCCGTGTCTTCACGTTTTCTCGGCTGTATCGTCAATCTAAGTCCTTTTATTTCAATGTAACTCGGCTCAGTTAGCAACGACAGCCACGGGATGCTTATTGACATTTCGTCAACTGAACCGTCAATAAATTGAAACGGTAATTGCTGCTGTTTGCCCATCTCATTTAGAGCCTGAAAAAAGTCAATATTTTTCTTTTAATTTCACCTTTTTCATTGATTAATAAAAGAAGTAATTATTTATAACAGGATTGCCACAAAAATTTTATTTTCTTTTCCTCTGATTTTCAAACAAAATTTTGAATTTTTCCCTGACTTTAAGGAATATTCTGATTTACTATAAAAATTGTTAGTTACAAATATTAAAAATTCATATTTTCAAAGATTTTAAATTGAAACCTCTTCAAAATTCAATTATTTCTAAAAATTAAGCTAGTATTTGTAACTTCTCAAAAATTAAATTTTCATAAAAAGTTTTTAACTAAACTTCTTCTCTAAATATATTATTTTTAATAATTACCTAATTAAACATATATTTTAAATACTTGGATTCTTTTGGGAAATTTCATTAAAATAGTAGATATTGAAAATCATTGATTTTTGAAAATTTTTTGAAAATTATACAAACTTTTTCTCAGAATATTCTTAAATTTTTTGAAAATAATTGAATTTCTGCAAGGAATATAAATACTTTTGAAAATGATTGAATTCTTTTGATGAGATGAATATTGATATTTATGAAAATAATTGAATTTTTTTAAAATATCCTAAAAATAATTGTATTTTTGGCAAGTATTTTGATATTTATGGGTAATTGAATTCAATCAAAGCATTGAGTTGAAAACTTTTGAAATAATTAAATACAATTTTTATAAGTCAACTAATCGCAACAGAATTGAAATTGAAAATTGTCAAAATAATTAATTTTACAGAATTGTTGATAAAAAGTATAAAAATTCAGATTTTCAAAGTTTTTAATTTGAAACCTTTTCAAAATTCAATTATTTCTAAAAATTGAAGCTATAATGTTCTTAATATTCAATTATTATTTCAAATTTTAAATGAAATTCATTTTTAAAACAATTTTTATTAGAAAATTCTGCGGGAACTCAATTATTTAAATACAAAAATAAAAAATTTATTGAATAATTGAATGTTTTGTAAAATTGACTTCTTATAAAGAATTTTGTCAACAAATTTTTTAATAAACGAATTCCTTCGACGAATTTTAATAAAATTTGTAAGAATAATTGCATTTTTCAAGAAATTCAAATAGAATTGTATTAAAAATAATTAAAGTTCTGCGATGAGTTTTATTATTAATAAAAATAATTGAATCCCTAAGAAGAAGAATTAGGATGAAAATTTTTTAAATAACTGATTTTTTCGAAAAACTTTATGCAAATTCTATTTTTAATAATTGAATGTAACTAATTTCAGAAGAATTTGAATTATTTCCCTGACTTCCTGTGGCAACCCTGTAACAATATTAAAAATAATAAATAACAATAACAATGCAAAAAAAAAATAGTATAACGAAATTAATTAATTAGAAAAATAACTTTTTTCTAAGAACAATGATCAAAACTTGTTTTTTTATTAATATAAAACAATTTAATTTAATTTTAACGATTAATTAATTGATTCATTAAATAATAAATTGATTAATTTGCCAGTGTATCTAATTGTAGTAATAAATCACATATTGTGGAGTAAAAAAAAATTATGGATAATATGCATATATATCTATAGTATATGTGATAATACGCGTTGTTGATGAAGAAATAAAAGGATTAATTGGCTGATATTAATCGCTGCGAAAAAAAAATAAATTTCTAGTGTAATTCTGCAAAGTAAATATACATGTAGTGTACGATAGTTTCAAGTACATATGAGTTTATCGAAAATGTGGTAGAAATTTTTTATTTTTAACTAATCTGTAAAACAAAGAAACAGAATTTATGCGCGAATACATTCTGTAGGCGCACTTGAATAATAAACAAACATGATTTGAAAATATGTAAATTTCTCATTACTATTAATAATTAATAAAATATCCATTTTAAGAGTTTCTATTTATTTTTTTAGTTAATATTTTATTTTATTATTATACGTTATATTATTATATTTATTAATAATATTAATATTATAATATTAATAATTGTTCATTTAAATATAAAGTATTTATTATTTATTTTGTTTAAATAAATAAAATAAATAAATCTTATAATAATTAATATTAATTTATCATTAATTACATCGGATATAATAATTAATTAAATGAATTCGGTGTAATAATTAATTATCATATCAAATTTAATTAATTATTAGTCAAAAAAATTATTATGTAAATGATAAAAATATTTTTAAAAAAATAACAATATGTTATTCCTTTTTTCTATACGGTGTTGACCTAATTTTAATTTTGTTTTGTTTAGAAATACACTCCAATTAATGAAGAGGACCCTTCAAAGCAAGTGAAAAAAATATACCTATAAGATGGAAGAAAGAAAAATTCTAAATTTTTGCAAAAAAAAATATATATAAATTTAAAATATTTTATTTTAAATTTATTTAAATTTTAAAAATTCTTATTTTCAAAAAGTAAAAAAGTGAAAAAATGCGTAATTAAATAAATAAAGAATAATTATTCTGACGCATTATTACTACACTAATGGTAATATATAATAAAAATAATATTAATAATAATAATAATAATAATAATAATAATAATAATAATAATAATAATAATATTAAAAAAAATAATATTAATATTAATAAGAATAATAATATTGATATTACCACCATTAATACTATCATTATCAATAATAGTAACAATAATAATGAAAACAATTACAATAATAACAATAATAATACTAATTTGTACATGCAATGAAACAAAGAAAATTTTTTAAATACCTGAACGTCGAGTTTGACATTTGTCACAGAACCAGTGCCATTGCATAGATTAACAGTAAGTTGATCGAGGGTGAGTTTCTCTTCAAGAAATTGGCCCAGGTAACGCTGCAAAAGATACCTGCAGGCCGTATTCTTGATACCCTCGGTCCATTGAAAGCGACCCAATGGTTTTAACCACGACATTTTCTTTTTCTTTTTTTTCTTTTCGTCCCCCGCTCGAGAAGAAAAAAAAACAAACTTTTCACGTTCACATTAAACACCACATTTAGATTTTTGTTGACATTTGTCTTAAAATTCGCGTTTCTTCACAACCATCAGGAACACAAACTCGCGCGATATAACAAAAAAAAAAAATGTTAGGTTAGGTTTTCATATGCACTTCATCGATGGTGAAAAATGCGTCGAGATTTTTATTTTCAAACATCGACTCTCATCACTTGTGTTGCACGTGTTCTGTACCCGGATTTAATCACAAGAAACATAATACGTTGTTGATGAGAAGAAAAAAAGAATTTTAAAATTAGGAGAAATAGCAAACGAATGGAGAAGTAAATTTCACGAGGACAATGTTATTTGTTTTTTCCTTCTTCGAAATATTCTGCTCTCTTCTAAACAAAATACCCTCTCCTGACACAGGGGAAACGTCATCAGGGATCAGGCTGTACGTACTTTATTCATTGATTGAAATCAGCTGATGTCGCAGCAGAGTTCGTGTGTCTTTTATCCTTGTCTAAGTGACAGGTGCGTAACATTAATTTATCGAACTCGGGGGGTAAAATTAAAAAAAATAAGTTTATTTTTCTTTCAAAATAACATCAAAGTGGAAAAATAATCTTTTGTATAATTATATTTAAAATATTTTCTTTTTCTTTTCAATTTTTTCAAAAATTGGTAAAATTTTCTCACTTGTAAATTTTTGGGGGTGATGGAAAAATATTTATACGTCATTGAATATTTCTGACATTTTTCCTTTTGTTGTTGCAATGATGGCGAAAAAGAATGACAAGCGTAACAAGTGCGAGAAATATTAATATTAAAAGAGAAAGAGAAAGAAAATTGATTTGTTGAATATTAAATTTGAATTGAATTACTAATTAGAAGGAAGTCGGAGAGTTCTTTGTGATTGATTGAATAGATCATTGTTCGGTTTGAGTGTATATTTTACGCAGGTGTTATTTTTTTTTTAAATATTGATGAAGGTGACATAACCTAAAAAGTTGTTATGGCTCTTACAAATATTTTATTATTGAGCCAAATTGCGGGCTATGTTGTTGCACTTATTTTATCATTATGCATCATTGTGCCTATGAGTTTACACCAGAGTGAATTTAGGTGAGTTTTGTTTTCTATTTTGAATATTTATCGATGTTTCCTCTTCTGTGTAATAACTTACCTATTATCACAAATAAACATTTTGCGCATACAATTTTATCTTATTTGTACTTTATTTCTTTAATAATTATGTGTATTTTGATGTTTTGTTTTTTGAAATTTATATACTTTTAATTATATAAATATGAGACATTTTTTTTCAAAAGCACCATCACTTCTCTCCATTTTGAAGATTTACAAAATTTTATAATAATAGCAGGGCTCGAACCAGTGAAAGTATTTAAAAATACGCACTTTATGGACCAAAAATGAAAAATTACGGACCAATTACTATAAATGAAATTTTTCATAACTATAAAACATGAAGATATCGATAACTGTCTTCGACTCGGAGTGATCGATTTCTTCATGTTTTATAATAATTAAAGATAATTTAACAATTTTTAACTAAAATTCTTCTTATTTCTAAAAATTCACGCAATAATGCTTTTAATATTCAATTATTATCTAAAATTATAACTGAAATTAATTTTTAAAACAATTTTTATTACAAAAATTCTACTAGAATTCAATTATTTAAATACAAAACCAATAAATAGTCGTTTCTATTAATTTAATGGTAAAATTTACTAATTCAAAAGCAAAAAGTCATTCCAATTTGTAAACATTTTTACTAATTCAAATTTAGAGAGAAAGTATTATAGCGTGAATTTTTAGAAATAATTGAATTTTGAGAAGGTTTCAAATTATAATTTTTCAAAGTTTGAATTTTTCATACTTTTAACTGAAAATTGTGTAGATTTACATTTTTTAAAAAAGTTTAATGGAACTTTTTTGAAATTATTTGAAGTTTTTATTTTCTAATATATATTTTATTGAAGAATTTTCTAATAATCGATGAAATTTCGTAAAATTGAATTGTAATTTGTAAACAAAAGGATTTGAAAATTTTCAAAGAAATTTTTCAAAAATTATTAAAAATAATTAATTTAAAGAAGAATTTTAGTTAAAAATTTTAGAAAATAATTGAATTGAAATGAAAATAATGTTTATGAAGATACAGTAACAATATTCTTATATGTATATATATATATGTATATAATATATAATATGTCTTTTTTATCTGAGTAATTAAATATTTTTTTCAGAGGACACTGTTTATTATTTTCAACGGGAGTATGGCAGGAGACAGATGGACAATTTGTTGCCCAATGGGCATCACAACTTTATTGCAATTACACAGTTTTTGTTGGTTTCATTCTACTTGTTGCATCGGCCATTCAAATCTATCGACTTTCAATGTTTATGAAACGAGGTGAAGACAGTTCATTTCTGTCGGCATTCATTGATGTTGTCTCATCAATTTTCCTCACTGCTATTACATTGTTAGCGGCAATTTTAATAACACTTGGATTTATGACATGGTGTCAATGTATGACCAAAAGATTTCCATCGTGCGAACTCGCTGCTGGTAACGATATCGATAAAGCTGATGGAATTAATACTTCCGGTTTTCATATAGAATTGGGGGCCGCACAATTTGGCGCATGGAGCAGTCTTTCAATTTGGGTTGGCCTCTCAGTGTTTGCTGTTTTAAAATTACTGCGTTATCATCAATTGGAAAATATGAAAGTCTCAATGTATAGAGAGCGACAGAAGTTGATTGAAGCTGCGACGAGTTCACAGAGTCAGGACATCAGTTAATTTTCTTTTTCTTGATGTAAACTTCAATCGCATAATGGTGAGGGTTTCTTTCTATTTAACTATTTTTGGGCATCACAGTTGGTCCCTTTTTCACCTTTTTTTTGTCGATTTGCCAGTTTTTCCCCTTTTTCACCTTTTTCTAATCAAAAATAAACAAGTTTTTCTTTTTTTGAAACCTTTTTCAAAGTGTAATCATAAAATTTACTTTAGACTCAATGTTATAGAATTCAGTGCGTTTTATTTTTGATTTAGATTATTAATACAACAACATAATATAAATATGTTTTTTATGTTAATAATTTAAATAATATAGATAACGTAAAGAATTTTATAATTATAAGGTGGTTCATTAAACAAAATACAGACCTCTATAAAAATAATTAATTAACATTCAAACAATTAAAATATTAATATTAATAATTTTTCTAGAAAAACAAAAATTCTAATACAAAACCTTCAATTTTTTCCATAATTCTGACAATAATTTCTTTTTAAATAACTTAATTCTTGAAGAACTATCATAAAATTATTACTTAGAAATTATTTAATGATAAATAAAATTTTATTTATACATTTCAAAAATAATTGAATTTTAAAAGAGTTGCGTTTACAATTATTTATTATTTTCATAAATAGATGAACTTCAAAAGATTTTAATTTCAAATTTTATAAAACTTCAATTTTGAATGAATTTTATTAGAAATTCTAAAGAACTTAAATTTTTGCAAAAATTTTCAAAATTTAAATTATCCTGAAATTAGTTATTAAAAATAATGAATTTATCGAGAAATTTTAGTTAGAAACACTAAAAAAAATTTCAATTTTAGAGAAGTTTCAAATGATTGCAAAAATTCAATTATTTTCAAAAGTAATAAAATTCTTCGCAGAAATTCAATTATATTAAAAAATTTTAAGAAATTCTTGTCAAAATTTCAATTTTCTTTATAAATAATAAAATTTTATTCTTCTTCAAAATTCAATTATTTTCAAAAATTTTAATAAAATTCTCGGTAAAATTTCAATTATTTGCCAAAATTGTCCTAAATTCAATGATTTTCAATATCTATTTTAATAAAATTTTCCAAAAGAATTCAATTATTTAAACAAAAAAAAATTTATTGAAATTCTACGCAAACGTTCAACTATTTTCATAAATAATAAAATAATTTCACAGAAATTTTATTATTCAAAAATTGTATTAAAAAATTTTAAGAAATTTTTGTCAAAATTTCAATTATGTTTCGAAAAAATTAAATTATTCTCCGAAATTCAATTATTTTCAAAAATTTTGATAAAATTCATGGTAAAATTTCAATTATTTTCAAAAATTTTGATAAAATTCTAGGCAAAATTTCAATTATTTGCAAAAATTTTCCTAAATTCAATGATTTTCAATATCTACTATTTTAATCAGATTGTCCAAAAGAATTCAATTATTTCAAAAAAAAAAAAAATTTATTAAAATTCTACGCAAACGTTTCATTATTTTCATAAATAATAAAATAATTTCACAAAAATTTTATTATTTACAAATTTTTTATAAATTTCTTGGCAATAATTCAATTATTTTCGAAAGTAATAAAATTCTTCGCAAAAATTCAATTATATTAAAAAATTTTAAGAAATTCTCGTCAAAATTTAAATTCTCTTTATAAATAATAAAAGTCTTCAAAATTCAATTATTTTCAAAAATTTTAATAAAATTCTCGGCAAAATTTTTCCCAAATTCAATGATTTTTATTATTTACTATTTTATTAAAATTTTCCAAAAAATTCAATTATTTAAACAAAATTTAATAAAATTCTACGCAAACCTTTAATTATTTTTATAAAATGGTAAAAATTTCACGGGGATTCAATTATTTATAAATTTTTTATAAATTTCTTCGCAAGAATTCAATTATTTTCATAAATGATAAATATCTCATTGCAGAATTTTAATTATTTATAATACAATTTTAATTGGATTTCACAAAAATGCAATTATTCTTAAAATTTTTATTAAAATTCGTCGAAAGAATTCAATTATTTAAAAATTTGTTAATAAAATGAGAATTTTAATGAGAATTTAATTTTAAAAAATAGTCAATTATTTAATATAAATTATTTATTTTTGTATTTAAATAATTGCATTCTCGTAGAATTGTCTAATAAAAATTGATTTAAAAATGAGTTTCAGTTAAAATTTGAAATAATAATTGAATATTAAAAGCATTATAGCGTGAATTTTTAGAAATGATTGAATTTTGAAAAAGTTTTGAATTGAAATCTTTGATAATCTGAATTTTTCATATTTTTAACTAGTAAATTTTTTTCAAAAATTTTAATTGAAATCATTCAAAGTTTTTACTTTCTAATATTTATTTAATTGAAGAATTTCCGAATAATCGAAATTTCGTAAAATTGAATTGTAAACAGATACATTTTTAAAAATTCTCAGAATTTTTTTATTAAATTATTATAAATAATTGATTTATAGGAGAATTTAAGTTAGAAATTCTAGAAAATAATAATTGAATTGAAATGATGTAAATAATTTTGAAGAAGTTACAGTAAAAATATTTCTTATAGTACAAAATAATGATCTTTTCATTCGGTCATCTTTAATTATTATAAATTGTTGAATTTCAAAAAGATTTAAATTTGAATGTTTTGAAAATCTTAATTCCTATGGAAAAATAATAATGATTAAATATTTTTTTAAAAAAGAAGTTATTGCTGTTTTCGAATAATTTTACAATTAAAGAAATTCGTAAATAAATGTAATACAACATTTTCTTGAGTATCTAATTATTTTTAAAGTGAATCAGAATATTTATTAAGGTCAGGAAAAAAGTCAAAATTTTGTCTTGAAATCAGGGAAAAACAAAATTAAATTTTTGTGGCAACTCTAATTAAAATCGTATCATTTTTAAAAAATTTTTTAGAAGCGCTAAGAAAATATTTGAATTATATATGAAAGTTTTATAAATAAATAAATTTTTGTCTCCTTTTTGAGGAAAAAAATTCCCCTTTTCACCTTTTTTTTTGAGGAAATAAGTTACTGTGATGCCTGTGTTTTATAAATTTATTTTTATAATCCTATTTTTTAAATAATTGTTTCTACTTTCAGAGAAGCCTCGGAAAACTTTTGAAGAATTCGAGTTTGTGTTTAAAAAAAAATTGAAAAAAAATATGGGTGACCTCTCCAAGTATTACATCCACTATTTATGAAATTTACTCTTCAGATGAGATTTAAAAAAAAGGGAAACATATCTTGATTCTAAAACCAGAATTCTATATTTTTTTAAAATTCAAATTTATTCAGATTTCTGTATGTGTAGATGAGTGTTTCTTTAATTTTAGAGACATTGCAAATTATACCTCAGATTATTTTTAAAATTTATAATATTGTTAATTATATTAATGTTTTATTAATTTTTTTTAATAATGTGAATAGTAATTAACCAGTGTAATTAATTATAAAAATTACTTATATTTAACATTAAATAATATTAAATAATTGAACCGCCGAGGGGCCAACGAAAGTCACGCGTAAGCCCTTTTTTGGTCGCCGGCGGTTCAATTATTATTTTAATTAAGTGATATTATTTAATGAACCTATTGATATTTAGTTAAAATTCCTGTTGAGGAATTATTAGTCATTTGCTTTAAATAGTTAGGTAATATTATATTTTACTATAAATCGTATATATTTAATTACAATTGTCGAATATTTAAATGCAAAAAAAAAAAAAATGGAATTAAGTGCATAATTCATGTTACTATTTTGTAATATTATTTCAATTTCCATTGAAATTTTAATCATCGTAATTATTAAAATATATTTTAAATTATTTTCTACGCAATTGTTAGTCATCACGTGTATATATAATTAAATCTCTTTTTTACACAATAAAAAACGATATTTGTCATCATTTCTTCCCTTTATTCTATAAAATAAAACTTTGTTTTTTTTTACATTGGATAGAAACTAAAAAAAGCCAACTAATTTTTTATTTTCAATAAAGTGACAATATGGTTAATATAATTATTAATATATTAAAAATTTAATTATTATATTAATAGTACAATGTGGTTAATATATTTTATAAATTAAAATTTGTATCGAGTTATAAATTAAAAAATCAAGATATTTTATTAACATAAAAATTGAACGGAAAATCTTGAGCTTAAAAAGTAGAATGATTATATTATACAATACAAATTCTATTTAAATAGGTGTAAAATAGAACTAGATTAATTTTTAAAAAAATTCTAATAAATCGATTGTTAAAAATTTATGAACAGGTGTTTTTAATTATTATGAAATTCAGTTTGTACCGTGATTTGAATAGATTGTATTATTTAAGATAATTGTATGTAAATAATACAATATGTGTGTATATATATAATAACTGCGACAACATTTTTACTTTACTTGTGGAAAATTTTTATATAAACTTTAAAACTTAATTTTTCTTCGTTATTACCTAATAAAAATAAAAATGCGTTTTCTAATTTCTCTATTCATTTGTTTTATTTTTTACGCATTTTGTGAAAGTCGTACCACCGACTTACATCGTTCTGAAGAACGAGCTGCAAGTAAGGAAAATTATTTTTCAAATATTAGTTTTAATTTAAATTTATTCAATAATCTATATTTATTAATTAATAATAATAAAGTACATTTGCTTTTTTGTTTCTTAACTTTTTTATAATTTTTCTTTTCAAATATTTTCAATTTTAAAATAAATGTATTGAAAATCATCGAACTGTTGTAAAGAATTTTAACAAAAAATTTGATAATAATAGAATTCCTTCAAAAAATTTTATTATTTAGGAAAATAACTGAATTCTCTCAAAGAATTTTATTAAATTTTTGAAAATTCTAATTAAATTCTTTTGAAGAATTTCTTTGAATTTTTTTAAACTAATGGAGTTTTTTTAATAAATTTAATTGAAAATTTTAAAAGCAATTAAATTTTATAATGAAGAATTTTATTAAAATAAAATTGAAAATAATTGAATTAAAAAAAAAAATTGAATTCTTGCGAAGAATTTTACTATTTATAAAAATAGTTGAAATGTTTCGAAGAATTTATTAAAATTTTAAGAAATAATTAAATTGTTATGAAGAATTTTATAGAAATATTTGATAATAATGAAATTTTTTCGAGAAATTCAATTAAAGTTGTTTCGAAAAAACATAATTGAATTTCTTTAAAGAATTTTATTAAAATTGAGTATATTCAAAATAATTGAATTTTTTTGAAATTAATTGAATTTTTGCAAAGAATTTTACTATTTATAAATAAAATTGAATTGTTTCCAAGGTTTATTAAAATTTTTGAAAATAATTGAATTTTTTTGAAATATTTCATAACGAATTAAAAAAATTGAATTCTTTCGTGAAATTTTCTTGAAAATAATTGAATTTTTGCAAAGATTTTACTATTTAAAAAAATAATTGAATTGTTTCGAAGGATTTATTAAAATTTTAGAAGCTAATTGTATTCGTTCGTGATATTTTATATTAATAGTTTGTTTAGAAATAATTGAATTCTTGCAAAAAATGTTACTATATATTTATAAAAATAATTGAATTCTTACGAAGAATGTTATTATTTCTGGAAATAATTAAATTCTTACTAAGAATGTTATTATTTCTGAAAATAATTGAATTCTTGCGAAGAATTTTTATTAAAATTTTTGAAACTAATAAACAAGAATAATTAATTTTGTTTTTTTGAAACATATTGAAAATTAGAAAATAATTTTTTTTTAATTTTATTTATTTTTTTGTTAAAAATAATTAAATCAAAATTTTTTGTAGTGGTTTGTACAAGAGAAGATCCAGAACTCCCTGGCTGGTTTATCTGCACTAAACATGACTGTTCAATATTTAGCAATAGAATAGAAGATGGAAAAAGTAAGTGCTAAACACGAATCTTGAATTTTGCTATAATTTAAGGAGCACGTAAAGAATATAAAGAGATTTTTCTTTATATTCTTTTCCTGCTTCTTAAAATATAATGTTTAAATTTTTAATTTTTTAAATAAAAGTTTTAACAAATTTTTTTCATTCCGTGCAGTTTTTTGCGTTGATGAAATTAGAATAGATGATGTACCTCATTACTTCTGTGCAACGAAAATTCCATTTTTCGATGGACCATGTACAGCCGCAGTGCAAAGAATGACGCGTTACGGAAGCCTCGATTCTGTAGATTAATTTTTTAAGATGGTTCTATTATATCTTAGATGAAATGTATCTGTCGGAGTTGACATGATTATAAATAAAATAAAATTTCATGTTAACTATAAAAATTAATTCATGTATATATGTATTTTATGAATAAAAAATAAATTAATAAAATAATCAACATGTTTTTGAAATTCAATTATAAAAATACGTTTTGTAAAATTGTACGTTTGTACAATTTTTAAATACATACTATCTTTACTCCCAAGAACATTCATTAAATTTTTTATAATATGGAATTTTTTATTTTTAATTTACTACTAGCTGACTTCTCACTTACTTTTTAAAATAAAATTATCAATACAAAAAATTCAATTTTTTCTATATATTATTACTATATATTTAATATTTTTTAAAGAAAAAAATTAAAGAATATGCGGACCCTAAAGAATATTCTGATTCACTCTAAAAATTATTAAATACTCAAAAAAAAAAATTCTATTACATTCACTTACGAATTTCTTAAATTGTAAAATTATTTGCAAACATCAATAACTAAATTTTTAAATAAGTATTTAATTATTATTTTTCCATAGGAATTAAAATTCTTCAAAACATTCAAATTCAAACATTTTTAAAATTCAACAACTTATAAGAATATTATTATAAAACATGAAGATATCAATTACTCCGAGTCGAAAGACTCGGAGTGATTGATATCTTCATGTTTTATAAAAATTTTAATTTCCATAAAATTTTTCAATTATTTTTAATACAATTTTAAATAAATTTCTCGAAAAATAATTATCTTCAAAAATTTTTTGCAAGAATTAAATTAGGTACATTTCAGAAATAATGAAATTCTTCGCTGAAATTCAAAAATTTTCAAAATTTACATTTTTAATAGGTACAAGTTTTCAAAAGAATATAATTATTTAAATAAAATGTAATAAAATTCGTTGCATAAATTCAATTATTTTTACAAGTAATAAAATTTTTCACACGAATTCAATTATTTAAAAAAAATTGATAAAATTCGTTGTAAGAATTCCATTATTTTCATAAATTATAAAATTTTTCTGAGGATTTCAATTATTTATAATACAATTTAAAATAAATTCCTAGAAAAATGGAATTATTCTCTTAATCTTTTTGTAGGAATTTAATTACATTTCACGAATATAATGAAATTCTTCGTTGAAATTCAAATATTTTCACAATCTACTTTTTTAATAAAACTTCTCAAAAGAATTCAATTATTTGAAAAAATGTAATAAAATTCGATGCAGGAATTAATTATTTTCATAAATAATAAGGATTCTTTCAAAAAAAAAAATTCAAAAAACAGATTCTTTACATTATTTCAATTATTTAAAAAACATTTGAAAAAATTCATTGCAAGAATTCAATTAGTTTTATAAATTAATAAAATTCTTCACAAAATTTCAATTATTTTTAATAAAATTTTAAGTAAATTCTTCGAAAAATGTCACTATTTTCAAAAATTTTGATAAAATTCTTCGAAAGAATTCAATTATGTATTTTTTAAAATTCATGCTATAATGCTTTTAATATTCAATTATGATCTAAAATTTTAACTAATATTCATTTTCAAATCAATTTTTATTGGAAAATTCTACAAGAATTAAATTATTTAAATAAAAAAATTAATAATTTATTGAATAAATGAATGTTTTTCGAAACTAAATTATCATAAAGAACTTTATCAACAAATTTGAATTTTTTCGAGAAATTTTAATAAAATTTTTAAGAATAATTAAATTTTTCGAGGAATTTAATTAAAATTGTATTAAAAATAATTGAAATTCTATGATGAATTTTATTATTCATGAAAATAATTGAATTTTTGTAAAAAATGTTATTATTTATGAAAATAATTGAATTATTGCAAAGTTTGCTTAGAATTTTGATCAACATTTTTTTTTTAAATAATTGAATTCTTTTGAAAAATTTAATTAAAACTGTAGATATTGAAAATCATTGAATTGAGAAAAATTTGTTGAAAATAATTGAAATTTTGAAAAGAATTTTATTAAATTTTTTGGAAAATAATTGAAATTTGGAGAAGAATTTTATTATTTTTAAAGATAATTGAATTTTTATGAGAATTTTTTTTAATTTTTGAACATAATTGAATTTTTGCGAAGAATTTTATTATACTTTTGAAAATAATTGAATTTCTGCAATTATTTGTAACTTCTCCAAAATTCAATTTTTTCCAGTTAATTAAATAAAAATCCCTGACTTCTCCCTGACTTCCCTGACCAATTTCACTTTCCCTGACTTTTCCCTGAATTCCCTGATTTCTCTGACCTGTGGCATCCCTGACTACTTACCAAAATTTTATTTCCAATTAAATTCTATGCAATTAATTTAAATTCTTTTTGTCAAATTATTTCGATCATTTGTTCATAAAATTTGTTAGATATACCATCGACCATCTAATAACTGCGTAAGCTTATAAAAATATCATAAACGAAAAATTACTAAACTTTTATTCAATTGTCTTTGACAATATGTGATTTATGTTCTTTTCAGAATATAATAGGAAGCATAAAAAATTGATATTCTACTTTGTAAGTGGTTTCCAGAATATCTAGCAATTTATAAAATTGTCATGTAGAATAATTGGCGAAAATCGTTACAAATTGATAGGTATTTGTAAAAAGAGCACTATATAATAGTGAAGAAGGTGTCACGTCACAGAAAAAGTAACTTTTTTCCTGGTACATCTGGTTATTTAATGTATTTTCACACTCATTAAAATATTCAATTGAGGTAGTTATTTCTTAACTACATATATCGCAAAATTTCTACCCTCCTACAACTAAGTTTCGATCGTGACACGTATCATTTACTCCCTAAGGGATAATTTTATATTTGGAGAATTTAGTAAGACTTTTTTCTTTGTCTTTTCAAAGGTCTTTTTGATTCTAAAGAGTATTTCAATATCATAAAATATTACATTACTTTTAGTGCAAATTGTACTCTAAAGTATATGCAGATTCAATGTTCACAATTTATTTCTATTTTATTATTACTTTTGATGGTTTAAAAATTCAACTAGAGACAGTGTTAGGAATGATCTAAAAAAATTACATTATACTATTTTCTTTAGTATAGACAATATTATTCAAACTATGAATTTGAACTATGAAGATGATTATAATTTTGATAAAATGATTAAACCTTTGATGATGGTCAGTAAAATGGCATGTTTCTGGCCATTGTCAAAAGAAAGTGTATCAATGGAAAAAAAATTTCGAACTATTCATCGAATTATTGGGTCAACTCTATTGCTGACAATGTCAATTGGTATAACAGCGGATGGTTTTCGTAATAGACATAATTTCGATGAAGTTATAGAATGTGGATTATTTGGTTGTGCTTTCTATTTAGCAACATTGCGCATTATAATTTTTTACACTCACGACAAAGAAGTATTTTTTATTGTGGAAAATATGCGAAATGATTGGTGTCAAGCTACACCAGAAGTTGCAAATATTTTTAAAAATAAATGCAAATTCAGCTATAAGATTGTTACTATTTTTATTATCAGTGTTCTATTAGCACTGAGTTGCTTATGTTTATTACCAATTCGCATGGTAATTTATTGAGTATATAAATACATTATTTTTAATTCAATATTAATAGATAAACTAATACAAAATAAATTTCAGTTTTACTTCCAAGATGGAGATCGTGAAAAATTACCGCTTCGAGGATATTATTATTTTAATCACACGACATCACCAATCTTTGAATGTGCTCTTGTTTTTAATATTTTTTCAGCTTTCTTTGGAAGTTGTACAATTACCTCTGCGACTGGTTTTACTATTATTTCTGTTATTCACGGCGCTGCAAAATTTTCTGTTTTACAGGATAAATTCAGAAATTTAAAAATTTATAATGTTCGTAGTAAAAAAATTGTTAAAGAATGCATTGTACAACATCAAGCATGCATTAGGTGATATTTTCTTATATGCAGAATCCAATAATTACTATTATTATACAAGAAATTTTATTTATTTTTATTTATTTTGTTTAAATATGTAATTTACTATTTTTAAGATATGCTGATCAGTTGGAAAAGGTAATAAGTCCCTTGGCATTAGGACACATTATAGTCAGCACCAGCTTAATATGTTTTTCCGGATTTCAATTAACATCGGTAAATATTTGTCTAAAGTTTTTAAACTTTAGATAAAATAATAAAGTTGAATTAAAAAGTCAAGTGTGCATGAATTCTAGAATGCATCAGATCGTCAAAAATTAATGAAATATGGTACTTTTCTTCAAAGTGCAATATTCGAATTGTTCCTCTTCAGCTACAGTGGTGATCAGTTAATGGAGGAGGTTTGTTTTTAGATAGTCTCATCAGATTTTATAATTTACGGATCGTTGGCTCAAAAAGCTTTTTTCTAAATTTTAGCCTTTAGTTATCATTTATAAATTCAAGAAACTATTTACCAAACAGACAGGGTTCGAACTAAGTCGTAGATATAAAATTGTTTTAGAACTAGAGTCAGTTTAACTATCTAAACTGATTTTAAATACCAAAGGAAAAAGCGATTTAATCAAAAATATTTTCCAATGCACTTTTACTTCACTTTTTCTGAAGGTTGCCGTAAAAAATTATCTTGACGAAAAAAAATGATTTCTAAAATTAATTTTGTTTTTATGATTATTATTTAGTCAGCTAATAATTCACAATAAATTTAGAGCATTGCTGTTAGAGATGGTGTTTATAGTTCTGACTGGGCTGGTTGCTCTTCTGCTAAAGAATTACAAATAGTAATGATGAGAATTAATAATCCAAGTAAAATTACAGCTGCAAAGTTTTATAATTTGACATTGACAAGTTTCTCTAAGGTAAAAGAAGAACAGTTTCATAAAAAAAAATTTTTTTATTCTTACTATAATTATTTATAAATTATAAATATTCAAAAATGGAGAACTTCATGTTTATAATTTATGTAACCGCATGCTTATCAAAAGTTATCTGAACTTGGTCAGGAATTTTAAACCAGGAGGGTATAGAGTGTAAAAATTTTAATATTTCAGGTATTGTACACCTCCTTATCATACCTTAGAGTTTTGCAAGCTGTTAACGAGTAAATTAAAATTTCTGAAATACCCATTATTAGCAAAAACGGAATTTTAAACTACATATGTAAATTAAAGAAATTGTAAAGTATAAGTAAAGGTAACGAATACTTCAACTTATGGACAATAAGCGAAAAAGAACAAAATTTGTTTCAACAGTCAATAGCACACTTTTACCTCATGAGGTTTTTTTAATGTTTAAAGTGTTTTAGAATTACATCCAGTAAACAGATTTTTATAATCAAAATACGCTCAATTTATGTTTAACTAAATGTAAGTATATTAAATTAAAAATAAACAATATTCTTTTTTTTCAAAATAAGTATACTTCTGAGTAATCATTTTTTATTTTAAAAAATACAAAATTGCGGATATATTTTAAAAAAAATTTCAGCCAACCAGTTAAGGTTGGATCATTATGGAATATCCAACCAGTGAAGATAAGATAATATATTTTATATTATATCGTATAATTTATATATATATAAATATAAATAAATATAATATATTAACAATATATAATATGAAAATATTATATTGTACTTAAATTTGTATCAACAAAAAGGAAATATTTTAAGTATATATTATAGGTACTCAGTACAAAAGGAAATATAATTATAAAATTCGTTATCATTTAGTGGTATTGCATAACTTTATGTTTTACAAAAATATATGTATTTTATAGTCACGAAAATAGCAGGTGAATCTATAACAGATTTAATTGTTTTCAATAAAAATTATTTTTTCAACAAATTTATTAACAACATGTGCATTTTTATTTGAAAATCATGAAAGTTTGCAACTGAGATAATTTATAGAAAACATTAATTTTTTACTTTATCTTCAAGAGTTTGAACATAAAATTTTGTGATAATTTTTTCTATCATCAATGCAAGAATTTCTTTTTAAAAAAGTACATTCTATTTTCTTTTCTTCTTATAGAAAAGTTGTGTTTTACCGCTATTTTTGGAATTTAATTGAATCATGTATTTTCATTATTGTCTTTATTTATTCACAAGTTTCTTTTTCTTTTGCGCTAGTCGGTTAGATGTAATTTACGAAAGTAAAGAGGAAGCAGTTAGTAAGTACCAGATGAAACTTATATACTTCAATTATAAATAATGTTTCTTAGTCTAATTCCCGGGAATTTTTTCACGTGGGACAGAATATGTAGCTTCCGGAAAATTTACGGAAATCCCTCCATATGTGAAATTATGAAAAAAATAATCGTTTTTAAAAATCTGTACAGTGCAGTGTACAAAGGATAATGATGCTTTACCTGGGTACTATTGGTGCACCGGATACTATATTTCACCAATTAAGAATAGGATGCAGAATGGATTTGGTAAGTGCCAAAAATTGATTACATACGCATAAGAAAACACAAGAATCTTACATGGGATCAAATATGTAATACCCTGTTGAAAATTCCTATGTAAGAACACATATATTGGATATCCCATTCAAGATTCTTGTGTATTTTTATTATTATTACATATTATTATATTATTCTTTGGTATGTATGTGCATAGGTTCATGTGCATCTATATCTAACTACTGAGTTATGTTTTATATAATAAAATAATTTTGTTGCAATCTAAGAATTAAGACTTTAATAAAATCCAAATCCGTTCTACTGTATATTCACGAACATATCTTTCCATATCTTTTACAGATTACTGCGTCGATGAAATAATTAGTTTAAATGGTGATGTTACATATAAATGTGCAAAAGAAATGCCAGTGTTCGATGGTCCGGTGGAACACTTCGATCTTTTTGATTTTGTGGATACTGATGCTTCATCTTCATCATAATATCTTACTCCATGAAAACAATTCTTCTTGTATATCAAAGAGAACCGTATATTAAAATGTTTTAAAATACAAGAAATTAATATTTTTCTTCACGGTTTTAATAAAAGTGTGCAAAAATAAAATAAAACGTAGTTATTATTCTTGCAATGTCCAGTCAGCTTTCGCGTCAAACATTGAAAAACAGTCGTAATTTAAAAAAATACTTCAGCTTTAATGAGCTTCGTTACTAAAGATTCCTATGTCAAGCTTTTTTCAACCTTTAGAAAAGTTTCGATGCCGTGTGGGATGACAATATTTCCATAACATTGAGCTCTAATATTGTGCTATTTGGCTATAAAATTCAATTATTTACCTTAATTTTAAACATTTCAATAAAAGAAAATTATTCGTCACGAGAACATGACAACAATATGCTTAAATAGTAAGCTAGAGAGACAAATTATTGGTTTAATATTTAACTTCATAAAATTCACTTCCCAGTACTAAAATAAATGTACCGTTGAGCAAAATTTTTCTACTATATTATTTCTTTTGCATTTTTTATTTTTCTACAAAAACAACATTTATGTAGCATTTTATACATATATATTAAATTGACATTGGCTAATACTCAATATCTTTCACGTGTTTCGATGCTTGTTTTGTTTTCAGTTTAAACATAGAAAATAAATATAAAGTCTCTTACATAAGTAAGATAAAATAAAATATTAACTCATTAGTTATAATTTAACAAAAGAAACAAATAGTATTATGAATATATTTTACTTCTGGTGTACAGTTTCGCTCTGTTCTGATCAAAAGAAAGAAACAAGAAAAAATTTTAAATATAAGTCCTAAATGGTAAAACATTAACAATAAGTTAGATATCAAGCAGAAAGTGAAAATTAAATTAATCATTTACTAAAATGGTTTTCATATGGAATTCTATTAAATAACTTTATGGAATTAGACAAAATTATCAAATATAACATATATGACATTGTCTTTAAAAAAATTGGACTTAAATGTTATTATAAGGAACATTATGAAGTCCACTATTCAAAATCTTCTTATAGCATCAGTATGCTTAAATTTTACCACCCAAGAAATAACGGGTAAAGCATCTTCTATATGGCCAAGCGAATTGACCACAATTTTAAATCGGTCTACGAAAATTAATCAAGTACTTTTTTTATACAGTGATAATTCTAACAATTGTCTCATGCATCAAATGGCAAAGAATATTCCAAGAAAGATACCAACACGACTTATTGATTTCAAGAACTTTACAAACGGGAACAGCCATAGTTTGAAACTACCTGCAAATTTACTGGAGTCAACAATTGTCATCATCATTCCTTCTAGGAATATAGACCGAAATTTAACAAAAATACTAAATATACTTGATTCTCTAGCTAAAATGACTGAACCATTTATATTTCCAAAAATTCTCATTCACATTCAAGTAACATCATCCAAAAGTTATCGAGATTTCTTTAAATTGTTGTGGTCAAAACATTTTCTGGACGTCACGATACTTGAGATTCAGCAGCGTGAAGAAAATGAGATGATATCAAAATTTTCAGATGCACAAATTGTTAAGCAACATTATTATAATCCATTCACTAAAAAATGTACTAAAACATCATTCTCAGAGAACAGTATTCTCTTTCCGAGCAAGATTCGTAATCTCAACGGATACAAGATGAAGGTGGGTATGTTTCATTATCCACCTTATGTCTACATTAAACGGAACACTACAGGGCATGTGGTAAGTGCTAATGGGCCAGAAATAAACTTGGCAATAGCATTGTCTGATGTTTTAAACTTCACCTTACAAAAGATAATTTACAACAACACAAACTGGCTTGCTGTACGTTGCGTCAAAGAAAATAATGTTGGGTTTTTGAGAAACATTATTTATAACGAGATACAAGTGCTCCTTCCACAAACCATTATATTTGATACTTGTTTTAATAATTTTGCCCTTATCACTCGAGGTACAAGATTCTTACCTCTTATTTTCGTAGTACCAATTTTGCCAAATGAAGCTGTATTTTTAAAAACTGAAAGTAATTTACGTCAAATGATGATCGTATTTTGTATATTTTTGATACCCTGGTTAATGGCCAAGTTCTTCAATTTTGATCGACGTTACTGGAAATTTATGTACACTCTTCAAATTGCTTTTGGATTTCCATCACCAAGAAACCCTAAAGAAAATAAAGAAAGACTAATATTTTTAGCAGTTCTGAGTTTTTATTTTTTACAATCGTCTTATATCTATACTGTATTTTCAAATTTCCAACTGCAAAAAGAATCTTCAGTAAAAATGGAAACATTTGACGATGTACTTGCTGCGAATTTAACTGTTATTTCACATTCAAATGTCGATCAGTTTAAAGTAATGGAACCTGATGATGCTTTTTTGAAGTTAATGAAAAATTCAATATATTCAGAAACATCATTCGCCGATTGTACACTTTCATTAATGGATCATAAAAATATTTCTTGTCAAGGAAGAGAAGATGCTGCTCAAATGATTATTCAAGAACATAGAAAAGCGAACAATTCAGAATACATGAAAATTTTGAAAGATATCCAAGGAGTGCATATAAGTGGTATGTTTCTGTCAGGTGGATCTCCATTAAAATATCGAATTGAGAAAATAACATTATCTCTAATGGAAGCAGGTATCAGTAATAAGTGGGATAGGGCTTTCTCAAAAAAAAATTCAATTCGTCGAAATCAAGTCGATTTATTTAAGCAGAATAAGTCCTTGATTTTCAAGGCCTTAAATTTAATGGTCATGTTGCTTATTTTTGGATATTTACTTTCGCTGATTGTTTTTGCTTATGAAATAGTTTTCTATAAGTATTTTAATAATTAGTTTAAATTTTGTGTTTTAATAATTTGTAATGTGTTTACTTCTGGGACAAATCCGAAAGGCCTTAGTCAGAAATGGAAAAATAAGAGAAGGGATACATATACTGCTTAGGCTACCTGAAAAGTTCAAAACAATTTGACATTTTTGAACTAATGTTTTATTCGTGGTATCGCGAAAAAACTCCACGTAAATTACAATACTTATTCATGTTGCAAATTGCATGTCGCATACTTTTCCTTTTAAAGGGAAATATTGACATTGTATATTGTTCTCGACATTTCAACCATTTCGATGATATTTTTTCTTCTATTGTAGTTTTGTGTTTTGTTGTGTTCAGAGCAACAGAATGAAACAAGTTTAAATTTAAAATATAAGTCCTAAATGATAAAACTTTAAAAATAAGTTAGATATACCAATCAGATAGTGAAAATTAAATAAATCACTTACTGCAATAACTTTTATATGGGAAAGTTGTATTGAAACCTTAAGAATTAAGACAATTAACAAATATATGGTTGTTAGATTCTTCAGCAAATTAAAGACAGAAGTTCAGAATAGTTGGTAATTCTTTTAAAACTAATGAAATCATATAAGACAATACAATTAAAAATAATATAATATTGTTTAAGTGTTATAATGAACATTATGAAGTTCACTATTCAAACTCTAATAGCATTTGTATGCTTTAATTTTACCACCCGAGAAATCACGGGTAAAGCATCTTCTATATGGCCAAGCGAATTGACCACAATTTTAAATCGGTCTACAAAAATGAATCAAGTACTTTTGTTATACAGTGATAATTCTAACAATTGTCTCATACACCAAATGGTACAGAATATTCCAAGAAAGATACCAACACGACTTATTGATTTCAAGAACTTTACGAACGGGAACAGCCATAGTTTGAAGCTAACTTCAATTTTACTAGAGTCAACAATTGTCGTCATCGTTCCTTCAAGAAATAAAGACCGAAATATAACAGAAGTACTAAATATACTTGATTCTCTAGCTAAAATAACTGAACCACTTTCAATTCCAAAACTTCTGATAGCTTTTCAAGTTACAACAACCAACAATTATCGCGACTTCTTCAAATTGTTGTGGCCAAAACAGTTTCTAGACGTCACGGTACTTGAGATTCAGCAGCGTAAAGAAAATGAGATAATATCAAAATATTCAGATGTACAAATTGTCAAGCAACATTATTATAATCCATTCACTAAAAAATGTACTAAAACATCATTCTCAGAGAACAGCATTCTCTTTCCGAACAAGCTTCGTAATCTGAACGGATACAAGATAAATGTGGGTATGTTTCATTACCCCCCTTATATCTACATTAAACGGAATAGCACAAAGCATGTTGTCAGTATTAAAGGTCCTGAAGTAAGCTTGGCAATAGGATTGTCTGATGTTTTAAACTTCACCTTGCAAAAGATAATTTACAACGACACTAACTGGATTGCTGGACGTTGCGACAAAGAAAAGAATGTTGGGTATTGGAAAAACGTTATTTATAACGAGATACAAGTGATGCTTCCTCAAACCGCTATATTTGGTACTTGTTTAAACAATTTCGCCCTCATCACTCGAGGTACAAGATCCTTCACTTTTATGTATGTAGTACCAATATTGCCAAGTGAAGCTGTATTATTATTAACTGAACGTAATTTACATGAAATGCTGATCGTATTTTGTATTCTTTTCATACCATGGATGATTGCCAAGTTTCTCAAATTTGATCCACATTACTGGAAATTTATGTACACTCTTCAAATTGCTTTTGGATTTTCATCACCGAGAGACCCTAAAGAAAATAAAGAAAGACTAGTGTTTCTATCTATTCTGATTTTTTACTTTCTAGAATCGTCTTATCTCTATACTGTAATTTCAAATTTTCAAATACAAAAGGAATATTCTAAGAAAATAGAAACATTCGATGATGTACTTGCTGCTAATATAACTGTTGTTGGAACTCAAAATGTGAATTGGCATAAAGTAAACGAACCAGAAGATTCTTATTTGAAGTTAATGAAGAAATTGAAAGGTTCAGATGAATCATTCGAAGATTGTACAATTTCACTAATGATTAATAAAAATATTGCTTGTCATGGAAGAGAAGATGCTGCTCAAATAAGGCTTGAAGAACAAAGAAAAGCGAATAATTCAGAAGGCATGAAAATATTAAAAGATATCCAAGGAGTGTATGCAAGTGGTATGTATCTCTCAGGTGGATCTCCGTTAAAATCTCGAATTGAGGAAATAACGTTATCTCTAATGGAAGCAGGTATCAGTAATAAGTGGGATGAGGCGTTCTCAAGAAAAAATTCAATTCGTAAAAATCAAATCGATCTGTTTAAGCAGGATAGGTCCTTGATTTTCAAGTCCTTAAATGTAATGATCATGCTGCTTCTTTTTGGATATTCACTTTCGTTGATTGTTTTCGCTTCTGAAATGGTTTTTTATAGGTGTCTTAATAATTAGTTTAAATTTGGAGTTTTAATAATTTGTATTGTGTGTATTTAAAGTCAGAATTGCAAAATTGAAAACGACGGGAAATTAAGAATTAAATATATTTTCTTTTTATGTATTATAACTATGGGAAATAATTTTTATTTCCTTAAACTTATTATTAAGTTTATAATAAACAGAATACATAAAACGTCTATATATTAAAGAATAGTACTATTAATCATAACCGTACACATCTTGTTGTTATGAAAAAAACTTTTATCTCATTGACTGTTCACTATATTCGGATTTCTGTGGAACATTCCTAGGATTTTGATTCAAGTCTCCAAGGTTTGCAAAAGGAAGATAAATGGTCTGACTTCCTGGATGTCCAGGCTGATGAGGATTATTATAGTTTGGTTTTGCTTCCTGATTAGGTCGCTGCATTCTACGTTATAAAAATAAGTTAATAAACTATAAAAAGCACCCAATATTTATAAATTAATATAAACCTAATGCAGATTGTTCAATTAATTTTAAAAAGTTATTAATTATCTCAAGTCCTGTATTTAATTTTGTACTTACAAGTAAAATTGCACTTAGAATGTGAATAAAAAAACATACCTGTATTTATCATAGTGTTCGCTTCGATTTCTATCTCTCAAGTTTTCGTATGATGTGTAAGTTCTTTGCGTTTCAGAATTCTTCGACTCAAAAGGTAATTCCAAATTATCTATATCAAGTTAATTTTCGTTTAGTTCGAAATTTAAATTTAATTATTTTTTAATTATAAGTAAAAATAGTAGAGTATGGGTGTAGATTTTTAATAATATTAATTTACTAAACTTACTTATATCTACATTATTATTTGAAGTATAAAAATCACCCATTATTGGCAATTCTATATCTGTTGGTTTACTTTGACTAAAATATTCCTGTTCCTTCTCAAAAGGTACTTGCTTTTTTGGATCTTCCATAACATTTGGATTGTAACTAATAAAATAATGTAACTTTTTAACGAAATTTAATTAATAAATTTATAATAATAATTAAGATTTTTCATGCATATTTTTGGAAAACTCTTCCACATGGTTAAATTATATAATATTTGTTTTTTTTAATAATTACCCATCTGCACTTTGTTTAAGTGCATTCATCAATCGGTCGCGGCATATTGGACTGTAACTTCTTAAGCCTAACAGTAATCCCGCTACTGAAGAAAATAAAACAACTGGTACTCTACCAAAACTCTGCTGCAATACTTTTGCTTGTTTCATTGCCATATAAGAAATAAAACCCGAACCTATAGCAAAAGGTATAGCTCTGTTACGAAATCCCTCACTTGAACATTCTCGAAGTACTTTTAAATTTTCAGCAGTAAGTTCAATTCTCTGAAATAAATATAAATACTATAATAAATAGAATCAAATTAATATAATAATAAAATTATTATTATAATTAACATTTTAAGAAAATATCCAAATGTTTCAAATTTTAAGAATTTTGAAATTGAAAAAGAAAATGAAATCTATTTAACTTAGATAGTAATTAAACATTAAAAAATTATTTAATATAATTCTGAAAAAAAAATATATCTTTTTGGTTTTGTATCTTTACAAAAAATTAAGAAATATAAAAATTTTTCTAATGCACGTAATTTGTGCGTAGAATATAAAAAAGTTATTAAGCGGCATATTATATATTTAAAAACAATATATAGGATAAAAACATCCATTAGAATTCTTAGAAAATTAAGGCATACTTACATTATTATCTCTATCTACTAAAATGATAGATTGTGGAGTAGGATCGTACATTCGAGAATCCATAATGAAATATCAAATTTTTTAATATATGATTATATTAATTCTTCTCTAATTCTAATTGTCCTAATTACCAATTTTAAATAATTTTAACCTCAAAATAAAACTTAAAATACAAATGAGGAACGACGGCTCTAAGACAGGGTTGGGCATTTGCCGTGTCACATAGAGGATCTTCCCCACCCTGTTTACATGTGTGAAGTATGCTGCAGATAAAGGGAAAATTTGCAATTAAAATTTTTCATTTTTTGGAGCTTAGAAAAATGTTATTTATTTATTCAATTATTATTAATAATGGATTATCTCTTTTCTCTTGGTATAGTTTTTTCATATTTTTATTTTTTCAAATTCCATTTTATTTATTTACTAGCAACAATTCGCGTGCGGCTAACTTTTTTTTACTGTTTTATATAAAATTAACAATTTTAAAAATTTATAATTCAAATATTTTTTATAAAAATAAAATTGGATTGGAATTTAATTTTATTACTAGGTATTAATAACTATAATCAATTGTACTATTAAGAAATTTTAGTTTTTATAGATTAAATTCTTTCTTAAGGTCCTTATTTATTAAAAAATAATTTTAGATAATTAAATTAATTAAAATGATTAAATTATATGAGTTTGAACAATCAATTTTGACACTTATAAATACAGCAAAAGTTGAAAATAATTTTTCTTACAGTCGAACCTTTACAATAAAATTTTTTTAATCAATTAATTATTTTCAAAGTTGTCAATGAATTAATAAGAATTATAAGATTATCTGTCTTCAAATTTAACCATTATGTATTATTCATCTTCTTTCAAAATTAAATAACATAAGAATGTCTTCCTTTACCTAATTTGCATATCAACTCGTTTCATAATAAGGATATTGAAATTAAAAACAAATTATCAAGAAAATTGTGAATTTTAAATTTATTTCTTTAAATAAAAATTTATTTTAAAATCTTGGTAAATTAAAGAAACTTGTATTTACTTTTATTTTTATTTAACTGTAATATATTTAAAACATTGACTTTTTTTTCGTAGCTTTAAACTAATATGGTTTACATGCGAGTGTGAATTAATGGAGAAATTTTTAGAGAATTATTTTAATTTACTAAATAGTGTTTTTGCAACGCAATGATCAACACATTGGACTAAATCAACTATTTCCTCCAAACAAGTTTCCTCAGTGTTTTTACGTGAATTCACTCGATCGTTACATGTATTCAATCGATTTTGCAGTTCAATGCATTTTTTTTGTTGACCACAAGTTTCCTGCAAACAAAAAATTATAATTTTAATATGATTGTTCAATTTTATATTATTAAATTTAATAAATTCTTTGAAAGAATAAATGAAAAATAGTTTCAATATAAATTCAATTCAAATAAAAGAATTTAATTCCATTTTAAGAAAATTCATTAATTATACAATTTTATTATTCGTTACAGTATATTTAATTTACTTAAGAAAAAGAAAGCAAAACAAAAATTACTATAATAAAAAACAATTTGAAAATAAATAAAATTATTTAATGCAGTTTTGAATTTTATATTTACTACTTATTTTTTATTTATTTAAAAAAAAATTTTTTAATTATACGGAGACATAACCTCAAAATATGAACGAAGAATCGGCGTATTTTACACAAAAGAAGAAAAATTATTTAAGTCTCTTTCAGATATAATAAAAATACAAAACTGTATGATAATAATATTTTTGTAATAAGTAAGGGATAAATTTTTAAATAATTTATTTTCAAAGGAAAAAAAAATTATCCGAATTTGCAATCAATCTTTTTTACACTATTCTAAGGTTAAAGTTAAAAAATGGAAAAAATGTCTAAGGGAAAGAAAATAAAATTAGCGTCAATCTAAAATTAATATTTACAGTAATTTTTGTTTTTCTCTTAAAGTTATGTAATATTTTTCAACTCGAAATATACTTACACGAAGAACCTTCTGAGGATCAACGAGTTCATCATCTCCATCGTCAGCCTTAACTACTGGTATAATTCTCTCGAAGAAACTTTGAATAAACGACATTTTTTACAAATAATTGTAGAATTATTTCCCCCTTTTCTTATTAATAAATATTCACTGATATATTTTATCGTTTTTCCTCCTAAAATTTAGATATTTTTTTCTATCCAACCCAACACACTTACAAATTAGCAGACGAATTTTTACACCGTATGCGCAACTACTCGAGTCAAATAATTCTTTTTTATTGAAAAATTTTTATTTTTGAATTAAACCATATACAAAAACACTACTTTTGGTTGAACTATAAAAAAAATTTGTAACGATGATAAAATAATTCTAAATTTCATATGATAGTAAAAGATACTGAAAAATAGAAAATAGAAAGATTTTTCTCCTATTCAGGAGTAAAACGAGAATTCAAAATCTCCCGCCAAGCAGACGACAAATTGTCTTGTGAATCCTCAATTCTGATTGGTCGTGATGCAATAAAATTCCCTAATCACTCACTAAAGTCCAACGCACAATAGGTTCGCGAAAGTCGTTCGCGAACGAGACGCATGAGACAGACAAGGACACAAATATATCTCTGTCATTTTCTAACTCATGCTTTGCGTTCGCAAACGACTTTCGCGAACCTATTGTGCTTAGGCCTTAATCAGCTAATCAAAATGTAATAATAAAATGATTTTTTTTTGTAATAAATATTCTTTTAATTAGTCTCTTGTAATTATTATAATGAATGAAATGTATAAAATTTATACTAAATTTGCACAAGATGTCATGGGAATTTGGATATTTTTCTTGAGAGGGGGAAATACTTGACTGAGTTGAAAAAAATTCCAATTTCTATAATTTTCCGTCTCTCTCTCTGTCTCTCTCTTCCTCTCTCATTGTCTCCTTTCATAAATTGTTTAAAAACAAAAAATACTTTCCAAATCAATGAAATTTGATCCTAATAAATTCACTCTACCGTAATATTTTCATTATGAACGTTTCATTTGAATTTTATGAAAAAAAAGAACGGTAAATAGAAATTCACAGTTCATATTATTCGTAACAAGGATGGCGTCATCATGAAAATAGTGTGTTCACTTTTTTTTTACACGCGAAAATTAAAAACTTATGGGTTAAAATGAAACTTGTTATTTTCTCTTCAACGATAAAGGTGATTGTGAAAAATTTCTCAATTCACCTTTAATCAAAATATTCAAGTTATTTCGATTGGATTTGGACAAATATGGAAAATTAAATCCATTTTCTCAATTCATAGTGCGTTTTTTGATATACACATAGGAGAAGAAGAGACACGATTCATGTGGTGGTTTTATGCGCTGGCGTGTGTGTTGAAGGGCAGCTGCGATAAAAAAAATTTTTTTTTCCCGATTTTTCTTGAATAATTAGTGAACATTAGAAAAAAGGCAAAAGTGAATATCAAATCTAGATGAAAATTTGTGACAGCAAGTAAATGAAAATTGAGAGAAAATCTATAAGGAGCAGACAAAACATTCGTAACTATAAAAATCAAGTTCGATATTTTACACTTATTTTCAATTTATGTCATCAATAATTGTAAAAATTCTCTTAATTTATTAAAAAGAAACATAATTTTAATTGAATTTGCGAATAAAAGTCTTTGAAAACTTAACAAAAGTGGAATAATAGTGAGAAAAAAAATTATTCTTTCATTTTTTTTAGGTTATGTTCGTTACTTGATACTTTATTATCTTTTATATAGTTGTCAAAAATTAACATTAATTTACAAAATATGTGCAATAAATTTCGAATTAATTTACATTAAACTTACCGAGCAAAGTGAATTTTTACTTTCTTTATTATTTGACAAAAGTTAACAATTTACATTTATAGTGTTTATTAATAATAAGCTAATTGTAATTTTTATTTTCGTCAATATTGTTTCTTTTAGATTAATGAAAACTTTAATGTTACTTGACCGAATAACTATTATTAGTAAAAATTTGTATTTCAAGAAAACAATAATTTTAATTTGACGTTTGTTAGATCTGTACAATAGTTTAAATTGTTGAGTATTTTGTTTGTTTTGTTTTTTTCCTGCTGTATAGTAATTAAAGTTTTTTTTACTAATTTCTTTGTGTTTTGGACGAAAATTGAAAAGGGAGATAATAAAAAATTAATGCTTTTTTGTACATATATCTATATATATGTATATATCATATATCATATGTACATTAATGAGTAAAAATAACCTCAAAATTTTTATGAATGTAAACATCCATTTCAGTTAAATCGTTAAAATAAAAAAAAATTCCAATTTAAACAATAATTACATAATTTATTTATATTAAAATCATTATCGAAAAAGTAAAACTCACAAAATAACAATAAAATAAAAACAAATATTTTCGTCGTAATTAAATTATTATTGTTTAAAAAATATACATTTTTATTAGTTATATTATTGAAAATACGATAAAATTTTTTATTTTTTAATAATTCAATTGCAAAAATAACGAAAAGTTTTGAATAATTGAAATTTTGTGTAAAGAAACAATTTAAAAATAATCTTATTTTTTAGTAAATTAATTATAACTTTGTTAATTAAATGAAATTTAAAGTAAATTTTTTAAAAAATTAAAATTTTAAGAACATTTTTTTAATAAATTAAAATGTAAATTTTCTAATTTATTTATTTAATGCAGAAAAAAATGCGTTACAATTTTTAATTAATTTTTAAAAAAAATTAAAAAAATAATTAATTATTTTTTCATTAATTCTTTTAATGATTGAATTACAAAAAAACATTGAAATATAAATTTTTCTATTTCTACAATTTATAAGTAATTCTAATTAAAAAAAAAATGTATTCAAAACAGTTAATGATGAAAAAAAATTAAGAACAATAAAAAAAGTTAATTATTTAAAGTTTTAATTATTTATTTATTATTTTTTTAGGAAATATGCAATGGAAATAATAAATAATTTATAAAGATATTGGTAATGGTATTAATAACAATAATAAATAAAAATAAAAATTATAGAAACAATTCAAATATTTTCAAAAAATTGGAAGACAATTTTTCGAAAGAATTAAATTATTTTCAATATCCACTGATTTAAAGTAATTCTTTGAATTAATTCCATTATGCTGATAAATAACAAAATTCTTCACAGAAATTAAATTATTTTTAGAAATTAAAAAAAATTCTTTTTTAAATTCAATTATTTTTATAAATAACAATATTCATCACAAGAATTCAATTATTTTCAAAACTATCAAAATTCTTCGTAGAAATTAAATTACTTTCAAAAATTGTAATAAACTTCTTGGCAAAATTTTATGTATTATCTTTATAAATAATAAAAATTTCACAGGAATTCAATTATTTAAAATAGAATTTGTATAAAATTTTTCGGAAAAAATCAGTTATTTAAAAAGTTTTTATATTTAAGTAATTCTTCTTCTTAGGGATTCAATTATTTTTTTTATAAATAATGAAACTCATCGCAGAAATTCAAATGCTTTCAACACTATTTTAATTGAATTCTTCGAAAAATGCAATTATTCTAAAAACATTCAAAAAATTATTTATTTATTGTATTTAAATAATTAAATTTCCGTAGAATTTTCTGATAAAAATTGATTTAAAAATGAATTTCCGTTAAAATTTTAGATAATAATTGAATATTAAAAGCCATATTCTGTGAATTTTTAGAAATAATTGAATTTTAAAAAGATTTCAAATTAAAATCTATGCAAATCGGAATTTTTTATATTTTTAATTAACAGTTCTGTAAAACTAATTTTTTGAAAAAGTTTTATTTGAATTTAAAAAAAAAATTTTTTTAGTTTTATTTTCCAATTTATATTTAATTGAAGAATTTCCAAATAATTGAAATTTCGTAAAATTGAATTGTAAACAAATGGATTTTGAAAATTCACAAAGAACTTTTTCGAAGATTAATTAAAAATAATTCATTTGATGAAGAATTTTAGTTAAAAATTCCAGCAAATAATATCTAATTGAATGAATTTCAGTTAAAAGAGACAATAATTTATTATTAGAAGGTTTAATAATATAAATTTTTAGAAATATCTAATTAAATTAAATTTCCAATTAATTAGAAATTTTGTCAAATTTTATTTGAAATAAATTTTTTATTTTGAAGAATTTTATTTTTTTACTTTAAAAATCTTTTTTTTACTTTAAAAATTCTTTTTTTTACTTTACAAATCTTTTTTCACATATAATTGTATGTTTGAAGAATTCGAACAAAAATTTGGAAAATGATTGAATTTTAGAAAAAATTAGAATAAATTAGAATTGATCGATTGTTTCATCGTTTTTATAAATTAGAATTGAAGTTAGATAAGAAAAAGAGTAAATATTTTTAGTGTAAATCAGGGAAATAGAGAATTAAATTTTTGTCAATTGACTTAAAACTAAAAGGAATTCTTTTTTGTTTCAGCATTTTTGAATCAAAAATTCACTGTCAAGATTCTAAAAAGACTGTAAAAAGGATTCATTGGTGATTTTAAATGGTGTTCAATTGATATTCTTAGATAGGATATTAACCCAATTGTTCCTATAAAAACTTTTTCTTCACTTAAAAGAAAGTCTGAATTATTACGTGAATGGATGATGCACGGAGGCAATGAACGGTATGGAGAGACATGGACATGGTCATGGGCATGGACATAGTCACGGACATGGACATGGTCACTCACATTCACACCATCATCATCATCACCATCACCATCATCATTCCCATAGCAATTCATCATCATCGTCACAAAATTCATCGGGTCATTCCTCGAAGCATAGTCACAGTCAAGTATCACATGCCTCGAAAGAAGCAACGAGTAATCAACATCAACAACATCATCAGCAACAACATCATCAGCAACAGCATCATCAACAACAACAACAGCAGCAACAACAACAACAGCAGCAGCAACAACAACAGCAACAAACGTCCCCAAAACCACGAAACTATAAACTTTTGGTTGATCCCTTTCTCGTGAAAGGCGCAACAAAATTATATCGTTACGATGGCGTTGTACCCGGCGATCCAACACAACCAATTGTTCAACCCCGCGATCCACGTTCTCAATTAACAAGAATATGGACACGTCTCGAGCAACTCGATCTTCCAGTGCCGCGTTTCAAGATCGATCAAAATTATTGCGGCGAACCACCCCCATTGGAAGTGACATTCTGCCATTTAAATGACAATATCGATCGTGCATTTCTATCCGATATGGTTCATAAATTTGGCACCGTTGAAGAGCTCACAATTTACTATCATCCAATGACAAATAAACATCTTGGAATTGCCCGCGTTGTATTCGAGAGTACAAAAGCATCAAAGGCTTGTGTTGAAAAATTAAATAATACATCAGTAATGGGTAAAGTATTACGTGTATTTCTCGATGCATTTGGCGACGAATGTAAAAAGCTCTACGACGAAATGACAATTGAAAAGCGCATTGAACCGAAGGAAATTAAACCCGAACCAGAACCAGAGAAACCGTCGCCTATTGAAAAAATTCCACCACCACAACCACCGCCACCTGAGGAACGTGTTAAAAAACCACCGCCACCAACGGCGAATACAACACAAAATGAAAAAACTCGCGACTATATTGAGACACCACGTTATGGTAGTGGTAAATATCGTGATTATCCAACACCAACCGGAAGTACAACAGGCAGTGATCTTGGTTATGCAACAGCGCCAAGTGAAATGAATTATTCCGGTTCATATTCACAAAATTCAACTCCAGCAACGAATTACGATTATTTTTACGGTGGTTTTCATCATCCACCGCCAAATAGTTATTTACCAAACGTCGCTCAAGGTGTCTCGCCAAATCTCCCTCTACAAACAAATTCAACAGCAATGTGGTGGAATCCACAGAGTTCAGCGACTCCAAGTTACGCTGCTCCAGTTTGGACACCACAACAACAACAACAACAACATTCATCGAGTCTAGATAGTCCGAATATTTTACACGTCACAAAACCCCCAACGACAACAACAACAACAACAACGTCTTCATCGTCATCGTCGAAAATTCAACAGTTCACGCCAAAAAAGAAGGATAAGGAATTACAGCAAATAACACCGAAAACAACGCCACGCGATTCACCGATTGAATGTCGAAAAACATTGGATTTAGATACGAGAATTGCAATGTTATTGAAGGATAAAGCCGGTGGTATGGCACCGCCATTCTTACAATTTGGTAGCGACAGTGAGGATGATAAGAAATCGTTGCCTGATGAGGAAATACTGTCAACACCGCCGAGTCCATTTCTCACCGCTGAAATTTATAAGGCGCATCATGAAAAGGCTGTGGATAAAATTAAGGAGAGGAGAAAAATTCGTGAGAATAATATACATCCATTTCCGGTTGATGAGGATCTTGGGAGTGTTATTAGTTCAAGTGAGGATGAGGCATTATTGGATATTTATAGTCCGGCTGTTGATGATAATGATGATAGGCGAAAGGAATCTCAACCTGCCATATCGCTCGATGATGATCGAATGTCATTGAGTCCATTGAGTTCTGGTGATGAGAAAATTGAAGAGGTAAAGTTTTTTTTTTTTCTTCTACTTTGTGATTGAAGATTTGCTTTCAGATTTTATTTTTCAAACGAAGGCAGGTCTTGGATAGTATGACTTTTTTGACTACTTTAAAAAAAAAATGCGACTTTTTTTTTACTTATTTTGATCAAATGCAACTTTTTTTATTGAAACAAAATATTTCTTCAGTTTTGCTATAAGCAGGGCTCGAACTAGGTCCGTAACTTTGCTTGAAGTCCGTAAAAGTCCGTTTTTTAAAAAAAGGTCCGTAAAGTCCGTAATTTGATTGAAATAAGATTAAAAGTTCGTAAATTGTACGATAGAATTTAAATAATTTTAGAGAAATTATAAATGATTGCAGAAGTTCAATTATTTTCAAAAGTAATAAAATTCTTCGCAGAAATTCAACTATGTTCAAAAATTTTTAAAAATTCTCATCAAAATTTCAATTATCTTTAGAAATAATTAAATTCTTCACCGAAATACAACTATTTTAAAAAAATTTTCCTC
This sequence comes from Leptopilina heterotoma, assembly GCF_015476425.1. NCBI lineage: Eukaryota > Metazoa > Arthropoda > Insecta > Hymenoptera > Figitidae > Leptopilina > Leptopilina heterotoma. Next base: position 3,603,167 of record NW_025110867.1, on the reverse strand, counting down.
AATTCAATGATTTTCAATATATCTATTATTTTTATAAAATTTTTCAAGGGAATTCAATTATTTAAAATAAAATTTAATAAAATTCTACACAAACTTTTAATTATTTTCAAAAAATAATAGAAATTTCACAGGAATTTCAGTATTTACAAATTTTTTTCTATACATTTCTTTGCAATCATTCAATTCTTTTCATAAATAATAAAATTCTTTTTGGGAATTCAATTATTTTCATAAATAATAAAACTCATTGCAGAATTTCAATTATTTTCAATAAAATTTTAATCGAATTCCTCGAAAAAATTCTTAAAATTTTTATTAAAATTCGTCAAAAGAATCTAGATATTTAAAAATTTATAGATAAAATTCTTTATTAGAATTCAATTTTAAGAAACATGCAATTTATTCAATAAATTGTTATTTTTGTATTTAAATAATTGAATTCTAGTAGAATTTTCTCATGAACATTGATTTAAAAATAAATTTCAGTTCAAATTTTAAATTATAATTGAATTTTAAAAGCATTAGAGCGTAAATTTTTAGAAATAATTGAATTTTGAAAAGGTTTCAGATTAAAATCTTTGAAAATTTGAATTTTTCTTATTTTTAACTAACAATTCTGTGGAATTAATTTTTTTTTAGAAACTTTAATTTGCGTATTTTTTTGTTGAAATTATTTAAAATTTTTATTTCCTAATATATACTAAATTGAAGAATTTACGAATAATATAAATTTTGTAAAATTTTATTGTAAGCAAATAAATTTGAAAATTATTAAAGAACTTTTTAAAAAATTATTAAAAATAATGGATTTATAGAAGATGTTTAATTAAAAACAGGAAAAAAAATTCAATTTTGTAAAAGTTAGAAATTACTGCAAAAATTCAATTATTTTCAAGAGTAATAATATTTTTCGCAAAAATTCAATTTTATTCAAAAGTAATAAAATTCTTCTTAAGGATTCAATTATTTTCACAAATAATAAAACTCATTGTAGAATTTCAATAATTTTTAATACAATTTTAATCGAATTTCTCAAAAAATGTAATTATTCTTAAAAATTTTATTAAAATTCGATGATAGAATTCAATTATTTGAAAATTTGTTGATAACGATTCTTTATGGGAATTGAATTTTATGAAACATTCAATTATTCAATAAATTATTTATTTTTGTATTTAAATAATTGAATTCTAGTAGAATTTTCTAATAAAAATTGATTTAAAAATGAATTTCAGTTGAAATTTTAGAGAATAATTAAATATTATAAGTACTATAGTGTGAATTTTTAGAAATAATTGAATTTTGAAAAGGTTTCAATTTCAAATCTTTGAAAATATTAATTTTTCATATTTTTATTAAACATTTCTATAGAACTAAATTTTTGAAAATTTTTCATTTCAATTCTGTTGAAATTAGTTGATTTATTAAAATTATATTTATTCATTTCAAAAGTTTCTATTCAATAATTCTTCTAATGAATTTAATTACATTCATAAACTATAAAATTCATCTTAGGAATTCATTTATTTTTAGGAATTTAAAAAAAATTCTTTTTAAAATTAAATTATTTTCATAAATAACAATATTCATCACAAGAAATCAATTATTTCAAAAGTATTAAAATTCTTCGCTTAATTCAATTATTCAAAAATTTTTTAATAAAATTCTCGTAAAAATTATAATTATCTTTATAAATAATAAAATTATTCTCCAAAATTGAATTATTTTCATAAATCTTAATAAAATTCAGGTCAAAATTTTAATTATATTCATTAACAACAAAATTCATCCCAGAAATAAAATTAATTTTAGGAATTAAAAAAAAATTCTTCTTAAAATTCAATTATTTTGATAAATAACATATTATTCATCACAAGAATTCAATTATTTTCAAAAGTAATAAAATTATTCTTTGCAGAAATTCAATTATTTTCAAATATTTTAATAAAATTCTCCTCAAAATTTCAATTATCTTTATAAATAATTAATTCAATAATTTTAAATAAATTTTTCTAAATTTCAACGCATACATGAAATTATTTTTCATAAATAATAAAAATATCACAGAAATTAAATTATTTAAAATAAAATTTGTATAAAATTTTTCAAAGATATCAGTTATTTAAAATTTTTTTTATATAATTCTTATTTTTAGGGATTCAATTATTTTTATAAATAATAAAACTCATCTGAGAATTTTAATTATTTTTATTACAATTTTATTTGAATTCGTCAAAAAATGCAATTATTTTAGAAACATTCAATTATTCAATAAATTACTTATTTTTGTATTTAAATAATTGAATTCCCATAGAATTTTTTATTAAAAATTGATTTAAAAATGAATTTCAGTTAAAATTTTACACAATAATTGAATATTAAAAGCATTATAACCTGACTGTTTGGAATTAATTGAATTTTAAAAAGGTTTCCAATTAAAATCTTAAAAACTCTCAATGTATCATATTTTTAACTAACAATTTTGTGGAATTAATTTTTTTCGGAAAAAGTTTAATTCAGATTTTTTTAAAAATTATTTCAAATTTTTATGTTTTAATAATATTTAATTAAAGAATTTACGAATAATCGAAATTTTTGGTAAAATTCAATTGTAAACAAATGGATTTGAAAATTTAGAGCGAATATGAATATTCTTTAGGGCCAGGGAAAAAGTAAAATTTTTGTCTGCAAATCAAGGAAAAGTCGGAGAATAACAAAATTAATTTTTTGTAACAATTCTGAAGTGTTGTCAAATTGTTGTTTTTAAAAAACAGATTACATAGTTATTTTTGACATTATGAAAATCGAAATAAATTACATTTTATACAAAAAAAAATGTGGTATTTTATTACAATAATGTAGAAGAAAAATCGAAAAAAGTCATACTATCTGAGGTTTGCTGAAAGAGAATAGAATTTGTAAAATGAATGATCAATATTAGAATAGATGTATTTTTACTTGAGGTTCAAAATAATAGAATTTAACCTAATTCTTCATTTTCGAATTTAGATCAGTTTTCAAGTGATAGCTCACAATCCGCCGGTAAATCAACTTTATCCAGGACCAGGATATCCCGGCGCGTTGACACATCCTCACTATCCTCATCTTGTAAGCGATATGTATGGATGGCCACGCCCTGCGCATTATCCTTCTCCATATGGAGCACC